>NC_134601.1:89335137-90062637 GCF_037038515.1 Microtus pennsylvanicus | reverse complement strand
TCAAAGTATATACACTCATACCACTAGAACATTTGCTCAACTATGGTCATAGTAGCACTATTTGTAATAGCCATAACTGGAATACAACCTAGATGCCTTCAACCAGAGAATGGATTAAGAAAATATAGTACATTTACACAATGGATTATTACTCCATGGGAAGGGAGGGCAATGACATCATGAAATTTTCAGGCAAATGGATGGAACAAGAAAAAAAATCATCCTGAGTGAGGTAACCCAGACCAAGAAAGAAAAACATGGCATGTATTCACTCACAAGTAGATATTACACATAAAGAAAGCAAAGGCTACCTAGGGTACAATACACAGCCTCAAAGAAGCTAGGTAACAAGGAAGACCTAAAGAGGGACATATATGGATTACTGTAGGAAAGGGAAGTAGATATGATCTCCTAAATATAATATGAGGAGGAGTAAAAGGGAGGGAATGGAGCATGAGAACATTATTGAACAGAATTGGCTGAGTTGGGTAAGGGACAGAGAGGGAGAACAATGACAGAGGGAGCCATTATAAGATTAGTGCAAAACCCCATGCTAGGGAAATTACCAGACACCCACAAAGGTTGACACCAGTTAGCTAAAAGTCCTAGCAATAACGCAGAGGGTGCCTGAATCAGTCTTCTCCTGTGATGTGGGAGTGTCATATATCAATCTGTTGATTTCATTGGTTAAGCAATAAAAAAACTGCTTGGCTGGCCCTCATGGGTTAAAACATAGGTGGGAGGAGTAAACCGAATAGAATGCTGGGAGGAAGAGGAAGTGAGCTCAGACTGACAGCTCTGCTCTCTGGAGCAGAGACGCCATGCTCCTCTCTCCTGGGCAGACTTGATTCAGCTCCGACCCAGGATGGACGTAGGCTAGAATCTTCCCAGTAAGCGCACCTTGGGGTGAAACACAGATGATTAGAAATGGGCCAAGCAGTGTTTAAATGAATACAGTTTGTGTGTTGTTATTTCGGGCATAAGCTAGCAGGCAGCTGGGGTGCTGGGGATGCAGCCCCGCCGCTATTACTACTACACTCCTGCAATCAGATTAGTAACTACCCTAATTGTTACCATAGATTCTACATTCAGTCACTGATGGAAGCAGATGCAGAGATCCACAGACAAACACTGGGCCGAGCTCCTTTGTGTTTGATCAGTTGAAGACAGGGAGGAGGGATTATATGAGCAAGTGGGGGGCAGCATCATGATGGGGAAACCCATGGATACAGCTGACCCAAGCTAGTGGGAACTCATGGACTCAGGAATGGAGTTGGTGAGCCTGCATGGGTCTGATATACACCCTCTGAATGTATGAGAGTTGTGTAGCTTGGTCTATTTGTGGGAACCCTGACAGTGGGACCAGGATTTATCCATGGTGCATGAAATGGCTTTTTTAAGTCTATTCTCATGGTTGGATAACTTGTTTAGCCTTGATGCAGTGGGGAGTGAGTTGATCCTACCTTAACTTGATATGCCAGACTTATTTGACTTCCCATATGAGGCTTTACCCTCTTCAAGGAGTGGATGGGGGTGACGGAATGTGTGTGTGGGGGGAGAGCAGAAATAAGGGAAAGGGAACTGTGGTTGGTATGTAAAATGAATTTTAAAAAGGGATAAAACACTTTTATCCATTGGAAAAAAAAACAACAATGAAATCTTAAAGTCTGTAAAAATTCAGTCTCTTTAAAAATATTCCAAGTTGCTCTAAAAATCCAATATCCTAACTGTGGAATCCTTTAAAATTTAAAATAACTTACATATTTCTTATTTTACAAGGTAAGATCCAGGACACTAATGCAATCAGATTCAAGCAAATTCGAAACATGTAAATAGTTCAGTTCCTGATATCTGAGACCTGCTTACATTCCTCTGGGCTCTATGAGGCTTGGGCAACTCTACTTCTTATGCTTTTTTCGTGGAGCACACAATTCTTGTTTCCTCAGCTTATGCCAGTTCCAAAGGCTAACACTATCTTGGAAAACATCCAATATTCCTGACCTCTCTAATATAATGGCATTACCACTGAAACTACAGTTTCACTAATAACTATTCCTGGGTTCTCTTCAGTGACTGTGGCCCTGTCTTATGGTGGTAAACCTCTATGATCAGTTCAAATCTTGTGGCCTCACAACAAATTAAGACTACACCTTCCCAAACAGCATCATAGACTCTTCAAGGAGTCCAAACTTGCTATGTGGCACCAACCCTCCACTTCTCCTCATCACCCTTTTAATACTGAGGTATCCTTTGTAACTGAGGATAAGCCATCCCATCACCAGTGTTTTCTGTTGATCTCTCATACCAATGCTGGTTGCTCTCCATGACTTCTTCATCTCTGAATCTGTCATGATAGCAAAATGGTAGCACATAGAAGACTCTTATCCAATTATCAGGATCAGTCAAAATTTTAAGATACAGTTTCTTTCTTCTCTGAATGAATGATTCTGTGTGCTGAGTCTGAAGAAATACTTCCCAGAAGATTTTGTCCATTAAGGCTGTTCTCATGTTAATAATAGACAAATTTCAGCTGCAATTAACCAGCATTAATTTTACAGTAAAACAAAATTTCACTGCAATGGTGCTGATCTCTCATTAATCACAGTTTTTTCTTCATACCTAGCAAACTAGAAGTTATACACCTACAACTCAAAATGTGTGAACAACACTGTTAGACTCTTTACGTCATTATCAAATTTCCCTCTGAAATTTCACAAGTCAGCTCTCCATTATCAGTGTGACTGTCATTATTGCTATTTTTCAAGATCTTAAAACCACTCACTAAGCTCCAAAATATCGATGACCTTTACAGCCCAACATTCCAAGTGCTTCCCTGTTCTCCCTACAACAACATGTCAGGTCTGTCACACAATGACCTCATTATCTTAATATCAATTTCTTTGTTTCCTTTCTGTTGCTATAATAAACACTGAGACCAAAGGCAACTTGAAGTAAAAATCTTTATGTGATTTGCCCATCATGAACAATGCTTATTTTTAAAGGAAAAACAAACTCAAGAATAGGCCATGTAGGAGTGCTGCTTTCTGGGTTGCTCACCATGTCTTACTAACATCTTTTTAATAGTACAACTTGGAACTAATTGTGCAGTGGTGGCTTCACTCACAGAAGACTGATTGTTCTTACATCAGTCATCAAGAACATGCCCCATACATTTGGTTGCCAGCCAATTTCATGGAGAATTTTCTAAACTGACAATCCCTATCATGTTATTTCAACTTGATAACAGTGAAAACTTCTAACCAACACAGATAGTGTTTATTATTGATAATGATGGGTATTTCTTGAAGGCAGCAAAAGGTAGGATTCTGATAGTGATTGCTATCAAGTCGGCTTCATCCTACAGATATTGGTGTAGATGGAGATTTTTCTCCATCCCTCTGGTCCTGCTGTACCAGTTTCTCTCTTCATACTGGGTTCCCACAGCCATTTATGAAATAACCACTCTGAGGCTTAATATTTGTTACAATTGTTTATACAATGGCTTAGGCTTCTTGCTGACTAGCTATCTCTCTTATAAATTAACATATTTCTATTAGTTTATATTTTACCCCAGGCATTGTGGCCTTGTGGATTGTTACATCATATCTTGCTTCCACAGCAGCTATATGGTGTTTCTCCAACTCAATTCTGCCTTCTGATGTGGGATTCTCCTCTGTATTCTGTATATATATTTTATTACCATTGGTTAGTAAAGAAGCTGCTTTGGCCTATGACAGAACAGAACAGAGCTAGGTGGGAAAACTAAACTGAATGCTGGGAGAAAAAAGGTGGAGTCAGAGAGATGCCATGTACCCACCCAAAAAGCAAGAGGTAACAAGCTATGAGCCTAATGGTAAAATGCAAAATAATAGAAATGGGTTAATTTAAGATGTAAGAGTCACTTAATAAGAAGCCCAAGTTAGTAGGCTAAACAGTGTTGTAATTTATATAGTTTCTGTGTGATTATTTTAGCCTTGGCAGCTACGGAGGAAAGAGCAGTCTCTGTTTACAGCCTTCTCTCTCCCTATCTTTGTTTTGATTTTCCACCTAAATATATTCTGCCTGGTCATTAGCTGGAGTATCTTTATTCATCAAACAACAAGATAAACACATAGTTACAACATACAAAAGGACATCCTACATTACAATAAAGCTAATCAGCCATTTAAGGATACTCTAGGATATAAATCACATGATCATCTCATTGGATTTGGAAAAGACCTTTCACATATCAAACATCTCTTCATTATAAAAGTCCTAGAGAATCTAGGGATATAGGGGATATATATAAATACAATAAAAGCGATATACAATGATATTAGTATCATTCTATGCCATTGGGGTGGGGAGAAGGGGGGACAATGAAATGAAGGGAGGGAGCAGGAATTGGGTTGGTATGTAAAATAAGGTTGTTTTTAAAGATGAAAAAAAGAAAACCTGAAGGCCTTTCCACTAAAATTAGGAGCTAGATAAGAATGTCCATTTCACCATTCCTGTTAAATATAGTACTTGATATCTTAGGACTTCACCTAATATCTTAGCTAGAAAAAATAGACATATGAAAAAATATAGGGAGTATGAATAATAAAAGAATTTAATCATTCTTTTTTGCAGATTATATGGTTTTATACATAAAAGACCCTAAAGACTCCACCAGAAAATTATAACTGGTGAACACCTTAAGCAAAGTAATAGGATACAAAATTAACAGACAAAAAAAATAATTAGCCTTCCTCTGTACAATTGACACATAAACCAAGGATGAAGTCAGGAAAATAAGCCAATTCACTGTAGTCTAAGAATAACTCCTAACAGGAAGCTAAAATACTTATATAACAAAAATTTTAAAGTGCTGAAAAAATAAATTGAAGAAGACATCAGAAGATGGAAAAATCACCCATGCTCATGGATTGGAAAGATTAATATTATGAACAATGACCATCCTTTCAAAAGCAATCTATGGATGCAACGGAATTTCCATAAAATTCAAACAAAATTATCCACAGAAACTGTAGAAACAATCTTAAAATTCATATGGAAACACAAAAGCCTATGGTGACACAAATATTTATGAACAGTCAAAGAACTGATGAATACATTACCATCATTGATTTTAATTTATACAATAGAGTTATAGTAATTAATGCATAATAATGATCACATAAAAATGAGAAACGTTCATCAATGGAAAAGAATTGAGGATATAGGTATATGTCATAAATCTATGGCCAACAAACCTTTTGGGGAACAAGCCAAACTATACATTGGGGAAGCAACAGCATCTTCAAACAATGCTACTGACAAAACTATTCAGTAAATTTAAAAGTGTTACTAGATCCATGCTTTTTGTCCTGCTCCAAACTCAACTCCAAATGGATCAAGAACCTTAACACAGAATCTGATGTCCTGAATCTAATATGTTAGAAAGAAGGAAATGTGTTTGAACTTATAGATGCATAAATCATTTTGGTAAAAGAACCCAATTGACTTTAAAATGAACAGTTAATTAAATAGGCCTCATGAAACCAAAACGTTTCTGTATATCAAATGACACCATAATTCAATAGAGGTGTTCAATTGAGGTTAAATTAAATCCTAATTCAATTGATTTCTGTATATCAAAGGACATCATATTCCCACAGAATATGGAAACACTGTACATCTGACAAAGCATTAGGTACCAGAATTTACAGAGTGCTCAATACACTAAACTCCAATAAAACAAACAACCAAATCTAAGAACATTGCACAGGTATGTATAGTTACCAAAAGATTAAATTCAAGTGCCTGAAAAATAATTTTTTTAGTGTTGAATATTTTTAGCAGTTAAGGAAGCACAAATAAAAACTGCTTTGAAATTTTATGTCAGAATAGCCAAGATCAACATTACAAATAACAGCAAACGTTGGTGTGGATATAGGTATTGAGCAACACTGATGGTGGGAATGAAAAGTGGTAAACCGCTATGGAAGTTAGCATGAAGATTCCTCAAAACAACTGAAAACAGATCTAAAGATCTAAAGCATGAATCAACTATATCACTCTTTTTTTTATTTTTCCATTCAAAAAATTTGCACTTCCTCCACTCCTCCCATTCCTCTCCAGCTCCCCCACTCCTCCTCCTCCCTCCCCCTCCCTCCTTAAGAGAGGGCAGGGAACCCTGACCTGTGGAAAGTCCAAGCCCCACCCCATTTAGTCCTAGGAAGCTTTGCATCCAAATAGACAAATAGACTAGGGTCCCAAAAAGCCAGTACATGCAGTAGATACAAGTCCCAGTGCCTTTATCAATGGCTTCTCAGTCAGCCCCCATTTTCAGCCACATTTATGAGAGTCTGGTTTGATCGTATGCTCATTCAGTCCCGGTCCTGCTGGAGTTGGTGAGCTCCCATTAGAAAAGGCACACTGTCACAGTGGGTGGACCAACCCCTCACAGTCCAGACTTCCTTGCTCATTTTCTCCCTCCTTCTTCTCTTTAACTTGACCTTGGGGGCACAGTCCATTGCTCTGATGAGGGACTTTGTCTTTATCTCCATCCATCACCAGATGAAGACTCTATGGAGATTTTCGAGATAATCATCGTGATAGTTGGGGAAAGGCCAGTTCAGGCACCCTCTACTCTGCTGCTCAAGGACCAAGCTGGGGACATCCCCGTGGACACCTGGGATCCCCTCTAGATCCAAGTCTCTTGCCAACCCTAAATGGCTCCCTTAATGTAGGTATCTTCTTTCCTGCTCCTATATCTGCCCTTCCTCCATCTCCACCCTCCCACTCTCCCAAGCACTCTCCATGCTTTCCCTTTTCCCTTCTCTCTCCCCCTCTCCCCTTACCCTAACCCCACCCCACCCCCATGCTCCCAACTTTTGCCAGGCAATCTTGTTTGCTTCCAATTTCCAAGAGGATCTATATATGTTTTTCTTTGGGTTGACCTTGCTATTTGACTTCTCTAGGCTTGTCAATTATAGGCTTCATGTCCTTTGTTTATGGCTAGAGTCCACTAATGAGTGAGTACATTCCATATTCATTTTTTTGAGTCTGGGTTATCTGACTCAGGATAGTGTTTTCTATTTCCATCCATTTGCACGCAAAATTCAAAATGTCATTATTTTTTACCTCTGAGTAGTACTCTAATGTGTATATGTTCCACACTTTCTTTATCCATTCTTCCATTGAGGGGCATCTAGGTTGTTTCTAGGATCTGACAATTACAAACAATGCTGCTATGAACATAGTTGAACAAATGCTTTTGTAGTATGATTGGGCATCTCTTGGATATATTCCCAAGAGTGATATTGCTGGATCCTGAAGTAAATTGATTCCTAATTTCCTGAGAAACCACCATGCTGATTTCCAAAGTGGTTGCACAAGATTGCATTCCCACCAGCAATGAATAAGTGTTCCTGTTGCCCCACATCCTCTCCATGATAGGCTAACATTGGTGTTTTTGATTTTAGCCATTCTGACAGGTGTAAAATGGTATCTCAAAGTTGTTGGAAATGTACCCAAGTGATTTTTTATCTTATCACACAAATATTTGCTCACTCATAATTCTTGCTGTCTATTGTCATTATTAAAGAAATGGAGAGAGCTTAAATGTCCATCAACTGTTAAATAATGAAAAGGTGTACATTTACACAGTGAAGTATTATTCAGCTATTAATAAAAAATGGACTCACAAAATTTGGAGGTATATGGGAAATACTGGAAAATATCATTCTGAGTGAGGTAGCCTGAACGTAAAAAGATAAGCTTCACATATTTTCTCTCATTTCTAAATGTTATTTTTGAATTTTTGAATATATGTGCTCCATTTGGAAAAGCTATAGAAGTAAAAAATTTAGTGAGAGTTTATTGGGAGGAGGAGCCTTCAAGGGAGGGAAGAGTAATGAAAGGTTGAATGGAGAAAATGGAACAATCTGGGTTGAGTTGCAGTGTGAATAGGAAGACATGGAAGAGGAGGGAATATGAGAGACATGACAAGCATTGCAGGAATTTGAATAAAATTAAAAATAAAAGCTTTTTGTAAACCTGCTACTTTAGAAGCTTTGTAGATTATGTGTGTGTGTGTGTGTGAAAGGAGTTCAACGAAGCAGTATAACAACAACAAGGGAACAATACTGAATCCAAGCATTTTTCTATTCTGGCCTATGAAAATCCCTGTACTAGGACTTAGTTACCTCTTTTTAAGATATTGGCTGTATTGGTTACTTTTCTATTGCTGTGATAAAACTTCCATATAAGGTGACTTATATGGAAGAATTTATTTGGGATTGTGTTTCCAAAGAGATAAGAAAACAAGATGGCAGAGTGGAGTCAGACAGTTTGAGGAGGAAGCTGAGGGTTCAGATCTTGAACCATAAACAGGAAGCATAGGCAGCTAACTATGAATGGCATGGATCTTTAACGTCACCAGGCATGCCCCTAATGATATATTCCCTCCAACATGGCCACAAATCATAAGCTTCCTCAAAGTATTTTATTTTTAACACCATTAAATTATTTTATTTAAAAAGTTCTCATAGAATGTAATTTTTACTTTTAAATTTATTCTCTCATATATTACGTCCTGACTTCAGTCTCTCCTTCCTTTCTCCCCCTACCTCTTCTTTCCTCCAGATCCACCTCCTATCCACATCCTCTCATAAAAGAGGATATCAACCAAATATAGCATAATAAGCTATAATAAGACTAGGCATATATTCTCACATCAAGGCTGGATGAAACAAACCAGTAGGAGGAAAATGCTCCCAAAGGCAAGCAAAAGAGTCAGAGACACCCCCACTGACACTGTCAGGTATCCCACAAGAACACCGAGCTACACAACCATAAAATATATGCAAAGAACCTAGCTCAGACCCATACAGGTTCCCTGAAATTTGTGATCCTGCGTGAGTCCCAGTCAGTTGATTTTGGCCATTAATGGAGGAGTGTTCCCCTTGTTCAATATCCTTGCCAGCATGAGTTGTCACTTGTGTTTTTGATCTTAGTCTTTCTGACAGGTGTTAGATGGAATTTCAAAGTTGTTTTGATTTGCACTTACCTGATGACTAAGGATGTTGAACATCTCTTTAAGAGTTTCCTTCCTTTACCCTGCTCTCCTGTATTCATTCCCCATTGAATTCTCCTATTATACTCTCCCTTTTATATCTTTATAACACTATATTTCCCATTCCTTATGAGATGTCCCCTACCAACTACCTTAACTCTATGGGTGTTTAGATTGAAACACAAATATCTAAAGCTTAAAAGCTAACATCTACATATAAAAAAAACATGCAATATGTGATATTTGTCTTTTTGTGTCTGGTATTTCACTCAGGATTAATTTGTTTCTAGTGCAATCCATTTACATGCAAATTTCTTAATTTTCTTTTTCTAAAAGCTGAATAATATTACATTATGTAAAAGGCCACATTTTTATTATTTATTCAACAGTTGATGAACATTTGGCTGCTTCCAATTTCTAGCTGTTATGAATAGAGCAGCAATCAACATAGATGAGCAAGTATATCTGAAGGTAGACGTAGAGTCCTTTGGTTATATGCCCAAGATTGTGATACATTTATTTGTCAGGTATTTGAGGAATATCCACATTAATTTCCATACTGGATATACCAGTGTTTACTCGCACCAGCAATGGATAAGTGTCCTCTTTTACTTGTACCCTCTCCAGCTTGAGCTGTCATTTGTTTTACTAATCTTAGCCATTCTGACTTGGATAAGATGAAATTTCAAAACCCTTTTAATCTTTTTAATTTGCTTTTTCCTGATGACTAACGATGTTGAATATTTCCTTCATTGTTTCTCAAGCATTGTGTTTCATCTTTTGTGAACATTCCACTGGTGTAGCCAAGTTTTTAAATGAGTTATTTGTTGCCTTGATGGTAGGGTTTCTTTTTCATTTTTTCTGTTGTTAGTTCTTTATTTATAGATACTAACCCTCTTTCAGGTTTATAATTGATAGCATTTTTCCCATTCTGTAGGCTGCTGCTATGCATGAATGGTGGTGGTCTTTGCTTTGCAGAAGTTCTAGCTTTATGCTGTCCTGTCATTTAATTATTGGTCTTATTGCATGTGTTACTGGAGTTCTATTCATAAAGTCTTTTACTGTGCTAATCAATTCCAACTGATTCCCTACTTTTTCTTCTATCAGATTCACTTGAAGCTAAGTTTAGTGCAGGATGATATATATGGACCTATTTTCATTATTCAAGATGAAGTCACCTGGTTTTATCAGCATCATTTGATGAAGATGCTATCTTTTTTATATTTTGTGTATTTTGTGTTCCTTTTTTTTTCAAAATAGGGTGTTTGTGTGAAAAATTATGTCCTGGTCTTCAATTTTATTACATTGAACAACCCATTTGTTTTCATACCAGTATCATGTTGTTTATATATATTATTGGAAATATATGTATTGGGAATGCAACATAAAGTCCAGGAGGGTGATACTTTCAATATTTCTTTTATTTAGGACTATTTTAGGAAATCTTGGGATTTTGTGTTTTCATATGAATTTGATTTTCTGTTTTCAATTTCTTTGAGGAATTCTACTGGAATTTTTTAATCTATAGATTGCTTTTGGTAGGATGGTCATTTCAGAATATTAATCCTCCTATTATATTAACATGGGAGATCTTTCTTTCCATTTTCTGGTGTCTTATATAATTTCTTCTATGTCTTAACAAACCTTTCACTTGCTTGATTAGAATTATCACAAATATTTTGAGACTTTTTTCAAGAACATTTCCCTGATTTCTTTCTCAGTGTGTTTGACATTTATATGTAGGATGTCTACCAATTTCGTCTGCTAATTTTGTCTCCTTGTACTTTTCTGCTATTTTTTTCTCAGCTGTAGAAGTTTTTGGTGGAGTTTTCAGGCACTTTTCTGTATCATATACAAATAAGGGTACTATGTGTATTTTTCCTTTTATATTTATACCTCCTTGATCTTCTTAATTTTTGTTATTGCCTTAACTAAGTTTTCAAGTACTATGCTTATCAGAGATGGCAAGAATAGACATTATTGTCTTGATTCTGATTTTAGTTTGACCTACTTTGAGTTTCTCTCCCTTTAAGAAGATGTTTATTATGAATTTACTATAAATTTCTTTAATTGCATTAAAGTATATCCATTGTGTCTGTAGTCTCTCCAGGACTTTATCATGAAGGGCTACTAGATTTTGTTAAAGTCCTTTTCTTGATCTAATAATAATAAGATGGTCCTATGATTTTTGTCTTTAGAATGTTTATATGAATTATCATGTTTACAGCTTTACATATGTGGAACCATTCCTGCATGTCTTGAATGAAGCCAACTTAATCATAGTATATAATCATTTTGATGTGTTCTTAATTCAGTTATCAAGTATTTTATTAAGAAGATGTGAATCCATGAATATAAGGGATATTGGTCTATAACATTCTATTTTATTGGGTCTTTATATGGTTTTGATATCAAGACACTAGTGGGTTCATAAAAAGAATTAGAAAACATTCCTTCAGTTTCTGCTTTGGGGAATAGTTTGATGAGTCTGATCATATACTACACTGAATCCATCTGACCCTGGGTTTTGTTGTTGTTCTTTAGTTAGGAGATTTTAAAGGTACCTCTTCTGTTTCACTAGAAATAATGGGTTTGATTTTATTGTTTATTTTGTCTTGCTTTGACATTGGTAGGTCATATATATCAAGGTAGAAAATGTTTTCAAGTAAAGTGTAGAATTTATTTATTGAGATTCATAAATAGATAAATAAAGGTATACAGAATTATATATTAGAAAAATACTAGAACTGAGAAAAAAGAAAATTAAGTGGTGTGGGACAATTCTGTATTCTTTCAATTATGTTTTAAATAAACACTTATTGGCCAGAATCCAGGCAGGAAATAAAGCAAGACAGCCAGGCAGGAAATAGAGGCAGGGCAAGAAAACAGGAGAATTCTGGGAAGAGCAAAGCCCATTCCTCTGTACTCCTTCTCAGACACAGAAGAAGCAGGATGTGACTGCCTCACTGAAAAAGGTACTGAGCCACGTGGCTAACATAGACAAGTGTAATGAGCTAATATAAGTTATAACAGTTAATAAGAAGCCTGAGCAAATGGGCCAATCAGTTTATAGTTAATGTAGACCTCTGTGTGATTTCTTTGAGACTTAATGACTGTGTGAACTGGACAGGACAGAAACCCCAGTCAACAATTAAGTATTCAATAATATTACGATCAGACAATATCAATAAAAATAAAACATATAAGAAATAATATTTTCTTAGAATGAGGAACTCCTGCTATCTAAAACAGACAGGATTCCTTATTCAACTATAGATATAATTTTAAAATTCACAAGCAAAACTACTAGTAATACAACAAGTCTATCCAATCACATAGGAGAGTTCATTTTAAATCTTCCTCAGATATACATAATGAAGTAATTATTATAATTAAAGGATCATATTAATATACATCTGTGTAAAATATGTATTTTGCAACTATTTTTTTTTGCTAACATGAAAAACTATATTAATTTTTAACTTGCTTTCATTATACAGTGCTGGCAATTTGTCTAAATCACAGAGTTTGAGGTAATTTTTTATTGCTCCTCATAACCAATTAAAGAACTAAACAGAAAATGTGAAGACAAGTGCCAAATATTAATAGCGGTCAGCCTGAGTGATTAGTGATTTTTCCAGTTTCATTTATACTTCTGTAATAACACACCTTGACAAAAAACATAGAAGAAGATATTTTATTTTTTATTTTAAATGTTTTATTCATTTTACATACCAACCCCAGATTCCCTTCCCTCCACTCCTATTGCTCTGCTCACCTTCTCCCCACCCTCAACCACTCCTCAGACAGGGTAAGGCCTCCTATGAGAGGTCAACTAAGCCTGGTATAATAAGATGAGGCAGGAGCAAGTCCCTGTCCCCTGCATCAAGGTTGAGAAAGGTATCCCACCATACGGAAAATATTTTATTTGGCTTAAAATTCTATATTGCAGCCATTGTGATAGGGAAGTCAAAGAGGTAGGATCTTGAGATAGCTGATCCCACCATGTCCACAGTCAACAGAGATAGATCTTCAGATCACTGGGCAATTGCATTCACAGTAAAGAACCAAGGTAAAAGAAGGGCAGCCGTACTGGCTCTTAAGTATTCTTCTTCACTGTTAGTACATTTAAGGACTCAACCCAGGGGAAATGGTAGGTCTTCGTGCAACAATTAACAGTCAAAACAATCCTCTGTTGACATGCCCAAAGGTGAACCTGATCTTGACAATTCCTCATTAAGTATTTCTACGCAGGCAATTCTATATTTGGTCAAGTTACCTGATAAAAACTAACCAGCCAGGAGATTATTTTTGTTACTAAGTTGATTTTCTGGAGATGTAAATTATTATGTAGTGATATTAGAGTTTAAAACACACATATATTTTCTAGGAACAAACAGACCTCTCTGGCCAGAAAAGGAGGTAATCTTTTTAGTGCAGATCTTCACCTCTCTATCAGCTACTTTAAAACCAATCCCTCTAGTTTATCTCCAGCTCTGTAGCAGACCACCTGCTAAGGTGCCCTTCCCCCACTCCAGAGGATCACACAGGTCTACCCCTCCAAATTTCTCCCCAAACTCATTTATCCCAGCTTTATCCCAGTACCCAACTCCAGCAGGCATTTCCTAGAAACCAACAGGTGACCACTTTGGCTAGAATCACAGGGTGATATTCACCTCTCCCTCTATATTTCATAGTTCAGTCCCACAATCTCATGCCCAGCTGTTTATCAGACTTCCTTCTGTGGCATCATCTCAATCTCATTTCACATTCCCAGAGGACTAAGAAGATAGTGATGGAAGAGTCTGCTTTCCTCCCTCCTGTGAAACTCCTCAGTCTTCTTTTTTATTCCATCCAAACTCTTAAGTGTCAGATTTCAATACCTAGAAATACATTAACCTGGAAGGAACGGTGACCTTATCAGGATCCTAGAAGCATTTACTATGAGGCAACACACAGACACCACACTCTCCTATGAATGAGAGAAGATAATAGAAGCCAAGGAACAGCAGAATTCTACAAGCATTTCAAAGAAGAACACCATTATTCCACAAATTGTTCCACACAATAGAAACAGAGGAACATTGCCAAACTCTTTTTATGAGTCTACAATTACTCTGATACCCAAAGTACATAGAGACATAACTGAGAAAGAGAATTACAGAACAATGTCACCCAAGAATATTGATGCAAAAATACTCAATAAAATACTGGCAAATCATATCTAAGAACACATCAGAACCATCGTCCACCATGATCAAGTTGGCCTTATCTTAGAAATGCAGGGATGGTTCAACATATGAAAATCTGTCAACATAATCCACCATATGAAAAAACTGAAACATAAAAACCAGATGATCATCTCAATAGATGCTATAAATCTTTCAACAAAATACAATATCTCTTCATAATAAAGATCTTAGAGAGAGCAGGAATACAAGGAACATGCCTAAACATAATATAAGCAATATATAGAAAGCCAACAGCCAACATCAAATTAAATGGAAAGAAACTCACAGCAATCCCACTGAAATCAGGAACAAAGCAAGGCTGTCAACTCTCTCCATATCTATTCAATATAGTTCTTGAGGTCCTAGCTAGAGCCATAAGACAACAAAAGGAGATTAAGAGGATAAAAATTGGAAAAGAAGAAGTCAAAATCTCACTATTTGCCGATGATATGATAATTTACATAAGTGAACCCAAAAATTCTATCAAGGAATTTCTACAGATCATAAACACTTTCAGTAATATAGCAGGATGCATTAACTAAAAAAAAATGAGTAGCCCACATTTACACAAATGATAAATGGACTGAGAAAGAAATCAGAAAAACATCACCCTTCACGATAGCCACAAATAGCATAAAATATATTGGGGTAACCCTAATCAAACCAGTAGAAGACTTGTATGACAAGAACTTTAAATCTTGAAAAAAGAAATTGAAGAAAACACCAGAAAGTGGAAAGACCTACCATGCTCCTGACTAGGTAGAAATAAAATAGTAAAAATGGCAATCTTACATAAATTAATCTACAGACTATTGCAATGCCCATCAAAATCCCAGCAAAATTCTTCACACACATCAAAAGAACTCAACTTCATATGGAAAAGCAAAAAACCTAGGATAGCCGAAACAAACCTGTACAATAAATGAACTTCTGGAGGCATCACAGCCCCTGACTTCAAACTCTACTACAGAGCTACAGTACTAAAAACAGCCTGGTATTGGCATAAAAACAGACAGACGGACCAATGAAACAGAATCAAAGACGTGGATATTAATCCACATACCTAGGATAGCCGAAACAAACCTGTACAATAAAAGAACTTCTGGAGGCATCACAGCCCCTGACTTCAAACTCTACTACAGAGCTACAGTACTAAAAACAGCCTGGTATTGGCATAAAAACAGACAGAAGGACCAATGAAACAGAATCAAAGATGTGGATATTAATCCACATACTTACAAACACCTGATTTTGACAAAGAAACAAAAAATATAAAATGGAAAAAAAGAAAGCATATTCAACAAATGGTGATGGTATAACTGGATATCATCATGAAGAAGAATGAAAATAGATCTATGTCTATACCCTTGCAGAAAACTCAAGTCCAAATAGATCAAAGACCTCAGCATAAAGCCAGCCACACTGAAACTCATAGAATAGAAAGTGGGAAATACACTTGAATGCATTGGCACTGTTGCAAGGCACTGAGAGAAACAATTAATAAATGGCATCCCTAAAACCTGAGAAGCATCTGTAAAGCTATGGACAGAGTCAACAAGACAAAACAACAGCCTACAGAATTGGAAAAGATTTTTACCAACCCCACATCAGACAGAGGTCTGATCTCCAAAATATACAGAGAACTCAAGAAATTGTTCATCAAAAAAAAAAACAATAATCCAATAAAAAATGGAGTACAGTCCTAAACAGAGAACTCTCAACAGAGGAATCTAAAATGGCTGAAAGACACTTAAGGACATGCTCAACATCCTTAGTCATCAGAGAAATGAGAGAAATGCAAATCAAAACAACTCTGAGATTCCATCTTACACCTGTAATAATGGCCAAGATTAAAAACACTGATGATAACTTATGCTGGAGAGGATGGGGGGTAAAGGGAACACTCATGCATTACTGGTGGGAGTGTAAGCTGGTACAGCTTCTTTGGATATCAGTATGGAAATTTCTCAGAAAATTAGGAAATACCCTTTCTCAAGACCCAGCAATACCACTTTTGGTTATATATCCAAAGGATGCTCAGTCCTATCACAAGGGCATATGCTCAACTATGTTCATAGCATCATTGTTTGCCATAGCCAGAACCTGGAAACAACCTAAATGCCCCTCAGCTGAAGAATGGAGAAGGAAAATGAATGTGGTACATATACACAATGGAGTACTACACAGCACAAAAAAATAATGACATCTTGAAATTTGCAGGCAAATGGATAGGGCTAGAAAGCATCATATCGAGTGAGGTAACCCAGACCCAGAAAGACAATTATCATATTTACTCATTCATAGGTGGTTTTTAAACATAAAGCAAAGAAAACCAGCCTAGAAATCACAAACCCAGAAAACGTAGACAGCAATGAGGACCATAAGAGATACATGCATGGATCTTACCTGCATAGGAAGTAGAAAAAGATGAGATCTCCTGAATAAATTGGGAGCATGGGGAGCATGGGAGAGGGTTGAATGGGAGAGTAAAAGATGAGAGGGGAGCAGAGAAAAATGTGTAGTTCAATGAAATCAATAAAAAAGAAACTGGGGAACAAAACTCTCACCAACAAAGACAATAGCAGATATCAGAACCTAGAATTACAGACTTCCCAAATCCAAATGCCTAGATGCCAACAAAAACTACAGTCACGAGCAACTGGGACAATATATTTCCACCAGAGACAGCAGCCCTACCACCACAAGCCATGAGTATTGCAACATAGCTGAGTTACAAGAAAAGGACCTTGAAATAGTTTTTCATGAATATAATAGAGATAACTAGAGCTGGAATGAATTAACCCCATAAAGTAATCTTGGAAAACACAAACAGTGAAACAAACAAACAAAAAAAAAATACCAGTTGAAGACCTGAAAGTAGAAATAGAAACAATAAAGAAAATGCAGATTGAGGGGAATGTGCAAATGAAAAATTTAGGAATTTAAACAAGACCTCAGAGGCAAGACTCACATAAGGAATAGAAGAGTTGAAGGAGAGAAGCGCAGGCATGGATGACAGGAGAAAACAAATAGATACCTTAGTTAAAAAAGACTAAATCTAAAAATAGTTTAAATATAAAAGATCGTGGTAAAAAAAAACAAGGAAAACAGGAACACTATGACAAGACAGAATCGGGGAATAATAGATGAGGGTAAAGAAACCAAGGTCAAAGGTACAGAAGATATTTTCTCCCTCCCTTTTGTTAAAAGAGATTCTTTTCACATAAAATACATATTGATAATGATTTCCCTTTCCTCTATCCCACTCGCTTTCTCCCTTCCTTCCCCAGTCTCATCCACTTCCTTTATGTCTCTCATTAGAAGCAAACATGCTTCTAAGGGATCAAAACCAAATATAACAGAATAAAACAAAAACAACCATACTGAAGTTGTACAACAGAAGGAAAAGTGCCCCAAGAGAAGACATAGGACTCAAAAGATGGAATTAGTCACACATTCTGCAGTTCCATAGAAACACTAAACTAACAGCTATACTGTATACACAGAAGAAATAGTACGGACCTGTGTAGGTGCTGTAATGCTCTTTCTGTCTCAGTCTCTGTCTCTATCACAATCTCTCTGTCTCTGTCTGTTTCTCTGTCTCTCTCCCCATAATATGTGTCTGTGTGTCTTTGTAATTTTTCTCATCTGCTGAGGCAGGAAGCTTCTCTGTTGCTGGCTGAATAAGACACCGATATATGAGCATAGCAGAATATCAGCAGGAGTCATTTTTATACATGTTTTACCCTAGGTCTATGGGTTATCTAGCCTCTGATTCTTGGCCACAGGAAGGTTTCAGGTACCTTTTCGTGAAGTATGCCTTCAGTCAGATCAGACATTCTTTAGTTACTCTCACACAGTTTATGCCACCATTGCTCTAGCAGATTTTACATACAGGACAAATTATATATCAAATACTTTTTGGCAGAGTTGATGTTTATATTTCTCTTTTGGTAGCCTGCAGAGTTTTTTTCCTTACCAAAGACATTAGAATTTAGTAACAAAGTTTCTATGTCATTACTAGCTTGCCTTCTCTATGATCAATGAGATATGTAGGTGCCTTCAGCAATGGATCCTTGTCATTTTGTGGAGCACAGCCTAGTTTCTTGCCAATAGCTTGGGTTGTTTGGGGATTTCTACAGGACCCCTCTTGGGTAGGTAGAAATAACATAGTAAAAATAGCAATCTTACCTAAAGCAATCTATAGATTCAATGCAATGCCCATCAAAATCCCATCACAATTCTTCACAGATCTTGAAAGAACAACAATCAACTTCATGTGGAAAAACAAAAAACCCAGGATAGCCAAAACAATCCTATACAGGAAAGAAACTTCCAGAGGAATTACCATCCCTTACATTAAGCTCTATTGCAGAGCTACAGTAATCAAAACAACTTGGTATTGGCATAAAAACAGAGACATTGACCAATGGAATCTAATCAAAACCTGCATATTAATCCACATACCTATGAGCACCTGATTACTGACAAAGAAGCTAAAATTATACAATGGAAAAAAGAAAGCATCTTCAACAAATGGTGCTGGCATAACTGGATGTCAACCTGTAGAAGAATGAAAATAGATCCATATCTATTGCCATGCACAAAACTCAAGTCCAAATGGATTAAAGAACTCAATATAAATCTGACCACAGTGAACATGATAGAAGAGAAAATGGGAAGTAGCCTTCAATGCATGAGCACAGGAGACCATTTCCTAAATATAACCCCAGTAGCACAGACAATAATAGCAACAATAAATAAATGGGACCTCCTGAAACTGGGAAGCTTCTGTAAAGCAAAGGACACAGTCAATAAGACAAAAAGGCAGCCTACTGAATGGGAAAAAATCTTCACCAACCCCAATCAGACAAAGGACTGATCTCCAAAATATATAAAGAACTCAAGAAATTAGACATTAAAATTATATATAACCCAATTAAAAATGGTGTACTGAACTAAACAGAGAATTCTCAATGGAAGAATTTCAAATAGCCAAAAGATACTTAAGGACTTGTTCAACTTCCTTAGCTATCAGGTAAATGCAAATCAAAACAACTCTGAAATACAATCTTATACCTGTCAGAATGACTAATGATATGACAGAATGACACCAATGATAGCTTATGCTGGAGAGGATGTAGAGTAAGGGGAACACTCATCCATTGCTGGTGGGAATGCACAACCACTTTGAAAATTAGTATGGTGGTTTCTCAGAAAATTGGGAATTAACCTATCTCAGAATAGAGCAATTCCACTCTTTGGAATATACCTCAAAGTGCTCAATCATACTACAAAAGCATTTGCTCACCTATATTCATAGCAGTATTATTTGTAATAGCCAGAACCTGGAAACAACCTAAATGCCCCTCAACTGAATAATGGATAAAGAAAGTGTGGCACTTTTACACATTAGTGTACTACTCGGTGGTTAAAAAAAGTGACATCTTGAATTTTGCATGCAAGTGGATGGAATTAGAAAACACTATCCTGAGTGAGGTAACCCAGACCCAAATAAGTGAATATGGGATGATGGAATGTACTCATTCATAAGTGGATTTTAGCCATAAACAAAGGGCATTGAGCCTATAGTCCATGATCCTAGAGAAGCTAAGTAATAAGGTGAACACAAAGAAAAACATACATAGACCCACCTGGGAATTGGAAACAGACAAGATCGCCTGACAAAATTGGGAGCATGGGGGCCGAGGGTAGAAAGAAGGAGTGAAGGGGAGGTTTGAGAATATCTTGGGGGAATGGGATAGTCAAGATGGAGGAAGAACAGATATCAGAGCAAGGTAAGAGATACCTTGATTGAGGGAGTTATTATGGGGTTAGCAAGAAACCTGGCTCTAGAAAAATTCCCAGGAATCCACAAGGATGATCCCAGCTAAGACCCTAAGCAATAGAGGAGAGGGTGCTGAACTAGCCTTGCTCTGTAGTCAGACTGATGATTATATTATATATCACCATAGAACCTTCGTCCAACAACAGATGGAAACAGAGACAGACACCTACATTGGAGCACTGGACTGAGCTCCCAAGGTCCAGTTGAGGAATGGAAGGAGTGAGAATATGAGCAAGGAGGTCAAGATCATGAGAGTTTCACCCACTGAGACAGTTTGCCTAAACTAATGAGAACTCACCAACTCCAGCTGGACTGAGAGTGAATGAGCATGGGATCAAACTAGTCCCTCTGAATGTGGTTGACAGTTGGGGCAGACTGAGGGGCCACTGACGGTGGCACTGGGATTTGTCTCTACTGCATATACTGGCTTTATGGGATCCTATTCTCTTTGGATCTTTGGATCTTGTTCAACCTAGGTGTAGTAGCGAGGGCCTTGGACTTTCCACATGGCAGGGTACCTTGCCCTCTCTTAGGATTGGAGGGGGTAGTCTGGGAAAGTGTGTGGAGGGAGTGGGAAGAGGGAAGGGAGTGACAATTTGGATTGGTATTTTTTGAAGTAATAAATTAACAAGAATAAAATAAAAAATCTTAAAAAACTTATGGAGGTAACAGCATCCCCATTTTTAGATATATTACAGAGTTGTAGTAATAACAACTCTTTGGTATTAGCACAAAAAATGAATAAGCTGATCACCAGAATCAAACTGAAGTCCCAGACATGAATCACATACCTATGGACCCCTGACGTTTGAGAAAGAAACCCAAAATCTACACTGTAAACAGGACAGCATCTTCAACAAATAGTCAAGTGGACTAGCATGTAGAAAAATGCAAATAGATCCATACTAATCACCCTGCATAAAACTCAACTCATAATGGGTCAAAGACTTCAACATAAAACTAGACATACTAAAGAGAATGTGAGGAATGATTCATTGGTATAAGAAAGGTTTTCTAAACATAAGTTTATTAACACGAGCACTAAGATAATTAATAAATGGAACCTCATGAAATTGAAAAGCTTCTGCATGGCGAAAGACACCTTTATATGGTCAAAGTGGCAGCCTACATAATGAGAAAAGATTTTTCCAACTATCCATGCTAGTATCTAAAATATATAAATAACACAAAGCACTAGATATTGGAAAGACAATAACCCAAATTAACAAAGGGGCTACAGATCTACACAGAGAATTCTCAAAAGAGGAAAGCCAAATGAGGGAGAAACACAAAAAAATGTTCAAACTGTTTAGCCATCAGGGAACTACAAATCAAAACTACTTTGTGATTTCACCTTAGACCCTTCGAAATGGCTAAGATCAATAAAACAAGTGACAGCTCATGCTGTCTAGGATGTGGACTGAAGGGAACCTTGCTGTACAAACTTTTATAGTCACAATGGAAGGCAGTGTGTGGTTCTTCTGGAAGCTGGGAATAGATCTACTTCATGAAACAGCTATACCCCTTGCCTTAGAATTTTAATTGCTGTAAAGAGACACCATGACTAATCACTTACAAAGGAAATTGAGGTGGTGGCTTACAGTTCAGAGGTTTAGTCCATTATGAACATGGCAGGGAGCATGGTGGCATGCAGGCAGACGTGGTACTGGTTACATCTTGATCATAAGGTAACAGGAAGTGGTCTGTGACACTGGGAGTAGCTTGGTCATATATGAGACCTCAAAGCCTGCCTCCACAGTTATACACTTCCTCCCCCAAGACCACACCTCCTAATGAGGCCAATTGGGGGGGGGCATTTTCTTTCAGACTTCCACCCCAATGTTGTGCATAAATGCAAAAGACACTATCCTACCACTTAACTGACCAAGTTCTTTGCTGTTCTATTCATAATAGCCAGAATTGGAGACTACTTAGATGTTCCTCAACAGATGAATGGTTTAAGAAATAGGATACATTTACACAATGGTGCATTACTCACCCATTAAAAGAAAATTAAATCATAAAATCTGCAGGTCAGTCAATGGATGGAACTAGAAAAAAATCATCCTGAGTGATATATCCCAGGACCACAAAGAGAAATATGACATGCATTCACTTATACATAGATATTAGCTCTTAGGTCAATGAATAGCCACGCTACAATTTCTAGAACCACAGAGTTTAGGCATAAAGACTTGCGTGAGTGGGGAGTAGATCTCATCAAGAAATGGAAAGCAGATAGTTGTGGATGGATGGGTGGGGTGAAATATGAAGATCAAGTGGGGAGGGGATAGAGAGAGTTAGAAGAGGGGGAATATGGGGAGAAACAGTTAAAATTAAGGGCCATTTGAGGGGTAGTATAAAAACCTAATATAGTAGAAGCTTCTTAAGATGTATACATATATGAAGGAGAGCTGAAAGAAATCTTCAATAACAAGGAAGACCAAACCCCAAATGGCCAACTCTTGTCACTAAATGAAGCTTCCAGTGCTGGGATTGGTATAGAGGGTGGTATTGTGTGTCAACTTAACATAAGCTAAAGTCATCAGAGGAAGTAACCTTAGCTGAGGAAATACTTCCTTGAGATCCAGCTTTAAAGCATTTTCTCATTTATTAATCAATGGGGAAGGGCCAGTCGTGCGAATCCTGGGTTCTATAAGAAGGCATATTGAACAAAGCATTGGAAGCAAGACAGTAAGAAGCTCCCCTCCATGGCTTCTGCATCAGATGCTACGTTTGGGATCCTGCCCTTCTGGAGTTCTTGTCTTGAATTCCTTTAATGATGAATAGCAATGCTGAAGTATAAGTCAGATAAACCCTTTCCTCCCCAACTTTCTTTTTGGTCATAGTGTTTCATTGCAGCACTAGAAACTCTAACTAAGACAATTGGGTTGCATCTAATTAATTGTTGACCAAAGGGGTGCCATGGTAATCCATAAGCAACTCAGGCTCTTGCCAAGAGTTTAGGTTGTTCTCCACAAACTAACAAGCAAGGGCCCATTGCTCAAGACAACACCTATACAACTCATTGAGCATTGAGAAATTGAGCTTACTTTAAAATAATCAAAATATATGCATTTGTACTTATACATATACATGTATTTACACATATGCATACACATTAATATACACATATTCATATATACTCAGAGAGGGGGTTGCTTCACATGGTGTGTGTTCTCTTTTGATCCATGGACTATCAAACAAAAACCCCAGTACAAGGCAGGAAAACATTTCTCTGGTTGGGATCAGCAAGAAACTCTCATAACAATATGAGCTGTTGACATTGATCTTTTTTGCCCTATAGAACTTCAAAGAAAGAGCCTATTGCTAGGACATCACATGCATAGATACAAGACTTGAAGAAATACAGCTGGAAATGTCCTGGAAGCCTCCTCTCTGAGGACTGACTCTCATAACATCGGAAAATTATAGACAAGTTGCCAAAGAGAGAACCACTAGTCCTACCTAATTACGTGTAGTTCCAGTTTTAGTATATGTGCTATCAAGGTGAGCATTATTCTAGACTACGGTAATTGCCACCTGGTTGTTCAATATACAATCTTATTTCTTACATATACATTTCTGTTTTTGAATCCTGTATATTTAATTTAAAAATCAGTAATATTAAGAACTAATTGGCGAGAACATTTATTCTAACAGCACAAAGATCAGAAAAAAATGATATTTTAAATAACTATTTTATGATGTAATTTTATGCCTCATCATTTAGCATGCCTTTTCCTTTGACCCATAAGAAGATTAACATTTAAAATTTTAAATGGAAAAGAGTTCTACACAAAGAATTTGGGAAGGGAAACTTGGGAATTCATCTCTTTGGGTATCTGTGAAAGACAAGGCTTGAGGCCAGACAGATGGTTTTATTTTGATCTTTGTCACATTAACTTAGCTAGTATTTATTGCAAATTTGACAGGGTCTACAATCTCCTTGGAAACAACCTTTTGAGCAATTCTATGAGGGAGGTTCTATATTCGTTTAACTGAAAGGTAAAGAGCCATTATAATTATGGGTTCCACCATTCTATAGGCAGGAGTCCTAGACTGAAGGAAAGAGAATAAGCAAAGAATATCAGCATTTCATCGTTACATGTTCCTGCACTGTGGATACACCATGATTCACTTTCTCACGCTCTTGACACCATGACTTCCCAATAATTATGGACCCTACCCTCAAATTGAGCCAAAATCCTTCCTTCCATGAGGGGCTTTTTGTCAGAATAATGAGAAAATAAGTAACACACTTGTGAAGATGGGTCATAACATCTACCTTTTAGAATTACTGGAGAGTGAAAACAAAATAGGGAGAGAGATAGAGATGGGGAGGGGGGAGAGTAAGAATGAAGGGGAGTGTAGGAGGGAGACAATGGTTAAAGAAAAATTATCATTTTCCACTAAATCACAGCATTACTGACATATTGCAATCATTTATTTCTTTATTAGAACTATTGCATTTTAATAACATTTATAGACACCTAATATGAGCCTTCCAGTTATTGGGCTAGCCATGACTAGGGCCTTAAAGGTCTTCACCCATCAAAAAAGTACATCCTAACAGGAGAACCTAATATGTAAACAAACAGAGGACCCTGAAGAAAGCTGTCACAAAGATACAGTCTATGGCAAGGCCAGCATGGATAACATAGATGGTACATGAAGAGTGGGCATGAAATCCACAAGCAACAGAAATGGGAAGAGTAGAGAATATTTCAAAGAACCGGACTGGGACAAGATGATAAGTTTTTTAATCTTGTATGTATTGGTCATTGGAGGCCCATCTCCTTGTCCTCAACCTGGATAAAAGGCCCAACCTTAATCAATGTAGCTCCACTGAAGTAAGGAAATCCTTTGCAAAAGATTAGTACCATGTTTCAGTCATGAATCCAATGGGGAAAAATGTATTCATTCTTTTATCATTGCTATGAATCCCATTAAGGACTACCACAGGGGTGCCATAGATTGTGCCGTTTCTGTGTGGGTTAAAAAACTATGAAGACGGGAGAAGCTAAAAAAAAAGGGCTGCATGAGAAGTAATTATGAGAATAATTTTTAATTCCTTGGGAGGAATAGAGCACAGTACATGAAGCAGCTATTTTTGCCATTTTTGTTTTTCTTGTTTATCATGATTTCTGCTCATCATTTTAAGTGTCTTTAATTAATGATACATTTTTATTGGAAATCTTCCCTTAAGCTTTTAGGCAGAGGACGTAGTTCTAAAAATCAAATAACTAAATAATAAATAAAGTGCTGAGTGGTAAAGTGACCCTTGGATGAAGGAATAGAAATGCAAACCCAAATGCAGAAAATGTGCCAGTTCCTCATCTTCGACACCTGGGAGGAAGGGCCTTCCAGCCGAAGCCCTTAACAACAGTGCTGCCTAACCATATTGTGGTCTCAAATCCAGGGCACCTTAAAAATTAGTCAGCATGGCTACAGCACAAGGGTTTAAGCACTTTGATGAATTCAACAATGTTGTTTTCGCCCACCTAGATCTAAAGTGACCTTTCAGTGCTTAAGATTCTGATTGTCAAGAGATATTGAATATAGGAGGAAGATGTAGTTGAAAGGTATAGTGAATCTGATCCAGGTCTGAAAAATTCACCCCAAACTTCCCCTCTGTCAAGCGCTGCTCTTGACATCTTGGGATGTCTGATAAAACACACATCGCCTGTCTGTTTGCAGTGTCTAATTCAATAAGGAAAAATGTTAGGAAACTAGACAGGTATAGTAGTGATTATCATGGATTCTCATTGAATGGGAGAATCCAACTAAGATTGATATATAGAACCAGGACTTAAGAGATCAGTTAAGAAGATATGGCCATGGACAACTTAGTATCAGTAAGGGCTTAAGTACTGATAGAAATATTTTTTGTTTACTTGCCTCTGATCTTCAGCATGTGGCTGACACTACCTGAGACACATACATATTTTAAATTCAATTAAATCACACTTTTAAAAAATATCAGACTTGCAAAATATTTTCTAGCTCTTCTGAATATTTAATAGGTAAGAAGAGAATAGATGAAGACAATGCTATAATAGATAAAATAGGCAAATAGATAAATGTAGATTCAATTTTTTCAATTAGCATACAAAGTATTGTGTTTCCCAGAACTCAGTTAGTGCCTCATTGTGGATCTCTACATCTGGTTCCATCAGTTACTGGGTGAAGGATCTATGATGATAGTTGGGGTAGTCACCAATCTGATTCCAGGGGAAGGCAAGTTTGGTCACCCTCTCCACTATTATTAAGAGTCTTACCTGGGGTCATCCTTGTGAATTCTTGGGAATTTTCCTAGCACCAGGTTTCTTCCTATCAAAGAGAAGAAGGAGGGAATATGTGACCAAGGGAGGTCAAGATCATGATGGAGAAATCTACAGAGACATCTGAACCAAGCTCGTGGAAACTCATGATCTTTAGATTGATAGCTGTGGAGCCTCCATCAGCTCGTGGTCCCCTTTTTTTGTTTCGTGTCCTGTACCCACCTATGCATATAATTTTAATTATCTAATCATCTCCTTTGTTATCCACACTTAACTGTGCATTCATCCTTTCTGGGCAGCAAATAACACAGATATGCGAGCATCACTGTGGTTAGACAGAGTTCTTTGTATATCTGCCCAGAAAGGATATAGCTGGGTCATGCAGTAGCTCTTACTTTCCTTTGTAAAGAACAAAACATATTGATTTCCATAATGGCTGCACGAGTTTAGATTCACACCAGCACCAAATAAGGAAGAGTTCCGTTTTCCCGACACTAGACGTTTTGTCACTTATGTTATTTTTCTTCTGGGTGTGTGTGTAAGAGTTCTTTTTGTCTTTTGCTTTATTGCTTGCTTGTTAATTTTTTAGACAGAGATTCACATAGCTCAAGAAGGCCTGACTTGCTTTGTAGCTAAAGCTGGCCTTGAACTCCTATTTCTTCTGCCTCCACCTACCAAGCACCGGATTATCGCCATGAGCATGTAGGTACCTATTTTTACTGAAGTGAGACTCAAACTCAGAGCAATTTTGATTTGCTTTTCCTGATGGTGAAGCATGTTGAACACTTTAAAAGGTATAGTTGTCTATTTTTGTTTGAGAAATGTCTCTTCATTTTATTATCCCATTTCTTATTTGGCAGGGATTTTTGGTGTTTAGTTTTTACAGATGTTTATAAATTCCAGATATTAATCATCTTTCTAAAGAGTAGCTGGCAAAGAGTTTTCTTTTTTCTATAGACTGTATGTTTGCTCTGTTGACAGTTTTATTTGCTGTGCATAAATATTTTAGTTTCACATAACCCCATTTGTTAATTCATGAGACTCTTTCCTATTACAGTCTTGTTCATAAAGTTCTTGTATATGCCTGTATTTTCAAGTATTAGTCCTATGTTTTCCTTTAGCACTTTCAGCATTTCAGCCTTTAAATTCAGGTCCCTGAGCCATTTCTAATTTATTTTTGTAGCGAGGTAATAATATGGATTTTATTTCATTCCCGTTTCTGTATGTGTATACCCTGTTTTGCCAAAACCATTTGTTGAATAGGTTCTGTTTTACTAAGTGAATGTTTCTGACATTTTTGTCTATTATTAAGGCTCCCCTTTCCATATATATCTACATATATATTAGATGTAAACATGTAAACACACACATATATCTATGTATGTATGTATGTATGTATGTATTTGAGAGTATTTGTCTTCCACACCCTCCCTCAACTACTCTCTTGTTTCTCCTACATTTAGTCCACCTTGACCCTAAAAATAGTCTTCCTACTTCCAGATAATATATAATTTTTAAAATGTAGGTTATGTTAGAAAACAGAATATTCTTTGTTGAATAAAAATTCATCATGAAACAGGCATATTTACTTTTAAGAGTGAGGTAAGAGGACTTGTCCTTCCACTTCATTCTGGGATGAATGAGAAGCTTGAGAACTGCCTGGATTTGAAGAGCTCTTCTCTCAAAACAAACAACTCTATTTTATTTATAACCTGCAGTTCCTTTATCTTTTTATTTATTCATGGAACTCTACCTAGCTTGATTCCTTAACTTGGCTATTGTGAGCAATTGTGCTAAAAGCACAAATATGTAGTCATCTCTGTGACATCTAGAATTCTTCTTGTAGGCACCTCTATATGTATTTCACAATGATGATATAAATATTGAAATGTTTGCTTCCTCTTAAGGACACTTTAATTTTTGAAATTGTTGCAGTTAATCTGATTCCTTTAGTTGTGCGTGGAAAAAATTTCAGAATTATTTTCTGTTAATCCACAAAATCTTTACTGGAATTTTCATATATATATGAATATATATATCAGTGAATAATTTAGTAAAAATTTACATCTTCACTAAACACAGTCGTTCAATGAGAATGGACCCCAGAGACTCATATATTTGCGTAGTTGTGTTCCAGTTAGTGGAACTCAGGATTAGGAGATAAGGACTTGCTGGAGGTGTGTCACTGAGTGGGCTTTGAGGTTTCAGAAACCTATGTCTTTCCCTGGTAGCCCCCTCTGCCTCTTGCTTGTAGTTCAAAATGTAAGCTTCCAGCGACTGCCTGACTTTATCTGTGCCTGCTTGATGGCATGCTTCCTGCCATGATGGTCATGGGCTCAGTTTCTAGAACTCTGAGTCCTCAGTAAGATATTCCTTCTCTAAATTGCCTTGGTGATGGCATCTTATCACAGCAACAGAAAAGTAATCAAGATACTAGTTTAAGTCTTTTAATTCATAATCTTTACCCTGTACATTTATTTATTTGTTTGTTTGTTTATTATTTCTTTCCTACAAATTGTGCAGTTTCCAACATATTTTGTTAGCATCATGCTTACATATTTCTATTCTTTTTAAGGAATTTAAAAACCATTTTGTTTAATATTAAAGTATTTGTTTAATGTGTTTGGTTCAAATCTACCTACTATTCCTTTCCCTTCTTCTTCCATCCTATCCCACCATATTTTCTTCCAACTTCATGTACCTTCGCTTTAAAAAAAATACATTGGATCCATTTAGTGCTGTGTTTATCCACATGGGTATTCAATCATCTACTGGAGCATGGATAGACTCTCTTTTCTATTTCCTGAAGAAAATAGATACCATCACATTGATCACAGCCAACAGCTCCTCCAACAGGGATGGGAGAGCATAAGCCCTGTTCCTACTTATGCTGATACTTTGGTTGTTAAACCTTGAACTAGTCTTCTTGTGTATGCAGTGGCAGCTACTGAGTTCATGTATGCAATAGCATTGTAAGAACATTAGATTTGCTAAAGCAGTCATGGAAAAGACCAAAAAAGTAGGCATCAACCACCCACACAGAATTATAGGCAACTGTGCAATGCTAAGAGAGGTTTTGATAAATAGTCTTACCCAGGAAAAAGCATGCCAGTGTTAAATGGTCAGCCCAGAAAAACATATACACAAATGATATTGTATGGACTCAACAGGTTACATTTTAATATATATGTATATACAAATACCTATATGCATACAATAATAATTGATGACATTATTTAGGCCTTGAATTTGAAGGCAATCAGAAAGAGGTATATGGAAAGGTCTGGAGACAGGAAATGGAAGGGAGAAATGTTGTAATTAAAATACAATCTCAAAGTAAACAGAAAAATAAACATCAAAAGATTCTCCTATAAAGTATCAGCAACATGATATGCTTAACATGACCTGAAACAGGACAGTATCACTAGATATGCTTACATAGAAGAGGGAAAGCTCAGGAGGCCTCAATCCTAAGCAAACAACAGGCAAGTAAAGAATATTAAGAGCACAGGAGAAACAAACTTGCCTTGGGAGGAGCACACCAATTCCAAATCGTACACCAAGTGATCAGGTTTGAAACAATGTACAAATAAAGTTATACATTTTGAGCAGGTTTTATTTTTGTGTGTATCTATCTATCTATCATCTATCTATCTATCTATCTATCTATCTATCTATCTATCTATCTATCTATCTATCTATCTACACATACATATGTAACAACAATTAGAGAAAAGTGGAGGGTATGAAGTTGAAAGAGACTAAGATAAATTACATTGGAGAATTTAGAGGCAGGGTGGCCTGAAAGGGATGTAGGAAATGATGGAACTGTATATAGTATGTACATATACATGTATGTGTGTGTGTATATCATTATTTAATAACTGTGACATGGGCTTTCCTGCAGATTTACATGTTTGCTTCTGATTGTTTAATCTATAGATTTATGGCTTTTTCTAGGATTGAAAAGGCTTTAGCCATAAAGTTTTCCATTTCTTTTCATTTTCCCTGCTTGTGTCCATTCTTTGGACTCATATCACGAATGTTATCTCTTTTATTTGTCCCACTGATCACTAAAATTTGCTGTTCATTCAGCACAATGTTTACTTATCTTCATTTTGAAAAATGTATATTGTTCTGCCTTCCATTTTACTAATTATTTCATCTTCCCCTATTTGGGGCATATTTTGATTTGTTATCTTATTTTTTCAATCCTTTAAAAATATCTGTGTGACACTGAATATTATTGGTTCTTGTACTAACTAGACATGCACTTGACCACTGAGCTATACCCTCAGTCCCAGCCTCTCTTTACAAATTATGGTCAGTATTCAAACTTTGTTTCCTGAGACTTTCTATTATTTTCATTTTCAAATATTTTTGTATTTGTTCACAGAATAATTTTATGATGAGTACTTTAATCACTGTCAGATAATTGTAACATCTTTCTCATCTCACTATTAATTGATTTTTCATTAAATTTGAGATCTTATTGTTCTTTTTATGAGTAAGCTTTTATGGAAATCTGAACATTCTTAAAGTTATATTATAAAGCTCTCAATCTTTTATTTCAGCAGGCTTTCTATCATCCTAACTCATAAAAATGGGAGTAGAGAATCTCACTTCATTACTGCCATGTGGGACCAGATACCTTTCACTTGGCCTTCATGGAAGCCCAACAGGTGCTGGATAATATTTTGTTACTGCTTGGCATAAAGGAGTTTCAACACTTCCTGAGTCCTCCATTGATGGCTCTCTCTCAAGAAATGGTAGGGGTGCCTTGTTACTGCTCCTTATGTGTCTGACACTAAAGCCACAGAAGAGTTGATTTTGTTAATGCTTTACCTGAATGAGGGTGTTGTCATTTCATTAAGCTTCCTCTGATATAAGGAGAAGGAAGAAGATGAAAGTGGAAGTTTAGTGTTCTGCAAAATATGCTTTGAGGCATGGATTGCGTTTCCACTGACACTGAAATTCTTAGTTCCCTATCATATCCTCTCTGCTATTTATTTGAAATAGTGGGTTTGAGTATCATCTTCAGCCTTCTGAAGGTGAAATTCTACCCTCTCATCTTACTGTTGTCTGGCACAGAATTGTTGGTCTGAGGGAGAGTAGCTATAGTCTAAAATTTTTGTCTTACTGTATCTACGTTTCTTAGCACTTTAGATTTTAAAAGATATTCTGTTGGATGTCTAGGCTGTTTTCCTTCTCTGGCTCCTGTGGGTAAAGCCATAATGAACATGCTTGAACGTGTATCTCTACAGCAGAATATAATAGTGTTCTTTAAAATGTGTCCAAAAGGGGATAGCTGAATCCTGTGGTAGATCTGGTTTTTGACTTTTTCATGAACCTCCACACTGATTTCTGTAGTAGTTGCACTATTTTAAATTTTTACTAGCAGTACGTTTTCCCCCTTTCCCACATTGATGCCAACATTTGTCATCATTCTTTTTATATATATTAGCCATTAAGTCTAATATAAGAAGTCTCAAAATAGTTTTAACTTACATTTACCCAAGGGCTGACAATGATGAACACTTTAAAAATGTTTCTCAGCCACTTGTATTTCATTTCTTTGAGAACTCTGTTTGATTCAATACCTTATTTTAAAATTGGGTTACCTGTTTCCTTGAGGCGTAATGTTTTGAGTTCTTGTATATTCTAGGTCCTAATGCTTTATCTGACGTATAGCTTAAAAAGTTTTGTTTTCCCTGTTCTATAGGCTACATTTTCACTTTCAGGATGCTGTTCATTGCTGTTCAAAAGGTTTTTTTTTTACTTCATGAGGTAACATTTATTAACTGTTGACCTTAATGCCTGAATTGGTATGGTCATGTTCAGAAAGTCTTTCTCTGTGCCAGTGATTTCAAGTATATTCTCTACTGTCTCAACTATCTGATTCAGAGTACCTTGTCTTATGTTGAGGTCCTTGATCTATTTTGAGTTAAGTTTTGTGCAGGTTGAGAGATAAGGATCAAGTTTCGTTCTTCTTTATGTAGCTATTCAATTTTACCAAGGCCAGAAAATGCTGACTTTTCTCCAGTTGAGTGTAGGCTTAAGTATGGATCATGAATTATGAATAAGAAAAATGTTTTTATATACACAATGGAATATTGTATATATTTTTATATAAGTGTTAAGAAATATGAAATTGACTGACCACTATAATGATAAGTTAGTTCTTTTCGCAGTCCTTATCAGAGAAACTTCTAACTGCAGTTGATAGTGACTAATGTAGAAATATATAACTGGCCAATGTGTAGAGAGTAAGACACTGTGGAATGCTCAACCCTTGATGGGACATTCATATCACACCAAGGCTACTCCTAAGATCCATACATCATTGAGGAAGAGGAAGTAGAAACAGTGTAAGGGCCAGAGGGGATAGATGACTATAAGGAAATGATGTCTTGTAGACACAGCTGGGAAGTTGCATATATATATATATATATATATATATATATATATATATATATATATATATAAACACAGGGTGGTTGTGACACCATCACAAAAGACCTGTGAAATCTCAAGCCAAACCAAATACCAATAGGTAGAAAGGAGATGAGCACTGAGTCTTACTCTCAGAAGAGGAGATTGTGACAACTGATGGTTCCTGGTAGAAGTAAAGTCATTTTTCCCTATGAGTGTAGTCCCTTGGCACACTCAAGTGGAAGGCCACATATCCAAGAATATAAGGGAAAGCACAACTTGGAGTCGATGGGATTTTTGGTTTTTGTATATAAACAAAGTTGTAAAGTTGGGTGTTTAGGGAAGGGAGATTGAATCTGGAAATATGTGGGTGAATAAGTATGAACTAAACAGGATGTAAGAAATTCGCTAATAAGTGAACTAATAAAAATGTATTTTAAAGTAACCATGACTGAAGGAAAATAAAAGATAAGCTTGTGTGTGGATGTTTTATCTGAGTTTACTGCTATTTCAGAACTGGCATGAACAAATAAGGCAGAAAGAAACACAGGAAACTCACTGTATGTTATTCTTGGAGTTGTCGTTCCTAGAAAGTTTGCTTACTTCTCCCCCTCTTTCTAACTCTTATACACCTTAGGCATAATTATATAGTTGTTAGTCTTGCATTTTGGCAAAGATGCATAACAATATGTCTATGTTTACTAAATTAAAAATTGAGGCATATATTAAAAATATTATAGTGACAATATAGTGAGGGGGGATCATATCTATCTACATTTGGAAGACTGAACCAAGTGTAGAATGGTAGTGATTTCCATAACACTGAATTTTATGCTTTAATTTTTCTTTCCCTTTACAAATGCAAAGAAGAAACTAATGATTATTTCCCAAACTACTTTTATATATTCAAAGGGTTTAATATCTATTCCTAAATATAGGGCTCACCCAAGTAAGGATAAAAATGACTACGTTTGGAATTTTTCACATACCTCTTTTTCACATCTATAAATTGTACCTGGTATATAATTAACAGATGGCCCAGTCAGCTTTGCAATATCCAATATTTGTATTAACCAAATACACAATAGCCCTCATTTGAGTTGACCTCATACTCATAATGGTGGAGGGCACAAATTTGGTTAAGGAAGCCTGACCTTGTACAATGGAAGACAAAACAAGAAGCACTATCAACTGAGCAGCAACAGTGATAATTCTCATTAGAACAAAATTGCACAGCAAAACAATTCAACAAGTGGTTTATTAGTCAGACTTCTAATGATCGTGATCGCTAAAACCTATAGCTAGAAACTGGAACTAGGGGAAGTAATAATAAAGTGGTTCGGTTAAAATTCATGCTGTCCATCGTAATATATTTTTGTGTTTATTTTGAATTATTTTATTTTTATTCTATGTGTATGTCCCTGACACATCGGTTTCCCAGAAACTGAAGTTACAAGTAGTTGCGAGCTGCCATTAGGGTTCTGGAAACCAAAAGCTTCCTTTTAATAACAATATGTGCTCTTAAGTACTTAGCTGCCTTTCCTATCACAATTAGCACTATTTTTAAGATAATTATACTTTTTGAGATTATAATTATATCATTTCCCCTTTAACTTTTTTCCCTTCTAGCTCTCTCACATACCCCTTCTTGTTCTCTTTCAAATTCAAGTCCTCAGTTTTCATTAGTCTTGACATATTAATGTTTGCATTATATATTTAAATATATAAATCTAAATACATAAATATAATCTCTTCAATCTGTATGTTAATTGTATATATGTTTTCAGGACTTATCATTTGATACTGAATAGTCAATTCATGTTCTCTTTTTTGAGGAAGAGTTTGATACTCCCAGCATTCCTTATTTTCCTGTAGTTTTGTGTAAGACAGTCATGTTGGTGAGACTTCATGTAGTTTCTAACATTTCTAGAAGACAATGTTTCAGGAAACTCCCTGTTTCTCTCCCCTTGGTAGGTACTATAAGGAAAATTTTCATTTAAGGTATATATGTTTATTTTTATGCCAACTTCTATGAATTACAGCTATTTATAGGTAGATCATTAACAGTTTGATTCCTCATGACTTTTTAGACATCCTTACTGTAATTTTACTCTCCTTTCTCCTCTTTTATATGTTTTGATGTGAAAATAGAACATGTATAAAATGTACATATGTACACACATGCAATCAGACCCATTCTCAACTCTAAGTATTTCTGAATCTTACCCCTCCCCAATCAAGTATTTAAGAACAAGGAATATTTATTCAGGAATTACAATAGATGATTGTACCCTGAAATCCCAAATAAGAGACCTATGTTTTATGCTATTTCCTATTTAGAGTACTATGGGTAAGTTACTTCCCTAACTCTGATCCTCAGTTTCTCCCATTAGACCAAATTAAACATACAATATCTATTCTATACATAATATTTTGTGTGTATTACATAGGTAAAAAGGAGACTTCAAAAATAGCTCAGTATGAATTTCTCCCATGTTTATTGAGATGTGAACTACATGTTCATTATGCCATCTAGCTTAGTTACTATATTATATATGCACCCCAAGCATGTCATGTCTCAAAGGCACTATCTCACAGGGGCACCCTGGTCCTCTGTTTCTTACAACCTTTTCATTTCACAGTCTTTTCACCCACTCTTCCATGATATTCCTTAAGACTGATGTAGGCCCATATTTCTATACAGTGTGGCAGCCAGGCACCATAGGCCCCATCTGAGGTAGTCACGTAGCCCTGCAGACAGGCAGTCTCTGCCTAACAAAGGGTCAGGATACTGTTGCTCCTTTCTTTGTAATTTGGAGGATGCCTTATAGAGATGCCTACATGTCAAGCCTACATGAGACCTAGCATACACAGCAGACAAGTAGATGCGGAAGTGACAAAAACGCCATTCACCTGGTTACCTGGAGGACAGGTCTGGTGCATTTTCCCATTCAGTTTATGTGTTGGTATAAAAGTTGTTTGGATAATAAACATGGGGAGATCTTCAGGAGGAAGAAGCCTGAGGTGCCCTCCCATGATGACCGTGTAAACTGTGTCTATTATTCCTTGCAGCTCCGTACCAGTCCAGTTAGGGAAAATAGTTATCTATGTTGGGGCCCACGGGCTCTAACAGACTGACACATAGGGTTTTTGAAATAGATCTACCTACTGGGGAGAAGCTCTCTAAAATCACTTATTGTTGTGGATCTCTCTCTCTCTCTCTCTCTCTCTCTCTCTCTCTCTCTCTCTCTCTGTATGTGTGTATACAAAGTCTTAGTATGAAGATTTTTTTTGTCATTTTGCTAGTGATAATAACTTATTCCACTCCATAATGCAGAGTCTCAAAATTATTCAGAAATTTGTTGTCCAAGGCTTTTAATTTTCAAAGTAAGCAATCTGGGGTTAGTGGCCACAGCATGAAAAGGATACTTGCTACCACTGATGACCTGAGTTTTATTCCTAGGATCTACATGGCAGAAGTAGAGAACTGGCTCTGGCAGATTGTCCTCTGACCTCCACACAGATACTGTACCAGCACAGATGAACATGAACAAATACACACACACACACACATACACACACACACACACACACACACACACACACATACAGAGAGAGAAAAATACATGTGTAAAATAGTAATTTGTTTATTTTTGTAGAATTAATCCATGGTGTGGCAGAATTGTCTATATTCTGTCAATTATGTTTTAAATAAATGCTGATTGTCCAGTAGCCAGGCAGGAAGTATAGGCGGGGCAACCAGACAGGAAGTAGAGGTGGGGCAATGAGAACAGGTGTATTCTGGGAAGAAGGAAGCTCTTTCCACAATCCTGTCCAGACACTGAAGAAGCAGGATGTGACCAGCCCCACTGAAAAAGGTACTGAACCATGTGGCAAACACAGATAAGAATAGTGGGTTAATATAAGTTATAAGAGCTAATACAAAGCCTGAGCTAATGGACCAACCAGTTTATAACTTATGGAGACCTCTGTGTGATTTTCTTTGGGGCTAAACAGCTGTGGGACCTTGTGGGAGGACAGAACCCCACAATAAGCAGGCCCTCATGTTACAGATACATTTTAAGATGTATATCCTCAACCCTCCATAAAGAATTATGGACAGCTGTTTTAGTTGGAGTTTCAGTTGCTATGAACAGACACCATGACCACAGAAACTCTTATAAAGGAAAGTATTGAATTTGGGTAGCTTACAGTTTCAGAGGTTTAGTCAATTATCATCATGGTGGGAAACATCGTGACATGCAGATGGGCATGGTCCTGGAGAAGGAGCTGGAGAGTTCTACATTTTGATCCACAGGAAGTGAAATGTGACACTGTGTGTAGCTATAGTATAAGAGACGTCAAAGCCCACCCCTCCAGTAGCATACTTCCACCAAACAGACCACACCTTCTCCAACAAAGCCACACATGCAAATAGTGCTACTCCCTTTGGAGGCCTTTTTTTTTTTCAAACCACCACAACAACTAAGGCATACTGATAGCAAGAGATATAATCTTCCCTAGGAAGAGCACACCTATTGGCTATCCAATAACAAATTGTCAGCCTTGAAATCATAATACAACATTATACATACCAAGCAGGGTGAATTTATGTATCTAGGAATATATATAAATATACATATACATATATGTATGTAACAACAATTAAAGAAAAATTAGGTCATGAATTTTAAAGAGAGTAGGGAGGGCTATATAGGAGGGTTTGGAAGGAAGAAGAGAAACAGAGAAATGATGCAGTTTGTTATAATCTCAATAAATAAAATAAGTAATTTTAGAAGATTCAAATCATCAAACTGTAAATCCTGAAGTTTGAGGTAACATGCTAGGAGAGCATGTGAGCTTGTACACAAGTCACTTACATAGATATCACATGTACAAGCTTTTATGTTTATTTTACCTTAAGGTATGAAACATTTTAATCAAATACATCTTCTCATCTCCACCAATCAGGCCTACTCCTATATCCCAATCCTGTATGTATGCACATATATATACACACACACACAGTATATATATATATATATATATATATATATATATATATATATATATATATATATATATATTGACATTATGTGTGTATGTTGTATGCATTTGTACATATGTGTAGGCAGCTGTGTTTGCACATGCGTGTATATAAATATGGAGAGCAAGCTCCAATGGTGTTCCTGTCCCTTCTGTCTAATTTTAGAATTATAGGCACATAGAGACATGCCTAGCTTTTATGTAGGTACTCAGAATCTGAATTCAGGTCCTCTTTCAAACACTTTATCCACAGAGTCAACTTTCTACCATTGATATTCCACATCCTGATAAATGTATATATGTATATGTGTGTATATATATATGTATATTTTTTGACTAAAATTACTGTTACTGTTTTTATCATTGATTGTATTTCCACGAGGCTGCATAAATTCCATGCACTTTATATATTTTTAAAGACAGGCTCTTTCTCTATAGCCCTGTCTATTCTGTAGTTCACCATATAGACCAGACTGGGCTTGATCTCACAGAGATCCATGTATCTCTGCTTCCTGAATGCTTAGATAAAAGATGTGTGTCAACACATCTAGAAATTTTGTACACATTTAATTCTTACCCCATCATAAGAAACAAATCTCCAGTATCTTTCTTCATCCTCATGTAGTTTGTATTTCACATATGCAGAAAGGCTTTTACTGATTTAAAGACCATTCATCTTAATAACGGTGTATTTCCTATGTCTATACAAATGATTATGAATGTTATCTTTGTCCCTAGCTTTGTGATTAACATTTGACATTTAATTTATTCAATTAACGTTTGCCTCTCTAATTAGAATTGCATTTCCTTAAAGGCAATGCATTATTCATGTCTGTGTCCCAGGGAAATGAATAAAAAGTATTTGTTCAATTGAAAGTTTAATATTTTTCAAAATGAAACAGGTTTTCCCAGCTCTAAAGATCTATGTATTCTATCCCAAGAACTAGGAGTGGGAGACACATTCACCCTTTCTAAAAATATTAATGGGTTGAAGATATTATGGTAGAGAAGACTTAAGCTATGATATGGCCAGATTAGATTAAACAAACTTCTAAATACCCCAGAATGTATTCATTAAGGAAAAGTGGAATGAAACAGATGGAGTCATATTCTCCTTTTCCAGTGGTGTTCATATTTGCTAATGCCATTATTAATCATTTATTTATCTTGGGCTCAAAATCATATGTCATTTCATCATCTCATTCTCAGTTCAATATGTTATCAAGTTTTATATATTCTACTTTCACATTATTATACTTTTTTGAGTCTTCTCACTCTATTTACACTGTGCTTGTTTTAATTTAGAGCACTAATTTCTTTTGTTTGGATCCTTGTGTCATCCTCCTAACTCTGAGTCACAACTAATCTCGATAATAATTCTGAAATCTAATTCTATCATAAAAATTCTACACTCAAAACCTGAAATGAATCACACAATATCCTTCAAATCTGGGTACTACAGCTGCCTCCTTTGTTACTTCTCTGCACAATAGCATCATTCATAAGAGATTTAGTTCACTGACTGCTCCAAAAACAACTTCGATGTTTTCCTTTCTGTATTCTTCTCATTCTGATGGCTTAATAATAAATCTATTTTTAAAGACCAGCTTAAACTGCATCATACTCCATAAAACCCATCATGACTCCACCTGCTTTCTATCAATTTCCATTGGTGTTCTTTCCCTTCTGAGCTCTAATAGTGTTTTGATTAGTGTTTTCAAGGTGTATGTCTTTCATCTTTTTATTTTATTTTAACAGATCTCTGGCTACATTTATATTTTTTTGCAGACAGCATGTACTTGGATATAAGTATTAAATTTAATTTATTCACAAAGTCTCATGTAGCCCCTCCTGGCCTCAAACTTGCCATGTAGGTGAGGACTGCCTTGAATTCCTGATCCTCCCACATCTAACTCCCAAGTGCTAGTAATACAAGAGTGAGCTATCACATCTGGCTTCAATTTGCTTTGCTAAGTAAACCCTGGCAATCTCTGTTTATTTATTTGTACCTTTATTATGATTTATATGACCCTAGTTTGTGTACAAATTATGAAAATATCTAACTTTCATTGCTTCTTATAGGCCTGTTACTACATGTTTTAAATCCATTACTTCATTTATACACTTAGAGCTGCTTTTTGAACTACATACTTTTACTATCTTTCTTCTACAGATAAAGTGCTTGAAGACGAAATATTGTGCGTTTTCTCACTTCAAAGCACAACAGTTAACTTCTTTCATTAAATGTTACATGTGGGGAAAAGGAGATGCTAAATGTATGTATTCACAGTCTGTTGTTCATGCCAAACTCTGACAACTAGCATCATCACATTCTTCTAGGAGAGCAACCGGTGAGTATTCACATCTGGTTATTTTCGTGTGATGAACAGGAAAACTTAGACAATCCTACAAGTGGACATGCTGTGGGAGGAGAGAAGTTCTGCAACTTCAGAAGCAACACAACCAGAACCAAGTCCTAGATTTTCTGTTTCCTGCATTTGTGACATAGAACACATTCTGAGTCTTAATTAGGCAGAAATATTTAGATTTAAAGTCTAACAATAAAGGTTATCATGTGTATTTATATATCTATCAAAATCTATGCCACTTTAAAATTTTAACATTAATATGTTTTTTTATTTGAAATAAAATATGATCACATGACTCTGCCATCTTCCCTCAGGCCCTTCTATGTTCACTCCCTCTCTTTTTCTTTTGTTATTACATAGACATACACAAACACACATAGACATACACACACTCGTAAATACAATCTACTTGGCCCATAAGTGCTGCTTATATGTTTACATTTTGAAGGCTGCCTGCTTCGTATTGGATAATAAAGTAAGTTATCTCAGTCCTGGAAGAAATATATTTTCTCTCAGCAGCCCTTAGTTGCCTGTAGTTTCTGTGTAAGAATGAGATTCTAGTAAGAGTTCTCCCTTCTAAGATACCCTGTTTATTGGTACTGTTGTTGTTCAGACCTTGTTTGGAAGCCATATTATTGAGTTAACATGAGTGTAGTTCCCCTGTCATTTCTAGGACACACAATCACACAGCAGACTTCCTGGTCCTCTGGCGCTGACAATCTTTCTGACCCTCCTACTTTGATGTTCTCTGAGCCTTAGGTGTAGGTCTTATGTTGTATCAACTATGACTAGGTACCCCAAAATCACATGTTCTCTGTCTTTTGACAAGCTTTGATTTTCTGCAATGGCCCTTATTTGCTGCAAAGGGAAACAACTTTAATGCAGGTAAGAACTACACTTATCTTTGGGCATAATGATAAGTTTTAGAATCAAGTTGGGAATTATAGTGGTATAGTAAAGCGATAATAGTAGTTTCTTTTCTAAAATCAATGACCTCACTAATCCTTGTGTTTTACCTAGATTTCTAATAAAAGTATGATTTCTCTCTTTTTGAGTGGTCCTTAAGTTCATTTACATAGCTAATTGTGACCAAGATGTATTACTATTATACCCATAGTGATATATTAGTATTTTCTCCATTCTTAATGTTTACAGTATATGAGCTATAGGGAACAATGTGCATATTTGTTTAATGGTGTCCTTAATATTTAGTTACTATTTGTGTTTATATAGCACATGAATATTTTCAAATTACCTTTGCAATTAACGTCATTTAATATTTATAATAATTTGTTGTCAATGATACTTTCTCAATTTTGAAAATGCAAAAACTAATTCTAAAATTATTATGGAATATGCCTAATACTATATATTTCATAATTCAAATAAGTAATATAATCACTCATATCTATAATTTGCATAACACAATTCTCATACTTGACAATTTATAAAGGGACTTTGATATTAATTAACCAAATTCTTTTAATATAGTCACCTCTCGCTCCAGAAAGTTATTGCTCAATAGAGGAAGCTAGATACAAATGTGTTAATAAAAAACACTAAAGATAATATGAATATTAAGCGGGAATGTTCCCTGGAGGTACCCAAGAGACATTTTCTCCTGAACAAGGAAGATTTTTATTCATTATTAAAAAGGATCTGGATGTGATGAAATGAAAGAAGTAGCTTCCAAGCAGGAATACTAATTTGAGGTAAGGTAGAAGAGAAGATTCAAGGCGTGATTAACAATAAGTAGATAGGTTTAGTTAAGACTAGATAGTTTACTGGGGAAATAATCATTTGAAACTGTTTGGGTCAACAGTTCTCAACCTTGTGGGTCATGACCACTTTTGGGACTTGAACAACCGTTTCACAGGAGTGCCCTAAGACCATGAGAAAACAAAGGTGTTTTCATTACTATCGATAACAGTAGCAAAATTACAGTTATAAATTAGCAACAAAAAAAATTTTATGATTGAGGGTCACCACAGCATGTGGAACTGTATTAAAGGGTGGCAGTGTCAGGAAGGCCTACATGGTAGAATGGCTGAAAAAAAATGGTGGTTTACCACCAATGAGACTATAGTAGTCAATATTCAGTTGTTCTGTGAAGAACCCTGTGGGAATCCGAGAAAGAACTTATAAGGGATAGAGACAGAGCTCAGGTTTAAATAAATTGCCCAATGTCCACAACCCCCTGGTTCAGGCACCGACAGTGCTTGCTTTTTGAAATGAGCATGTGAATTGCAAAAGGCCAGTGGGTTGCAAAGGGTCAAACATTGTATGACTGGTTGATGAAAGAACTAAAATTTGATATCAACATCTATTTTTGTAATTTAATGCTATTGTATAACAAAAGTCAGCATCCATACAGTTCTATGTACTTCAGAGAAATTGACAAGAACTAGTTTATCGTAAATATTTGGACCTGTGGGGAATGTTCTCACTCAGACTCTTCAAAGAGCCCCAGTAGTGATCAACACCTATCTGTCTCTGGAAGTTTGGGTGGGGGGGTGTTAGAACTGCCTCCTTACCTCATCCTCTGAGAAATATATAATAAAGACATGAGAAATTTTACTGTCTGCTTCCATTATTAACACTCCACAGATTCAGTGGAGAGTAAGACACTTCCTAAGAAAATGAGGCACAGACTTAAAGGAATGGACAAAGATGGTGTCAACTGTAATAAGACATCAAATTAGAACATTTTCTTTTTTTCATAAGAGTGCATTTTACCTTGATGGCTTTTAAAATAAATGTCAATTTGAAAAATGAAGGAAGCCTCTTTGTGGCTGAATCACATCTACAGTTCCAGTAATCATCCTTGCTCATTGCTTCGCTTTCTGTTTCAGCTCTCTGGGTCTGCTCTCTTTCTTGTTCTACTTTCTTTTCTTCTGTCAGTGTCCCTCTTCCCAGAAGCGAGTCCACTGAGCCTCAACTGTTAGGAGGCGACATTTAGTGATTAGTTACTACTATTTGAGTACAACTGTAGCTGAAATTTTATCTTAAACACAGGATGTATATGTAACAGACAGACACATGTGTGCATTCTGTGTGTCTGGCTGTTCATTGACTGGAAACTCTCTCTCTTAAACCACTGATTGAAGTTTCAGAATGAGAAAATTAAAATGGCCTCATAGAACCTGTCCTTAAATTGGAAAGGAACCAAGGAACCAACCTGTTCTTCTGATACGGATGAAAGGGCCCATCTCAAAAATATTTGAACCCACTCAAAATTTCAAAAGAATATAAACTCAAGGCTCAAGCCCTGGGAGATAGATTTTGCAGGGGCAGCTGGAGAGCTAAAGGGGAAATACAAATTTCTTGTCTATTTTTACTTAATCCCACGCAGATCTAATCTCATCCCTTATGAAACGTAACTCCTAATCAAACTCTGTGTAAATAGAAAGGGGGAAAACCACTTCAAGCACAATTCATGCTTTATTTTTATCTCAATTATCCCACCAGAGCCATTAACCGGCTTGTGGCTTTGGGACTTACCTGGAAATGGTAAATGGTCAAAGGCTATTGAAAATCATTATTCTAAACTCCCTATCTTTCTTCCGTGCTGAAGCAGTTTAGGGCTTCAAGTGCAGAACTCAAACTCCAGCTCTTCATTTCAATTTTTAAAGTACAAGTACTTACAAAATATGATTTCTCAGTGACAAGGTCTGATCGATTTTAGCCTGAGACTCCCCAAAGTCTAATTCAGTTGGTTTCCGTAAGTTACATTTCACTTTTGCATAGCCGAGAGTGATTTTTAAATAAAATGACCTTTCAGAATTTCAATGATGTCCAAACTTCTGACACTGAGAATTATTTCCTTATGTTTATAAATTTTCAGTATTTACATTCTTCTCCGCGTCTCATTTCTTCTTTACATAAAATGGAAGACTAAGTGTGTAAATAAAATTGATAGTCCTTAAATTTTGTGGCAAACCTGAATCATCCAAAGACTGTTTAGAATTCACCTGTTTCAACATCAGTTATTTGATTTTTGTTTATTATGCCTGGATTATATCTTTGAAAGTTCTTAGACAATTTTTTTTTGTTTTATAGCATCCTGACCACGAGGTTTACTAACCTGCTAGCCACACTCAGACAGCCAGAAAGTGATGCTTGCTGAAGAAGTGTTGGTGTTCAGCTCCCAATAGAAGAGAGTCAAAATAATAATTGGACACATTGAAACTTACTAATGTCATAAAAAGTTCTAGTTGATAAATCGGCCATAAGCATTGTTAATTAAATGCAGAGAACAACAAGTAAGAAATATTGGGAAATTTTATTGTCTATGGCCCTTTATCAAAAGGGTATTCCATTTTCAACAGTTTTTGAAAATACTACTTGTAAATGCTACTTGAAAGAAGAAGAACATGGACCACTTTTAATTTATGTAATAGAACTTAGCCATAGGTCACCTTGTGAGACAGAGGAAAGGCTGAAATTAGATGATTTCTATTGGTCCAGTTAGGACTTTGAGAAATTTGCATTAGGTCATGTAACCCTTCTAACTACTGTATGCTCCAGGACTTTCTGGTAGCTTTGCTTCTACTTCAAACCCCTTAACTATTTTTAAAATTTAGTGTGGTGCATATACCATGTCTGTGTGAGAAAAATAGGGTCACACCTTCCTCAATAATGCTGTTTTTGTCCCGAGTGTTCTAGGCAACACAGTTCATCTCCATGGCAACCCCTGCTTTGGCTCAGTCGGGGGATTAGAATGACTTCATTTCAAACACCTGATAAGGAAAGGTGAGATTTACTGTGTAGAGAAGGTTCTTACTTCAAACAGAAATAGGATTAGGATGACTTCATTCCACATACCTAATAAGTTTCTTCAAACAGAAATGTAATCAACAAACAGCCGTATTTGTTCCTGTTATGAAGGGCGGCCTTTTAGTCCACATAACTGATGCACGAAGTGGGCCCTAGAAGGCACCTGTCAAAATTCCTCCTCCATGCTTTCCATTTTCACTAATTAAGGGTAGAAGGCTCGAACGCTAAAAAGCCTAACAAAATCAACCACTACATTCAATGAGCACCCTTTCTATCGCTCCATGTGGGGCCCTAAATTATTTCATATAATCACACTAATTGTTACAATCATTGAACACCTGAGTCCCACAGCCACAGGAATGATTCTCCTATTAGACTTGCAGAAATGATTTCCTCCTCCCTTGGGAAAAGCAAGCTCAATGAGATTCCTGTGTTGAAAAAAGGACAATATGCCCAAGATTGTCAAATATTTTAATTATTAAATTTGTTCTCGGACAATTTTGGACATCTATATAATGCATTCTCTGATTACTCACACCTAGGAATCCCTGTCGACCCCTGTTCCACTTCACTACAAATTCATTTCTCATATCAATTTCTGTACATTTTTCTTTATAGCCCACTGAATTTAATTGGGCCATTTGTCTGACCATGGGTTTGGAACTATTCTTTGGACTTGGTGAACCCATCAGTGAGAACAAAATTAAAGACAATAAAAATGGCAGCTTTCCCCCAGAATCCTTTAGAAGGAAAAGGTAAGAACCTTCTAGCAGTAGGAAAGATAAACAGAAAGGGGGAATCTTCCAACTCAATTTCAGTTTAATTTATATGTATCTTGCAACCAAGGTGTGTGATCTCTTCAGTAATCTGGTCTTAATTCTATCATATTAATTCAAAGTAATATGCTATCTTGAAAGAACGTTGCTACCTGAACTCATAGATCTTTACTTCAAAGAAATTAAACCATATATTCATATAAAAGATTGTACATGAGTACTTACAAGTTCAAACTAGAAAAAATATTTTTCCAAGGAATACAACCAAAAATTACTAGAAAACAAATACCTAAAATAATGGAAGCTTGCTATCCCCTAATCTGAAAAACTAGAATTTGAAATGTAACTAAGATTGTTTGAATAAGACTGGTTCTTGCTGTTAAGCAATGAGTAAGAAACATTCTCTGTTCTTCTCTCCCAGCTTCTAAAGAATTTCCAGCAGTCTTAGGTGTTTCACAGCTTACAGTTATCCTTCAAATATTCCAGTTTCATGTGTTGTCTTCATATACCATTTCACAGGTTTCCCTACATGCATATTCCCATGTGATCAAATTTCTTTTAGGGTGTCAGAGAGAAAGCTTAGCAGGGCTTGTTGGGTCTATTGAGGTGATTGTGTATTTCTTTTCTTTAAGTTCATTTATATGATCTATTACATTTATTGACTTACATAAGTTGAACTTCCACTGTATCCCTTCTATATATTTTAAATTCAGGGAATAAAGTATTTTTTAAATATTCCCTTATAAAATTCTGGATGTTTTTTTCTGACTGAATGTTTGCACATCCTTTTCTCATAGTGTTATTTTGGGTAATCTCTTTCTTTTCTTTAGTTGGGCAGAGTCTGGAAACTTTACCTCCTCAAAGAATCAGTACTTACATTCATTAATTCTTTCTATTCTTTTTCTATTTCATTATTTTCTGTTCTTATTTTTATTATTATTTGTCATCTAATGGATTTAGATATGATTTATTCTTGTTTTTTCCAAATTCATGACTTGCATCAATAAGTCATTTACTCCTGTTCTTCCTGATGTGTTAAAGTGAGCACTTAGAACTATAAATTTCCCACTAGGACTGCTTTTAATGTATCCCAGAGGGATTGTTGTGTTGTGTTTTAATTATCATTTAGTTCTGGGAAAATTTATCTTTCTTTCTTGATTTCTTCTTACTCCCATTAATCAATCACTTAATAATATATTGTTTAATTTCTATGAGTATTTTGCAATTATTAGAGATTTGTTTAATTGCTCTTTTAAAATTTTATTTGCATTGTGGTCATTTATTTGTCTGATTTATTATAATCTGGTTTGTATCCCACAAAGTGGTCTATATTAGAGAAGCTTCCACGGTCTGCCAAGTGGAATGTGCTTAGATAGAATATTCTGTAGATATCTGTTACACTGATTTAATGCATGGATGCTTTTTAATTCTCATATTTCTGATAATTTTCCTATATGACCTGTCTATTAGAGAAATTGAGGTATTAATATTCCCTACTATTATTGAACTGGATAACCTGTATCTTTAATTCCACTACTATGTTCTTTATCAAATTGGGTGTCCCAGTGTTCAGGGTGTATGGTTAGGATTTTAATATCTTCTTAGTTAACTGTTCCCTTGATTAGAATGAAATGCCCTTCTTTATCTTTTCTGATTAATTTTAGTTTGTCAAATATTTTGTCACATATTAATATAACAACATCTGCTCGCTCCACGCTCCTATTTGCTAAAATACATTTTTCTCTTCTTTGACTTTAAGTTATTGTCTGTATTTAAAAATTAGTTTCTTTTGGACAACATAAAAAATGAGTTTTTCTTTGTCCACACATTCAGCTAACTTGTGCCATTTGATTGGCAGTTGGGGCCATTAAAGGTACTCTTGAAAAGGCATGTTGTCTTCAGTCATTTTATTTAGTTTTTGCTGTTTATGTTCCTAGTTTGTGTTACAGTAATTATAGTTTCATTTATTTCTTTATATAGTGCATCTATGTTTATTCTCTTCTTTTGTTCAAAGTATTGCTTCAATATTAGCTGTAGGCCTGGTTTTATGAATATGATTTTTAAAAAATATGTTTGCATCATGGAAAGTTTTTCTTTCCCCTTCAACTATAGCAGATAGTTTTGCTGGGTACAATAGTTTAGGCCATCAACATTGTGGTATTTTAGAACTTGGAGTATATTGTTCCAGGATAATCTGGGTTTTAAAGTATTTATTGTGGATTCAGCTGTTGTTCTGATGAGTTTTCCTCTGTATGTGACTTATCTTTATTCTCTTTCAGCTTCGAGTACTCTGAATATTTAGTGTAATACCTGTGACATTCCATGGTTATTTACCTTTTTTATACAGCCCAGGTACACTGATTCAGAGAGAGCAACACTCAATGATTTCCACAGTAGGCTGAGCCTTCCTACATCAACTAACAATCAGAAAATGCACCCCCAGACATGCTCACAAGAGAACATGATGGAGAAAGTCTTAAAATATGATTCCCTCCCACCCGGTGATGGTGGTTTGGGTCAAGCTGATAAAAAGTAACTGGTATAACTTAAGTATTGTGCCTTATTTATCAATGTTTTCTTTATTATTATTATTATTTATTTATTTATTAAAGATTTCTGTCTCTTCCCCGCCACCGCATCGCATTTCCCTCCCCCTCCTCCAATCAGGTCCCCCTCCCTCGTCAGCCCAAAGAGCAATCAGGGTTTCCTGCACTGTGGGAAGTCCAAGGACCACCCACCTTTATCCAGGTCTAGAAAGCTGAGCATCCAGACTGCCTAGGCTCCCACAAAGCCAGTACGTGCAGTAGGATCAAAAACCCATTGCCATTGTTCTTGAGTTCTCAGTAGTCCTCATTGTCTGCTATGTTCAGCGAGTCCAGTTTTATCCCAGGCTTTTTCAGACCCAGGCCAGCTGGCCTTGGTGACTTCCCAATAGAACATCCCCATTGTCTCAGTGTGCGGGTGCACCCCTAGCAGTCCTGAGTTCCTTGCTCGTGCTCTCTCTCCTTCTGTTCCTGATTTGGACCTTGAGATTTCAGTCCGGTGCTCCAATTTGGGTCTCTGTCTTCTTTCATCGCCTGATGAAGGTTAATATTCAGGAAGATGCCTGTATGTTTTTCTTTGGGTTCTCCTTATTTAGCTTCTCTAGGATCACTAATTATTGGCTCAATGTCCTTTATTTATGGCTAGAAACCAAATATGAATGAGTACATCCCATGCGCCTCTTTTTGTGTCTGGCTTACCTCACTCAGGATAGTGTTTTTTATTTCCATCCATTTGCATGCAAAATTCAAGAAGTCCTTGTTTTTTACTGCTAAGTAGCACTCTAATATGTATATATTCCATACTTTCTTCATCCATTCTTCTGTTGAAGGGCATCTAGGTTGTTTCCAGGTTCTGGCTATTCCGAACAATGCTGCTATGAACATAGTTGAGCATATACTTTTGTTGTATGATAGGGCATCTCTTGGGTATATTCCCAATGGTGGTATTGCTGGGTCCACAGGTAGGTTGATCCTGAATTTCCTGAGAAACCACCACACTGCTTTCCAAAGTGGTTGCACAAGTTTGCATTCCCACGAGCAATGGATGAGTGTACCCCTTTCTCCACAACCTCTCCAGCAAAGGCTATCATTGGTGTTTTTTTATTTTAGCCATTCTGACAGGTGTAAGATGGTATCTTGATTTGCATTTCCCTGATCGCTAAGGAAGTTGAGCATGACCTTAAATGTCTTTTGGCCATTTGAAGTTCTTCTGTTGAGAATTCTCTGTTCAGCTCAGTGCCCCATTTTATAATTGGGCTGATTAGCCTTTTATGGTCTAGTTTCTTGAGTTCTTTATATATTTTGGAGATCAGACCTTTGTCAGTTGCGGGGTTGGTGAAGATCTTCTCCCAGTAAGTGGGTTGCCTTTTTGTCTTAGTGACAGTGTCCTTTGCTTTACAGAAGCTTCTCAGTCTCAGGAGATCCCCTTTATTCAATGATGCCCTTAGTGCCTGTGCTGCTGGGGTTATACCTAGGAAGTGGTCTCCTGTGCCCATGTGCTGTAGAGTACTTCCCACTTTCTCTTCTATCAGTTTCAGTGTGTTCGGACTGATATTGAGGTCTTTAATCCATTTGGACTTGAGTTTTGTGCATGGTGATAGATATGGATCTATTTTCATTCTTCTACAGATTGACATCCAGTTTTGCCAGCACAATTTGTTGAAGATGCTCTCTTTTTTCCATTGTATACTTTTAGATCCTTTATCGAAAATCAGGTGTTCATTGGTTTGTGGGTTAAAGTCAGGGATCTTCTATTCTATTCCCTTGGTCGACTTCTCTGTTTTTATGTCAATACCAAGCTGTTTTCAATACTGTAGCTCTGTAATAGAGTTTGAAGTCAGGGATGGTAATGCCTCCAGACAATCCTTTATTGTATAAGATTATTTTGGCTATCCTGGGTTTTTTGTTTTTCCATATAAAGTTGATTATTGTCTTCTCCAGATCTGTGAAGAATTTTGATGGGGTTTTGATGGGGACTGCATTGAATCTATAGATTGCTTTTGGTAGAATTGCCATTTTTACTATGTTGATCCTCCCAATCCAAGAGCAAGGGAGATCCTTCCATTTTCTGGTGTCCTCTTCAATTTCTTTCTTCAAAGACTTAAAGTTCTTGTCAAATAGATCTTTCTCTTCCTTGGTCAGAGTTACCCCAAGATATTTTATGCTATTTGTGGCTATCGTGAAAGGTGATGCTTCTCTGATTTCCCTCTCTGTTTCCTTATCCTTAGTGTATAGGAAGGCAACTGATGTTTTGGAGTTGATCTTGTATCCTGCCACATTACTAAAGGTGTTTATCAGCTGTAGGAGTTCTTTGGTAGAGTTTTTGGGGTCGCTTATGTATACTATCATATCATCTACAAATAACGAAAGCTTAACTTCTTCCTTTCCAATACGAATCCCCTTGATCCCTTTATGTTGTCTTATTGCTATTGCTAGAACTTCAAGCACTATATTGAAGAGGTATGGAGAGAGTGGACATCCTTGTCGTGTTCCTGATTTTAGTGGGATGGCTTTGAGTCTTTCTCCGTTTAATTTAATGATAGCTGTCGACTTGTTGTAAATAGCTTTTATTATATTTAGGTATGACCCTTGTATCCCTAATCTCTCCAAGACCTTTATCATAAAGGGGTGTTGAATTTTGTCGAATGCTTTTTCAGCCTCTAATGAAATGATCATATGGTTTTTTTCTTTCAGTTTATTTATATGGTGGATTACATTGATAGATTTGCGTATGTTGAACCAGCCCTGCATCCCTGGGATGAAGCTTACTTGATCAAAATGGGTAATTTTTCTAATGTGTTCTTGGATTCGGTTTGCCAGTATTTTATTGAGAATTTTTGCATCGATATTCATGAGTGAGATAGGCCTATAATTCTCTTTCTTGGTTGGGTCTTTGTATCAGGGTAACTGTAGCTTCATAAAAGATATTTGGCAATGACTCTTCTGTTTCTATATTGTCTATGTTTCCAACTTTTAAATCTAATTTGAACTTATTTGTGGGACATGAAAGAAATGGACTTAGGTTTATTTTTCCACCTGTGATATCTACACCACCAGTACAATTTGTTAAACTGGCTGTCATTTCCCTATGTATGGTTTTTGACAAATTTGTGGAAAATCAGGGGACTTCACTTGTATGGCCTTATATCAGAGTACTGTTTTATTATACTGATTCACATGTCTTTGTTCCTGTATGATACTGTATTTTGAGGTGGGGGAGTCTGTGTCTCTAAAGTATAATTTGAGATCAGGCAATTATGATATATTCAGAATCACTCTTTCTATTTAGAATTCCCTTGCTAATGGATGTTTTCTGTGTTGTCTTATGAAATTTAGATTGTCTCTCTATTTAGGTAAAGGACAGGAAGTGTGTTTGTAGAAGTAAAAAAAAACCCACAAGAATAAACTTTCAAATAAATTCTAAGGGAACATAAACTAACAGCTATATAATATAAGGAAGTGAATTCAGTATAGGAAAATAGAATTCAACAACTAAATAGACATACTGAAGAGAAAACACACTGAAATAATGATAGAAATGTACAAATTCAATAAGTCAAATATATATTTAGTAGAGAATTTCACCAATATAATGCGACAGGAGGATGTGATAGTAGGGCTGAAAGATAGAGGAGCTGAGTGGCTTAGTCAAAATCAATAATAAATTTCCAAATAACACATGAATGGAGCATGTGGTATTCTTGGTATATCATGAGAAGACAAAAATCAATAAATTATGGGAATTGAAGGAGAAGAAATTCATGTATAAAAATAGTTTCAAGAAAATTATAGTAGAAAATATAGGGAAAGTAATTCCTATCCAGGCAATGGAAGAACTCAAAATAGTCTAAAAGCATGAGCAGAAAAAATATTCTCCTGGCCATATTGTACTTACATCATTGAATATACAAATTAAACTTTACTGAAACCCATGAGACCAAACAAGTCATAAATAAATGTAAACCAACGAGAATAACAACTGAGTTTTCTATGAAAATCTTAGACAAAAGTAAATCTTAGAAAGATATATTTTAAGTTCTAAAAGACAACATTTGCCAACCCATGATATGATATTCCCCTGTGTATGCTATTGCTGTAGGAAATCATATATCCAACAGCCTTTAAGTTAACCGTCCACTGGGGCATGGCCTCTTATACTATTTATGCCCATGTAAAGCATGCATCCAGCCTCTTTTCCTGCTGCGAGATTCGGTTTCTAGTCTCCTTTCCAGCAGAAGATTCTGATTTGTGAGTCAACCCCTAAATAAATGTCTATTACTCTCAATTCTGAGCTAGTGTGGGATTTCTTTTAAGCGTTCTTCTTCATGCTATGAACATGTTTTTGCCGTTGGTTAACAAAAAAACTTCTTTTAGCCAATGGCTTAACAGAATATAGCCAGGCTGAAAAAGATATATAGAGTAGGTGTAATCAGGGAGATGCCATGTAGCTGTTGGAAGGAGACAGACACCTGATGGAACACTTCCCAGTAAGCCATAGCTACGTGAAGATACATTGTTTAATAGAAATGGGTTTATTTAAGATGTAAAAGCTAGCTAGAAGTATGTGTAAGTGATTAGCCAAGCAGTGTTTTAATCAATACAGTTTTCTGTGTAATTATTTTGGGTCTGGGTTGCTGGGAAATGAACAAGCAGCCTCCACCAACAAACCCACAATAATACCTGACAAAACTATCGCTCATAATTAAAGAAAAAAATCAATTTCAATAAAGAAAACAGATGAAAGGAATTTATGATCAGCAATTTATCCCTTGGAAAACTGCAAACAAGAGACAAGGATAAATCTAAGGGGCTACAGGGAAAAAGTAATGATACATAGTTGTTTAGAAACAGAATAATAAACACAGAGGACCAACAAATTAATGAAATGTCAATAATAAATATAAAAATTTATATGCTAACACTGAATTTTAATGGGCTCAATTTTTATCTCAAAAGACACAAATTAGCAGATTGAATTAAGAAACAGGATCTTCCTTACAAAATAGACCTCAAATTGAATCTAGTCAATGAGGTATAAGGGTCATTTAATATTGACCAAGAGAAAAACCCACCAAAAGGATATTACTATTTTAAACCTTTATGTAATGCACAAAACACAGGCCGACCTAATCTTGTAACACAAATATTACTAAGTACAAAGCCATAGGCTAAATGCCGCAATCTGCTCCCTCCTGTTCCCATACCCATTCGCCCTCATTCCACATGTGAAATCTATTTTATTTCCTCTTCCCAGAAAAAAAAAAATCAAAAGGTCCTTCCTTGAGCCGTACATGTTACTTAGCTTCTCTGGGTCTGTGAATTCCACTATAGATATTCTTTACTTTACAGCTAATATTCACTTCATCCACTTGGAAGTGAGTGCATGCCGTATTTGTCTTTTTGGGTCTGGGTTACCTCATTTAGAATTTTTTTCTAGTTTCAACCATTTGCCTTCAATTTCCTGATGCCATTGTTTTTAACAACCAAATAATACTCCATTATGTAAATGTGCCTCATTTTCTTTAGTCATTCTTCATTTGAGGGTCATCTAGGTTGTTTTTGGTTTCTGGCTACTAAGAATAAAGCTGCTATGAAACAGTTGAGCAAGTGTCCTTGTGGTATGATGGAGTATCCTTTGGGTATATGTCCAAGAGTGGTATAGCTGGGTCTTCAGATAAATCAATTCCCAGTTTTCTGAGAAAGCATCATATTGATTTCCAAGTGGCTGTACAAGTTTGCACTCCCACCAGCGATGGAGGAGTGTGTCCCTTGCTCTACAATCTGAACTGTCATTTGTGTTTTTGATCTTAGCATTTCTGACATGTGTAAGATGGAATCTCAGAGTCATTTTGATTTGCATTTTGCTGATGGCTGAGGATTTTGAACATGTCTTTAAATGCTTGTTGAGTATTTGAGATTCCTCTGTTGAGAATTCTCTGTTTAGATCTATATTCCATTTTTAAATTGAATTACTTTCTGTTTTTTTATATCTAGATTTTTGCATTCTTCGTATATTTTAGAAATTAACCTCTGTTAGCTGTGAGTTTGGTGAAGATCTTTTCCCATCCTCTAGGCTGCCATTTTGTCCTATTGATGATGGCCTTTGCTTTAAAAAAGCCATTCAGTTTCTTGAGGTCCTACTTATTCATTTTCAATCTTGGTGTCTCCTGTTCAGGACACCTGTTTCCTGTGCTAATGTGTTCAAGGTTATCTCCCATTTTCTTGTCTATGAGGTTCAATGTATCTAGATTCATCTTTAGGTCTTTGATCCACTTGGATTTAAGTTCTTTTGCAGGAGATAGATACAGATTATTTACATTCTTCTACATGCTAACATCCAGTTAGACTAGCATGATTTGTTGAAGATGCTTTCTTTTTTCCATTATATAATTTCGTATTTTTTGTCAAAAATCAGGTGTTCTTGGGTGTGTGGATTTATGTCTGGGTCTTTGATTAGATTCCAATGGTCCACCTGTCTTTTTTTTGTGCCAATACCATGCAGTTTTTTATTATGCTGTAGTAGTGCTTGAAATCACAGATAGTGATACCTCCAGATGTTCTTTTATTATACAAGATTGCCTTAGCTATCCTGTTTTTTCTTTTGTTTTGTTTTTCCACATGAAGTTGAATATTGCTCACTCAAGGTCTGTAAAATTTGTGTTGGGATTTTAATGGCGATTGCCTTGAACCTGTAAATTCCTTTTGGTAAGATGGCAAAGTTTTTTTTTAACTTTCATTGATTCTTTGTGGATTTCACACCACGTATTCTGATCCCACTTATCTCCCTGTCCCCTCACATCTGCCCTCTGCCCTTGCAACCTCCCTCCCTAAACAAAACCAACATGGTCTAGGTGGTTGACCAGACAGACTCTGCGTATCTGTAAAGTTACCAATGGTAGCAGGAGCCATGAACATCACCTCAGACCCCAGCTGCTACAGAGTCATGGACCCAACCTTGTCCAAAACCGTGGCCCCAGGTGATAACACAGGTCACTCAGATCACAACAGTCCTCACATACCCTCATAGCCATAGATTACAGCCTAGACCCAGGCATCTGTGTGGTCTTTGGTAGCAGCATTGGCCATAGACATCAATACACACCCTGGCTGTGGAAGAACCACAGACCCAGACATGAGCCTAGGCAGCAGCCCAGGCCTATGTGTCACCATGGTCCCAGGTGTCAGTGCAGGCCACTTTGACTGACACCTCAGACCCAGGTGGTATACAAGATCCCCAGCATTGGAATGGCCTTTGATGATCTCAGGACCTATGAACATCAACACAGATCCTAGAGGCACTAGGGTAACAGATCCAGACATGGCCTTAGGAAGTAGCCCTGGTATAAACAATACCATGGGCCCATGTGACAGCACTGGCCATTCAAACCAGCTTGGCCATGGCAGCTCCTCTTGGACACCAACATGGTCACAGGTTGCAGCCCAGACCTTGAGCATCCATGTAATCTTTGATGGCAACACAGAGCAGAGACATCAGTGCAGATCCTGACTGTGGTAGGACCATGAACCCAGGAGGCAGTGCAGGTGACTCAGATTGTCATGGCTCTGTGATAACATGGCCCTCAGACACTAACAAGCCCCTTAATGGTGTCCCAGACTATAGGCCTCTGCATGGCGCTCAGTGGTGACAAGAGCCACAGAGATCAACACAAGCCCCCTCAGCTGCTTCAGGGCCTTGGGCCAAGACCTGGCTCTTGGCATTAGCACAGTCCTGGATATCACCTTGGACTCAGGCGGCTAGTTGGCCAATTATCTCAGTTTGTTCCTTCACCCTTCTTTCTTTAGATATGCCTCTCTTCCTAGCCCATGAACAATTCTACCTCTTTCTTGCCTCCATTCCCCACACTATACTCACTCACCATAATGGTACCTGACCACTCAGCACCAGGGCACTTGGTTGGGTCACAGGTGGTACTTGGTTGAGTCCTCCCCAGCCCAGCCACAAGGCAAAGCACGGAGCTGTTGCTTTTTGTCTCTTGCATACCAGGACCTAGAAACCTCTGGCAGCACTCAGTATTCATTCAGAAGCATGTGGCAAAGCTCCTGATTGATTGTGCCCCCCCCATATGAAAAAGTCTGTAGGGGTCTGTGTCCTCTGCTGGCTCAGGTCTGAAAAGGGCTCCTAGTTGATTGAGCCCCCATCCTAAGACCAAGAAGTCAGGAGTGAGGAGTGTGTCCTCCTCTGGCTCATGTCTGGAAAGGGTCTGATCAACTCCTGGTTGATTGTGCCTGCACCAGACCAAGAAGTATGCGGAGGAGCCAAGATGCCAATTTTTACTGTTAATCCTGCTGATCCAAGAGCATGGGAAATCTTTCCATCATCTGCTATCTTCTTCAATTTTTTGTTCAAAGACTTGATGTTGATGCCATATGGGTCTTTCATGAGCTTGGTTAGATTTACATCAAGATAGTGTATATTATTTGAGGCTATTAAGAAGGGTGCTGTTTCCCTATTTCTTTCTCCACCTGTTTATCATTTGTATATTAGAGGGCTACTGATTTTCTTTTGAGAGAATCTTGTGTAAAGTCACTTCACTGAAAATGTTTATCAGCTGTAGGAGTTCCCTGATAGAATTTTTTGGGTCATTTATATATACTATCATAGCATCTGCAAATAGCAATATTCTTCCTTTCCAATTCATATTTGTTTAATCCCCATTAGTTGTCTTATTACTCTAGCTATAAATTCAAGTACTGCATTGAATAGATACGGATAGAGTAGACAGCCTTGTTTGGTTCCTGATTTTAGTGTAATTGCTTTTAGTTTTGCTCCATTTAATTTGATGTTGGCTGTTAGATAGCTGTATATTGCCTTTATTATGTTTAGGAATGTTCCTTGTATCCATGATCTCTCCAAGACCTTTATCATGAAGGGGGGTTAGATTTTGTTGGGTTTTTTTTTTCAACATTCAATGAGATGATCATGTGGGGTTTTTTTTCTTTCAGTTTATTTATATGGTGGATTACATTGACAGATTTTCTTATATTAAACCATCCCTGTGCCTCTGGAATGAAGTCTAACTGATCATGGGGGATGTTCTTTTTGGTATGTTCTTGGATTCGGTTTGCCAGTATTTTACTGAGTAGTTTTGTATCAGTGTTCATGAGGGAAATTGGTCCTGTTGTTCTTTTTCTTTACTGAGTCATTGTGTGGTTTGAGTATCAGGGTGACTGTGCCCTCAAAAAATGAAAGTGGCAATCTTCCTCCTCCTTATATTTTGTGGAATAATTTAAGGAGTGTTGGTAATAGCTCTTTTTTTTTAATGTCTGGTAGATTCTGAACTAAACAGACTGCCCCTGGGATTTCTATGGTTGGGAGACTAATAATAATGACTGCTTCTATTTCCTTGGGTGTTATACCTCTAATTTTTATCTGATCTTGATTTAACTTTGCTAAGTGGTATCTATAAAGAAATTTGTACATTTCTTTTTGATTTTCCTATTTTGTGGAGTACATATTTTTGGAGTCTGTCCTAATGATTCTTTGGAGTTTCTTGGTACCTGCTATTATGTCTCCCTTTTTGCTTCTGATTTTGTTTATTTGGACATTCTCTCTCTGCATTCTAGTTGATGCTGATAAGGATCTGTCTATCTCATTGGTTTTCTCAAAGAATCAACTCTTTATTTCATTGATTCTTTGTATTGTTCTCTTTGTTTTAGTCTAGTAATTTCAGTCTTCAATTTGATTATTTCATGCTGTCTACTCCTACTTGGTAGGTCTGCTTATTTTTGTTCCTGAGCCTTAGGTTTACTGTTACATTGATAGTATCAGAAGTCTCCGAATTCGTTATGAAGGCACTTAGTGCTGTGAACTTTCCTCTCAGCAGCATTTTCATCATGTACCATAAGTTTGGGATTGTTCTGCATTTGTTTCCATCAAACTAAGAAAGTCTTTAATTTTCTCCTTTATCTGTATTGACCCAGTAGTCAGTCAATATAGAGTTGTTCAATTTCCATGAGTTTGTAGGCTTTCTGTTGTTTCTATATGAAATCCAATATTAATGCATGGTGGTCTGATAATATGTAGGGAGTTATTTCAATGTTCTTATATATGTGGAGTCCTGCTTTGTGACTGAATATGTGGTTAATTTTGAAGAATTTTCCATGAGGTGCTGAGAAGAAGTTTTTGTGTTTGGGTGTAGAAATCTATTAGGTCCTTTCATTTCATAACATCTGTTAATTCCATCATTTCTCTTTTAAGTTTATGTTTGGGTGACAGATCCATTGGTGAGTGTGGGGGACTGAAGTCTTCTACTATCAATGTGTGAGAGTTGATGTGTGCTTTAAGCTTTAGTAATTTTTCTCCTACAAATGCCCTTGCATTTGGGGCATGTGTTTTCATAATTGAAGTATCATCTTGTTGGCTTTTCTCCTTGATAAATATGAAGTTTCCTTCCCCATCTCTTGATTAATTTTTGTCTGAAGTCTATTTGGTTAGATATTTGAATAGCTCCACCACCTTGCTTCTTAGTATTTTCTGGAACAATCTAAACTAGACCACAGGAAAGAGGTTTTTGTGTCAGATCCAGATCCAGATCCAGATATTGGAACTTTGCATACTAAATGTGTGGCATTTTCAGCAGTAGGGGCCCACCCTCAAACCGAAGAGGCAACCAAGGGCAGCATATATAATATGTATTGGTTTTGGAGTCACTTGCACTACACTAACCAGTCATTCAGAAAAAGGTTTCCATGCCCGGTACTGGGATTTAGTAGTCTATGGTTCTTATGGGGAGCATTGTCAGTCACACGGGCTTAACTTCCATATATGTATATATAAATTTTGGATTAAATTTTATATATAACATTTTATAATTTTTGTGTTAATTATATACATATATAAAATTTTATATATTTGCTTAAATATTTTGTGCATAATTTTAGGTAAATATAAAATAATGTGAATTATTAAGGCTATATCAAATCACCTCAGTGTTATTTCTCCATCATCTCTCCTTCTCCTCTGTATTGGTCTTCCTCTCCAGCTAGAGCCTTGTCTCCATTATTCCATTCCCCAGTTCATATCCCCTGTACTCTGATATTCTCTCCTACCCACCCCAACCTATCATTCCTTTATACTTTCCTGGTTTCTGTGTTTATTTAATGTTGTATACTTAAACATCTGGGTATTTGGAGCTAGGACACTTCCAGAAACTAATGAGGTCATGGACCTAAGAAAATAACTACTGCCAGTTTTTACTACATTCTGAGTCTTATACTCACCAGTAAATATAGCTATCACACCTCATCAAAGAAGCCTCTTATTGGAGATGTTGATAAGGGCAAGCACATCTCTTCTTCAAAGCCTTTTCCGATTCAGGATCATTAAAACCTCACTGATCGCCTGCCAGAGAGCTTTCAGATGCCCAGTTTGGACCAACCACTGCACCTACTTCTCCCCACTGCTTTCTCCTTCCAACTTCTTAAAACATTGCTCTTCATCTCTCAGGGAGCCTCAGCTGCCCCATTATACTATCTTAGGAGATCAAGTAAACTACTTCATACTCTGACACACTGGTAAGAAGTATTATGCTTCCTGTCCTCACCCCCTCTCCATTTGAAGCGATTCACAGCAGCATTCTTTACCATTCTGGGACCCTCCAGCTATCCTACAAGAACTGAGACCCTAGTAAGAAAGCAAACTTCACCTACAAATAAAAGAAATAAAAGATTGGAAAAGAGATTCAAATCAAAGGGGACCGTAAAACAAGTAAGAATTGGTATTCTAACATCAGATTAAGCAGAATTTAAAACAAAACTATTTAGAAGAAATGACTGTCCTGGATAATGAACAGGGATGTGGAAGTGTAAATCAATTGTACCTTTTGTCCTCTACTTGTTTTATCACAGCAATAAAAGCTCCAATTATAACATGTACTTTCCTATGTTAAATGAAACAACCCACGAAAATGACATTGTGGCTCTAACATATGTACATCACATCTGAGCACACTTAATTTCATAAATCAAATACTGCAGGATTATAAGTCCCAGATCAATTTTATTACAGCAATAGTTGGTAATTTCAATACACCATTCATGAGATGGGGACCAGTCACTGGAGAAAGAGGGGTATTTTTGGCTTACAATTCTACATTATACTTTATTATTTTGAAGAAGCAAAGGCAGGACCTTGAGGCGTCTAAGCAATATCATATCCACAGTCAATACAGAAAGAGAATAAGTGCTTGTAGGTGTTCAGACCATTCCTTCCAGGCATACAGTAGAGGATATGAACCATAAAATGATAACAATGACATAGAATTGTGTGCTCCCACCTTAATTGGCCTAATTAATAATAGAAAAATCTTATGGTCATACCCACCATTCAGTTGACCTAGACAATTCCGCCTTTGACACTTTCTATCCATGTCTTTCCTTATGGCTATAGGCTGAGTCAAGTTGAAAAATAATACTAACCATTAGACAGGAGAACATCAGGAAAAGTAAAGATAGAATTGCATATGATTATAAGAAAATTGAATTAGTATCCTGAATTCTATCACATCACAATTGAATTAAACCTAGGATTTAACATGTATAGATATTACAGAAAATTCACTAATGGGCTAGAGGGATTGCTTAGTGGTTAAGAGCACTTGTTGATCTTGTAAAGGACCTAGGTTCTGTTCTCGCACCCACATTATGTCTCACAACCATTCATAACTCCAGTTCCAAGGGACTTGCTGCTGTATTCTAATCTCTCTGGACATCAGTCATACATGTGGTATATATACATACATGTGGCCAAAACACTCACACACATGAAAAATATAAAAACATAAAGATTAATATGCATAAAAAGAAATACACAAACTTATGGAGATTAAACAACACATTATTGAACAGTAAATAGAACACTGAAGCAATTTATATGGAAATCAAAAATTTCTATAATTAATAAAAATAAAGGTAACAACATACCTTGTGTTGCAATATCTGTGCAACATAAGATGCCTCTGAGAGTGAAACGTGTGTATGTGTCTGTGTCTGTGTGTGTGTGTGTGTGTGTGTGTGTGTGCATGTGTTTGGGTGTGTGTGTATGTACCTACAACAGTACCTGGGTTTGGGTATGCACACACATATACACAATAAATAAATACATAGATTTAAATTTATAGATAAACACATATTTTAAAAAACCATCAAAGTGACTCAACAAATGTATACTTATTTTTCTATTACTGTGATAAAACACCATATTCAAGAAAATTTATAAAAGGAAGGATTTATCTAGGCTTATGCTTCTACAGTGTTAAGAGCTCTTCATCAGCACAACAGGGAAGCATGGCAGCATGCAAACACAGCAATTCTAGCAGCAAGTGGAGACCTCACAATGTATACTACAAACAGGAAGCAGAAAAAGCAAATGCAAAAGAGTGTGCATCTTTTAACTCTCAGAACCTTTCTCCAGTGATGTACTTCCTTCAATAAATACATACCTCCTAAACTTACACAATCAGTGTCACCATCTTGGGACCAATTATTCAAACATCTGAGTCTTTGGGAAGAATTCCCATTCAAACAACCACAGTGCATAAAGTCACCAACCACAAGCTAAAAACCTGGGCTCAATCTCCAAGACCCATATGTTGGAAGGAAAGAACCTATTCTCATCAGATGTCTTCTAACTTCTTCACACAAACTGTGGCATGGACACATGTACATGCAGGCATATACAAATGCAAATTAAACACGTAAAACATAATTTAACAAAACTTTTCTTAGAATCAGTAAAAGGAAAAGTTGCCTCTATGAAAAGATAAATCAGACTGGCAAATCCTTAACACTAAGGGAAAGAGAGAGAGAGAGAGAGAGAGAGAGAGAGAGAGAGAACAAACTAATGAGTGAAGATGTAAAAAAGGATACATTATAACAGATACCAATGAAATCCAGAAAAGTATAAGAATATACACAGAAGCTATCAACTTATAAAAATCTAAAAGAAATGAATGAATTACTTGATATATTTAAACTACCAATGCTAAACTAAGAAAAGGTAGACAATTTGAACAAATATATAACAAATGATAAAATTGAAGCAGTAATGAAATTCTCCTAAATAACAAATCTTTGGTTCAGGTGTATTCAAATCAAAGTTCTATCAGAAATTTAAAGAACATAGATCAATACTTTTCAAATTTTTCTGTAATATAGAAAAGAAACGCCTCCAAACTCTTTCTATGAATTAAATACTACACTGATTTCAAAACATGCAGAGATAGAATAAGAAAATAAAATTAGCCCAATTTCCCTTATAAATGCTGATAGAAAAATATGCAATGAAATACTTGCAAACCAAATACAAAAATACATAGAAAAGATCATCTGCCACAAGCAAGTTGGATTCATTTCAGAAATGCAGGTATCATTCAACAAATGTAAGTCAGTAAATGACATTAATCACATAAATGGCCTCAATTACAGCAATTGTTTGATCATCTCAATAGATATACAAAATGCCTTGGACAAAATCCAAGTTCACTTCAAGTTAAAAACCCTTGAAAGGCTGAGAATAGAAGAAACTTCTATCAACATAATAAAAACAGCATATAACAAGCCTGAAGCTAACATCATCATAAATGGAAAAAACTCTAAGCATTCCCACCAAAATCAGAAGACAAGAAAATCTACTCTCCAGATTATGATTCACTTTTGTACTTGAAATCCTTGACAAATCAAGAAGACAAGAAAAAAAGAAACAAAAGAGATGCAAACATGAAAAGAGGAAATCAAGATTTACTATTTAAAAAAATGAAAATCTGTAAATAAACAATTCTAAAAAATCAGCCAAAATGTTCCTTATGTCTGATAAACACTTTCAGGGAAGTGGCAGGATACAAATGTTAACACAAAAATCAATAGATTTCTTATATATTAATGAAAAAACTGACAGAGAAATTATATGAAAAAAATGCCATGCTAGATAGACTTCAAAAACATTTTTAAAATATTGAAAAAATAAATTAATAAAGACAATAGAAGATGGAAAGCCCTTTCATGCTCAGGGATTAAGAGAACCAACATTGTAAAAATATTTGTTTTGTCAAAAGCAATTTACATATTCAATGCAATCTCAATCAAAACTGAAGCATATTTTTTCAGAAATGCAAACATGCATGCACTCACGCATATGCACGCACACCCCCACACACTTGCACACATGCACACACACACAGAGACACATAGAGAAATCCAAAGCACCTTTCAGCAAAAAGAGTAATATTAGAGATGTTACTATAGCTGATTTAAAAAAATAATACAAAATCACAGTGATAAAGATTACTTCATCCTTGCACAAAAATAGGCAGGTAGTTTAAGGGAGTAACATAAAGGACCCACATGCAAGCCCATACAACTTCAGCTACTTATATTTTAACTGGGTCTTTGAAAATTTCATTAAATGAGTTTTGACCATATTCACCTCCCATCAGCTCTTTCCATATCCATGCTCATTCCCTATACACTCACCTTTGAGTCCTCTTTTTTTACCCTTATCTATCAAGTTCAACTTATGCTACTCCCATATTTGTGAATGCCTGGTATTCCACTGGATTGCAGCTGGTCTACCAGTGACATTGCTCATAAGTAAAACTGTCTACTTCTCTCCATGCAGAGATTTGGTCTGTCTTGAGCTTGCATGGGTCTTGCACATGGTGTAATAACCTATGCGAATTCGTATTTGTAGCTGTCCTATTGTTCCTGGAAAATGCTGTTCCTTGTACTCTTTCACTTCCTATAGCTCTTACAGTCTTTCTAATTTCTCTTCTACAAGCATCCCTAAGCATTGAGAAGAGAGAATACAGTATAGATTTTTCATTAGGGGCTGAACTTTCTTAAAGCTTTTATTCTCAACACCTTGATTAATTGTAGGTCTTGTGTTAATAACCATCTAGTGAAAATATAAATTTTTACAATAAAAGTTGAGAGATGTACTAACCTATGTGTATGAGTCATTAGTAGTCAATTTAATATTATGTCTGATTAGCAGGAAAAAAATATTGCATTGTCCCCTAAGGTCTGTAACTTTTTTAGCCACAAGTTCTTTTTTTTATATATATAGCCTTTACTTTTTTATTAAAAATTTCCACTTTCTCTCCTCCTCCTATTTCCCTCCCCCTCTCCCTACTCTCCCTTCCCCTCCCTCTCCAGTCCAAAGAGCAGTCAGGGTTCCCCGCCCTGTGGGAAGTCCAAGGTCATCCCCTCTCCATCCAGGTCTAGGAAGGTGAGCATCCTTGGCTTTTCAGTCAGACTTCATTGTCAGCCACATTCAGAGAGTTCAGTTTGATCACATGCTCCATCAGTCCCAGTCCAGCTGGCCTTGCTGAGCTCCCATTAGATCAGCACCACCTTCCCTGGAAACAACCTAGATGCCCCTCAATGGAAGAATGGATAAAGAAAGTGTGGAATATATACACATTAGAGGACTACTCAGCAGTAAAAAACAATGACATCTTGAATTTTGCATGCAAATGGATGGAAACAGAAAACACTATCCTGAGTGAGGTAACCCAGTCCTAAAAAGGTGAATATGGTATGTACTCACTCATAAGTGGATTCTAGCCATAAATAAAGGACATTGAGCCTATAATACATGATCCTAGAGAAGCCACAAGTTCTTTCCCCCAAAATGAGTTCAGGTTTAGGTTTCATCTTGTGGTGTGGGACTTAAATCAAAACAGAAAATGTTTGGTTATTCCCTTGATATCCATGCCACCATTGCTCCAGGAGGCATGTCTTGCTAGGTTAGTTATTATTTTAGCTCAATGTGTGCATAGCTGTGTAAGACTCATGATTTCTTTTACCCCGAAAAAGCCTGTATATCACTTCCCAGCACCATGAATGCTAGCCCCCAAGGATAACACTTTCAAGTCAGTAGCAACTTGATTTGAAACTTTGCCCAACATTTATATGACTAATTATTATATAAAGCTAATTTTAGTTTTTAGCAACCAAAACCACTAATTTCTACAGTGGCCATAGCAATTCATGCTCCCACCATCAATGAATAAGTGTTCCCTGTTGCTCACATCTAAGCCTGTATTTATCACTTATTTGTCCTTTGATTTTAACCATTTGGAAGGGATAATATGAAATCTCTAAGTTGTTTTAATTAGTCCTTCTTTGATGGCTAAGGATGATGAAATTTTTAAATGTTTCTCAACCATTTATATTTTATATTTTGAGAGCACACTCTTTAGTTCAGTGCCCTGTTTACCAATTGAATTTTTGTTTTTCTTCGTGTTTAGTTCTTTAGTTTTTTCTTGTATTTTGCATATTATACACATTAACACTCTGTCAAATTTGTATCAGGATAGATATTTTTCTGTTGTATAGACTATCTGTTTTGCTGTACAGAAGCTTTGTTTTATTAGGTTATGTTGCTAACTTATAGTCTTAATGTTTGTGTTATCATGGTTCTGTTCAGAAAGTTCTCTGTGCCAATGAGTTCAGTCAGATTCTTTACTTCCTTGCTTATCAAAGTGTATCATTTCTCCTGGTGAGATTCTTAATTTCCTTGGAGTTGATTTATATGTAGGTATGAGAAATAAGAATCTAATTTTATTTTTCTGCATGTAGCTATTCAGTTTGACAAACACCTTTTATTTTCTAGATTTTTTTCTTCAACATAAACTACTAGCTTCATTCTCAAAAAAAATCAAGTGGTGTAGGAGGTCCTTCTGTTTATGTATTTCTTTCATTGTTTAATCAATAAAGAAACTGCTTGGCCTGATAGGGCAGAACTTAGGTAGGCGGAGAAGACAGAACTAAATGCTGGGAGGAAGAAAGCAGAGTGAGAAAGGGACCACAGAGATGCCAGGTCAGGCATGCTAAATCTTTCCTGGTAAGCTATGACCTTGTGGTGAACACAGATTAATAGAAATGGGTTAAATCAAGATGTGAAAGTTAGCCAATAGGAGACTAGAGCTAATGGTCAAGCAGTGTTTTAATTAATATAGTTTCTGTGTGGTTATTTCAGGTGTAAGCTAGCTGGGTGGCCAGGACAAACAAAGAACCCCCATTCCATTCAACAATCAAGTGGCTATAAGAGTGTAAGTTTGTGTGTTCTCAGTTTTATCCCACTGATCAATGGATTTTTTTTATGATAACACTAAGCCGTTTTTATTACTATATTCTGTAGTATAATTTGAAGTTTTGAATGATGATAGCTCTAGCAGTTTTTATCATTTAGCATCATTTTTGATATCCTTATGTGCTAGTGTTTCCATATGAAAATTAAAATTATTTTTCAATTTTCATGAAGAATTTCACTGTAATTTTACTGATTTTGGTAAAATGGTCATTGTTACAATATTAATCCTACCAAAGTAGGAACACGGCAACAAATCTTCATATCTTCTGTATCCTCTTTTTTAAATACCTACTTTTAATTTGGGGGGCTATAGTATAATTACACCCTTCTCATCTTCAGTTTTTCCCTCCAAAACATCCCATATACTTCAATTTTCTCTCTTTCAAATTCATGCCCTCTTTTTTAAAATAATGTGATATATATATATATATATATGAATATGAATATATATTTCTAAATAAATACACATTCCCAACCTACTCATTTTGAGTAATGTTTCCTGCATTTATATTTTCAGGAATGGGCATTTGGTTTTGGAGAAGCAATTGGTGTTCTCTTCCTCAGGGAAGGCTATTTCTTCTGTTCCCGGCACTCCTCATGTGCCTGTAGTTTTTATCTAGTTATTGTGTCTAATTTCTTTCTTCTATGTCATACCACTTCTATTTTACAAATCTTTCACTTACTTGGTTAGATTTACTCCAAACTATGCCTGATAGAATATATATCAACTTCAACAAAATGTGCTGGGAAAAAAAAACCTGGATGTGTTCATGTAGAAGATTGAAACTAGATTTTCTCAGTTTCCACAAATTCAACTGCACATGGACCCAATATTTCAACATAAAACCTGAAACTCTAAAGCTTCTGGAGGAATACATAAGGAATACTCTACAAGATAAAAGTATAGGCAAGGATTATTTAGACAGGACACTAGTTGCTCAGGAAATAATACCAACAGTTCATAAATTGAATTTCATGAAACTGAAAGTTTCTATAAAACAAAAAAAACTTTAGAAAATTTTTGACAGCTATATCCCCAACAGAGGATTAGTACCTAGAATACACAAAGAGTTACAAAACTAAACATCAAGAAAACAACCCAAATGAAAAAATGGACCATGCATTATTGGGCAGACAGTTCTCAAAAGAAAAATACAAATGGTAACTAAATCCTATAAAAAATGTCCAAAATCATTGGCCATTAGGAGATTACAAATTAAAACTACTTTATGATTACATCTTACCACAGTAAGAATGACTATCATTTAAAAAATCTAATGGTAACTAATTATGAAAAGGATGCAGGAAGAGAAACACTTCTTCACAGGTTGTAGGAATTTAAACTTGTACAGACAGCACTGTGGAAGTCACTATGGAGGTTCCCCAAAAATATACAAATTGTAGAACTACCATAAGATCCAGATATAACATTCCTAGGCATATGCACAAAGGACTCTATATCCTAGTTTATAGACACTAGCTCAAACATGTTCACTGCTGCTCTATTCACAATAGATAGGACATGGAAAGAATCTTGATGTCCATTACTGATGAATAAACAATGAAAATGCTGTGCTTGCACGCAGTTGAATTTTATTCGCCTGGAAAGAAAAATGAAATTTAAAAAATTGCAGATAAATGTATGCTAGCTGAAAAATAACAATACTGCTAACACAGAACCAGAAATCAAAATGCTGCATGTTCTTTCTTAAATAAGGATTCTAGTTTCTTGTATTTATATCTGAGTGTTTATCTTAGAACAGCTATAGAAATTAAGAATCTTGAAAAGGGTCATTCGGATAGAGGATGCCAAAAAGGAGGAACATTAGTCTCTAGATAGTATGAAACAGAGAGGCAAAATATTTGGGTGGGAGTAGTTTAAGCAGTCTTGTGACTAAGAAATGGGGGAGTTAAAAAGGAGAGAAGGAGACTTAACAAGATGAAGCATGCTTGAAAATACCACATGGAAACCTATTAGTTGGTAAGTCAACTAAAATATAAGAATTAGTATTTTGGTTGGATGATGAAATGGTGCCATAACTAATAGCCACTGTGGTCATTAAAAAGATTTATCCACATACCTATACTTCAAATATCTTTCTTGCCAATTTTCCAATCATGCTCCTTCCAAGTCCCCAATTATCCAGCCAAACAATTATCCCATCAATCACCTGTAATCACACTGGTAGCTATATAGCCTTTAGAACAAAATATATGATCATTTGTATTGCTCAAATTTCTGCTTACTGTAGAGTTCTCTTTACAGGGGCCTTTGTATTTGTTCCAGAAAGGAGCTATAATGATACAGTTATCCACTTTTACTGGTGCTTGCATAATATCCAAAATCATCTGCAATCCAGATGTTGGTTTTATCTTTTCTTAGTCAACCAATCATATGGCTCACTAAAGAAGGCCATTGTATGCTTGAGGAACAAACCATAGGACCATGAACAACTTCTTTTTTATTATTATTTATTTGGCAATTTTATATGTGTATATAAGTATTTTTTATTATGTTCATCCCTCATTACCCTTTCTTAACCCCTTTCTGTCCCCTCTGAATCCCTTTACCTTTCCAAAATGTCTCTTTCCTGTTTTCTTCTGTTTTTTTTTTTTTTTTTTTTTTTTTTTTTTTTTTTTTTTTTTTTTTTTTTTTTTGCTCACTGAGTTTAATTAAAGTTGCTCTCATGGACAAACTACCAGTGGCTATACCACTGAAAATAATTACTCCCCCTATCTTAACAGCAATAACTGCCACTTAGTTCTTTAGGTACTTGGGGTGGAAGGCCTCGTGAGTACTCCCTTATGTAGAAATGTTGATCACTTGACCCTAGTGATTATTTTGTGCTGGGAACCATCACTGCTGTGTATATGAGTATAGCACACATGACATGGTCAGAAGACAGTATTTCACAGCATCCTTCCCTAATCTTCCACTCTTAACATTCTTTCTGCCCCTCCTCTGAAATTCCTTGAGGGTTGATACAGATATCCTATTTAAGTCTGAGCACTTAACAAACTTCTTTTCAATCACTTTGAAGGGATCTGAGTCTTTGCCTTAACTGCTATTCACTACCCAACCTTCCCCCAAAGCAGTTTTTCTGATCAAGTACAAATCCATAGGTCTAAATGTATTTGGAAGGGAGTTTGAGCTATCCAACTAGAGAAACAGTAGTAGTTGTGCCCCCACCTAGGGCCTATGACCTACTCAGCCTTATGACCTATGGGCTTCTGACAGGCTTATGGTACCAGATATGAATTACTTTCTGAGGAGTGGCCCTCAAATCCCATCAAAAAATGGTTGGGCCAGGCATGGTGGTACTTGCCTTTAATACCAGCACTTGGGAGGCAGAGACAAATGGAGTTCTCTGAGTTTGTGACCAGCTAGGTCTATTTATGAGTTCTAGGACAGCCAGAGTCACATATATAGTGAGATCCTGTCTCACAAAAAAAGAATAGTTCAAGAATCTGGCTATGCCTTCAGTAACTGTTCAAGTCCAGTAACATATACACCACATTCCTTTGATAATGGATTGCTGAAAAAAAAAACCATTCAACTTTATGACTTTGTAGGTCAGATAAGACACATCTGATGACAGAAATAAGGGTCACACAGAAACTTGATGGTCATTGCCAAATATTTGGTATTTCTAAGAACAATAGTTGGGCAAGTGCTGTCTCACAAAAGGAGAATTGTTGCTCACATAATCAGGACAAGGCCTTGCTCCATAAGTTCAGGGACTTTTACTATAATTCACTTGTGGGAGCCTGTAAAAGGCTCCAAACAGCATCCCTATCTGCCACTGGTGCCCCAAGAACCACCAGATCTGCTAAATAATATGACCGAAGTGATAGGTAGCAGCTTACACAGAAACCTACACCCAATGAAGACCCTTTTGCTATTCTACAGCTCATTCAGATTTTTAGATCACTTTGGATTTGGGACAGAGTAACACATCAGCAGATACAGTGACCCATAGCAAAGAACGGGGCTGAGCTCCTAGAGTTCAGCTGAAGAGATGAAGGAGAGATCATATGAACAAGGGGGATCAAGAGTGGAAGAGTGAGGTGCATCTTCCCTGGCCTGAGATCCCAGACCCTCTCCTGTCCTAGGAAGACCAACCAATGAAGAGGAGATTGCAGATTTCCTGGCCTGGCTTCATAGGTCCTGTTGGTCCCTGCTTAGGTCACCCCAACTTCAGGGCTACCCTTTACTGCTTACCATTAACAGTTCAACTTAGGTTGACTCACGTGAATGATGTACTATATGTATCTCAAATCCCTAAGCGTTGTGAACTATTATTGGTATTGAGAGGGCCAAGTGCAACAATCTATCCTTTACAATAGAAGAAACACCTCAGAATGATCCTTAAACTCCTATACATTTAACTGAAGAAGAAATCCCTTCATTGTTGATGGGATTTATTTCCCATTCTCTGATGTGAGCATGCTTTACAAACAAGTCCAGAGTGGACTTGTGGTCTCTTACTCACTTTGTGCAACCAACAAAATATCATCAATATAATAGACTAGTCTGGTATCATGTAAAATGGAAAGGCTATCAATATCTATGAGTTAATTTAAGACAAAGTGTTAGAGAATTAATATACTCCTAATGAATAATTATAAAGCCACACTGCTTCCTTTACCATCTGAAATTAAATTGTTTATCATGGTTCTTAGGGATAGGTACAAGGAAATAAAAACATTTGGTAGATGAATTAGTTGCTTACAATGTACTAAGAAACCTATTAAATGTCTCAAATAAGGATATACCACCTCATACAGCAATTGCAATTGGAGTTACTGCTTAGTTAAGCTTGCAGTAATCAACTGTCATTCTTCATAATCTATACAAGCCAAATAAAAAACCTAAATGAAAATGTGGTAAGGACCACTCACTAGCTTTGCATCTTTCAAGACATTAATATAGCATAATTTCCACAAACCCTCCAATTATGTGATATTGTCTTTTCTGTTTGCTATTTTTCCTGAAAGAGGCAGCTCCAATGGCTTTCATTTGGCATTTGAAATCATAATACTTCTTACTCCACAGGTTGCAGAACCACTGTGGGATTCTGCCAACTCCTAATTAAAACTATCTCAATTAAGTATTATGGAACAATGAACACAAACATAGGATAAATTTGAGAACCTAATGAAGCCACTGTGAATTTGACTTTAGCTAAAACTTCATTGATAGCTGGGTCTCCATTAAGTCCCAAAAGAGCAGAGTTCTTTTGGGGTCTACCAGAATAAATTTAAAGTGAGATCCAATATTTGACAGACAATATAGTATTAATTCTTTAAACAAAAGTGGAGGAGGTGATAATGTTGTAGTTAATCATGGAGATGAGTCCACTGCTAAAGGTGATGGGACTACATCCTTTAGAAAACCAAGTCAATGAGAATCTAAGAGTTTGATGCCTTGAGCATCTTTAGGATCCTTGTATACATAACTTTCTAAAATTACATATCCCTTCATTTCCAAACATTACCCTCACTACTTTATCTGATGAATCTGTTTCAGGTTGGAAGACAAATTTGCCTTGCAGTTCAGCTGGTCATATAATGAGGGTTTGGCTTTTATTTTTATTAGCTTATGTCCTGTGATGGTTGGAGAGAAGATTCACCTCCAAGGCAAATTTAAAATCCTTTAGACTTCTTATACTCATTGAGGGATGGGTAACTTTATGACTAAACTCATTATTATCCTTTGCTGCTTTTATCCGTAAATACTAATAATAACATCATAGCATTATTATTTTCCCCAGATGTTCCAGAATTTTCTATTTAGAGTCACCACATTCCTTGCTTTTCATTTGAAATATTTTATCAGGTGTAGTTAAACTTTTTGTGACTTCATGATTGCATTTATTTATTTACTATTTTTTACAAAGTCTCATGTATTTCAGACTGTTCTTTTTTTTTAATATTTTTTTATTGATAAAAGAAGAATAAAGAAAAAAAAACAAATTTCCACCTCCTCCCAGCCTCCCCTTTCCCTCCCCCTCCTCCCACTCTTCTCCCTCTCCTCCCACTCTTCTCCCCCTCCTCCCACCCCTCTCCCCTTCCCCCCACTCCTCTCCCCCTCAGGCCAGCTGGACTATTACCAAAAAAAGCATGGGATAAAACTGAACTCTCTGATCATGACGAACAATGAGGGCTGATGAGACGCCAAGGACAATGGCATACAGTTTTGATCCTACGCAATCTGCTGGCTTGGTGGGAGCCTAGCCAGTCTGGATGTTCACCTTCCTAGATATGGACGGAGGGGGGAGGACCTAGGACTTCAGACTGTTCTTAAACCCATTATGTAACAATTGATGATCTTGAACTTTTTCACATGTCTCCAACTCTTGAAAACTAGGGTTATAGGCATGCACCATTATGCCTGGTTTTATGAGATGGTGGATATCCTATGTGGGGTTTTGTATATAATAAACAAGCATTCTACCAATTAGCAGCACACCTAGCCCTTATTGTTTTGCTTCTTTATTATTTATTCTCTCATATACTACAACTCCTCCCTCATATCCTCCCAGTCTGTCCACCACACATCCTCCATATCCACTCCTCCTCGATTTCCCTTCAGAAAAGGGCAGGCCTCCAAGGAATATCAACCAAACATGGCATATCAACTTATAATAAGACTAGATAAGACTAGGCACATCCCCTCATAATAAGGTTATGTGAGGCACAGAAGGAAGATTGGCAAATTCATTTTGTGAGGCCACAGTCACCCTTATACTGAAGCCAAACAAAGACTCAACAAAGAAAGGCAATGACAGATCAATTTCCCTCATGAACATGGATGCAAAAACACACAATAAAATACTCACAAACTGAATTCTAGAACATATCATAAGACCATCTACCATGAACAGGTTGGCTTGATTCTAGAGAGGTATAGTTCTTAAAATAATTCATACTGTGGATCTTCAGTGCTCTATCCATGATATAATTGGTAACTTTAAGTTTTACAAGGTTAGAGAGTCAGCTCCAGAATGTCATTGGGTTCCCAAAGAAAGTTATAATTACACTCCAATTTCTAGAACCACCCCTGGTACCACAGTCAGTATTAGTCAAGGTTCTTTAGAAAAATATAACTGTTAGAATTTTACATATACAAAGGAAATTTAGTAGATTTGGCTAGATATCATGGTAGCTCAAGGTGAGTGACTTCACACTGGAAAGGCTGAGAACCTGAAAGAACTCGATCCATGAAGTAGTCCTTTTCTAGCACTGGAATTTCTGAGGATTCTTAGGGAGTCACTGGTCTTCAGTCAATACTGGAAGGATGAAAAAGCTGGGCTCTGATGTCGGTGAAGAGTGGCAGCATCAGTGATAGCGGCCTTAGCAAGGTAGATAAACCAGAAGGAATGCATAAAGAGAGTAGTTGAACTTTTGAACATAATTCAGAAGCAACTCAAATCCTTCTTCCATTGGACCAAGCTTTTATCATTGGCCCTCCTTTTCTCTTTGTGCTCCTAGAAGGTGCCATCTGCATTGAGGCTGCGTATTCCCCCTTCAAGTACTTATGTAAAGATAATTCTTTATAGGAATATTTTTATTACGTTTTTAGGGGAAACTATATAACTGTAGGCATCCTGACTCTATGAATCTTTCCTCTTCTGTAATTTTCTCCAAGCCTTAGGTGTAACATTGCATTGCAGATGAATAAGTTTCGGTTAGGCAGCTCATAGTCACTTTTTCTCTATATTTTGACCTCTTTGATATTTTCATAGTAGTCTCTTTCTGCAACAAATATGTTTCTTTGGTGAGGGATGAGAGATACACTTATCTGTAGGTTCAAGGATAAATACTTAGAAAGCAGTTAAAAATTATACTGTTATAGGAAAGAGGTAATATTAGGTTCTCCACTCAGGTCTATACTCTCTCTAACCATGGGGAATTGGATATGTTTACAATATCAAGGATATATTCCATCCTGTTGAGCAGACCATAAACAGAAGAAATTCCACATAGTCCTACATGAAGTCAATGTCTTCTGAGAGAGCAAGAATCAGTTTGTTCAAAAGATAAGCTTCCAACTAAGTTGTTGAATACAAAATGGTCAAGCTTGACAAAAGTGTATGTGTATATATATATATATATATATATATATATATATATATTGCTATATATGTGATGCTATAATAAAAATTGAATAAGCAAAAATGAATTTTGGAGAGGGCAGGATACAAGAAGATTTGCTAGAGGAATGTGAGAGGAATATAGATGTAGGGCTCATGTATGAATTTTACCAAAAAATGGGGAAAGAAAAAATTCCTTATGGATGTGCTCAATTGCTTCTCTCCCACCCCTTTTCCTAATTAGTTTATTTATTTTACATCTGGATCTCAGTTTCCTCTCCTTCCTCTACTCCCAGTCCCTCCTTCTCCCTTTCTTCTGACTTACACCCCAACCCCCATCGACTCCTCCCCTATTTCTATTCAGAAAAGGAAAGGCCTCTCATGGATATCGACAAATCATAGAATATCAAGTTGTAGTAGGAGTAAGGCCTTCATCTCACCTTGAATTAAGTCTTGTCACGGCAAACTAGTATGAGGAATAGGGTTTCAAAAGCCAGCATAGTGTCAGAGATAGCCCTGCTCCCAAGTAGGAGTCCCTTAAGAAGACCAAGCTACACAACTGTCACATGTATACAAAGGGCCTACATCAGTCCCATGAAGGCTCCTTGATTGTCAGTTCAGTCTGTGAATTCCTATGAGCTCAGGTTAGTTGTTTCTGTGGGGGGTTTTGTGATGTCTTTGACCCCTCTGACTCCTACAATTCTTCCTCCTTCTCTTCAGCAGTAATCCCCACCTTGGTCTAATGTTTGACTGTGGGTCTCTTCATCTCTTTACACCAGCTGCTGAATGAAATCTCTCTGATGATGATTGGGTTAGGCATCAAACTATGGGTATAGAAGAATATTGTTAGGAATCATTATGCCAATACTTTTTCTCCAGTTATGTCTGGTTCTATCCTAGGTCTCTGGGCCATCCAACCTCTGGGCTCTGGCACTCTAGGCAGTGTCAGAGCTGGGCTTAGTCTTGTGGCATGGGTCTCAGGCTGGAAGAGTCATTGGTTGTCCACTCCCACAATCTCCATGTTGCTCTTATCACAGAACGCTCCATAGGCAGAGCAGGCTGTAGGTTGAAGGATGTGAGGCTGGGGTAGTGTCCTAATCCTTTCACTGGTAGTCTTGCCTCTTCACAGAAGATGGCCAGTTCAGGTTATATGTCACCTTTTGCTAGGTGTCATAGCTGGGCTCATCCTTATAGAGCTCTGGGAGTTTCCCTTGCACCACATTTCTTCCTGACTTTGAAATGATGCCCTTTCCAGTTGGCTCTTTCTGTACTTTCTCCCCCCACTCCACCCCATCTGTTCCCTATGTTCCCATCCCCACCCTTCTCCAGTTCACCCATGAAATCTCTGGGGAAGGTAAAGCCAACGGGCAGGTAAAGTCTTCAGTAGATTTCAATACTTCTTGCTAAGAAGCAGACCAGAGAGGAGATATGCTGACTTTCAGCTGCTTTCTAACATGATAAAGAGTGTAGTAGAAAAATCAGATTACATAAATGAATAAATGGGGAATTTCAGGAGAGAGAGAGAGAGAGAGAGAGAGAGAGAGAGAGAGAGAGAGAGAGAGAAAGAGAGAGAGAGAGAGAGAGAACCCTTCTAAGAATCAAATTGGATTGAACTCTAGGAACAAGGGATGCAGAATGCAGATGTAAATACTAACAAAAACAGATAAAGTAGTAAAGAATGTGAAAACATAAAAGAACAAATTCTATAGTACGGTAAATAAGTAACATTGAGTCTGTATTTTTCTCCTTGGTGAATTCCAGACATGGACTCAAAGATGGCCAATTTCTAAAAAAGTTCATACCAAGTACAGAGACCAAAAGTTAAAAAGGGAAATTATTTCTCTCTATTCTGGAGAAAAGAAAGAAAAAGGTACTGAACATTAAAGAAAATATCCATATACATTTTTGTCTCTGTAGAATTCTATAGGAAAAGAAAGACTCTTTGTGGCCAGAGAAACTATAGCATAGACAAACAAGGAAGACATTATCCTATCTCTCCTCTCTGTAATTCTGCCTGTTTCTCTATCCATCCAATTGTATCTGTTGGCCTCTCTCTTTCTCTTCTTGTTTCTTTTACTGTTTGTCACTAATGAAAAAATAATGCTGCAAGTGATGTGACATGAAGTTGAGTTCCATATTAGGGAAAATTAATTGATGAGAGAAGGTAGATAAAATATATGCGTGATCACCTGGGTTCACTTCTTTGCTGGTATTCATATCTTAGACACTGTAGTTTTCTAGGAACCAGATTATAGAGTGAACCATCATGAGCATTGCATGTTGAACTGACTAAACATCAATTATAGAAATTTGAAAACGAACACTGAAACTATAGGACAATGAATAAAAGGTAGGAAATATATACCAAGTCACTAATTTAAGAATATTAATCACAATTATGACTGAGCACTCCTCTGACATCTGCTTTCTGCATTTTGACCAGTTGTGAGTCTTTCTGTACTAATTGCTATTCACTGTGCAAGGATGATTCTCTGGTTCAGATTAAGAGATGTGCCAATCTATTGGTATAAAGATACATCTCATTTAGGAGGCAGTTCGATGCTATCTCTATTTAAAATGCTAATAGTAGTAAACTCTCCATTCATATCTTTTTCTGTGGTCTAGCCTGGTGAATTTGCCTGATTGCATCCTCCATCACATTCTCCAAACACCAAATCTTCTCTTAAATGCCAAGATTGGACCAGAGCACCCATCTTACATTCCAGTCAAGCACCAACTGTCCACACATTTTCAAAGAAAGTCAATTCCTGGAATTAAATGTGCAAATTATCATCAGCCCATTAATAGTTAGTGATTTGAATACCCAATTTTCTTCAATGGACAGGTCACCTGAAGAAAAATAAATAGAGAGACTTAAAAATGGCTTAATATTTCAAATTGATTTAACAGATATTTATAGACTATTTCATGCAAACAACAACAAATATAAATTCTACATACAGCTAAAGAAACTATTGAGTGAAGAGAAAGTTCACAAAACTGGAGAGAGGTTTTTGCTAACTATCTGACAAGGAATTAATATCCAGAATATACAAAGAACTCAAAAGACAAAGAGTCAAAAATAAATGAACCATTCAATACTGGGCTTGGGACCATAACAGGAAATTCTCAGAAGAAGAAATAAAATAACTAGGAAACATCTCAAAAAATGTTCATTGTGTCTAGCAGTTACAGAATTAAATCAAAACAACCTTGAAATTTGTTCTTGTCCCAGACAAAATGACCAAGATGAACTAAATAACAACAAATGTTGGAAAGAATTTGGGGAAAATTTCACCTTGACTCATTGTTGATGGGACTGCACATCGGTCCAATTACTCTGTAATCAGTATGGAGAACTCTCAAAAAGCTAAAGCGAAATCCGTCATAACCCCCCCCCCCCAGTTATACCACTCATTGGTATATTCCCAAAAGACTAGCCATGCTACTCTATAGACAATTACTCACCCATGTTCTTTACCACTCTATTTGCAATAACTAAGAAATAGAAACAAACTAAATGACCTTCAACTGACCAATGGACAATAAAGAGATGGTGCATGTACACTGTGGAATACTAGTAATTTATAAAGAAAACTAAAATCATTAAATTTTCAGGTAGATAGATAGAAGTATAAAAAAACCATTTTGATTGAGGTGACCCAGGTCCACAAAGATCACATGCTCTTTCTTATCTGTGGTACCTAGCTCATGTTTTCAGACATGAGTATATTATTTGAAATAACTATAGGAATGAGAAAATTAAAGGAGCACCATGTGGGTCAATAGGGAGGAGACTAATGAGGTTCAAGTGATTTGAAAGAACAAATGGGAAAAATGATAAAGCTTTAATTAGGGATGGAAAGAGAAATAAATATAGAAAAGGATGGTAGAAGATAAAATAAGTGTAAATATACCTAAAAATCACAAGGAATAATATTATCATATCAAACAAAGTTACATATAACACATATAAGTGCATAGATATGTACACATATAAATCTTAAATAAAAATTTTTCCATCTGTGTGAAAATACTTCATTTAAAAAAGCCATAAATCATTTAGCAGAACTCCCAACACAAAATATGAGAAACTCTCTTTTTAGTTGTGATCAGGTTTATCAAAGAGACTCTCCAAACCCACAGCCTATTGCTGTTGCCCTTGGTTACCATACAGATGCGGACCGTAAGTACCTATTGGCTGAAGATACCATGTAGTATGGACAAAGGACCTGAGATGGAACTTACTGAACAGCCTTTTTCCTGAATACTAGCCTTCATGACACTACAACTTTATTAAACCATAACATTCTCTACCTACATTCAAAATATTTTATCTTAAATGCATAGACAAGTCTAGTTATCATCTCACATCAAAATAATAGAACATCTTTTTCAACCAATGTCTTGAGATGCATACCATGAGAGGAAACACACCCCTGACACTGCCTGGAGTCTAAGAAGCAGACACTGGGTATCCCAGATACTTAGGATAAAACCCAACAAGATAGACAAAAAATCCAATGAAATTATCCCTAATGATGTTCTACTATACTCATAGACAAGAATCTAGTATACTCAAAGCAGCTACATCCAGAAACTGATGGAAACAGATGCAGAGTCACACAGCCAAACATTCAGTGGAACTAAGGGAATCCTGTTGGGGAAAAAAGGAGAAGGCTTGTAGGGGCCAGAGGGGATGAAGATACCACAAGAAAAGCCACAGAATCAACTAATCTGTGCTCAAAGGGTCTCACAGAGACTGAACCGACAACCAGTTTTCATGGGACTAACATAATAAGTTATGCTTGTGTAGCTTGGTCTTCTTCTGAGATCTCCAATAGTGGGAGCAGGTCCTATCTCTGACTTTTTGCCTGCTTTTTATATCCTTTTACTCCCACTGGTTCCACTTGTCCAGCCTTAATACAAGGGGGCATACTTAGTCTTATTGTAACTTGATATGCAATATTTGGTTGATAACTCTAGGAGTACTGCCATTTTCTGAAGGAAAACAGAGGAGGAGTGGGTAGGTGGTAAGGAGAATGACTTGGAGGAGAAGAGGGAGAGGAAACTGTGGTTAGGATGTAATATTTGAGAGGGTATAACAAATAAAGAAATGTAAATTCAGAGAGTAGAATTAGTTTACAGTCCCTACTGATACATCTGCAATTCAACTCCTAAACCTAAGTCTCAGGTATCCTCACCGAAGAGGGGGACAAAAAGTGTGTAAAATTCAGAGTAACAGAAGATTTGTTATATGATATCTTATCATAGAAATGTATAAGAAAGACACCCATGAAGTTTGATTGACATGCATGTCTAAACAAGAACCTGAACAAGGGCAACACCAATAGACATGATAACATGGCTGGTGGGAAGCTCATGAGGCATCTTTTTGACCCAAATTCAGAGTCAACTAAGGATTTCTGAGAGATAGAGAAATACTCTTCCATAGAGAAGAATTCCAAGCCTCTAGTTTGGTTATCTAGTATCAATTAATGAGCTCTGAAATTATACACTTACAGATAATGTTACACAGATTGAACTGGAATTGTGTTTTAGATTTATCAGTTGGGACTGGGCTACCAATTCTGATCTTTGTTTTTTTGATTAATTTAGTTTGTTTTGTAAAGATCGTTATCTGCTGAAAAGAGAAGTTTCCTTGATGTGGGGTTAGGACTCGACTTATCAATATTAAAGACAAATGTTTAGAATGTAGGTTTAGTTTTGTGTGCACATGTGCATGAGCTTAGGAACTAAAGAAGTGGGTATGACATGAATTTGAGAGAGAGAGAGAGTAAAGGAGGTTATATGGGAGGAGTTGGAGGAAGGAAATGGAAGAAAGGGAATTATGTAATTTATAATTTCAAAGAATAAAATTGTTATTAATAAAATAACAGAATCAGGATAATTTAAGTTTATGAATAGAACAAAAACTCTAAAGTATCAACTCTGAAAAGATAGAGACTTGTAATTATCAGACAAAATCTTCAAAATGCTACTACCACAAAGCTCCAAGAAGTAAGAGTAAGCACACCCAAGAGATGGGAAATATATCATCTTAGCAAAGAAAAACAAAGTATAAAGATGACCAAGGGAATTCTGTAAACATTAAATCATTGGAGGAGACTAATAATAGGATGAATGTAAAAGAAAAGTCTAGAGGCCCAAAGACAAAGACAAACCAATATAAACAAGAGCTAAATCTTTGAAATATCAAATCAATAATATAATGATGAAATAATCTATACAGGATAAAATATAATAGGAATAGCTACACGTATTTTCAAAACGTTATCTTAAACTATTTTTATTGTAATAAAATATATGATCAACTTTTTGCCCCACTTTAGATTAGATTCAGTAGACATGGTGGTCTCCGTGCATTTTTGTTTTAAATCATCTCCCAATAGACCTTATGCTCATTACACATTGAGAACCATTAAAAGAATATAACAAATATGATTAAGGATCAGGAGTGATATGAAGTAGCATATTTGAGAGACACAAGCCACAAATGATGCCTTTGGGGAAAGTGAATGCTGTCATGATATTACCGTAGAAGATATATATTTGTAGGACTGAATTTGAGGTAAAAATTCAAGGAAAATTTCACTAGAAATAAAAATTAATATAGTATTTTCCATGATTTGTATGCTGATGGAGGAAGGTCATTGGTTAATAAAGGAACTGCCTTGGCCCATTTTATTGGTTAGAACATAGGTAGGTGGAGTAAACAGAACGGAGTGCTGGGAGGAAGAGGAAGTGAGCTCAGACTCCACATCTCTCCTCTCAGGAGCAGACGCCTCAGAGAGACGCCATGCTCCCTGCTCCCGGGAAGATGCACGCGATGAAGCAAGCGCCAGGTCAGACATGCTGAATCTTTCCCAGTAAGACCGTAGCTACACAGTTTATTAGAGGCAAAAGCTAGCCGAGCAGGCAGCTGGGGTGTTCGGGACACAGTCCCGCTGTCCTTATTACTACAGTATGCCATCATGGAATTTCTACTTACTCAGTGAATAGTCAATAAATATTTGGGATTTTTAAATTAAAAAAATGATATATTTTATTTATCATTCAGTTTAATAAATACTTCAAATTTACTCTAGATGTGGTCGTGTATGCTGTGCATTATGACTGTCTAACAAACAGATTGGAAGGGTAAGTGTGGAACAAGACAGTCATATACAGAGGCTAATGGAATAATTTTTAAAGGTGATAAGGGATAAGAAAAATTATAATGATACCAACATGACCTAAAGTAGTGGAAATGTACAGAAGAACAGAGAAAAGAGGCTGTGTAATAGAGAGATTGAATTTGGTTTCTAATATTTAATGAACTACTTACTGCAAGCAAGAAGGATATGGAGAATCCAGAAAGATAAATGGCTTTTAGTTGAGCATTCTAGATAGATAATGGTGTCAAGAGAGTAGGAGAGGAAGAGAAAAAAAGAGGAAGTGAAGGAAAGAAATGCAAGAAAGTGACAGAGATAGTGACAAAAACAGCCACTTTTTCTTGTACCAATTTAGCCTCCTCAATGAGAAGGGCATACATGGGTTTCCAAGGCCATGGTTATAAGGTCATAAAACTTTAGTTTTATTTACATTTTGAATAAGATAATGCTACACAACATAGGAGTTAGTAACAAGACAGGGCTGTTCTGTGCACTATAGTACTGAGAATCCTCTCCTCTATGCACTAATGGCCAGGAGCACATCCACAATCCTAACAATCTACAGTACTTTCATATATTCCCAAGTACCTTCTAGGGGGAGAGCACCCCGGGTAACAGTGGACTTCCTTCCAGGTCACCGTTGTATGAAAATACCAATTATTAAAATTACCGGTTGCATTCACTCTTTATGTGTTGCAGGTTCATTTCCTACTGTTCTGTTACTTCTAGTGTGCTTTACACCACTCTTTAGCATCAAGTGTTGCCTTACAAATAAGCAAACCTTAACTCAGTGCCATAAGCAAGCTGTGTCTATTCTTCCTCACCAGTACTCTGGCTATATTTGTTAGCAATATTTTAAAGAATTATCAAAGGAAACAATTCTTGTATCTTCTTTTATCTCCATCTATGTATCCTAATTTTTATGCCCTACTCTACTCCAGAAAATATTTTCCCTTCTAATCGTGTTAATGCCTTTTAGATATTTATAGAGAACCATGTGGCCTATTCTCTGTGCCTCCTCACCAACTGTGTCTCGAAAAGCATAGCTCCTTTAATCTTTCCATGCCAATCAGACCTTCCCACTTCATAAATCATGTCTACAGATTCTTCCAGACTTCTCTCACTGTGCATTCATCATTTGAAGCCTCTGGTGGCCCCACACTAACTCGGACATCCTAGGAGGCATCTCATCAAAGTCACGTCATTCCCTGACACAGTGTCTCTCAGAACACTCCTGGAAATAACATTGGCCCCTTTCAGTTACCTTATCATATTGCAAAACCATATCTAATATGAGAAAAGCTCATCCTCGCACACACTGTTACCCAATCCAATGGAGAACCACATGTTCACATGTCTGAGGCCAAAAATAATATATGATTGTGGATAGAGGTAACGTTTCCAGGAAGCATTCTTGAACTGAGAAGAGCTGACCACTTTCTCTTGAACTGCTCTATGTTTTCTTCTCAGTATTCCATTTATTATGTAGCACCCACCACTTCTAATCTTTTTGATATAAATGGTGCTGTTCATGAACTTTCTTCATGTGGGCTTTATGCCTAAGTAGCTCTAATTTTAAGGACAGAAATCTAATACCATAATTTGTTCAGACCAACAGTAGGAACTTACTATCTCTACATATTAGACTTTAAAGGTTTGGAGAAAGTCATTTCTACTAATACTGTACCTCAAGAAAGTATTCAGGAAAAAAATCAAATGGATGCTTTCCATCAGTCAAAATGTCCTAGTAGTCTGATATTCTTCACTGAATGATTGCAAAGGTAATGATTGAAGAACAGTAAACCATGTGACAAAAGAAATTTATAGTATTGTCTCTAATATGTAAGTACAAATAATATAAGTAGTATGATGCAGTAGTATGTTAAAATTTTATTTATATTTTTAAAACTCTACAAATAAAATTACCAATTAAAATACACCCTAATCTTAGTGATTGTTAATATTTTGGTAGCTGAATTATGAATATTATTTATTTTTTCTACTTTTTCAATTTCAAAAGCACTAACTTTATTATAATAATAATTGATTGCCTGTTTTATATTTAAAATAAATACAAATGTAGTAATAGGAGCGGCGGGGCTGCATCACCGGCACCCAGCCGCCCACACGGCTTATGCCCAAAATAACAACACACAAACTGTATTCATTTAAACACTGCTTGGCCCATTTCTATCTAGCCTCTTCTAGGCTAATTCTCACATATTAATTTAGCCCATTTATAATCATCTGTGTTGCATCTCAAGGTGCACTTACCGGGAAGATTCTAGCCTACGTCCATCCTGGGTCGGAGCTTCATTGCGTGTGCCCCAGAGAGCAGAGCTATCACATCTACCCGGGAGAGGGGAGCATGGCGCCTCTGTCTGAGGCAGGCGTCTTACCTCACTTCCTCTTCCTCCCAGCATTCTGTTCTGTTTACCCCACCCACCTTTGTTCTAAGCTATGAGCCCAAGCAGTTTGTTTATTACTTAACCAATGAAATCAACGGATTGATATATGACACTCCCACATCACTACAAAGATATAAAAAAATCCTCTAAATAATACTCAACAAATATTTACTGAATACCACCTACTTTATACCAAGTAATCCAGTAGGCATCACACCACAAGGAAGAACTAACCATATATGCTGTTTAAAGCAATCAAAAAGTATTATCTCTAGGGTTAATGCAGAATAAAATAGACAAATGTCTAGTTAAAAGACTTCTGTTTGCTTTTATAAATGAGATAACTTCTGAAACACTCCCAGAACTTTATGGCCCCAACTATTGGTTAAATATAATCTTAATAAATTACAACATGAAAAATGAAAGCCCTTCATTTTCAGAGGAGATTGCAAGCTTCTAAAAAGCCAATAACATATTAGATTAGCTTTAAGAAATTACCTTTACCAACTGCAATTTGCCTATAATATATGAGATTTTGGACAACCCTTTGGTTGATTTAAACTAAAGTTACTCCTAACTCCCACTTCTCTTATCAACACTGTATTCTGCTTAGGAGGATAAAACCATCCAAAAGTCATCACTAAGCCAACTCTATGTGCATATTTCTGCTACTAAATAAAGTACCTCCTCATCACAGAATTAGAAGGATTGAATATTTAAAAATAAATCACTTGAATAAAATCTAGTTTGGATACCTTGCTTTACTCCATGAAAAAGAAGATTAAGCAAGAGCATCATAAGAACAGAGGCATGCTCTTTACCAAATGCCAAGAAAGGAAAAGAGGCAGTAAGTATGATGAAAGGACATGATTATTGGTTCAGAAAACCTGTCATTGCTCCCTGATTTTGGCAAATTATTTTATCCCAAAGGGTCAGAGCTACCTCATTTTTCAAATGTAAAGTTTGGATAAGACAGCTATAGAAATCAGTTGCTGCTATGCTGTAGTTTATGAATTACAAATTCACTTCCTTTCTATTTCCGGCTTTCTATGATCATTATGGCACAAAGTGAAGATAACAGTAATCAGGGAACATGCAAAGAAAACATTCAAAATGTAGTCCTTAGTGGTTTAATCAATGTGAATTGTATAATCACCTTGGCAAAGGAACTTCATGAACAGTATGAAGACATGAGGAGGGTGATACTTAGAACTATGTGGTAGACAATTGATCCCACCAAGTTCTTCTGGCTGAACAACTGCATGATGCAACAATTCTTCTCAAAAGTTAAGTGCAAGTCTTAAAACTGAGAAGCAAGAAATGACCATGAGAATAAGTTATCCTGACTGAAAGTAAAGGCAAAAAAAAAAAATAGGCCTGATGGAAAAACACCATTTCCCAAACATTGTGATCTATGATCCTTTGAAGTTTGGCCACTACTAGAGAAAACCCTATTAGAATATTGATCCTCATAAGTAAACCAGAAAAATGATCTCAACAGAACTGAACTCCTTGCCCTTAAGAGGCATGATCTGATTCTGAGAAAACTTCTCTTCACACACCCTCCGGTCTTTCTCAACTTCTTCTCTGAGCAATGCTGGAAAGGTTGAGGAATGAGAAGCACCAGCTGGAACAAGAAACAGAACCTTGAGCATCAAAATTAGGCCAGGTCTCATGGGAGTGTTGTGGGAGACCCTTTCCATTCTTCTGAGACGTGGGCTGGAATGACACATTGGGTGTTTGCAGGACTGAAGACCTAGACTACAGACTTGCTTCCTTTCTCCTTCACTAGCTTGACTGCTTCTGCTTGATTGTTTACAGTTCTACTGGGAGACCCAGGGCAGCAAAAAGACATAAATGAAAATATGTGTTCATGTTGGGCTCAGCATTCCTAGGAATGCTTGCAGTAGGGGTTGCCAGAAGGATGTTCCAGCTGCAGCCAGAGCCTGACAAGGAGCTCTACAGGGAAAAAGAGGAACTAGCTCAAAATGAAACTGAAGTCTGCCTAACTCCAGATTTCTCATTTGAAAATGTGGACACAAATCCAAATTGGCGGAATCATTCAGCAAGAGAATAAACATAAACAAATTTCCCAGCCTGGTACATGTTAGGGCCTAAATGATTGACTATTCTCCTCCTTCATACTTAAAGTTAAGCAAATATTTTGTGCTACTTCTAAGAAAAAGCAATGTACCAGTGTTATCCAATGTGCCAATGTTAGAGTTATACAATGCTAGAACTGTATTTGGCAGATACCTAACAAATGTTCAATAAGTATATATGACCCTACTAACCAAGGTTGTGTTGTTAATATTAAGTGAAGTATGGTAAGTCAGTTCTGGTTCTCAATTGTACTATTTGCAAAATGATGCATGACTGTATTCTTTTTGTTAAATAGATATGATATTTATTTACCAAGTATAATCCAATGGAGAGATGTTTTAAAAGGTAGTTTTTGTTTTGATTTAAATGGGCTTCCCTGATTCAAAGAAAGACAGAGACAGAGTTCACCACACAAGATTGAAGCAAATTGTTATTGAATAGGATCCCCATAATCCCTAAGAGGCAAATGGGAAACTTCGCGGTGAAGGGAGATGGCTGGCCTGGGTCTGAAAAAGCATGGGATAAAACCGGATGACTGTATTCTTTACAACCTACATGCTGAACATAAAAGGGAATACATATGGAAGGGTTGTGTATTTGATAGATGAATTTGCTATTTAGAAAGCCTATATGAAAGCAATTGAGCAACAGTTGAAATAGAATTCAGATCACTGTGTTTACCCAGATTATAAAGAAGGGGTCAGAGAGAGCTTGTCAATGAGAACTTGAACTTCTTGTTTTGCAGTTTCACTCAAAAGATTATACAGAAGACCTAGACCACAACAAGAATTTTGAAACTAACCTAAAATAAAAAGATTCCATCCCTTTATGTCTTGTGGCATTTTTAATTCAAGGCTGCACAGTGCTGTTGTATAGAGGCAGTTTCATGTGTTGTAAGGTCAGATATCTTGTATTCAAATGTAGCCTTCTGTGAGACAATATGCTATTCACTGCATTTCTCCATTTGCTCATTTGAAAATGCAGGTGATAATTTCTGTGCCTACTTTAGAGATTGTAATGAATTTGTAAAGATGAAGATATAAATATATGTTTAGAATGTTTCTGGGTGTGAATGAGCACTGAAATAATGGAGAGGTAGCTGTTATTAATATACCAGAACTTATGTAGCAATTCCATACAACTAGGTATGTGTCACAGGAATAATGACTGCATTTTAAATTGTGCATTTTTAAACCTGAGAACAGTCTTTGGACAGTCTTCTCTACAGAGTTATGATCCACAAGTTATGCAGTGGCCTTACAAATTATTCCCTATTTACTATAATAAACCAAACAACTTTATTACAAAAGAACTCACTCTTTAGCACCACTCCTCTGTTTTGAATTCATATACTAGTTAGTATTCAGCATAGCTACAAAAGCCAACCTTCTGGAAATCTTTGAGACACCATCTAGTCCATCTTTTATACACATTTTGCTGCTCAGAATATTAACAAAACCACACTCAAGAATACTGTCCACATCTTGCACTTGTAATTGTTTTTCCCATGCCTTGCAGAGCTCCCTCTTTCTGCTTGCAATTAAAAAATATCATTCTTGGGCAAAATGGAAAGCGAGGTCAAAGAGCAAGGAGACAAAAGTGGGGAGGTAATACATCAACTGGCACTGGTTGGCAAAACGACACAGTGACAAGATGATGAGCTACTTAAAAAATCTTATGACAGTCCTGACATTGAACCACATCCCACAGAACTGAGATGAGAACCAAAGAATTAGACTTAAACACACCTTGGGAATTGTCCCTTTAATACTTTCTTATTCGATTGACAGAGAAACTGGAGCCCAAGATGAAATTCAATGACCAACTACTAAATCTGTTAGAAGAGATTTATGCAGTTCACTTTCATTTCCTCAGCCTCTATTTGTACAAGACACCATATTTAATGTTATATTTAAAAATATTTTTTATTGATTTTTATTGAGCACTGCATTTTTCTCTGCTCCCCTCTCTGCCTCTCCCCTCCCCTTCAACCCTCCCCCCAAGGTCCCCATGCTCCCAATTTACTCAAGAGATCTTATCTTTTTCTACTTCCCATGTAGATTAGATCTATGTAAGTCTGTTTTAGGGTCCTCATTGTTGTCTAGGTTCTCTGGGATGGTGATTTGTGGACTGGTTTTCTTTGCTTTATGCTTAAAAACTACTTATGAGTACATGTGATAGTTGATTTTGATCTGTTTTATTTCACCTAATTTTCAAGACATCCATTTAAGACAAGTGCTGAATAGAAAAGTCAAAGTATACTCACCTAATAGAAAAATAAATGATATTCATAGATGTTAAAAGACTTAACTTAAGCCATTCAGTCATCACTAAGACTTATTTACAGAGAAATACACTCTCAACCACATATATTGTGTCAATGATAAAATAATACAGACCAAAAATCATGTTATATGGATGTTTCTTGACCAAGGAAACATGTCTTGTGAGTGTCTATGTTTTGGGGTATTCACCAGAGAAGATTGCTCAGTCATGGATTTAAGCCCATAGAAAGTATTTATTATCTGACCACTGAATACACTGGGTGTCTGGGATCCTAGTGTAGTCCCGAGCCTTTCTCAAGATTAGTTTTTAAGCATAAAATCTTTGTCCTGGGTTGGCATATTTTAGTTAGCAAGAACAGTTAGCCAGAGGCAGAACTACAAAAGCCAAAAACAAGGTTAGTACATTTAGAGACTTTTCCATTAACTGTGGACTTTGATGGATTAGGTCTTTGTTTTCATTTTTGGCAGGTGATGCTGGCTACATACTGAGCTTTAATCTTATAATTTGTTGTGTTGTCACACCAGCAGCAACTAGTAGAGAGCTAATGATTGCAGAGATACTGATATAGTTTCTACCATTAACATATAGTCACTGACCATGCTCTTCATTTTCAGCTCTCAGTTATTTTGCAATACTTGATTATTTTGTATACTTGATGTTTTTCAAGACAGAGTTTCTCTATAGTCCTGACTATCCTAGAACTTGAATGGCAATCTGAATGGCACTTCCATCATGGAGTCAGTTGTACTAAGGTCTGGGGCCCTGTTGCATTATGGAGAAAGTAATTTACATAGCACTTAAAATTCATACCTGCCAACTACACCACTGAACATAGTTTATCGATGTTGCCTTTCCTTATCTATAAAAGTCAGGAGCCTTTCAAAACCATGTTGATGTGTAGCAGAAATTGCAATGCTAACCTGGGAATTCTCAAAGTATGTTCCAGGGGCTACTTGTTCTAGAACCACCTGAAAAGCTAGCTAACATCCAAATGCCTGTCCATAGTTCAGACCTAGTGAATTAGAATCTCGCCGAAGGTGGTTCATCAAGAGAAAGAGAATGGTAGTCTGTATACTTGACAAGTATGCCAACACTATAATTAACTCGAAAGTATGAAATTTCTTACCTTAGGCAAAAAAAAAAAAAAACTGAAAACTGCTGCTACATTTCCCAAGAATATCTGAGAAGATCAACCTAAGACTCAATCATATATTTATATATGAAACATTTGCTGCTTATATATGAAACATTTGCTGCTTATATAAGTGTGTGAGAGAGGATAGTTTGAGGAAGGCTTTAAAAAAGGATCTTATCTGCATAACAGGTTATTTTGACCTCACTCTGTACATAGGCTGGCCCCAAACTTGAAATCTTATTTCAACTTCCCAAGTACTGGATATATAAGAATGTATGCCTGCCCTTTATCCCAAAATTTTACATCTGTGATTTAAGAATTAATTTCTTAATTTAGGGATTATATACTGATTAATCGGCACTGTGTATAGAGCTATGTTCACAATGATATACAATAAATAGCAGCTGCAGTGAAGTTTAGCAACAGAATAGCATGGTAGCTATTTTGAAAGAATGGGCTTTTAGGAATAAGTGGCAATATGTGGCAAAGGACACAATGCTGATCTAATGAACAACGAGAAAAATGATCTTTGAAAAGTATAGAAAATCATCACTATATAAATTAAAATTATTCTGCCAAACAGTTAAAATTATAAAGAAGACTTAGATTAACATTTGTTAAGTTTATTAACCCATGAACTCTATATGCATACTCATGTTGACTACCTTACAATCGACACTTCCAGAAAAATTTCAAATGTGATTCTTCAAATTATATACCTCATTTCAATCTCTAACCTCTCATTTGCCCTTCTACATACACATATTCTAAAGAATCTCTAAAAGCAGAGTTGTGTAGAGAAAATGAAGATTTGACACACATGATAATTACAACTCTGATACTCTTGGGGAAAAAATCCTTCCCCTCCTTGGGTCTCAGTTCCCAGATTAATAATGCAGGAATGGGGTCTAGCATCTGGTGTTCTCACAACACTACCATCTAGTTAAGGTCTCTCTTTTGTGATGGTGAATGCCCTAGGGTGCCAGCTCTATGTGCTGTCCTGGAAGTGTTAACACTAAGGACAGAGTCATGCTTGGAAATCTCTAAGCAAGCAGGATTATTTGGTGGTATTCATGAGTCGCCACACTCCACAGCAAAGAAGGCCACTCTCAGCAATTCCAGAAATAAAAAATTATGAGAGAGGAGTCTCAAGATAGGGTCGCTAACTTCTAGATGATAAAAAGCAGACACTTGAGCCCAAAAGCAAATCTTAATGTATGATGGCACCTGAAACAAATCAGCCTAACAATGCTGTGTATGCATGCCATTATATAAGCAACCAGAAGAAATCGATACTACTAAAGATGTGATCTTCAGTCTGTACCAGGTGGTTCACAGAAATACACACACACACACACACACACACACACACACACACACACGTTTCATTGGACAGACTTAGGAGACATACCTCCAGTCAATTATACCATAGTTTATTCATTAATTACTATTAATTACTTCAGCCTGGAAATTATTTGGTGTCCTGAAAATACAACACTGAATGAGACACACAAGTCCTATTGTTGTAAACATACAGCAGACATAGAAAATTAATAATTAATCACATAGGCAGATAATAAATTTTCAAATCAAAACCAAGAAATGTGCTGAGAAGAAAACATTAAAGTAAAAAACAAAGTAATGAAGGACACAGAGGGCAGCAAGGACTAGTATTAATTTAGCAATGTTGATATAAAAAGAGAATACTGAACTGATTCTTGAATATAGAAAAAGCAACCCATCAAACTTGAAGGCTTTGGAATGGGGAGGGGGAGAAATGCAAAGAACTGAAATTTCAAAAAACTTTTTAGATTCAAGAAAGAAAAACAACATCAGTGTTCACAGAGAGCTGTCATCAAGAGAAAGAGTGACAAAAAATGAACTATGAACTAAGAAAGGCTTAAGCCATCTAGAACCTTGGAAGCTAATAGGAAGACCACAAATGTTCTAAAGGCAAGGAGAAGATGTTTTAAGGTCTGAAGTGCCTGAGCAATAGATTCTAAATACTACACTGAAAATCAATGATAAAACTAGAATTACATTTCACACCTATAAGTTTTTCAACGTTCTCAAAACTTAATCTTTGAAAAGCACGGCACTTCAACACCAAGAATGAGTGGAAAGCCTCAAACAAAATAATTGGGAAACCTAAGATTTGGAGAGAGAGAGAGGGAGAGAGAGAGAGAGAGAGAGAGAGAGAGAGAGAGAGAGAGAGAGAGAGGAGTCAGAGTGAAGCCATGTAGCCACTGCAGGAAACATATCATATGCCGGATGCCAGACAGAACCTTACTGGTATGCCACAACCATGTGATGATACACAGATTAATAGAAATTGGATTACATCTTTAAGATGTAAGAGCTAGCTAAGAATACGCTAGAGTCATTGGCCAAGCAGTGTTACAATTAATATAGTTTCAGTGTAATTATTTCAGGTCTGGGAAGTTGGGAAACAAATGAGCAGCCTCTGTTGCAATTTACCTGGTGGCAGCATGGGCCAACTGGTTACTAGAGTTGAGGTGGTGAATGCGGGTCCCACCCAGCGGTTCCAGAGCAGGCAATAAGGTATCCATCCAACAAGACAAAACCTTAGCTCACTATCATACTCAGTTAAATGGAAGTGAAAAGAAAACACTTACATATTATATTCTGAGGAATACATGAGAAAACATGGCACAAAGTAGAGTCACTGTGTGATAATATAATAAAATAATTAATATATGTTATATTTAAAACTGCTGTAGTGACAGATCAGTGGACAAAGAATTTGCTGCATGAAAGTAGAACATAAGTTCAAATCTCCAAAATTTTACATAAAATCTGGTCACAGTAACACATATTTATAATCCCAGTGTTTCACATTGAAAAAGGAGATGGAAACATATGGATATCTGGAAACCATGGCAAATCAGAAATAAAATATGGTATTAAGACAGAAAGCAAGAATGACAAATGAGGCTGTCCTTTGACATCACACGAATGCCAAAGAATGTGTGTATGTTTACACTGACACTGTATTCAAATACACACACGCACATCCACATACATGCATGCAAGCAGTAAGAGATAAGGAGAAAGAGAATATTTTTAAGGAAATCCCAGATTAATTAAAAGAGATGGTATAGCTCAGTGAGTGTGTTTTCATTCCCATAACCAGTAAGATTTACCTTCCTGCTAAACAGTTTTCCACCACCTGACTTATTGATGAGTCTGAAATATTAGGTCAGAGGATTGGATTGTTGATTTGAGGAAAAGTACCTCCCAGGCCAGTATAACCTTCCATGTTCTTTAAGAATTATGATAAAGAGATTGGGTAGGGTGAAACTTCTTTTTTTTATTATAACATTTATAGAATTTGTCAGAAAACAAACTGATGTAGTAGGACAACCATTTCTGACACAGACAATGGGAAGTGACGGTGGGCACTTCTTAAACATACTCTTAACCAGATACTTGACATTCATCATCATCATTATTATTACATTTGGTATTTCCAATAGCTTATAACGGTGTAAGGAATCAAAGACACAGGTAAAGAGAATGACTTACCAAGACCACTCAAATAGCATGCAGTGGATGCAGAACTGAAACTTTGTTATTCCTGGCTCTAAATCCTCTCATGTACTTGGTCCACTCTACACTATTTTCGTTGGGGGCTTCTAAATGCTTCCTATGTCTCAGCTCAGTAAAGTAATTTCATTTTTATTGTTATTATTTCTTTGATCTTTAAATTGAGAATGGCAATTTTGTCTCATAAGATTGTTATAAAGAGTACAATTCATTGTTATGGTAAATACTCAAAGTTTTAGTCCTATTGTTGAACTATAATTAAATCTTAACTACATGACTTAAGCAGATATGATCACTGTTATGGTTTTCATCTCTTTAAGAGACAAGCCACACCCACTCCCAGCGACCCCTGCCCTCCTCTTGCCATCTTGATTCTCACTGTCCCCTCTTTGTGCATGCATTCCCTCTCTCCTGTTTCCTTTCTCTGTCTCTCTCCTCTTTTTCTCTTTCTTTACCCCTCCCCTTCAAGTAATAAATATCCAATCTTATTCTGTACAATGAATGCGCCTATCTATGTGCCTTCTACCTGCCACCTGCTCACACCCCCGGGGCTTGCTGGGACCAGCCCGCCTAGGACCAGCCACTGCTCTGGGGACAGGCAGTCATCTCTGCCTGGGACTAGCTGCTCTGCGGGTCCACCAGGGATCTTGAAGCATTTTTAACAATCACTGTCTTATTCTCCTTTACACTACAAGGCCGGAAATTTACTGGAATCTACAAATTCTCACATTTCTGTTTTAGACAGAAGATTCCAAGGTTATCTCAGGATCAGCTGGATCATCCAGCAGCAAATTCTTGGAAAATGTGGAATTGCAGCAGAGAAGGAGCCAGCACCACTCCTAGTAAAGTAGGTCATCAGAAAGGCTGAGAAGAATAGACCCAGGCACAGATTGCAATCTGGATATGGGCTTCTCTATCACATGGAAATTATAATAAAAATATATAGCTCATTGAAACACATAGTCATTGAAAAGAAACTGAGATTTCTTCCAGATTCATCAAGGGATTCTCAGAGGCACTAATAATAAGCCATTTAAAGTCTATCAAGAAGTATAAATTGCATAGCGTAATTATGAGATGAAATTGCTGAAGAAAATGCTATAGCCTACTTTGATAGTATTTTGCTGTACAATTATAAAAAGGCAGCCTAACAAGAAAGCCCACCAAATAAATTATACTTCTACTTGTAAACATTTTGAATGTGTGTATTTAGAAAATGACTTGGGAAAAATGTTTCACCTTTAGTGTTGGAGGGGGCTGGCTGCTTGTTTGTCCCAGCCGCCCAGAACCGAAATAATCACACAGAAACTGTATTAATTAAATCACTGCTTGGCCCATTAACTTTAGCTTCTTATTGGCTAACTCTTATATTAATTTAACCCATTTCCTTTCATCTGTATATCGCCACATGGCTGTGGCTTACTGGGTTACATTCCCATAGTCTATCTCCAGCAGCTCCATGGCTTCTCTCTAACTCTACCATTCTTTCGCTTAGCATTTAGCCTAGCTTTCCCTGCCTATCTAAGTTTTGCCTTGCTATATGTCCAAGGCAGCTTCTTTATTCTTTGATTACAATTTATGCAAAATCCCACATCACCTTTTCTTTTCTGTTTAAATAAAAAGGAAGGTTTAACTTTAACATAATAAAATTACATATAACAAAACAGGTATCAAAAAAGAATTACAGTTAAAATATTTCTATTTACTTTATCTTTTATTATTACTAAGGAAACTATAAGTTCTTCAACTCCATCAAAGACTCCAGAAGGATATAATATTACCAAAGTAAACAGGAAGTGCATTGTAAGCAACTTCCAAAATTCTAGAATTGACAGAGGCATCTTACTTCCTAGACAGTCACACAAAGTTCTTCTGTATCATTGGGGCACCCATTTTCAGCTTACAGGCCCATAGTATCCAGCAGAGTTTTCCATAAAGCAGGAAATTTCAAAGACAGTTGCACCAATATTGGCAGTTTTTAGTCATTTTCTTCTGTGTAATGCAGAATGTTTAGCAGACTCTTTCATGAAGCAGGAACCCCAAAGGATGTCTCACATTCTTTAAGCAAGCTTAGCAGTCATTTTTCTGTGAGTCCTGTATGTCCAGGAAAGAACAGTTTCTTGCCCAAGTGGCTAATCAACTCCATAAAAGCCACTTCCATGCCCATCTTCCTCTTAAAGTAGATTGGTGCTGCCAGGAGCAGATGTGTCTCATTGTCATGAAAGTCTTAAGTTCTTAAAACATTTGAAATGCCATATTCCGTAGTCTTTGAAAGATTTGAGGAATGCCTATCCATCTGAAATAAATATCTGTCCATCTACACTTCAGGTTACAATGCACACAAAAATAAATGCTACTGAGATGGAGACAAGAACAAAATAATAAAAAAAATAGGAAATATTAGGAGAAAAAAAGAAAAGCATCGTAATCTTAGAGCAAGAGCCTTGTTAAGGAACACTTAAACCCAGGAAGCATCATTTCTTAATGATAAAATTTACTACATGAAAGTTAAAAACAGGATACGGAGAGTACAATTTCGAACTTAAATAAAGGCTCTGTGGTTTTACATATGGAGTTCGGTCTCTGTGGTGGCCTTTTGGGGGTCCCCATGATCTAGCCATAACACAAGCCAGACTAGAGATACTCAGTAGTGAGAGGCCCACCAATCTTGCAGTTGGCATGGCGAAGGGGAGCACCTCTGGTTAAGGAACTCTACCCCCTATTAGTTTACTTCTGGAGATGGAAAGAAAGTCTCGACCACACCTCCTGGGCCAAGACAGTCAACTGGACTGGGCTGTGTGAGTCATCTTGCATCCTTGAAGTTCACTGGCATCCATGCTAAGGGTTTCTCTGTGAAGCCCTGGCTGTTCTCGAGCTCCTGCTATTGACTCAGAGATCTGCCTGCCTCCTGAGTCTGGGATTAAAGGTTTATGCTGCCACCGTGCAACAATAAATATTTTTTTTAAAAGAACGGCCCAGTGGAACTCTGAATCACAGGATATTACTATACAGAACAGACTAATAGGTGAATAATCTGCCAGCCAGCTGGGCACCCGACTCTCTAGGCCCTTGGTACTGGGGCCAAACCCAGGGCCCCTCTCCCACTTGACTCAGCTTCACTAGCCATCCAGCCAGCAAGCTTCCTGCAGATAGGCTGCTCCAACACCCTCTCATCGAGCGGACCCTGTAAACTACAAGACCCACTCCACCGCCAAACAAACCCATCCCCCATGACCTCAGAAGAACTCTGTAGCACAGGCTGCAACTGCACAAAGTTGACAAAGAGACTGTGACTTCATAGAGCAGACCAACAGAGAAACTCTGAAGCACAGGCAGTGACTGCACAGAGCAGACCAAGAGCAGCTCCCTAAGACACAGGCAGCTACTACAAAGATTAGACCAAGAGGCAAAGATACTGCAGCCACCAATTAGAGGAAGAGGTAAGTAGGAGTCAATACAAGAATTCATTCAACAACCTAAAAAGCAACATGGTAACACCAGAACTCAGTGGTCACACAACAGGAAGGCATGATCATACTAACCCAGAAGAAGCAAGAGAAAACAATCTTAAATATAACTTTATGAAGATAAAAGAGACCCTTAAAGAAGAAATGAAAAATTTCCTTAATGAAATGGAGGAAAATATAAACAAAAAATGGAAGAAATCAATAAATCTCTTAAAGATAACCAAGAAAAAACAATAAAACAGGTGAAACAGTTTGAACAGTTCAATACTTGAAAACTGAAATAGTAACAATAAAGAAAAACACAAACTGAGGGAATTGTAAAAATGAAAAATCTGGGTAAATGAACAGGAACTACAGATGTGAACATAACCAACAGAGTACAAGAGACGGAAGAGAGAATCTCAAATATTCAGGATACTTTCTGCTGTTTACAAGAAACATACCTCAACCTCAGAGACAGACATTGCTTTGGAGTAAATGGTTGGGAAAGGATTTCCAATCAAATGTATCCAAGAAACAAGTGAGTGTAGCTATCCTAATATCTAACAAAATAGAATTCAAACTAAAATCAATCAGAAGAGATATAGAAGGACACTTCATAGTCATCACAGGAAAAATCCATCAAGATGAAGTCTCAGTCCTGTACATCTATGCCCCAAATATAAGAGCACGCACCTATGCAAAAGAAACATCACTAAAGCTTAAATCGCACAATTAAAAAATGGGTACAGAACTAAACAGAGAATTCTCAACAGAAGACTTTCAAATGTCCAAAAGACACTTTAGGAAATGTTCACCATCCTTAGCTATCAGGAAAAGGCAAGTCAAAACAATTCTAATATATCATCTTACACCAGTAAAAAATATTAAGATCCAAAACACCAATGATAGCTTATGTTGGAGAGGATATGATTTAAGGGGAATACTCATCTATTGCTTGTGGGGATGAAAACTTGTACACACATTGGAAATCAGTATGGAAGTTTATCAGAAAATTGAGAATCAACCTACATCAGGATACAACAACAATACCACTCTTGGGCATATACCCAAAAGATGCTCAATCATACTACAAAGACATTTGTTCAACTATGTCTATAGCACATTATTTGTAATAGCCAGAACCTGGAAACAATCTAGATGCCCCTCAACCAAAGAATGGATAAAGAAAATGTGGCATATTTACACATTAGAGTACTACTCAGTGGTAAAAACAATGACATCTTGAAATTTGCATGAAAATGGATGGAACTAGAAAACAACATCCTGAGTGAGGTATCTTATACTCAAGAAGATGAATATGGTATGTACTCACTCATAACTGAGTACTAGCTACATACAAAGGATATTGAGCCTGAAATGACCCCCTAAGAAAAACATATATAGATCCCTTTGGAAAGTGTAAATAGACAAGATCACATGACAAAATTGAGAACATGGCATGTGGGGAGAAGGGAGGGAGGAAATGGTAGAGGAGGGGAGAAGGGGAGAAAGGAGGAAATCTGGAGGGAACAGGATAGTTGAGATGGAGGAAGGACAGAGGTGAGAGCAAGGAAAAAGATATCTTGATTGAGGTAGCCATTATAGGATGAGGAAGAAACCTGGCTCTAAAGAAATCCCCAGGAATCTACAAGGATGACCCCAGCTAAGACCCTAAGCAATAGAGTGCCTGATCTGGTCTTGCCATGCAGTCAGACTGAAGAATATTTAAAATACACCATAGAACCTTCATCAAGCAACTGATGGCAACAGAGGCAGAGAAATGCATTGAAGCACTGGACTGAGCTCCCAAAGTCCAGTTGAAGAATGGGAGAAATGAGAATATGAGCAAAGAGGTCAAGACCATGATGGGTACATCCACTGAAACAGTCTACCTGAGCTAATGGGAGCTCACTAACACCAGCCAGACTGGGAAGGAATAAGGATAGGACCAAACTAGTTTCTCTGTATGTGGGTGACAGCTGCATGGCTGGGGCAAATTTAGAGGTCACTGACAGTGACACCAGGATTTATCCCTGCTGCTTGTACTGCCCTTTGTAGAACCTGTTCTCTTTGGATGGATGATTTGCTCAGCCTACATATAGGAAGAAGTGTCTTGGACCTTCCCCAAAGCACTGTGCCTTACCCTCTCTGATGAGTGGGTAGGGTGTGGGGGTAAGTGGAGAGAATTGGAGGAACAGAGGGTGTGGGAACTTGGATTGGTATGTATAATGTTTGTTTTCTTTTTAAAAAATAAAAATGAAAAAAAAACTGAAAGAAAATGGAAGTTTTGATCAAAAGCCTCCCAATGAAAAAAAGGCCAAGACCTGATGGTTTCATCCCAGAATACTATAATAACTTCAAGAAGAGCAAATATCTGTACTCCTCAAATTGTTCCATATAATAGAAACAGAAGGAATATTACCAGTCTCTTTTCAATGAGGCTACCGTTACCTTGATAGTGAAACCACACAAAAACTCAACCAGCAAAGAGAATTATAGAACAATCTTCCTCATGAACATTGATGCAAAAGAACTCAATAAAATGCTGGCAAACTTAATCCAAGAATACATAAAAAAATTATCCAACATGATCAAGTTGGCTTCATCCCAAAGATGCAGGGATGGTTCAACATATGAAATTCTATCAATGTAATTCACTATATAAATTAACGGAAAAAATATGATCATCTCATTCGATGTTGAAAAAGCATTCAACAAAATCCAACACCCCTTCATGATAAAGGTCTTGGTGAGATCAGGGATACAAGGAAAAACTCTAAACATAATAAAAGCAATATACAGCAACCCGAAAACCAACATCAAATTAAATGGAGAGAAATTCAAAGCAGTTCCAATAAAATCAGGATCAGACAAGACTATCCACTCTTTCCATATATAGTCAGCATAGTTCTTAAAGTTTTGGCTAGAACAATAACACAACAAAGGAGATCAAGGGGATACAAATTGTAAAGGAAAAAGTCAAACTTTCACTATTCATAGATGATATGATAGTATACGTAAGTTACCCCAAACTTCTACCAGGGAACTCTTACAGCTGATGAACTCCTCCAGTAATGTGATAAGGTACAAGATCAACTCAAAAAAATCAGTATCTCTCCTATATACAAATGATGAAGAAAATGAGAAAGAAATGAGAAAAACATCACCATTCATAATAGCCAGAAATAACATAAAATATCGTTGGGTAGCACTAGCCAAAGAAGTGAAAGACTTGTTTGACAAGAATTTAAGTCTTTGAAGAAAGAAATTGAAGAATATATCAGAAAATAGAAAGATTTTTCATGCTCTAGAATAGGTAGGATCAGCATAATAAAAATACAATTTTATCAAAAGCAATCTATGGATTCAATGCAATTCCCATCAAAATCCCATAACAATTCTTTAAAGACCTTGAAAGAACAATACACAACTTTATATAGAAAAAGAAAACAAAACCAAGATAGCCAAAACAATCCCATATAATAAAGTAACTTCTGAAGGCATCACCATCCCTGACATCAAGCTCAGTCCAAATTCCCTCTTTTGAAAATATAGAAATGGCAGTCTAGGGAGTGAAGATAATGTAAATATGTGAATTCCTATTAATAAAAATAGAAAGGTCACAGTTCAGTCATCCAATTACAGTGTAGTCCTTGGTCCCTCCTGTTCTTAGAAATGGTTGCTGTAGGCTTGCTATATATGACATCTGTTATGATGTCATAAAGTTCTTCTATAGTGTAAGGTCCTTTGACTAGCCAGGCAGTGGAGGCACATTTCTTTAATTCCAGCACTCAGGAGGCAGAGGCAGGGAGACCTCTGTGAGTTCAAGGCCAGCCTCGTCTACAAGAGTTAGTTCCAGGACAGACTCCAAAGCTACAGAAAACCTCTGTCTCAAAAATATCAAACAACATTATTTGTAATAGCCAGAATCTGAAAACAACCTAGATGCCCCTCAACTGAAGAATGGATAAAGAAAATGTGGCACATTTATACATTAGAGTACTACTCAGCGGTAAAAAGCAATGATATCTTGAAATTTGCAAGCAAATGGATGGAACTAGAAAATGTCATCTTCAGTGAGGTAACCCAGATCCAGAAGGATGAATATGCCCAGAAAAATAAACACGGTATGTACTCACTTATACATGGATACTAGCTGTAAAAAAAAGAATGTTGAGCTTATAATTCACGGCCCTGAAAAGCTAAGTAAGGAGGTGAACCCTAAGAAAAACATACATAGATCCACATGGAATGGGGAAACAGACAAGATCTTCTGACAAAATTGGGAGCATGGGGGTGGGGATAGTAGGGAGGATGGAAGGAGAAGATGAGGAGTGAAGGGGAGGGAAAAAGAGAACTGGAGGGAATAGGGTAGTTGAGATGGAGGAAAGACAGAGATGAAAGCAAGGAAAGAGGCATTTTGATTGAGGGAGTCATTATGGGACTAGCAAGAAACCTGGCACTAGAGAAATTCCCAGGAATCCACAAGAATGACCCCAGATAAGACCCTAAGCAATAGAGGAGTGGGTGCCTGAACTAGCCTTGCCCTGTAGTCAGACTGATGAATATTTTAAATAGCACCATAGAACTTTCATCCAGAAACAAATGGAAACAGAGGCAGAGACCTGCATCAGAGAACTGAACTGAGCTTCCAAAGTGTGAGTATGAGAATATGAGCAAAGAAATCAAGACCGTGATGGGGACACCCACTGGAACAGTTTAGCTGAGCTAATGGGAGCTCACCAACTCCAGCCGGACAGGGAATGAAACAAGCATAGGTCCATACTAGTTTCTCTGAACGTGAGTTGTATGACTGGAACAGACTGTGGGGCCATTGTCAGTGGAACCAGAATTTATCCATATTACTTGTACTGGTATTTTGCAACCTGTTCTCTTTGGATGTTTACCTTGCTCAACCTTGCTCATCCTAGATGTAGTAGGGAGTACCTTGGACCTTTCCATTGATTTTATTTTATATAACTACAGTAGACTAGAAAAACTGGGAGACCAATATTGGTTTATGTATGTAGAGTTATAATCATTTTTTTCACATATATGGATGTTTATAACCACCACTGAATTCAAAATGTAGAACTTTTGAATTACCATGGACCTTTCACACTTATACACAACCTCTTACTGACTATCCCTAACCCTTGACCACCACTAATTAGGTTATCACTTCTAAAATTTGTTTAAGTAAACTTTGAAGCTATCTAAGTTTACATATATATAAATAATTTATGTTTGTTGCTGAATAGTGTTCCAAGTTATTCATGTACCACAGATGGTTTAATCATTCACCAATCAAAACATTTTAGTTCTTCCCAGTTTCACAATGTTATAAATAAAAGTTCCATTGAAATTCACATTTTATATGCATAGTTTTATTCCTCTAAGGTGTCTAAGAATACAAGTGTTGGGGTGTACTGCAATTATAAGCTCAGTACTGTGAGGGCCAAAACATTTTCCAGAGTAGCTGCACCATATTCCATCTCCATCAGCAACATCTGAGTTCTCAAGTTGGTGTGCAAGCCAGCCATCACTTGATATTGTCACTGTTCGTACTTGTTGCTTTGGTTTTTGGTTTGTTTGCTTGTTAGTTAGTTTGTAGTATATTGAGAGAGTATATTTCACTTTTTGTTATTCTTTTCTACTATTTTGTTAAATTTCTTCTTTGATAATTTCATACATTTATGAAAAGTATTCCGATATTTCCCCCACATATACCCTATTTTATATCCCTACCATGCCTATTGGCTCTACTACTTCTGTAAAAATCTCCCACATTTATATCTTTTGCTTTTGCTTTCTGACCCACTGGTTTAAGCCAGCATTACCTCTGTGACAACAGGTTTAGGACTATCCTATTAGATCTTAGTGGGCTCACATGTGGGTACATATTTAGAGACAGTTATTCCCAAATTAAAAAAAATTAGAGATGAAAATGGAGCTATTAAAACATATACCAATAAAGTCAAAACAATGTCAAGTTGTATTTTGAAAGTGTATTTTATACTAATTTAAAAAAATCTCAGTACTGGGTAGGTTGTTTTTTTTTTTCCTTTCAGGTCTATATGTGTTCTAACTTTTCCCAGTGTGTGGGTAAAACTTTCCACTTAAAATATTCAATGGTTATGCTAAAACCGTAATCCTTACTGTATACACACTCTTAGGCAATACACCATAGTAGATGTCTAAAAATAGATTGTGAATTGATATGATAAAAGCGTTTGACAAATTATTGAATCATCTTTAACTCACAAATAAGCACCACATTGATCATGATGTAATATTTTTGTATTTTTCTGAATTTTATAGTTATGTAGTTAAATTTTATAATTACAGGCTAATTATATTCCATAAAGCATCCTTAAATTTATATTCTTGAAGAATATTTACAGCTCTCATTTATCTTTTTTATTGTTTATAGTTTGATTATATATGATGATAGAATATATCTCGTAAAACCTTAATTCTTCAGCATTTCCTGAAATTGTTTCATTGTCCAGATTTTTATCTATATGGATGAATATTTCAGGTAAATATCAAAAGAATCTGGATTTTTTTAATGGGCTACTGAATGAATATTAAATAGATCATATTATTCAATAGTACTTTGCTGTTCTTTCAGGCCTTTTAATTTTTTTTAATTAAAATTGCATCATTTCCCCTTCCCTTTCCTCCATTTAGTCTCTCCCATTTACCTTTCCTCCAACTCCCATGTTCTACCATCTTAAACTGATGTTCTTGTTTTATTTGATTATTTTTGTTAAGTTCACATGCACATACAGCATTCAGAGTCTATTTCTCTTATTTGTGTGTATATGATTTTAGAGCTAACCACTTTATATTAAATAACCAATTAGAGACTCATCCCTGGGATGAGCATCACACATACATTGCCATTCTCCTCTCAAGCCTTGTTACTATTGCTTCTTTAACCAGTCCAGACTTTTCTAGATAAATAACTCACATCTAAGGATTTAGATCTAAAAGACACAGAGAAGAAAAACTTCGTTCAATATAATCTTTCCTATGCATATCCACTTACCTGGCAATTTCCTGATTTTGTTTCTCTTTGTAGCAGAATAGTATAACGTTGTGCATAGTTAACATTAGTATAATGTTAACATAGTTAACAATAGCATAACATTTTAATTAACTATTCATCTATTGAATGATATTTAGCTTGTTTCTATATCCTAGTTGTTATAAATACATAGACAATAAATATGACCGAGAAAGTATTTGTGGAGCAAGTTTCCAATCCTTTGGTCATATGCCAAGGAATGTTTTGTCTGGGTCATATGAGATAGATAGATGATAGATAGATAGATAGATAGATAGATAGATAGATAGATAGATAGATAGATATATATACATATCATATATATGATTCTCCATAATGATTTTCTAATGAAATTCCTAGAAAGAGTAGGATGGGAAACAATATACCTTAATATTTAAAAAAGGCTTTATGTATCAAACCCACAGCCAGCATTGTCTTAAATGAAGAACACTCAAAGCAATTCCATTAGAATCAGGAATGAAACAGAGCTGTGCACATATCACCAATACTTTTCAATATAGTACTGGAAGCACTACCAAAAGCAATAAGGTAAGTGAAGGAAATCAAACTGAAAAATGAGAAATGATAAAGTCACGTGATCTGGAATTTCAGAGGCTATGAAATTATACATAAAAGGTCCCAAAAACTACACCACAAAATTTCAAGAACCCAAAAACAATTTCAGCAATATTGCAGGGAAAAAATTCAACTTACTTCCCCCCCCCTTTTTTATTTATTTTATTGACCTCTACATTTTTCTCTGCTCTCCTCCCTGCTTCTCCCATCCCCTTCCCCAAGGTCCCCATACTTCCAATTTACTCAGGAGATCTTGCCTTTCTAGAACCCATGTAGATTAGATCTATGAATGTCTTTCTTAGCGTACTCATTGTTGTTTAGGTTCTCCGAGATTGTGATTTGTGGGCTGGTTTTCTTTGCTTTTGTTAAAAAAAATTCAGTTTACAAAAATCACTAGCCTTTGTGTACAATAACAAACACACTGAAAGGAAGACATGAACATGATCCCATTTACAATAGCATCAAAGAGAGTAAAACAACTTTGAATAAACCAAACCAAGGAAGAGAAAGACCTTTATAAAGAAAACCTCAAATCTCTGGAGAAACATATTGGGAAAAACATTTGAAAACATAAACCACATATTCCTGAATTAGTAGAATTGATTTTATGAAAATGACAATTTACAAAAGATATTTTCATATTTAATACAATCCCAATCCAGTTACCAATATTCTTTGTAGAAACTGAAAAGGTAAGCTTTTGTAACATTTACTTTCAATTTTATTCGCACAAATATATGTCTTGTTAGTATGCTTGTTTATTTAAGTCAGAATTCCATTTTGTAGCTCCAGAGACACTGGGATTTGCTGTATAACTAAAACTGGCCTTGAACTAAAACTAACTTTGCTGTATAAATTTGCAGAGTGCTTGGATTACAGGTGTGAGCCACCACATTCAACTCTTTAAATGTGTAATTGGTTTTGTTGAGTAGGTTCAAAGTCCATTAAAAAGCTATCGGTCACTGCCAATGAATACATAATAATGCTAAACTCTTAGAATTATCTTGCTATGTGGCTTCCTCATGACTCAACTATTTTGTTAGCTGTGCTAAAGCTTTTGTTATTTTTTGTGCAGTACCACGTATCAATGACTCCCTTCATTCTTGGACAACTGAATATCTATTCAGAAAGTTCTTTCGTACACCTATATCCTATGGAATACTTCTATGTGTTCTTCAGTGTTTAGGGTTTCACATGGAGGTCTTTGATCTGCTTGGAGTTAGTTTTCATACAAGATCTAATTTCATTCTTCCACCCGTGGACATCCACTTTTCCCACTATCATTATTGGAGATGCTGTCTTTTGGACAGCTTATATTTTTATATCTGTGTCAAATATTAAATTGCTAAAGTTGCATAAACTCAATTTTGCTTACTTGATGTACATGCCTGTTTTTATGCCAGTACCACATTGTTTTTTATTCCTGTGGCTCTATAATACATCTTGATTTGGAATCTCCAGAAATATTTCATTCATAATTATTTTGCTTATCCAGGGCATTTTGTAGTTTCATATGAAGTTAATAATTTTTTCTATTTCTGTGAAGAATGAGATGATTTAAATTTGGGATTGCACTGGATCTGTAGAAAGCTTTTGAAAAATTCTAGTTTTCATGTTATTAAATCTACCAATTGATGAGCATAGACTGTCTTTCCAATTTCTAGTGTCTTTATCTATTTCTAGTTATTTTATTTCCTTAAGGTTCTGTGTATTTTATTTTCTTAAGGCTACTCTGAATCTCTTTCTCTGTATATTTGGTGCTATGTAAAGCTCTTATACACTGTAAAGATTTGCCATTCGTAATAGTGTAATAAAACACTAATTGGCTAGTAGCCAGGCAGCAAGTATATGTGGAGCAATCAGACTAGGAGAATTCTTGGAATAGGAAAAGCAGAACTGTAGTCACCAGCCAGACATAAAAGAAACAAGATGAGAATGCCTCCCTGAGAAAAGTTACCAAGCCATGCAGCTAAACATAGTCAAGAATTGTGGGTTAATTTAAATTGTGAGAACTAGTTAATAATAAGCCAGAGCTAATAGACCAAATTGCTTATAAGTAATATAAGCCTCTGTGTGTTTCTTTGGGACTGAATGGCTGTGGGACCAGGTGGGACAAAAACTTCCATCTACAGGTCTACAGTCTGGTGTTGCTATATGGAAAAGGTATTGATTTACAATGCAATATTTTTAACCCTACCAGATTTGTGAGTTTGTTTCTAGTTTCTAGAAGTTTTAAGGTAGAAACTTTGGAATCTCTAATGTTTAATATTATGTCATCTGCAGAGAGTGATAGTTTGACTTCTTTTCCTTTTCTTGCCTTAATCCTGCAGCTAGTGTTTTCTGCTCAGTATTGAAAAGGAGTGGTGGTAATCCACAGCTATGTCTCATTCCTAACTTCTATGGGATTGCTTCAAGATTTTCACCATGTAAGATGAACTAGGCTGTATGTTTCTCACATATAACTTTTATTATATTGAGGTATGTTTCTTCTAGGTCAACATTATTGAGGACTTTTGTCATCAATGCATATTGGGATTTTCTCAGTTTTTTTTTTCTGCATCTATTCAGATAGCTGCTACAAGCTGCAACAGTATACAACAATTCTTCAGTTATCTTTTCACAAGCAACTTATCAGAACCAAGTGATTTGGTAAAGGCTAAATGAAAAGGAACGGATTTTTGGTGTTACTGCTTTGTGAGTAAGTGACTGGCTTTCACTGTAGATTTTTTTTTGTTGCAGTTAAACTCCCTTTTGGTTACATATTTGTGAATTAATCCCCACAGTTCAGAACTGTTTCATGAAAACAGTTTCCCATTGCCAGGCATCCGTTCCTCTCCCCTAGGTATTGGAGCAATCTGCCTTCCTGCAATTATCTTTATCAGCAGGCATTTGATCAATGTTTAGGGTCCAGGTATAGAGCATTTCATTTAAGATATTCACAGATACCCAAGGACATAGAATTGCTACCTACCCAAATTACTGTACTGGTTTTACTCCACTCAAAAGGTTCCTAACTCTTTATGGTCACCTTCACCTTACTTTATTGATGGTTTTAGTTTGGGACCCTCAAAGATAGCAGAAAAGATAATTAACTGCAACCCAGAGAAAGACCCACAACACCCACGATCAGAACGGCTGATAATAGCATACTCCAGAACTGATCATTTAGAGGCCTGGGTCTATTCTTCATTTAGAGCAGTAAATGTAACCCCAGACTTAGGCCCACTGAAATTAAGACATCTGGTATATGTGCTATCTGATCAAGAGCCATCAGCTTCTCCCTGACTGTTCAAGTAGGTTGCCTAGTTACCTGGTATCCTCCATGCATGCTGGGAGAAAAGAAGTGGTGCACTGATTTAAACAATTCATATCCTATTCATAATTGTACTGAAAATAAACCTTTTTATATGGGGAATAAATGACTGGGAACTTTTGTAATGGGTATAACTAAGAACAATGTAGAACAAGACCAAGTAATGGATGGAACAATGAAAAATAATGGATAGAATAGAGAAGAATAAAGAAATATGGATAGACAATTCCTGTTGTGAGTAGATTTCTTAACTCAGATCTTTATCCTCAGATCTTTAATCCCCCTGTAGCTATTCATGGCATCTTTAAGTGAACTCTGAAAGGAAGCCTTAAAGGCTAAAACTTTTAAAGTTCCCATTAGATAACCATATAAACTTTGTCTTTAACTCCATTAATATAGTTGGTTACATATATATTTTTACTTTCGTATGTTGAACTACCCTACATTTCAGAGATAAAGTCAATTTTCTCATAATGGTTAATATTTTTGGCTCTGCAGTTATTTTATTGAGCTTTTTTGAATGCATGTTCATCAGGGACACCAGAATGTGTGTGTGCATATATATATATATATATATATATATATATATATATATATATATATATATATATATATATATATATATATATTTGTGGCTTTACTTGTTTTTTTGTCTTACAGTGATACTGACTTCATAGAAGGTGTTTGAGAATAGTCCTTCTGTTTCTGATCCTTTTTTTTTATGGTTTACGAAGATCTGGATATAGACTTATTTAAAAGTCTGTTTGAATCCTGCTATAATTTGTCTCTGGAAGTTATTCAGTTTTAAGGCTTTTACTACTATCCTAATCACAACATTTGTTATAGGTCTGTTTGTTTGATGACATCTTTTTGCTTTAATTTTGGTAGTTTGGCTGAATCTAGAAATCCATCCACTTCTGTAGTAATAAGAGTGGAGGGGCTGCATCCCCTGCACCCCGGCCGCCTGGCTAGCTTATGCCCCGAAGTAACAACACACAAACTGTATTCATTTAAACACTGCTTGGCCCATTAGCTTTAGCCCTTACTGGCTAAATCTGATATCCTGATCAACCCATCTCTAATAAACTGTGTAGCTCCGGTCTTACCAGGAAAGATTCAGCATGTCTGTCCTGGCGGCTCGCTTCATTGTGCACGTCTGCCAGGGAGAGCTGAGCATGGCCTCTCTGAGCTCACTTCCTCTTCCTCCCAAGATTCTGTTCTGTTTACTCTTCCCACCTATGTTTTAACCTATGAGGCCAAGCAGTTTCTTTCTTACTTAACCAATGACCTTCCTCCACCACACTTCTTTCAGGTTCTCCACCACACTTCTTTCAGGTTCTCCAGCTTAATAGAATACAGGTTTTTGAACTTTTCCCTCATAGTCTGCTGAATTTCTTTGCCATCTGATTTAATGTTTCTTTGTTCATCTCTGTTTCTGTTAATCTGACTCATCTCTTTATTTCTTTTGGTTAGTCGACCCAAGAGTCTGTCCATATTGTTTATCTTCTCAAAGAACCAGTTCTTACATTCATTGATCACTTATACTATTTTCTTGGTTTCTATTTCATAATTTTGGCTCTGATTTTTATTATTTCTTATTTTATAGTGGGTATGATTTTGGTATATTCTTATTTTTCCAAGTTCTCAGTTGTATCAGTAAGTCATTTATTTATGTTCTTTTTGATTATTTTAATGTAGACATTTAGAGCTAATATGTTCCCTCATAGAACTGTTTTCAATGAGTCCACTGGTTTTGTTGTTGTGTTTTCATTTTCATTTAGTTCCAAGAAGTAATTTTTATTTCTTTCTTGATTTTTTTCCTTGACCTATTCATAATTCCTTAATATGTTTAATCTCTATGAGTTTGTATATTTACTAGGGATTTGTTTGGTGTCAGTTTTAAGTTTTACTGCATTATGGTCAGATAAGATATACATAAATATTTCAATCTCTTAGAATTTGTAATATTTATTTTGTGTCTCAGAATATGGTCTGTTTTAGAGAAACTTCCATATGCTGTTGAATAAAATGTGTTCTGTGTTAGTTTGAATAAGAATGACCCCCATACACGCATAGATTTGAATGCCTTGAGCATTAGGAAGTGGCACTAGGAAGTGTGACCTTGTTGGAATAGGAGGGGCCTTGTTGGATGAATTTTGTCACTGGGAAGGGCTTTGAGGTTTCAGAAGCTCAAGACAGAACCACACCTTGATCTCTTCCTGCTGCCCACTGATCTGGATATATAACAGTGCTAGCTACCACTCCAGCACCATATCTTGCTGTGTGCACACTGTCATGCTTCCTACAATGAAAAAAAAAAATGGACTAAAGCTCTTAATGTAAGCAAGCACCAATTAAATGCTTTTTAAAAATTTTAATTCATTTTTTAATTTTATTTTACATTCCATTCACAGTTCTTCCCTTCACCTCTCCCCCCACCCTCATCCCTGCCTTCACCCCCACCCACCCCCATCCACTTCTCCCAGTGGGGTAGGCTTTCATGGAAAGTCAGCAAAGACTGGCACATAAAGTTGGAGCAGGACCAAGACACCCCATACATTAAGGTTGAGCATGGCATCCCTCCATATGGAATGGGCTCCAACAAGCTAGCTCATGCACTAGGGATAGATACTGGTCCTACTGCCAGGGGCCTCTCATGAAGTCCAAGCTTCACCACTGTCTCCCATATAAGAAGGACCCAGTTCGATCCCATGGAGGTTCCATAGCTACTGGTCTTGAGTTACAACAAGCTTGGTTCAGCTGTCTATGTAGATTTCTCCCACATAATCTTGACCTCCCTAGCTCATATATTCCCACCTCTCTCTCTTTGACTGGATTCCTAGAGCTCAAACTGGTGCTTGGTTTTGGATCTTTGCATCTGGCACTGTCACTTACCAAAAGAAGGCTCTACGATGATGGTTGGAGTATTTACCAATCTCATTACAGGTGAAGGCTAGTTCGGGCTCCCTCTCCACTATTGTTAGCATTCTTAACTGGGATCATTGTTGTGGGTTCTAAGGAATTTCCCTAGCACCAGCTTTCTCCCTAACCCCATAGTGGCTGTCTTTATCAAGATCTCTCTTATATTGCTCTCCCACTCTGTCCCTCTCCTCTCTCTGCTATCCGGTTCCCTCATAATCTCATGTCCAATCCTCTCACCTTTACTGCCCCCCTTGCCACAAGTTTACCTAGAAGATTTCATGCAATTCCCCTTCCCTGGGTGATCCATGTGTCCCACTTATAATCTTCCTTGCTACCTAGCTTCTCTAGAGCTGAGGATTGTAGTCTGGTTATCCTTTGCTTTACATCTAATATCCACTTATAAGTGAGTACACACTGTGTTTGTCTTTCTGAATCTGGGTTTCCTGACTCAGAATGGTTTTTTATAGTTCCATCTATTTGCCAGCAAATTTCATGATGTCAATGTTTTTTTTTTTTTTTTTTTTGATTTTTCGAGACAGGGTTTCTCTGTAGCTTTTGGTTCCTGTCCTGGAACTAGCTCTTGTAGACCAGGCTGGCCTCAAACTCACAGAGATCCGCCTGCCTCTGCCTCCCGAGTGCTGGGATTAAAGGCGTGCGCCACCACCGCCCGCAATGTCAATATTTTTTTACAGATGAGTAATACTCCATTGTGTAAATGTACCACATTTTCTTTATCCATTCTTTAGTTGATGGAAATTTAGGCTGATTGCAAGTTCTGACTATTAGGAATAATGCTGCCATGAACATAGTTGAGCAAATGGCCTTGTGGTATGATTGAGTATCCTTTGGGTATATGCCCAGGAGTTATATCGCTGGGTCTTAAGGTAATATTAACTTCCAAATTTTGGAGAAACCACCATATTGATTTCCAAAGTAGCTGTACAAGTTTGCATTCCCAGCAGCAGTGGAGAAGTGTTTCCCCGAATGCATATCTTCTCCAAAATAAGCTGTCCTCGGTATTTTTGTTCTAAGCCATTCTGAAAAGTGTAAGATAGTAACTCAGAGTTGTTTTGAATTGCATTTCCCTGATGATTATGGATGGTGAGCAATTCCTTTAATTTATTTTGATGATTCAAGATTCTTCTGCTAAGAATTATCTGTTTAGCTCTGTACTCTATTTTTTAATTGGATTGTTTGGCATTTTGATGTCAAGTTTCTTGAGTTCTTTATATATTTTGGAGATCAGCTCTCTGTCAGATGTTGGTTTGGTGAAGGTCTTTTCCCATTCTGGAGGCTGTCTTTTTTGTCTTATTTACCATGTCCTTTGTATTACAGAAGCTTTTCCGTTTTAGCAAGTCCCATTTATTGTCTCTACCACTGTCTGTGCAACTGACGTTATATTTATGAGGTGGTCTCCTGAGTTAATGTGTTCAAGGCTACTTCCCACTTTCCTTCCTATCAGGGTCAATGCAATTAGATTTATGTTGGGGTCCTTGATCAATGTGAACTTGAGTTTTGTGTATGACAACAGATATGAATCTATTTGCAATCTTCTACATGTGGACATCTGGTTATTCCAGCACCGTTTGTTAAAAATGCTTTCCTTTTTCCATTGCGTGCTTTTAACTTCTTTGTCAAAACTCGGGTGTTCTTAGTTGTATGGATTAATATCAGGGTCTTCAATTTATTCTATGCCATTGGTCCAACTGTCTGTTTTTGTGCCAATACCAAGCTGTTTTTATTACAATAGTTCTATAATAGAGACTGAAGTCAGGGATCATGATGTCTTTAAGTTCTTTTATTGTACAAGGACTGTTTTGGCTTCCCTGGGTTTTTTTGTTTTTCCATATGAAGTTGAGTATTATTCTTTCGAGTTCTCTGATGAATCATGCTGGGATTTTGATGGGATTGCTGTGAATCTGTAGACTGCTTTTGGTAAGATTGCCATTTTTACCATGTTGATCCTACCTGTTCAAGAACCTGGAAGATCTTTCTATTTCCTGATATATTCTTCAATCTCTTTTCTTAGAGACTTAAAATTCTTGTCTTATAAGTCCTTCCTTTGTTTGGATAAAGTTACCCCCAGATATTTTATATTTGTGGCTATTGTAGAGGGTGATGTTCCTCTGATTTCTTTCTCAGCCCATTTATCATTTGTATATAGGAGAGCTAATGGTTTCTTTGAGTTAATCATATACTGAAGATGTATATCAGTTGTAGGAGTTCCCGGGGAGAATTTTTGGTATCACTTCTTTATAATATCATATCATCTGCAGAGAGCTATAGTTTGACTTATTCCTTTCCAATTATATCCCCTTGATTTCTGATTGTCTTAATGCTCTAGCTAGAAATTCAAGTACTATATTGAAAAGATATGAAGAAAGTGGAGAGTTTTGTTTTTGATTTTAGTGGATTCACTTTGAACCTCTCTCTGTTTAATTTGATTTTGACTGTCAGCTTTCTGTAAATTGCTTTTATTATGTTTAGATATGTTCCTTGAATCCCTGATCTCTCTAAGACCTTTTTCATTAAGGGTGTTGGATTTTGTCAAAGTTTATTTTTCACCATCTAATGAGATGATTGTGTGTTTTTTTCTTTCAGTTTCTTATGTGATAGATTACATCGATAGAATTTTATATGTACAACAATTCTGCATCTGTGGCATGAAGCCTACTTGCTCATGTTTGATGATTTTTTTATGTGTTCTTGGATTCAGTTTGCCAGTATTTTACTGAGTATTTTTACATCAATGTTCATAATGGAGATTGATTTGCAGTTCTCTGTCTTTGTTGCATCATTGTGTGGTTTGGGTGTAGTGTAACTGTAGCTTCTTATAAAGACTTTGGCAATGTTTCTTCTGTATCTATTGTGTGGAACAATTTGAGGACTATTGCAATTAGATCTTCTTTGAAATTCTGGTAGAATTCTGTACTGAAGCCATCCAGTCCTCGGCTTTTTTTTGGTTGGGAGACATTTGATGACTGCTTCAATTTCCTTAGGGGGTTATAGGTCTATTTAAATTGTTTATTTGATTTTAATTTAATTTTGATATATTAACCTATTAAGAAAGTTGTCTATTTCTTTTAAATTTTCCAATTTTATTGACTACAGGTTTTGAAAGTATGACCCAGTGATTCTCTAGATTTCTTCAGCATCTGTTAAGTCCCCATTTTTTATTTCTGATTTTGTTAGTTTTGATAATCTCTCTACCTTTTGATTATCTTGGATGAGGATTTGTCTATCTTGCTGATCTTCTTGAAGAACCAACTTTTTATTTTATTTATTTTTTTATTGCTTTCTTTGTTTATATTTTATTGATTTCAGCCCTCAATTTGATTATTTCCTGATGTCTACTCTTCCTGGGTGAGTTTGCTTCATTTTGTTCTAGATCTTTCAAGAATTTGGTTAATTTGTTAGTGTGGAATTTCTCCAACTTCTTTATATAAGAATTTAGTGATATGAACTTTACTCTTAGTACTTCTTTCATAGTGTCCTATAAGTTAGGATATATTGTACTTTCGTTTTAATTGAATTATAAGAAGTCTTTAATTTATTTCTTTATTTCTTCCTTGACCCAGGGGTAATTCTATTGAGAATTATACAGTTTCCATGAGTTTGTAAGCTATCTATAATTTGTATTGTTGTTGAATTCTACCTTTAAACCATGGTGGTCCAATAAGATGCATGGGATTATTCCAATTTTTTATATTTGTTGAGGTTTGCTTTGTTACAGAGTATGTGGTCAATTTTAGAGAAGGTTCCATGAGGTGCAGAGAAGAGAGCGTTTTGTGTGTGTGTGTGTGTGTTTAGGTGGAATTTTCTATATATGTCTATTAAGCCCATTTGAGTCATAATATCCGATAGTTCCCTTGTTTCTCTGTTAATTTTCTGATTTTCTGTCTGGTTGACCTGTCCATTGGTGAGAGTGAGGTGTTGCAGTCAATGGACAGGTGTGGGATTTAATGTGCAATTTAAGCTTTAGTAATGTGGGGTTTTTTGTTTTGTTTTGGTTTTTGGTTTTTTTTTTGCTGTTGTTTTTTGTTGTTGTTGTTGGGTTTTTTTTTTTTTTGGTTTTTTAAGACAGGGGTTTCTCTGTAGCTTTGTCCTGGAACTAGCTCTTATACACCAGGCTGGCCTCGAACTCACAGAGATCCACTTGCCTCTGCCTCCAGTAATGTTTCTTTTACAAATGTGGGTGTCCTTATAAATATTTAGGATTAAGTATTCATCTTGATAGACTTTTTTCCTGTGATAAATATGAAATGTCTTTTGATTACCTTTAGTTTGATGTTTATTTTGTTAGATGTTAGATATTACAATAGCTACACCAGCTTGCTTCTTTGGTCCCTTTGAGTGAAGTCTTTTCCCAACCCTTTACCCTGAGGAAATGTCTGCCTTTGAAGGCATGCACTGTGGTCATTAAAGGCATGCATCACCCAGTTTCTATGGCAACTAGTGTGGCCACTAGGTTTAAAGGTACATGTCTTTACACCTACTGAGATTAATGGGGTGTGTTACCATATCCTGGTCTGTAAAACTGACCAATGGGGCTGTTTTACTCTCTGATCTCCAGGTCAGTTTTATTTATTAAAATACAAACAAAATGCCACAACATTTCCCCTTTGGCTGGCTGTTTGGCTTTGAGGATCTTCAGGAAGAACCCCAATTTCTGACGCTGAGATTTTATTAATTGTACTTCACCCGGCGTCCAACGTTTTGGGGTACAAATTCAAGAAAATTCCATTTGCCTTAGGCTTTTTAGCTACCAACCTAGGTCAGAGTTGGAATTGAAATTTCAGCTCTAGGAGCTGGACCCAAATCTAGCCATCTGGGTTGAAGAGAAAAACTAGTGCTCCCAGCTCCCATCCGCCCCAGTTAACATCCATGTAAAGATGGAAAATACACAGAGAATCTGGGTACTGTGTGATAATTGTGTTTTCTTTGAATTACTTGTCTGCTAAGGAAGGAGCAACAGCTGCTAAAAGATGTTTGATTATAAATGCTGATGGAATAATCCAATCTATATAATTTGAAGATGCCTTGACTTCAAAAGTTAAGTCAAAAGGTATGTTACTTTGGAGAAAAGGTTTTCCACAGGAAATAAGAATCTGTAGATTCATTCTTGGTTAAGAAAAATAAGGTCTGATCAAGGAAGAACCCCTGAAAAATCTCCAATGGGAACAGATGATCCAACATTTCATAGTATATTTGTTGCAGTTTCCTCTGAATTCTACATCCAGAACAACTTCAAGACTGCTGGCTGGAATGATCCTGCCTCACAGAATACTCTAGTTAGGACTTGGCCAAATCCTAAATTTTCTTTAGGTGCCCATAAGATTATTAGGCCTCCAATATATGGGAAATAGCCTATAAAACTACAGCTACATTCCCATAAAATGGATTGTGGGTGTTTGCTTTTGTTTAATGTATTATTGGTTACAAGTTTTTATGGATAATGGTCAGAAAAAAAACTAACAATGGAAATCAGATTAAACGTTCTTGTTTTAGCAAAACAAAAATGGCAAGGTGGTGGTGGTGTATGCTTTTAATCCCAGAACTTGGAAGGTAGAAGCAGGCAGATCTCTGTGAATTCAAGGTCAGCCTGGTCTACAGAGTGAGTTCCGGGATGGGCTCCATAGCTACTGAGAAACCCTGTCACAAAAAAAAAAGAAAAGAGAGAGGGAAGGAAAAATGGAAGAGAGAAAAGGGATATGAATATGATAAGATAGAAAGATAATCTACTCTCAAAAGAAAAATGGAGGATATCTATATGATAAAATAAAAAAAATAGATTATTGAATCTATTTTTAAATGGAACTATTAGTTTTAAATGTTTTACATTGGTTTTACTTTTGTATTTTGTATTCAAATTTTGCATATTGATAAAACTTGAGATTAATTTTGTTAAAACAGATTGTACATACATTTCTAATCTTATTCAAGTTATTGAACATATACAGCTCATTTAATAATGTAATGCAAATTTTTTGTCCTTGAAAATTATTATTATTATCTGTTCAGGATTATAAAAATATAGGTTAGTAGTTAAAATCATCTAGTATAATTGAACTTGTAATCACATTAGGTATATTTTCAAGGTCAAGCAAAGATATAATTTAGATAGATATGTCATCTTCAAACACTTCAGAGATCTAAAGAGTATGGCATTTAAGATTTTTTAATAACCAAGGTTCTTTGTTTTTATTACAATGAGACATGGCTGCTCCTGGCAGCATCAATCTACTTCAGAGAAGATAATAGGTGTCAAAGAAACTCCACATGGAGTTGACTTCCTTTGTGGCAAGAGTAAGCCACCGGGAAAGAGAATGCCCCTGCTTCAACTGCTAACATTATCTTGTGCTAATTAGACAAGCAGAACACAAAATATCCTGCTTCACTGAAAAGTATGTCAAATATGCTAGGCCTGTAGGCCAAAGATGAATGCCCCAACATTGCAGAGCAACTTTGGGTGACTGTCCAGGCAGCTAAATGTTTCTGTCATTTCTCACATTTTTTGGAAGTTGCTTGCTTGCACTTCCTGCTTACTCAGTTAATATTATTTCCTTCTTGGGTCTCTGAGGGAGTTGAAGATTAGATAGCAATAGTTATAGTTTATCAGACACAAAAAGCAAGTTATGATAGAACGTAAATTAGGTATAAGACTTTACACTCACCAAGATAAGATAGAGATGAAATATTTTCCCTGAATTTGTCTAATGCAAATGTACTAAACATTGTTGATGTATTTATTGTCTGTATATATTGTATATAGTCATTTTACTTATTGTATATAGTTTTCTTATATTAGTTAGAGCCTTCTTTTTGTTTTCTTCAAAAAAGAAAAATATAATGGTATTTCAATTGTATTTTAATAAATAAAGACTCCCTGAAGATCTGTAAGTAAAACAATCCCACTGGTCAGCCTTATAAATCATGTGATGGTAACACACACCTTTAATCCAAATAAGCACAAAACCACACACCTTTAATCCCAGTAGCCACAATGGCATGCACCTTTAATTCCGGTGGTGCATGCCTTTAATCCTAGCCCTAGAGAGGATTATAAAATGGGGTAGAGAGCTCTCAGAGACACTGTCTCGTTCTGAGATTCCAGGAGGTAGAACCACCATTTCAGACTGAGGTCAAGGTAGGAGCCTATGGCTGGCTGTTTTGCTTTTCATATCTTCAGGTTGGACCCCAATTTCTGACCCTGAGTTTTTATTAATTGTATGTCACACATGGATTTTAAAAGCTAATTATAAGATTAGTAATGGTGAAACATATGGTGACTGAGAATAATTTCTGAATAGTTACATGTAAGAATAGGGGAAAGAAATAGCTTAGGAATCAAAAGAATATGTATGCTGTATTCTTGTGCTGAAGACCACAGTACATTAGAGAAACTTAAACCAGTGAGATTAGGGTATAATATATGCAGCAATTGAAGGGGAGAGAAATGTGAAATGATTAGGATGATAACAGAGACAATAACGATGATTACGGAAACTATTGTTCTGTAGGCCATACGGAATTTTGTGCATGCTCTGAGATATTAAACAAAAGAATTTCCATCAAGAAAATATTATGATTTAAGCTAATTTTAGATCCGTTTTTGAGCTGGCAGTGAGGAGATGAGGAAGAACATGAAGCGCTAAGAACAAGGCAGGGGATTATGGTGGCTAAGTTTGCAATTCCAGGTTGACAGTAAATGAAGAATATAAACTAGATGCAGAAATAACTAAATTTGGTTAAGAAGTCATAATAAAACTTAAGGAAATGGGAAATAAGTCAAAAGGCAAACACCAAGGGCTACTCCATACATGATAATTTTTGCAATGTGCCCTTAAAGCTTAATTTTATTCATAATATATAGTAATGACACTTTTCAATTCATTCACTAACTTGAGCCTCATAGACTGAGAAGTACTGATTATGACTCTAGTAGTCTTATTGCCCACATCATCACAATTATTTGATAGATTAATACATTAAGAATCAAGACAAAAATAATTTTCATAAGGTCAAATGGTAACAAACACGAGACAATGCATTTCATCCATTTCAAGAAAAAGGACTGTAGTGTCTGTTTTTTATGGAGCTCTGCATTAAACTAATTATTCTCAACATAAAACCAAGTTTATTTTTGATTAATGGTCTGTAAATAATGCATGAGAGTCAACTGATTCTCCCAACAAATTCATCAGGAAAAGAAGACTAATACTGAGCTTCTTTTTTATACTAATAAACTTGTCAGATCAGCTATATAAAAATTAAATTGTAGTTTGCATGTGTGTGTGTGTGTGTATGTGTGTGCAACGCTACAACAAATGGAGGTGAGAGGACAACTTGCTGAAATGGGTTCTTCCCTTTTAATCAGCTCTTGCTTTCCACCATGTGGCTCCCAGGATCAATCTAGGTTGTATGGTTTAATAGCAAGTGAGTTTACCTGATGTGTCATCTTGGAGACCTTGAAGGGTCTATTTCCAAAATTCCTCTGTTTAGATAATTATTCTAGGAAGAAAACATATGTGATATCTAATGCCAGGGCCTAACAATTTACTCAAATCTACTCAGTTTCAAAAGTTATTGTGAAGACCTAGTACAACTTCCACAACTGGAAAATAAATAGATTTACTCGTCATCATATTCAGATTACAGCAAAGTCTGCCAAATGCCCTCAAAATGGATATCCTCTTACATTTAGATCATATAATCTTACTTGGAAAATAACACACACATGGAAATTTCTTCAACTTGATGAACTTTATTAATTAAAAACTCAAAGTTAGCATCCTACATAATAATTAAAGACTAATCGTCTCTATTGTATGTAAAATAAGAACATCTGCTGTAGGTTACACTTATTTGGCATTATATTGTAGACTATAGCCTTCATGTAGCTGTTAGGTCTCAAACCCAGGACAAACAGCAACCAAGGTATAACTATTTGACATATCAAAGTGAACCTGACTGCCAGGTTCTCCCAGTGCCCACATGTTACAATGTATGGCTAGAAAACCTTACCCCTACCTTAAGCTTCTCCAGCCTAGGGGCTCCACTGCCCTTCTCCCAGCTACCCTTCCCAATATAGCACAGTCATTTTGGTTACTCAGCCATTTTGTACACCCCTTACTCTCCTGGCTCTCCCCTCTACCTTTCTCCCTGTCCTCACATGGTTTAACACAGAGTCATGGTTTATTCTGCACTCTCCCATAGCCTCTGGCTATGCTCTCCCTTTTATCTACAATAAACCTTCTCCAGCACACCTAGGAGTAGTCATGTCCTTCCTTTTAATTTTTTTCATTTAGTAGATAAAGAAAAAACAAAGACATGAATATTAGAATAGAATATGTAAAACAAGCTTTATTGACAAGTCATATTTTCTTGTATGTTACAGTTCCTAAAAAAACCACCAAAGCTATTAGAAGTATTAAACACAAATTTTCAGGATACAAGACTGATAAATTATAATTGATTCTATTTTTTTTCTTTTTTTTTATTGAGAAAAGGAAAAAAAAAACAAGTTTCCACCTCCTCCCAGCCTCCCATTTCCCTCCCCCTCCTCCCACCCTTCTCCCCATCCTCCCACCCTTCTCCCCCTCCCCCCACTCCTCTACCCCTCCCTCTCCAGTCCAAAGAGCAGTCAGGGTTCCCTGCCCTGTGGTAAGTCCTAGGTCCTCCCCCCTCCGTCCATATCTAGGAAGGTGAACATCCAAACTTGTACTTATAGCAATGATCAATAGAAAAATGAATCCAAGCAAACAAGAATAGTGAAATTTTTTCAGCCCACATTGGCATGTCAAATGATGTTGTCATTTTGCAGGGTCCTACCCTTATATGGAAAAACTACAGGCAACTGATGGCTGCAAAGAGAGAAGGAACCAGTTTCTTAAAGGAATGAGCTCAGTGATAGACTATCTGTTCTCAAGTGGTTAATTCTAAACACATGTAGAGAAGAGAAGCATCAAATTGACTCAATAGGTTGTAGACATACATGTAATAACAGTATGAAAAGGTCCCTAATTTTGGAGAGAGGAAGGGACACAGGAAGAATGAGGAGAGAAGGATAATATTGATGTAAATACAGTACCCATATATGAAATTCTCAAAACAATTAAACAGAAAACGAAAACAAATTCATTCAAAATGACAACAAAAACCAAACAACAACAAAAAGAGAATAAAATATTCTGTCTTCTAATCCTAAGTGTAAATTCCTCCTCTATTTCCCCTAAATTTTAACAACTGTCTATGCCTTCACCATCTATTTCCAAATACCCTCTTCATGAAGAGAGACAGAATGCCTACTTCTAAATAAAACTCTTTGTGTGTGCATGTATGTGTTTATGTGTTGTGTTGTATGCCTTTAATTCCAGCATTCTGGGAGACAGAGGATGGTGGATCTCTGCGTCTGTGGTCAGTCAGGTCTACAGAGCAAGTTCTAGAATAAGTGTGCTTTAAAAATGAAGGAAACGATCAGAAACAGAAATCTGATGAAGATGTAATTAGACAAAGGATTCATGTTCTAGCTCAGGAAGCAGCAGACCTTGGCAGCTTCAGCTACGTGGCTCTGGATTTAGAGTAAAGGATAGAAGAAAGGGGCTTTAGAATCTACCTTTGTGACTATAGAAAGCTGGTGATACCAAGCATGTGTCAGGACTGTCCCTGAATGGAGGCCTAGAAAGTCCATTGTATGAATCCTGGATTGCCTTGGAGACCCTAAGATAGTGGAGATGCCCAAGCCATGGGATACCAACAGAGGAGAGCTGCTAACAGGGAGTGGAACCAGTCCAAGTGCAAACCAAGTCTTGCAGTCAACAAAGCTGAAAAGAGTTGGAGATCTGAAGAGTACTTTGGCATTAGACATGAAAAGGTAACAGTTAGAGTTTGTCCAGCTGGGTTTTGGTCCTGCTTTGGTCCAGTATTTTCTCACTATCCTCCATTTCCTTCATTTTAAAATGGTACTATAGATCCTACTCCATTATATGTTGAAACTGGTTGTACCCACTCGTGCAATAGTGGCAAGACTACTTACAGGGACAGCCATTTACTCTTATGATTGAATTTGAGACCAGCACTACAGAAGGGAATTCATGCTTGGTACTGTAAATATTATCAAAAGCTCATGGTTTGCCAGGCTGTATTGTCCCATTTCTTCAATCCCAGTACTTGGAATGCAGAGGCAGCCATATCTCTGAGTTTGGTCTACAGAATAAGTTTCAGGACAGCCAAGCCTACACATGAAAGGCCTGTCTTAAGGAACAACAACAAAAAAAAAACATTTATGACTAGGGAAGTCATAGATCCTAAAAGTGAGCCTATTGGTGTTTCATAGAAGCTTCGTATTGCAGTGGGTAGTTGACAGAAATGTGTTCATGTTGAAAGTGCTTAGAATAAATGACTGTGAGTTCTCAGACATAAATGGAACATCATCAAGCCCATTTCCCCAAGCTTAGAGAACACTGCAGAAGAAAGAAGGGAAAGCACATAAGAATAAGAGGATGGGAAAGAATGTGGTGAAATGCTGTCCTCTGGACTTGATGTGACTAGTGCACACCTGAACTCACAGCAGCTGTGTGCATACAAAACATATGCACAAGATCAGGCCAGTTTAAAAATGTTGCTGTCATAGACAAATGTTGCTGTCATCCTTACAGAGAAGCTTTTTCTGCCATGAATAACAATGAATGTGGAAACTCATGGTGACTCAAGATACTTGGAGTAAATGGCACTTGAGTGCTTGGACCTGTGTCCTAATGAAGGCTCAGGGAACATAGTGAAGGAGGGAAGAGAAAGAACATAGAGGTGGAAGACAGTAAGAATAGTCGTGAAATGCTACTTGGAAAGCATGACACAGCCATTAAATACATGATTTTACAGCAGCTACAGTTGCCTGCATTGGATCTGCACAAGACAGGGCCTCTCAGAAGCCAGTCATGAATTGGGTAGATATCTGTTCAGCCACTAATAGACTCTAAGAAAGGAATATCCATTGCTGTCATTTCTGTTCTAAATGGTAAGCTTTTCAGGCTCTGGTGGTTAATTCTAAATCCCATGACCAAACAGACAGTCCCTGTTAAAAGTCAGGGGGGGGGTTACAGACAAAACAATAAAGGGGATTAATGTGGGAAAGGAACCTGTAGGGAAGAAGAAATGTTAGGAATTCGAGGGAAGGTAAGAGAGCTCAGGGTGGTGAGAGTAAACATACTTGAAATTGGGAAATCAAAGTTATAATCAATAATAAGTAGGAATGAAATAGAAACAAAAAAGCCAAACAAGGACAATTCATTAAAAAGTAAAAAATATAGTAGATACCAATCAAACAAAAGTAATAATTGGGTCAGCAAACAAATAATAGAGAAAATTTCTTCAATTTCATAATTAATAGCTACAAAAAGATAGGTATGTAACTCTGTGGTAGACTACCTGCTAAGCACGCATAAGTCCCCCAGTTCCTTTCACAGCACTACAAAACATACAAGAAAAGAATGGATACAAAAGTTTGAGCATCAATTAGAAATTAAGTAGTTATTTTCATGCTAATATCAGGAACAAAATGATCCTTGTTACCGCTTCTAGTCAATATTGATGTGTAAATTTTTTTCTAAAGCACAAGACAGGAAGAAAATAAATGTATTCAGGGTGCGAAGAAAGAAATAAAAATTTTGGAGGCAGGTATAGTACAATACAGTAATACTGCCTAAAATAACTGAAATACCACAGACAATATATATGAGTTATCTACCACTTTTTATAACTTACTTTCTTTTGTTAAATTATGATCTGATTATGCTTCAGTGCTCAAAAGTATAAAAATTTGAATAATAGCAACAACTTTTGGCAATTGGTCCCTGCCTATTCTGTTTTAATAATTTTATCTTAAAGCTAGAGTTTGAGGGTTATAGGTCTATTTAAATTGTTTATCTGTTCTTGATTTAATTTAAGTATGGTATGTGGAGCTATCTAGAAAATTTCCATTTCCTTTAAATTTTTGGACTACAGGTCTTCAAAATATGGCCTGATGGTTCTCTGGATTTCCTCAGTGTCTGTTGTTATGTTTCCATGCATTTATGAGTCTTTTGCAATTAGCCTTATTGTTAAATTCTAACTTTCAGCCATGGTGATCCGATAAGGTACAGGGATCTTAATATCTGTTGGAGTTTGCTTTGTTATCAAGTATGTGGTCAGTTTTTGAAAAGGTTCCATAAGGTTCTGAAAAGAAGATATTATCTTGTGTTTAAGAGGAATGTTCTATAGATGTCTGTTAGTCCCATTTGAGTGATAGCTTCTATTAGTTCCTTTTTTTCTCTGTTAATTTTTTTCTGGCAGTCCTGTCCAGTGGTGAGAGTGGGATATTGGAGTCTCCCACTATTAGTGTGTTTCTTTTACAAATGTGAGTGCCCTTGTACTTGGGGCATAGATGTTCAGAATTGAGACTTCATCTTGACGGATTTTTCCAGTAACAAATATGAAATGTCCCTTTTCATTTCTTTTGATCAATTTTAGTTAGAAGTCTGTTTTGTTAGATATTAGGATAGCTATACCAGCTTTTCTAAGCAGTCATCAAAAGTCATCCAACTAAAATAAGATCAAGGCCAGATGGTTTCAGTGTAGAATTCTAAGTGCAGAATTTCAAAGAAGAGCTAATACCAATACTCCTCAAATAGTTTCACACAATAGAAACAGAAGAGACACTGCCAAACTCTTTTTAAGAGGGGACATTTACCCTTGTATCAAAACCACACAAAGATGCAACTAGGAAAGAGAATTACAGACCAATCTCACTCATGAACATTGATACAAAAGAACTCAATAAAATATTGGCAAACCAAATCCAAGAACACATCAGAAAAATCATCCACTGTGCCTAAATAGGCTTCATCCCAGAGCTGCAGAATGGTTCAAAATATAAAAATCCATCAATGTAATCTACCACATAAAAAACTGAAAGAAAAAATTACATGATCATCTCATTAGATGCTGAAAAAGCATTTGACAAAATCCAATACCACTTCCTGATAAAATTCTTGGAAAGATCGGGGATACAAGGAACGTATCTAAACATTATATATATATATACAACAAGCCAACAGCAAACATCAAATGAACTGGAAAGAAACTCAAAGTGATTCCTCTAAAATCAGAAACAAGACAAGTCTGTCCATTCTCTCCATATCTATTCAATATAGTACTCAAAATTCTAGCTAGAGCAATGAGACAACAAAAGGAGATCAAAGGGATGTAAATTGGAAAGGAAGTAAAAACTTCACTATTTTCAGTTAGTATTATAGTGTACATAAGTGACTCAAAAAATTCTACCAAAAAACTCCTGCAGCTGAAAACATTTTCAGTAATGGAGGATAAAAGATTAACTCAAAAAAGTCAATAGCCCTTCTTTAAACAGATGATAAAGAGATTGAGAAAGAAATCAGGGAAACATCACCCTTCAGAATAGCCACAAACAGCATAAAATATCTTGGGTAACTCTTACCCAAACAAGCAAAAGACCTGTATAACAAGAACTTTAAGTCTCTATTGAAAGAAATTATCAGAAAGAAGATGTCAGAAAATAGAAAGATCTCCCAGGTTCTTGGATTCATAGAATCAACATAGTAAAAATGGTAATCTGACCGAAAGCAATATACAAATTCAATGCAATCTCCATCAAAATCCCACCACAATTCTTCACAGACCTTGAAAGAATAGTACTCAACTCCATATGGAGAATCAAAATCCCAGGATAGCCAAAAAAATTCTGTACAATAAAGGAACTTCCAAAGAAAGAATCATAATCCCTGACTTCAAACTCTACTAAATAGCTATAGTAGAAAAAAAACACATTGGTATTGACACAAAAACATACAGCTGGATTAATAAAATCAAATTGTAGACCCTGATATTAATCCACACACCTATAATCACCTGATTTTTGACAAAAATTTAAAATTAAACACTTGGGAAAAGAAAGCATCATCAACAAATGGTGCTGGCATAACTGGATGTCAACAAGTAGAGGAGTGGAAGTAGATCCATATCTATGCCCATGTGCAAAACACAAGTGCAAATGGATCAAAGAACTCAACATAAATCCAGCCACATTGAACCTCATAGCAGAGAAAGTGGGAAGTTGCCTTGAAGGCATTGACACAGGAGACTACTTCCTGAATTTAACAGCAGTAGCACAGATGCTGAGATTGACAACTAATAAATGGGACCTCCTGAAACTGAGAAACTTCTTTAAGGCTAAGGACATAGTAAACAAGATAAAATGGCAACGTATAGAATGGGAAAATATCTTCACCAACCCCATATCTGATGAGGGATCATCTCCAAAGTACACAAAGAACTCAAGTAACTAGATATCAAAATAATGAATCATCCAATTAAAATATGGAATGCAGGTATAAACGGAGAATTCTAGACAGAGGAATCTCAAATGGCCAAAAGGCACCTGGAAAATGCAAATCAAAATGATTCTGAGATACCATCTTATACCAGTCAGAATGTCTAGGATCAAAAACACCAATGATAGCTTATGCTGGAGAGCAAGCAGAATAAGAGGAACACACTGCTCTACTGCTGGTGGGTGTGCAAACTTGTACACCCACTTTGGAAATCAGTATGGCTGTTTCTCAGAAAATTGCAAATCAATCTACCTCAAGACCTAGCAATACCACTCTTAGGCATAAGCCCAACAAGTACAGACCCATACCAAAAAAGACATTAATTCAACTGTGTTCATAGTAGCATTATTTGTAATAGCCAGAACCTGGAAACAACCTAGGTGCCCCTCAACCAAATAATGGAGAAAGAAAATGTGATATATTACATAATGTAGTACGACTCAACTGTAAAAACATCGACATCTTGAAATTTTCAGGCAAATGGACAGAACTAGAAAAAACGATCCTCAGTGAGGTAACCCAGGCACAGAAATACAAACATGGTATGTACTCACTCATAAGTGGATATTAGATATAAAGCAAAGGATAACCAGCCTACAGCCCACAATTTCAGAGAAGATAGGAAACAAGGAAAACCCTAAGAGAGACATATAGGGATCCCCCCCAGAAGGGGAAGTAGCCAAAATCTTTTTAGTATAGTGGCAGCGTGGGGGAATGCAGGAGGGTGGTAGGGTAATGGAAAAGGGAGAAGGGAGAAGGGGAGCAGGGAGGAGAATGTGAAGGATTGGGAAAGTCAAGTTGGTTGAAGGACAGAGAGGGAGAGTAAGGAAAGTAATACCTTGAAAGATGGAGCCTATTATGGGGTTAGCGAAAAACCAGGCACTAGGGAAATTCCCAGGAATTCACAAGGATGACCCCAGTTAATAATCTAAGTAATAGTGGAAAGGATACTTAAAATGCCCTTCCCCTGCAATCAGATTGATGACTACCTTAGTTGTCACCCTAGAACTTCCATCCAATAACTGGTGGAAGCAGATACAGAGATGCACAGCTAAGCACTGGGCCAAACTGCTGTAGTCCAGCCATAGAGAGGGAGGAGGGATATTATGAGCAAAGGCTCCAATACCATGATTCAGAAACCCACAGAAACAGCTGGCCTGAGCTTGTGGGAGTGTACAGACTCTGAACTGAGAGCTGAGGAACCTGAAGAAGACCAAAATAGGCCCTGTGAATGTGAGTGACGGTTGTGTATCATGGATAGTTTGTGGGGCCCTAACAGTGGAATCAGTATTTATCACTGCTGCATGAACTGGCTTTTTGGAGCCCATTCCCTATAGAGGGATACCTTGCTCAGCCTAGGTATAGTGGGGAGGCCCTTGGTCCTGCCTCAAGTAATGTGACAGACTTCGTTGACTCCACATGGGAGGCCTCACCCTCTATGAGTAGTGGATGGGGGTGGGGTAGGGAGAAGATGTGTTGAGGGAGACTAAGGAAACTGGGGTTGGCATGTAAAATAAGATTGTTTTAAGAATAAAAATAAATACAAAAAAGCCTAGAGTTTGAAAGAGGTCAAAAAATGAAAACAACACCCTCCCTGAGTTATCACACTACAGCATTATATGATAAATTAAATTCAAAATAAATTCCATCCGAGTAATTTCTATCTGGCAACAGTTAAGTTAGGGTTCAAGAAGTCTGCTGGGAATGGTGTTAATAGGAGCTGCACCACTTAACTGGAGACTCTGGCTGGTTTGGGGGTGTAAAACTATTCTCATTCATAGAATTTTCCAATTCCTTTTTAGGTAAACACTTCCACAACTGAACATTAAGTCAGGAAGATGAATTTTTTTGTTTAACAAGCAGTGTGAAATAGTTCTAGTCTGTCATAAAATAAGACATTCAGAAAAGTAACTGTGAGTGCCTACAGTAAAGAAACAGGGACCTGAGATCAAATCTGGGTCAGTGACAAAATGACCACATGTCAAAATCTCAAGAAAATGCTTCTAAAAATTAAGATCAAACTGATCCTCAAACTTGGTTCAGTATTGGATCTGTAGGTTGAGGTGACAAATCTTACTTGATTTTGAAAGAAGTTGTCAGCTGGCTTTAGCACAGTGGTTCTGCTCATGACATCCCAAAGGTCAGCAGGCACCAGCAGCACCAGGAAACTTGCAAAAAATATTGACTTGTAGTCCCACTGGGAATCTACTCACTCAGAAACTCCAGGAGTTGTGCCCATCCTCACAAACGTTGTGGCATCCTTTGAGTAACTGGAGCTCGTGCACCCCCAATTTTTTTTTCTGTGACTAATTAGGTCAAACCTGCACTAGAGGTTTTTGTTTTGTTTTGTTTTGTTTATGTATTTTTTGTTTGCTTGTTTCTGACCAAAATGGCCAGGTTAACTTGTTTCAAAAATGAAATGGCTGGAAGTTTGGATAGAGCAGGCAGCGACTAGAGACTGACATATATAAGAACAAAGGGTACTTACTGGTCGTGCCATCTCCACACTTTAGCACATCCCTTCTCTGCTGCCATCGCATTTGGATTAGTTCTCTTTATAGTCTTCCTTTGGCATTTTTAAGACATAGAAACACAAGCCTTTGTTTTCAGCTGGGCCACTTAGTTCTTCATGTTCTAGTTCAACACTTCCTTCTGTCATTGAATATTATATTAAGGGATTGTAAAATTATATAATCTGGAGGCAGAGAGATAGTACCAAGTAAGAAGAGATGCTGGACCTTTCTTAAAGGCTCAGTAGGTTTTATCATTAAATCATGTGAGTGGATTGATTTCTTGGCTCTGTGTTACATTGGTTGGAATAACTATTTCTTTGCCACAATATTTTACATTTTTATTTTGGTATCTTTGTACTATCTAAATCAGAAAATTTGTTGCCTATTGCTTTGTTATTTTTGGGTAAGCCTGCTCTAGCTATTTAGGGCTTGTAATTTCACCTAATTTTTTATTGATATGAAAACTGATATCAGGGCTTTAAAATACATTACATTGACTCTGAATACTGTTTTAAGTAATATAGGCTATTTGACAATTTTAATTTTATAATTTATGAACATAAAATATATTCTTATTTATTCCTAATCTATTTTATTCATCAGTTGTTAGTATGCAGCAAACAAATCTTTCAACTTATTAGTTATATATTCAAATATTTTACTTTTATCTGTGTTGTTGAAAATATAAGAATGTTCTTGATTATCTTTTCAGGTAGTTCAGTGTGTCAATAGCTACAGTTTTGCTGATTCTTTTTTTTTTTTTTTGATTTTTCAAGACAGGGTTCTTCTGTGTAACAGCCCTGACTGTTTTGAAACTCACTCTGTAGACCAGGCTAGCCTCAAACTCATAGTGATTGACCTTCCCCTGCCTCCCGAGTGCTGGGATTAAAGGTATCTTGGTTCACTTATTAGTTTTGTTATTGTTGTTTTGGTTCTTGAGTGGTGTTTTGTTTGTTTGTTTGAGAAAGTATCCTACTATGTAGTCCTGGAACTCACTATGTAGACCAGGCTAAGTCTCAAACTCTGCCTTTCTCTGCTTCCCAAATGCTGGCATTAAAGTCATGTGGTGTTATGGACAGGCACATTTATTAGTTCTTAGTGGGATGTTTTAAATCTTAAGAACTTTCTATATGTAAGACGAAGCTATCTGCAAGCACTTTACTTCTTTTCTGGCTTTTCCCCCTGTGATAGTGGCTACAAAACACAAACAAACCAAAAGTCTCTTCCATAAATGTTGTTGGAAAGCTGTATATGTACAGGGAAAAAAATAATGGAAACACCACTTTGCACAAAAATCAGCATAAAGGAATTACATTAAACATACCCCCCCCAATCTAAAACTCTTCAGAGAGAAACCTTTGGCAATTAATTTTTGGTATTACCAAAAAGCATAAGCAGTAAAAGCAAAAATGAACAGATTCCATTGAACTCAAAAGCTTCTTCACAGTATAAAAAGCATTCAAGAAAATGAAAAGACCTCCTATAGAGTGGAAGGAAATGATTGTGACACAGTTGATAATAAATAGATTAATGTCTTCTGAAACACAGAACTCAATACTGAAAGAACACAAATAACCCAAATAGGTTATCTTACCAATAGGTGAAATAAAGAAAAGAAATTATTTTAAAAAAAGACCCACAAATGCCCAACAGATACATAAAATGATTAATATCAGAGATGTTAATAAAGTACATTGAAAAATACTGATGAGGTGAGAAGAAAACTCTTGTGGAAATTTAAGTTAAAACAACCATTATGGAAGGTTTTATAGACATTGTTGAACTTCTAGATATATAGCAAAAATATTTGAAAGCAATATGTCAAAGAGGTATCTGTTCTCTGATAGTCAGTGCAGCTAGGAACAAGCACATAGAAACAACTGAAACGCTCACTGACACATGACAAAATAGATAAATAAAGAGTTACATATACAAGAAATGGAACAATTATTCAGCCTTAAAAAGAAAAAAATGCTGTTATTTGAAACATTATGAATAAATTCTTTTAAAACTTTGCTAAGTGAAATATTTTATATACACAAGAGCAAACATGACAAATTGCCTTATAGAAGAAATATTGGAACTCAGAACTACAGACTGGAAGGGCAGAGGTTGGGAATTGGATGGGGAGATGTTGGCCAAAGACATAATGTTTCAATTACACAAGGTGAATAAGGCTTAGAGACTTACTATACAGTATGCCGTAAACAGCTAAAAGGGTATCAAATACACATTTGTGTATAGGGTAGATCTTATATTACCTATTCTTTTTGCAAAGGAAAAAAATTATTTAATGTAGTGGATATATTTATGTTGCTGCTTAAGATGATACCTCAAAGGTGAACCAAGATACATTTTGTAGACTTTGCTTCTAGCAGTTAAAAATCCAGTACCCAGATAAAGAGTTGCTATACCACATAAAAGAAATAGGCAGCCTTGCCATTGCCAAACGGATGGTAACTTATGTTTCTTCTCCAAACTCAGATGCCCTTACATTTCTTAATCATTACATATCTACTGTCAAGTCTCTGTTCATATCTGCTTCAATTTTTCAATCCCAAAGCATAGAACTATACTATTCTTGTATTATGATTACTGCCAAAACCATGTCTCATTAGAATACAAGCTGTTCCTAGAATTTAGGCCACCAAATGACCACACTTGATTGACTCGATTGAACCTTACCCAAAGGCACAGATAGGCAATATAAACTAAAAACTGAATTGTTCCTCTCTCTGTGTGTCTCTGTCTCTCTCTGTCTCTGTCTCTCTCTGTCTCTGTCTCTGTCTCTCTCTCTCTCTCTCTCTCTCTCTCTCTCTCTCTCTGTCTGTCTCTCTCTGTCTCTCTCTCTCTCTCTCACACACACACACAAACACTCACAAAAATTATCTTTCTCATATGGGAAAAAATTCATAGTTGTAGGAAGCTGAATATTACCATATTGGGTTGTAACAAGAAATGTCCTTGTACTGTATTCAAGCTAAAGTTATGAGAGACCCAGCTGGCATAAATAGGAATTTATCAAATAATACTAATGACAGGTTTTTGAAGTTGTTGAAGACTCTAGCTTCCAACATTTACTTTCTTTTGCTTCAGGACTCTTATGTACTTGTTGTAAGTTCTGCTTTACTTGACAATCTCTATGATAACTTTTAGACTTCTTCTTTTTCACATCTCTTCTTATCCTTACCCTTTGTATGGCACATGAACCTATAAGCTTACAACAGGAACTAAATAATGAAAGGACATTCTTTCGTTACTACACAATTAACCATTCATCTCATATTTCTATACTGCTTTGCTATTCATAATAATTACAAGAAATAGTTTATTTTGTAGGTGGCAAAATGAAAGCTTTGGGAAGAGAACGGATTGGTTCTAGGTAAGGACTTGAACTTATTTGTCCTGGATTCAAAGCCCCTTTCTACTCCATTTCACTGCATTGATGAGCCTAGAACAGTGGTATTTAATAGTAATCAACATTGACGATCTTCTAGGGGTTATTTGGTGAAAATAATGATATTCTATCCAATTAGTTCTTCCTTCTCTTTTGGTTCTGAATTTCAGGTCCAGGTTTGACCCTAATAAGGGAAAAAATGACCTTCCCTGTTAATTTGTATTAACCAATGGGATCAGTGTGTTTGGAAACAAGCATTTGGGGCTATTTATACATTTAAAAGAAGCTCACAATTACATTTTAACCACTCCATGTTTTCCTTTCCTCCATTTGTTAGAATAAAGGTGGGGATTGTTTCTACTGTGTTAATGGACGTGGGTAACTGAATTAGCACGAATACACATAAGCTGTGGCAATGCTCACCGATTATCTGAGCACCCAGCAAGCTGAGGCTAAAATATCAAAGCCAATGAGGATACTATATCTAGACAACTTCCCAGAAGGAGAGGGAAGGGCAAAGCAGGAGGGGGGGCGGTGAAGAAGTCCAGATCTAGTCATGAAAACCCTTTTATAATACCATCACTTTCAAGCTACTTTCACAGCTCCATTAAAATACTTGAACCATATCTAATTATTCTCATTTTACAGATGAGGAAACCAAGGTCGGAGAGGTTAAGTAACTTGTCTAAGGACAGCCAAGATTAGAAATGTGAGTCTTGGAAGACCAGTATTGTTTTTAATTGCTTTAATGCTCGCCCCTCATCTGTCAATTACAGGTCTTCTCCTAGTTTAGCCGGATTTCTTTTAAGCCTGTCCTCATTTTTTCCCAGTCTGAGAACTGTGAGTCCTAAGATATATCACATAACTATGTTACCATGTTCTTGGCCTGTGTTCTCTGTTACAACAAAGCGCATAGGAGAAGGCTCTATGCAAACATGCCCCAGTCTAACTGGCTAAGCCTGGTGATCCTCAGCGTTCCAGATCTTCCTTAGCAACACATCAGCAAATAGTCCGGGCCTAAATGAACTTATAGTATATCATCATTGCAACATCTAAATCAAGCATAAGCCTGTGGTTTTCTGTCCACATGATAATTCTCAACCAGAAAACTGTTATCTGGCAATGGGTTTTTGATCCTACTGCACGTACTGGCTTTGGGGGAGCCTAGGCAGTTTGGATGCTCACCTTAGGAGACCTGGATAGAGGTGGGCGGTCCTTGGGCTTTTCACAGGTCAGGGAACCCTTATTGCTCTTAGAGCAGATGAGGGAGGGTGACTTGACTGGGGGAGGGGGAGGGAAATGGGAGGCGGTTGCGGGGAGGAGGCAGAAATCCTTAATAAATAAATAAATTAAAAAAAAATAAATTTAAAGGGATATTGACCAATAGTGGAAAAATCACACAGTCAGGTGAGAACAGTAGGCTGGAGTTCAGCAAATCATGCTTCCAATATCATCTATTCTCTGAGTTCTGGTGTGGTGATTTATACAAGAAACAATTGGGGCTCCGTTGTACATAATGTTGCTTGTAGCTATGACACTTTATCAAACTCTTTGCAACTAAGTCTTTACGGAACATGTCTGTGCGTATTTGATTTGGTTAGTTTGTAGAGTATATTCCAAGGCTGAAATGTTTAATTTTGGTCATTAAATTTGGATAATGTCAGATATTGGTACAAAAATTCAAAACTTTTATGGTATTGAGGGTATTTTTCTTCTATTTAATGTTTTAAGAACAAAGTAGGTGGAAATTAAATAAGAAATTATAGAGTTTTTCCTTGCAAATGAGAAAATTAGATATTACAAATCATCCTCAGAATTATTTCTGAATTGGATCGCATTTTGACCTACCCAGATCTTCTATTTCTATTTCTGTGCATGAGCTCTTTGTTAATTGAAGAAAGTTGGAAAAATTTGGCACATCAAACTTTAAGATAAGAAATGCACTGTGGAAAGACTGTACTTTTTTACTGGCAGGAGGAATACTATAAAATATTTATTGAAGTATTTACTTAATAAACATTTCATCAGCAACTATTGTATGACATATGAAATAAAGAGGTAAGTAACATACAGAATGATTCAAAATAATTGTGTGACTTTCCTGTTACAATATCTTAAGTTACTCAAGTTGTACCTTGCATGGTCAAAATGCTAAGTATGCCACCAAATTTGCTGACAGAACCTAGATCATAAACCCTCAACTCAAACATATCATCTGCATGCCAGCAATAAGTAATATTAAATTTGGTATGGCCGTATCATTACACCACTTTAAAGTACAGGAGTTCCAGGTCAGTAATATTCAGTAAGACCCAATAGTAGTCACTCCTTTTTAACCTAATTCTTAAATGGCTTAATAAAAATATCTTTGTTTCTTAAATTACTGATCCTTCCCTCTCAACAAGATTTTACTACTACTCATATCTCCTTGATCTCTATGATAAAAAATCCTAGACCTATATATGTATAAACCATTGTATAATTAAAATGTAGCATATTTATAAAATGGAATACTACTCAACTGTTAAGAAAAATGAAAATTGTGAATTTTTCAGGGAATTACATGGAGCTGGAAAAAATAATTCTGAATGAGGTAAAACAGAACCAGAGTGATAAATGTCATGTGTTTTTCTCTATATGAAGTTGCTGGCTTTAAGTACATGTATATACATATATTCAAAATCTGGACTATGCATAGAGGTCAGGAAATCAGTAAGGGATCATAGAGAGAGGTTTAAGGTTAGGAGTGTAGAGAGCAGTGATTATCATTTCCTCTTTCACAATTCCCCTTTAAGTTGGGATGGGGAAGGATAAATACTAAATATTTTTAAAACCGTGTGGAAACCTACTAATAAAGACGTTTCCTAAAACATATCTATGTACTTACATCACAGGAGTTAAAATGGAGCTACCCATTATCAGAGCAACAATGTCCTACTACACACCATGGACTAAAAAATAAAAATCCCAATCCCAGAAATGGGCTACATATTAGAGTTGTTGGTCAGTGAGTTTCCAAAGAACCCCAAACATAACAGGCTATAGCCAATACTCTTGGTTTCTCTCCAGAACTTGGTTATAAGATCTGTTGCTAAAGACACCACATACTTGAAACACGGAATATGGAGAAACCAAGCCTGAACTGACCTGGACACTACATCCCCACTGATTAGGTTTCATAGTGATTGAAGATGCTTTGCATATTACCAGAGGAGAAAATTTAATCATCGGTCTTTAAAACTGTGCACTCCACAGAATACAGTAGTGACTGAAAGGGAAAGACATACTCACAGGTGCAGTAATGATATGTAGATCCTATGAGTAACCAAACACTCTCTGGTTAAATTTAATGTCCACTTTACAGAATAGAATCCATACATGATGCTGCTATTGAGCCAAGAATCTATAGTTAAACAAATCATAGACCCTAGGAGAGAACGCAATACTAGTGTTCTGCTAAACAGATATAGTATTAATCTAACTTCTAATGAATTATCATTTTATTCATAAATTGGGGGCATCTCTCATCCCTGTGCTTCTGGGGTTATATTTAGAAGGTGGTCTCCTGTGCCAGTGTATTCAAGTGTACTTCACACTTTCTCTTTGAGGTTCAGTGTATTTGGTTTTATGGTGAGCTCTTTGATTTGTTTGAACTTGAGTTTTGAACATGGTGATAGATATGTATCTATTTTCATTCTTCTACATGTTGATATCCAGTTATGCAAGCGCCATTTGTTGAATATGATTTTTTCAATTTTATATTTTTCCTTCTTTGTCAATGTTTTCTACCATGTAAATGTTTATTGTTGACTGTGAATCCCAAAGGTTTTAAAATAAATACCATTTAGTTTCTCCTTTATTCAATTGTTTTTATTGAGCTATAAATTTTTCTCCATGCCTTTCTCTCCATCCCCTCCCCTTCTACCCTCTCCTATATTATCCACATGCACCCAGTTTTCTCAGGTGATCTTGTCTTTTTCTACTTTCCATGTAGATTAGATGCATGTATGTCTCTCTTTGCTGTCCAGCTTCTCTGCAATTGTAAATTGTAAGCTTATATTTCTTTGCTTTATGTGTAAAAGCCATTTATGAATGAGTATATATTACTATCTTTCTGTGTCTTGTTTACCTCACTCAATATGATATTTTCTAGATTTATCCATTTGCCCGCAAATTTCTAGATATCATTATTTTTTTCTTCTGTGTAGTACTCCATTGTGTGAATGTACCACATTTTCCTTTCCATTCTTCAGTCAAGGAGTATTTATGTTGTTTCCAGGTTCTGACTATGGCAAATAATGCTGCTGTGAACATAGTTGAGCATATGTCCTTGAGCTATGATTGAGCAGACTTTGGGTATATACCTAAAAGTGATATTGCTGGGTCTTGAGGTAGGTTGTTTCCTAATTTTTTGAGAAATCTCCATACTGATATCTAAAGTGGTTGTACCAGTTTATACTCCCACCAGCAAAGGAGGAGTGTTCCCTTTACCCCATATCCTTTCCAGCATAAGTTGTCATCAATGTTTTTGATCTTGACAGGTATAAGATAGAATCTCAGAATTGTTTTGATTTGCATTTCTCTGGTGGCTAAGGATGTTGAGAATTTCTTTAAGTGTCTTTTAGTCATTTGAGATTTATCTGTTGAGAGTTCTTTGTTTAGGTATGTGCCCCATTATGTGTATTGGATTATTTGCTCTTTTGATAACCAATTCTTTGATTTACTTGTATATTTTAGAGATCAGTCCTCTGTCTGATGTGAGGTGGCAGAAGATCTTTTCCCATTTTATAGACTGGCATTTTGTTTCGTTGACCATGTCCTTGCTTTACAGAAGCTCCTCAGTTTCAGGACATCCCATGTATTAAATGTTTCTCCCAGTGTCTGTGCTACAGGGGTTATATTTAGGAACTGGTCTCCTGTGCCAATGTGTTCAAGTGTTCTTCCCACTTTTTCTTCTATGAGATTCGGTGTGGCTGGTTTTATAGTGAGATCTTTGATCCATTTGGACTTGAGTTTTTAATATGGCAATTGATATGGATCTCTTTTCATTCTTCTACATGTTGATATCCAGTCACGTAAGCGCCATTTGTTGAATATGCTTTCTTTTTTTCCATTTTATATTTTTCCTTCTTTGTCAAAAACCAGGAGTTCTTAGGTGTGTGGACTGATAGCCAGGTCTTTGATTTTGTTCCATTGGTCCTCCTGTTTTTATGACAATACCAAGCTATTTTCAGTACTGTAACTCTGTAGTAGAGTTTGAAGTCGGGGATGGTGATACATTCAGAAGTTCCTTTATTGTACAGGATTGTTTTCGCTATCTTGGGTTTTTTGCTTTTTCATATGAAGTTGAGTATTGTACTTCTGAGGTCTGGGAAGAATTTTGCTGGGATTTTGATGAACATTGCATTGAATCTGTAGATTGCTTTGGTAACATTGCCATTTTTATTATGTTAATTCTATGTATCCAAGAGCATGGGAGATCATTCCATTTTCTGGCATCTTCTTCAATTTCTATTTCCAAAGATGTAAAATTTTTGTCATGTAGGTCTTCTCCTTGTTTGTTAAAAAGAGTTTGGCAATGTTCCTGCTGTTTCTATTGTGTGGAAAAATTTGAGGAGTGTTGGTAAAATTATTCACTGAAGCTATCTGGTCCTGGGTTGTCTTTTATTGTTGTTGTTGTTGGAAGATCTTGATGGCTATTTCTATTCCTTTATCAGTTATAGATCTATTTAATTAGCTTATCTGGTCTCTTACTCTCTTATCAGAGAAGGTTCTATTTTCAATATTGATAATCTACACAGAGACTCACAACTGGCCAAGGCACAGAAAATAAAAAGAGCGCCAAATGCGTGGCAGTCAATGAAACATATATGCCACCCCTCTTCTTCCGAAGGTTCAGAGTTTATTATGAAAGAGTGGGCAGGAGACCTGTAAGAGCTAGAGGTGGTAGATGATTACAAGGTAAGAGTGTCATCTGGACACAGAAGAATAGATGATTGGAATACACAATGGTTGTGATAGCAGGTACAAGACCTGTGCAAACGCAAGCTAGATCAATTCCCAGCATGGAGAGGAGAGGTAGTCACAAAGTTCCACCTCTAGCCAAGGAGCCATTGGCAATTGTTAGCTGTAAAAGGAAGGGGCAGATTTTTCTAAAAGGGTAGCCCATGATAAGTTGACTATGCTCCAGTGGAAGACAATGCATCTCAGAATATTAGAGAAGCACAAATTGGTCTTGATGCAAAAAAAAAAAAAGGACACAACACTGGATGGGCAGAGAGGAGAGAGTGGATCTAGGAAGTGTTGTAGGAAGGAGGGTGGATATGGTAAAAGGAAATTACAAAATTCTCATTGGACTAATAAAATTATGTAAACAATTTTAAAAAGAAAGCCATGTTTAGACTGAAAGAAGTACAGAATAAACACTTAAAATGAAGCTGCCAACTCTCTAAACTTCAGTGTTTGGAATGCAAGAGCTGTACTTCTTTGCCACATAAATCCTTCCCCTCAAATGTTTTCTGATTCCTACTTGGAACAAATCATGCTATATTTTCACATGAGGAGTAGAGAAGACACTGGAAGACATTGACATTTGAATGTTTTCCTAATTCTTCTTTCCCATTTGGACCAAGCAGCTTCTTAACTGAAAAAAAAAAAATGGGATGAGAGCTATGAGATTTCTTCCAGCATTATCAATGCCTACTGGGGTTTAGGGTTGGAATCCTGGCCAATCAGAACATATTTCACATCACTTGTACAAAATCAATAAAACAGATATTCTTGAGTAATTTGTGCCAATTCAACCTACTGAAAAAAAAAGCTTTGCCCATCTGGCAAGACAGCTAGGCCATTTGGAAGATTTCATAGAAGTAAAGCTTTGCTAATTGGCTTCAATGCAATGATCACTCCTGCTTTTGACTCACCACTGCAGGGAGGATCTGGGAATGTTAGCTTCTCCTTGATTCCACCAAGTCATTCCTAGACTTATAAAAGAGTGTGTAGTATAAGAAGAAGCAAAACTTCAATGTCATAATTAAAAAGCCACCTAAGCTCTGTTCTTGCATAATTATTATTCAATAGTAATTCATGTGAAGCAACCAAATGTGTCCTGCAATGTTGACTTTACCCCATATGGTCATGCCAAGACAATGGGAGCTGCCCAGTTCCTGTGCCTAGCTTCAGGCAAATGGCAACATTGAGGTTTTTTTCCTGCTTTTGGAACTTCAGAGGCATGTTACTGGCCAGAAGCAGTATGAACTGCCAAGACAGGACTCTCTAGACAATGCAGAAGCTTCTTCCTAATGAACAGAAGCCTGGCATGTGGTAAGATTCACACTGCATCAGACAAAACACCCTTCAATGTGCTTTGATTAATTTTCTCAATCTGTTAGAAATAAGACCCATTTGACAAGCAGATTATGGGTGAAAGGAGACATGACTTGCTAAATCTATAAAATCTCCATCTAGTAGATGTGTAGGGGCTTCTTGTTGTCCTTAATATACTTAAGTACTATAATTATGTGGAGAAACCATGCTAGCCATATCCATTTTTTTTTCAAGAGCACCTAGCCTCTGGTATGGATCCAATAAACTTTGAAAGAATGATATACAGCTAAATATATTAGGAGGGTATTAATAATGATGTGCAAGTGGCGAAGAAATGAGTTGGGACTTTTGCTATGCCAAATCAAAGGTCCCAAACACCCATCTATATAGCCTTCTCCAAAGCTGCTTTAACATTTGGCTGATTTCACAGCCTGGATCTTCCCTTCTGCATTGCCCCCCTGCACTCCAGTCCTCTATTCTCTTGAATAAAGGAATAAAACAATGTAGCCTTTTTCTTTGTTTCTTTGAACAAGGTAGCAAAGTGTAACCTTCCTCACTTCCAAATCCATAATATTTTTATATCAAATTCTACTACATCATATACATTCAGATTGGCTAGCCCGTCTATCAAGTTTTGGGTCAAATTTGAGTTCCCATTTTACTGTGGGAGATTTACACAAGGTCCTTTAAAGAGAGAAAAACCACTACTCTCAAGCAAAAAGATGTGAGTTTATGAGGCCCCCCTACAGCTATCATTCAATTTGCCCTTAGAAAAAAACTTTCTCTTTGTTTCAGTTTGATTTGCAAACCTGGGTGGAGTTCCCTGTTCTTGAAGCTTGCTTTTCCCATCTATGTGAAATGGAGACAAAGTAACTTGGCATACTGAGATTGGGTTTGCAAAATAGTGTTAGAAGTTGAAGTTTTCTAAATAAGGAAAGAGTTGCACTTCCTAAATCCTGTCAGAGCCAAATCTTTACTACATTATCAAACTGGATATTTAGCTGAGCCTTCTATCCCTTTCTAACATCCAGGGAATGAGTCACCAAGGAGGAATTGTGGATGTGTGCCTTAAGGTGTTTCCAGGATAAATATCTCAAGGCCAGATTTAAAGGGTGCTTGTTCAAGAGTCAGAATGTGGCCAAGTCACCATATAACTTAATGATAACAAATGAAAATTGTCTTAGAAAATTACTTTTTCCTTTCTGATTCTCAAAGGTAGAAAGACTGAATGTTTTCTAGATTTCTGCGGTTCTTAGTAAAACTGTTGATTTTACATATATTTGGCCTAGAAACTAGAACTCTCCCTATGGCCCCTTAGCTAAAACGATAAGGTTACCCTCTGATTAAAGAAGCAATCTTCCTTTGAAGATGACCATTTTCTCTAGTCATCAAACTACCGGGGCTCCTAGGCTACATGGACTTAATGATTTTTTCCTTAAGTCTCTAAACATTAACCCTTCTTCAAGACAGAGACCAGACATGACCTCCTGTAGAAAGACCTAAACTACTTTCTTACAGATTCAATCAAATGAGACTCTCAGTTCTGCATTTCCTGGTGTGACTTCCCTAAGGTACAGTAGTTTTCCTCACCAGTTAACTCACACAATGCCTGACTAATGGCCAGCTCAGCAAGCAAAACAAACTAATTACTACACCTCGGGAGAATCTTCTGATGGCTCTTGGCCTGCCACCACATAATTAAAACAGGTAGCAAGCCCCCAAGAGTTCCATTTTTGTTTTACCTGAACCCCTGCTTTGAGAAAAAGACACCATGACGGTCCTTACTGAGGATATTTCAATGGCCTAGACTCAACCAGACAAGCTTGATTTTACATAAATTGCCTTTGATTTCTGAAAAAGTAAGAGCTATAAACTGAGTTTCGACCAAGGCTTATGCCTAGAGCATCTCCAAGGCATGCTGGTTAGGAGCTGGTTTGGAAGCTCCATTATGTATGGCTAGGGTTCATATGGATACAGTCTGTGCATGCAGAGAGGTGAAACTGGTTATAGAGTTTTTCAGCACTGATTGGAGTAAAAATTGCAAAGAATGTGGTGACTACATATTTCATTGTTTTGGGGAAAGCAATGAGGGTAGGAGTTTTATGGCGTTAACAAAAACAGTGATGAGAAAGACTGTCATTACTGAATAAACAAAAATAGGAAATAAGAAATGAAAGAAACTTAAACTTCTGTGTCTGTAGCTTCTATTTGTCTGTCCCCTAGATGAATCTAAATATTTAAACAGCTTTAAACAGCTTGCTATGTATTTAATATGTAGCATGCAATTCAATCATTATTCATTTTGAAAAAATACTACTAGAGAAGCCAGGATTTCTACTCTCATAGTCTATAGCCAAGTCCCTTTGAAGTGTTTACTCTTAAAAGCTGTTGTTAGGTTTCTTGCTAGCCCCATAATGACTTTTTTGATCAAGATATCTCTTTCCTCGCTGTTCCCCTCTGTCTTTTCCCCATCTCAACCATCGCGTTCCCTCATGTTCTCCTCCCCACTACTGCCTTTGCTTATCCCTCCCACCCCTACACCCATGCTCTCAGTTTTCTCAGGAGGTCTTGGAATCCACACTGATGGCCCCAGCTAAAACCCTAAGCAATAGTGGGGAGGGTGCCTGATCTGACTTTCCCCTGTAATCAGATTGATGACTACCTTAATTGTTATCATAAAACCTTCATGCTGCAACTGATGGAAGCAGATGCAGAGATCCACAGCCAAGCACTGGGCTGAGCTCCTAAAGTTCATTCTAAGAGAGGAAAGAGCGATAACATGAGCAAATGGGTCAAAAACATGATGGGGATACCCATTGAAAAAGATTTTCTGAGCTAATGGGAGATCACTGACTCTGACCTGACAGTGGGGGAACCAGCATTGGACCAAACTCTGAATGTTGGTGCCAGTTGTACCACTGGGACAGTCTGAGGGGTCACTGGCAGTGGGGCTAGGATTTATCCCTACTGCTTGAGTTGACTTTTTGGAGCCCGTTCTCTTTGCCTTCGTCTTGCCTCAAAGTGATATGCTAGACCTTGTTGACTCCCCATTGGAAGTCTTACCTTCTCTGAGAAGTGAACAGGAATGGGGGAGAAGGAAAGTGGAGGGAGCAGGAGAAGGGGAGAGAGTGGGAACTGGGAATGGCATGTAAAATTTCAATTAAATAATAATTAAAAAGCTACCATTAGACCTTTTATCTCCACTTTGTTTCCCTCCTACAAAAATCAAGAAATGCACAAACATCTCTCCTCAAAAGTATAGTTCAAAGTCTATCGAATTTTGTCTGGAATCAATGTCACGCATATTAGCCTATTAGATTTTGGTAGGTTTGCCTTCTTATTTTCTCTCTGAATGGCTGTATTTGGGTATAAACAATCCAGACATTTTTCATTTCTGTGAGAGCCATTTTTAATGTTTCATACAGGGACACTGTGGCACAATGGAAAGGCCATAGGGCTGTAGATAGGCAGGAATCAAAGTTCCAATTCTGCTACTGATCAAATGTGGAACCTTAGGCCACCTTAAAACTCATTCTTCCCCATGAATTCTTCTCTGGAAAAGTTGAGTATTTGCCTTGCAGGAAGGCGTCAAAGAGTTTCTGTTTGTAAAGTATTTTGGACACTACAATATGACAGGGGCATTATAAACAACTGCCTAGCTCTTTCTTCCCCTTCCTTTATTCTATTTATATTCCATTTTGGAGAGCTTGGACAAAAGCTGTGTTTTAGAAAGTGGTTTTTAGATTTTAATGGCAGCCATTATTTTTAATCAACTCTTATCTGCCAGAGGCAAAAGAGTAAGCTATGAGGGCATGATTCTTGGATGGGAAAGGTGCTTGCTTTTCCTCTCTTCCTTTCTCTCTCTCAGCTCTTCTAGGTTTGCTGCTTGCACTTTCTCCTCCTAGTCTTATGATAGTGTCTGTTTCCCAAGTTGCTGCTGTGTTTCTCTCCTACTGAGCTTCATTATTTTGTAGAGCAGCTTTAAATGTCAGTTTGCCAGCTGTGAATCATGGGTGAGTTTACCTCACTGGATGCTAGGAAGTGCCATAAGTCCTGAATACCAAGCCCTTGGAAAATGCCAAAGCACTATAAGAGACTTAATTGTCAACATTAGCACAAGTACAAATGGCAAGGCTGGGTGGAGTTGCCCAAAGAACATGATGTGGAAAGAAGGCCCTAGATTTGGAGTCAGGAATCCTGAGCTCAAGCCCCTCATTAACTCTGACATGAGTTATAATCATAATAACTCAGATTTATTTAGTGCATTATAGTTGAAAAGTACTTTCACATATATTCTATCATTGATCCTCTTAATTGGTTTCTCTGTTCCAGTTTCTTAATTCTCCAATCTTGCCAGTTAAAGTAAACTTCCTAAAACACAGGTCTGATCATGTTACATCCATATTTTAAGCCCTTTTTGGCTCCCTATGAGCTGTCAAAGAAACTATAATATATTCATCAAAACAAAGTAAAATGTGTCTGTGAGAAAGAAGTCTCTTATGTACTGATATTGTGCAATCTTCAAGAAATGTCAAATAAAATACAATAGTGAAATACAAAACAAAGTATAACATGAAATAATTGGTATTTTTAGCAATGATAATATGTAAGTAGAAAGAAAGGAAATAGCAAAATTAAGATGTCAAGGATAGGCCACAGATTTTTGTTGTTTATAGTCATTACTACACATATGGACATATTAACTTATATCTGGAAATTAAAACCGTGCACACTGCCCTTCAACTATCTACACACAGAGAATTTTCTACTTGAGTATCCTTATTCTGTTTATGTAGTTCTATCTCTAGCAAGCTCTCCTCCCTCTTGCAACCTGAGCTCTAGTATCTTTTACAAATTATTGCCTCCTCACAGCAGTGTTCCAGTTGATTCTTTATCTCTTTTCAACTCTAATTACATAATAATTCTATTAATCCAACAATGTCACACTAGATTTTAACTTGTTGTGTTTGAATAAGTTCTGACATGGAACATCTTACAAGTAAACAACCCCTATGCATTCCTTATACTTCTTCACATTCACATCTTCCACATTTAGTCTGGAAGATTTAAAATATGCATAGAAGATCTAAATGTTTTATTTTATTTTGTCAGAATGGAAACCATGCCACTAATTTGCTGAGATATTTGAAACACATCTGTCAACAAAAATGAATGTTTTACTGTCCCTTTCAGTCTCAATCCAGGGACAAATAGCTGACTTGCCTGTTTAACATACCAGAGTGAGCCTGGCTGCCAGGCTCTCTCAGAATCTCTCTCCCTCCCTGGGGTATGGCTGGCATATCCCACCTCCTACACTGAGTGCTCCGGTATAGGGGCTAGGCTGGTCTTCCCCCAGCTGCCCTGTCCTATATAATAACCTAGATATTTTGGTTACCTGGACTTTCTTAGGTCTAGCTTTACTACCCTGGCTTCTTAATCTGCCTCCCAACTTCTACTTACCACACTCCCTGTGTCTCCTCACATTGACAAACTCAGTCATGTTTACTATGAACTCTCTCAGATGTCTCTGCCTCTGGATTCTCTTCTTTTCATCTACAACAAACTTCCTCCTCCATCATACCTAGTAGTATTCATGTTCTTCCTTTTTCTTTCTTTCTTCCATTTACTCTGTTAATTTGTTGTGTTAAAATAATTCAAACCTATCATTATGCTTTCTTTTTAAAAATATTACTGCATTTATATATCGCTTGTGTGTGTGTGTGTGTGTGTGTGTGTGCACATATGTGCCATGGCATGAATGTGAAGTGTTAGATCTCTTCTTCTCTCATATGGATTCAGGGAATTGAACTCTGGTGTAGGAGGTCCTTCTGTATTTGTGTTGCTTTCATTGGTTAAATAAAGAAACTGCCTTGGCCTTTTGATAGGGCAGTACTTAGGCGGGAAGACAGAACTGAATGCTGGGAGGAGGAAGGCAGACAGGGAGAGCCACCATGAAGTCGCTAGGTCAGAGACACTGAATCTTTCTCGGTAAACCACAACCTCGTGGTGATACACAGATTAACAGAAATGGATTAGATCAGGATGTGAGAGTTGGCCAAGAAGAGGCTAGATATAATGGGCCAGGCAATAATTAAATTAATACAATTTCTTTGTGGTTATTTTGGGGGTTAAGATAGCCAGGCAGTGGGATGCAGCCCTGTCCTCTATGCTACAGAACTCAGATTTGACAATGATTGGCATCAACTGCCCTTCAAAGCTGGTCCACCTCATTGACCCCATTTTATCTTCTCAAGTCACAAAATATTTAAAATTAATAGTTAGCAAGTTTGTATAAAATAGTGTCAAAGAATTACCTTTTGATAATTCCTCTAAGATAAGTCAACTGGAATGGTAAAAGACAAGCTGAGTAAAGGTTGTGAAGCTATTCTAGAATATGTTGAACACATAAAGTGTTAGGTAGTCAAATCTTCCATCACTAAGATGACAAATTAATTTAATCATAATAGGAAATATGGTGTTATAATCAAATGTGTGATATGTAGAAAAACTGAATAAATTCTTATAAAAAATTATTAATAACTTAGATAATAATTCCAGATGTGAATGTAACCCACATCATTGACTATGGAAGTTAGCGTGTATGACATAAAATACAAATGAAACTCCTGAATGGGACAACAAAGACTACCAGGAAGGGGAAGAGAAATGAAATGGGAACTTATATGGGTATTTGGGAAATATTTTCATATTCAATATTTAATACCCACCATTAATTAATTTTTAAAGTGCATCTGGCACTCTTCTGGGTCCTGCACAAATGTAAGTATGGCAGCAAACAAACAAGCAAATAATGCAGAAATTATGCCTTTACTTTTTTGCTCTTAAGATCTAAGTAGAATAGTTGAATTACTGACCTATGTTGTATGAATAATGCAATGCCTTCCTTGAGATTCAGGTGTTGTGATAAACATTTAAAATTTTATAGTACCAATGACCTGTATTTGTAACTCAGCAGTTCCCAGTTTTCTATTTTACATCTTGCCATATCCTTCAAACTTCTTGTTGAGTACTAGATTTCCTTTTTATCTCTACAAAACAGAAAATGGTGATACAACCTTTAACATGTGGCACACTTTGCTGAAGCATTAAGAAAAGGATAAAGGTTTATATAATAGAACATGAGACAAGTTAAAGTAACATTAATCAACCTACTTTTTTAAGCCCTTAATTATTTCATCTACCTCATGTCTAGCATCATCCATGTAATCATTTCCCCTACTTTTCCAATACCCTTATGTTGCCCATCAGTTTAAGTGAAATGATCATTTATCTTGTTTTGTCTAGCATTCCAGTTCTTAGCATAAAATCCCAACCTCTGTTTAGATCATCACTACACAGATCTATAATCACTAAAGCTACCTGCTTGGCAATGACTCATGTACATGGCATCTTCCTATTCCTCTAACTCCATAGTAATATATTTATTTCTAATTCAACATTTATTCAACATTCAACATTTATATTCTCATTCAGTTGTTCACCAATTCCCAACCAATCACATTCCTATTTTTTATTAGTTACTTAATGCTACATAACAAAGGTCTTGGAGAGAGCAGGGATATAAGAAATATATCTGAACATAATAAAAAAGAATATACAGCAAACCAACAGCCAACATCAAATTAAATGGAGAGAAACTCAAATCAATTCCACTAAAATCAGAAAGAAGACAAGGCTCTCCTCTCTCTCCATATCTATTCAACCTAGTTCTCAAAGTCCTGGCTATAGCAATAATGTAACAAAATGAGATCAAAGGGATACAAATTGGAAAGGAAGAAGTCAAACTTTTGCTATCTGCAGATGATATGATAGTTTACATAAGTGACCACAAAAACTCTAACAGGGAACTCCTATAGCTGATAAATACCTTCAATAATGTGGCAGTATACAAGAAAAACTAAAAAAAAATAGTAGCCCTCCTATATACAAATGATAAAGAAGCCGAGGAAGAGAACAGAGATACATCACCCTTCACAATAGCCACAAATAACATAAAATATTTTGGGGTAACACAAACCAAGGAAGTGAAAGAACTGTTCATCAAGAACTTTAAGTCTTTGAAGAAAGAAATTAAAGAAGATACCAGAAAATGGAAAGATCTCCCATGCTCTTGGATAGGTAAGATCAACATAATAAAAACAACAATCATTCCGATAGCAATCTATAGATTCATTGCAATCCCCATCAAAATCCCAACACAATTCTTCATAGACCTTGAAAGAACAATACTCAACTACATGTGAAAAAAATCAAAAATCAGGCTAGCCAAAACAATCCTGCACAACAAAGGAACTTCTGGAGGCATCACCATCCCTGACATCAAGCTCTATTACAGAGCTACAGGAATGAAAATAGCTTGCTACTGGCATAAAAACAGACAGGCTAACCAATGAAATCAAATTGAAGACCAGGGTATTAATACCCACACCTTTGAACAACTAATTTTTTGACAAAGAAGCTAAAAATATACAATAAAAAAAGAAAGCATCTTCAACAAATGGTGCCGGCATAACTGGGTGTCAACACGTAGAAGAATAAAAATAGATCCATATCTAATCCCATGCACGAAACTCAAATCCAAATGGATTAAAATCTCAATATAAATCTGACCACACTGAACCTTATAGAAGAGAACATGGGAATTACTCTTCAATGCATGGACACAGGTGACTACTTCCTAAATATAGCCTTAGTAGCACAGACACTGAGAGCAACAATAAATAAACAGAACCTCCTGAAACTGACAAGTGAATAAGACAAAAAAAACCCTATTGTATGGGAAAAGATCTTCACCAATTCCACATCTGGCAGAGGACTGATCTCCAAAATATATAAAGAACTTAAGAAATTAGACATCAAAATTCCAAATAATCCAATTGAAAAGTAGGGTACAGGCCTTAACAGAGAATTCTCAACATAAGTATCCTAAATGGCCAAAAGACACTTAAGGAAATGTTCAGCATCCTTAGTCACCAGGGAAAGGCAAGCCAAAATGATTCTGAGATACCATCCTACACTTGTAAGAATGGCTAAGATCAAAAACACCAGTGACAGCTTATGCTGAGAGGATATGGAATAAGGGGGGACACTCCTCCATTGCTGATGGGAATGCAAACTTGTACAAAACCACTCTGGAAATTAGTGTGGTAGCATCTCAGAAAATTGGGACTCCACCTACCACAGGACCCAGCAATTCCACTCCTAAGCATATACTCAAAGGATGCTCAATCATACTACAAAGGCATTTATTTGTTCAACTGTGTACATAGCAACTTTATTTGTAATAGCCAGAACCTGGCAACATATGCCCCTCAACCAAAGAATAAATAGATTTAAAAAATGTGGTAATTTACACATTAGAGTACTACTCAGCAGTAACAAACAATGACATCTTGAAATTTGCATGCAAATGAATGGAACTAGAAAAAAAAAACATCCTGAGTGAGGTAATCCAGAACCAGAAAGATGAACATTGTATGTACTCACTCATAAGTGGATACGAGCTATAAAGCAAAGGATAATGAGCCTACAGTCCATGACCTTAGGGAAGCTAAGTAACAATGTGAACCCTAAGAGAAACATATATAGATTCCCCCTGGGAAGGGTAAATAGACAAGATCTTGTGACAAATTTGAGCATGGGGGCTGGGGCAAAGGGAAGGTGGAAGTTGATAAGGAGGGAAGAAGGGGAGGGGAGGAGAACTTGGAACAGGATAGCCGAGATGGGGGAAGGACAGAGACAGAGAGCAAGGAAAGATATATTTTGATTGAGATAGCCATTATGGGACTAGAAAGAAACCTGGCACTAGAGAAATTTCCAGAAATCCACAAGGATGACACTGGCTAAGACCGTAAACAACAGTGGAGAGGATGCTTGAACTGACCTTACCCTGTAGTCAGACTGATGAATATCTTAAATGTCACCATAGAACCTTCATCCAGCAACTCATGGAGACAGAGGCAGAGACCCACAGAGGAGGACCAGTCTACACTCCCAAAATCCAGTAGAAGAGTGGAAGGAGTGAAACTATGAGCAAAGAGGTCAAGACTATGACAGGAACATCCACTGAAACAGTCTACCTGAGCTCACCAACTCTGGCCAGACAGGGAAGGAACCAGCATAGGAGCAAACTAGACCCTCTGAATGTGGGTGACAGTTGTATGACTGGGGCAGACTGCAGGGACACTGGCAGTGGCACCAGGGTTTGTCCCTGCTGCTTGCATTAACTTTTTGGAACCCATTATCTTTAGATGGATACCTTGCTCAGCCTGAATATAGTGGGGAGGGCCTTGATCCTCCTAGGAGCAATGCATCGTGCCCTCTCTGGGGCGTAGATGGGGGACGTAGGGGGATAGTTGGAGGCAATGAGAGAAGGGGAGGGAGTGGGAACTGGGATTGGTAGGTAAAATGAAAAAAAAAGATAGTTTGTTTTCTTTTTAAAAAATAAAATAAAGGTGAAAAATATAATTAATATAAAAACACTTAAGTCTAAAAGCGTTGTTGCAAATATACAAATACCATTTAATAAATTCAAAGTTACTATACATTAAAAAAAAGCAGAAATTATACTTCTGGCTTTAGGTTTTATCAGGATGTAGTGAAGATTTTCCAGGAGTGCCACTATCAGGAGTTGGAGTATGTACTTAAAATCTCACTTAGGTAAGGCTGTTGTAATGCTTTGGTTCCCCGAAGGCTTATAAGCATAAAATCAAGTTTCCTTATCATATAGGCTTCTCTATAAAATACTGTTCTGTCCTGTGACAGAGGAGTGGACCTTTGCCAGACAAGGTGGTTTGAAAGAGAAGCAATAAAGCTACATTGACTTTTATAATATGGTTTTTGAAGTTATGTATCATCACTTCTTCCCATAGAGCTCCATAAATGCACATTTTTAGAATAAAACCCATAGCCTTGTGCTTAAGAAAATAGAGAAATTGATCTTCTAACATACTAAATTGTAAATCATATTCAATTCTTCCATAATCCATCTCTTCTTTTGTCATTTTTTCATTTGTTGTTTAGTATGCCAAGGATTTTTAAAAGCTATTAATTTGAGTTTTAGTATCACTTTTACTATTCATCTTTGAATACAAGACTAATTCAAAATACAAATATAAGTATCAGAGGTTTTAATCCATATGCCTAATCACAAAGTTACAGAATTGGTCATTGAGTATGTGTTGATCAGGCCAGAAAATAGAAATAATTCAAACTTTGGAATTTGAAAAGAAGAGAAGGTACTTGGTCGCAAAGCAGTCTCGGAAACAGCTGGTGATGATGTAGAAAGGGAATATTTGTAGGCCAAGTGCAGACTGCAGATCTTACATACACATACTAGCTTAAACCTATTGACTATGACTTCTCTTCTCACCCTAGTCCCTGAAAGCGTATGCTATAAACCCTGGGAAAGTTAAGCCAAAAGTCTTATAGGTTCACTTCAGTTGAGATGGGATCAACCAGGAATGTCCCAGTGTATGATCAAGGAGTCTTCAACCAGCTGAGTTGCAGTCTCTGGGAAGCTTCCACTAAATTTCTCCTGGAGCTGGCAATACGAGGTAGAGTGTCACTAACTTTGCCAACTCTGAAATACCATGCTCCTCACACGTGGACACCCCACACTTCCCACCTCCTTTCTAGACTACAGCTAAGTGAAAAATGGCAGAAGCTGCTAGTAGAAATCAGAAGTATGGGTCCAAGTAGAGACTGAGAAGGGAAGAAAAGGGGGTAGAAAGAGGCCAAGAGTAGCAGAAACAGGATATGGGAGTTCAAGCTTCATTACTCTACTGGACTATACTTACAAAACACAAACTCAAAGGGAAATTATGAGGAAATTTAAGACAGTGGCTATAAAGGATTAAAATCCAAATGTTATGCTATTTTGAGCACTGATCCCTATATAATTTTATTGACTGCATGTTAGTAAACCCTTTGTCTGTTTTATGGCATGTTTATCCAGATGAGCTCTGCTACATAATACTGGAGACACTGAGTACCAGAAATGAATATATTAGGACTTTTAAGTTTCTCTGACTCTATTCTCTCCATGCTAGACTAGATTCAACACCCCATGCAACTTAGTCTTAAGAAAACACTTAGTCCAATATATTACAATTGCATTTTTATTTGTCTTTCTTTCTACTTCAAACAGAATGTGAACTCACTGAGGGCGGGAACCATAAATTATTTATTTCTGTTTTCTCAGTTCTGGCACTCTATCTGATACAATTTGAAGGCTCAATGCTAATTAATGAATAAACTTCTTCTCCTAAATTTTAACTGTATTATAATCTAAACTCTATGGTAACATACTAGAAAGATTCTGTGAAATTTTTGAACTTGTAAAAGGTATGAAGGCATTTCAGGCAAATGTGGCTACCATTCGTTATATAAAAATTTTTAACTGAGGTCACAGTGTTGTCCTTTTAATTCAAAAATCGGAGTTCTTTGAGCACATAGAAGAATAAGGATCTACAGAATACAAGACCTTCAAAAGAGTTGTGAGTTAAATGAGTATAAGAAGTAACCCACTACAGAAGATAAAGTCATACATTAGAAAAATATTGATGTGGGTAGTAAATCTTAACCAACTGAGAACAGAGACCAGACTCTTATTATTATTTATCAAGTCACCAGAAAAAATTGTCAATTCTGAACAAGAATTTGCAGGAAAATAGAAACATACTCTAAAGAAGAAAATGTGATTTAAGCTGGCATAAGTAACTTTAGAGGGAAGGGTCATGATTTTGCAGAGCAATTATTGTATTAAAAAAAGAATTTAAAATGCCAAGAATTTATTTTTCTTGAGTACTATTAATTTCTCTCTCAAATATTTTATTTTTTGAGTGTCATATAATAATTGTCCACATTTATGAATTATTGTATAATGTATTAACTCATATATATTAGATAATATTTGACTCAATTATTTGCATAACTGCCACTTTCAACTTTTATCACTTCTTTATGGTAAGTTCAAATTTATTTTTTTCTAGATATTATGAGATATTTATCTATTGATGTACTTATTGCATCTGATAGTCTACTAGTTTTAAAAGCACATATAATTCTTGGCAATTAAATTATGACAGATAGGAAACAACACACACATACACACATCCAAAAAGAGAGGGGGAGGAGGGAGATAAGAGAGAGGTGGAAGACTTGTAAACACACAGGAGTATTGTAATTAATACATTCTGTCATAAAACCTCAATCCAGATCCAAAGGACCTGCAGTAAGTCTTCTTGATTACCTTCCTAACATCATCTTTTCCTCTTTCTACAGCTCTATTCTTCCAGTATCAACCCCAACCCAAACACTCCTTTGCTCCAGAGAAAAGCAATCCAACCTTAGTACTCGCTTCAATATCAGTCTCTGAACTAGGGTGGGAAGAAGTTTGTCTATGGTATTATCTCTCTTGATAGAGTAGTTACACTCTCAGGCCTATGTTATCAAATCCAGAGTATTGCCATAGTGATTGAATCATAAAGAATCATGTTACCTAATGTAAGTTAATATTCTGTAAGAACTCCTTTCTAAAGATGACTGTGAAGTGAAAGAGAATTGTCAATAATGGCTACGCCCTCTATGCTTTTGAATATTTCAGTTTGTGCACAAAGTTGCTAAACCTATTTCCTACCACAAAAAGATACAGATAAAGAACATTTAGCACATTGAACAGGAACAGCTGCAGAACATGTACAGAACAGGGACCAAAAGATTACAAGGAGACTCCAGAGTTTTAGGTTATAATAATCAGGTAACAGAATGATATTGATAACTGGCAAAAAAATAGGAAAATTGAGATTCATATTAAGTTCAAAGGATAATAAATAAATTATAGTTATAATAATGAATATATTGCCACAAGATTAATAACTAAATTTGAATAAAACCAAAGTCAAGGCTATCATCTCTCAACTTAAAATTATGAAAATCAATAAGAGTTCTAATTTACGAAGCCAAAGAATTTTAACTTACGTGGACCCACAAGTCACTTCTTTCATGTTCTTACATGACTTCTGGCTATCCAGGAGTTTAGTGTGCTGCAATAGTTGGCAAACTGGGCACCAACTCTAGTACCAAAAGAAACTATTTAATAAGGCAAGAAAGAGCATGTACTGCTTTCGCAAAAATCTGAATTTGGTTCCTATACCTATATCATCCTAAGTTGAGAAAAACTTGAAGCATTCCCACAGAAGGATGATGTTGACACTTGGTTCCTCATATAGCTTTTATTATGCATATAATTTAGTAGAATATATTCTGATACCATTCCTTCTCAACTCCTCCCATTAACTCATTCTCAGCTTCTCTCCTTCTCCCAATATTTTGTTCTGGGATATATATATATATATATATATATATATATATATATATATATATATATATATATATAATTGATTCCATTATCTTCTGTCTGTATTCATCTGGGTGTAGAGCTATCCATCCACTGGAGCCTAGTTCATTTAACAGGAGCCACATCCTCAAAGAAAACTGATTCTCCCTCTCCCTCTCCAGGAATTCATCAGTTATTGATAGTTTTGGGTTGGGTGTAGAGGCTCATATAAATCCTAGAATTCTGAATGGCTTAATCTTGTGCAGGCAATGGCAGTTGCTATGACTACATGACAGCAGTGGTTCTCCCATATCTAGATGACACTGTTTTCTCTGGTCCTAGTCAATCTATGGTTCTTACAATCTTTCTGTCCTCTTGCCTGCAATGACCACATAGTCATGGGGAAAGGATGTGTGATATAGATGTCTGATTTGTTGTTGTGCATTCCACTAATACTTATTATTTTCATTTTTATCAGTTTCTGTATTTACCACCATTCACTGAATGAAAAAACTTCTCTGATAAGGTCTGACAACTACACTAATCTATGGCTAGAGACATATGAATTTAGAAGGAAGTTTGATGCTATATCCATTTAACTAAATATTAGTAGAGTCACCACTGGAGCCTATGAACTCCACAACTATAAGCTCCTGGTAAGATTTTCGGGGCCAGCATGTGTTCCCTCCTGTGGAAGGCCTTAAATCAAATTAGAAGACAGTAGATTCCCCCCCCACAATATTCATGCCACTACTGCACCCATGGGTGTATCTTGCCATGCCTGTCACTACTGCAATTCACAGGCTTCACAGATTAATGATATTAATTTATGACTTACCCACCTACACCAACAACCTGCATAGGACCTTCAATTCCTATGAGACCTAGTCAGCATGGAGAAAGCTTTCTGGTCGCTTAACTTGATTTCTCCATGTCTTATGACCAATATCAGTGGTTTCTTCAACCTTAGGATCTTATCAAGTTTTCATGGCCAATCAGAAACAATGGCAATAGCCTGTAGTAATTGGAAGAGTAAAGTCTTCCAGATGCCTCTAACCAACAATGTGAGGGCAAGTATCCCACATTTGACACTGGACAATGACTTCTGGGATATGCACAATACACTGTATAGGGAAGCTATAATTGAAGTGTTTGTATGAATATATAATATAATATATGCTTGAACTAGACAAATATCTTATTTTTCTCTCATATATTAGTGTGTGTGTGAGAGAGAGAGAGACAGAGAGAGAGAGAGAGAGAGAGAGAGAGAGACAGAGAGAGAGAAAGAGAGAGAGAGAGAGAGAGACAGAGAGAGAGAAAGAGAGAGAGAGAGAGAGGTGGGGCTAATATGTGAAAATTATATTATGTAGATATGTGTAAATGTAGTGAAATCCAAAATGTTGTACAATATATAATAAAATGAATTAAGCCTCAGCTAAAAAGAGAAAGCAAAAAAGAAGAAAATGGAAGAAATGAAGAAAGAAAAGAGGGAGGGAAGGAGGGAAAAGTGAGCATGTAGGAACTAGTAGTAACTTGAAACTTGGCATTCTGGTCATATTTCCTCATTACTTGCTTTGAGAACAAAAGCAAGTAAGCAAAAGTTCAATTTCACTGAACTTGATTTTGCATCGATAAAATATTAACAAATTGTAATGCCTATTTCAAAAACTTGCAAGTACTGGCTAAAGCGAGTATTTACACACTACAAGCTATGACAGATACCGACTTAATTCATGAGAAAATGTGCTGAGATGAGTCTCCCAAAAGATTTTGAAGGAAACATTTCTTTTTTCAATTATTTTTATGTGACAATTTCTTTCTATACTGTCTGATTTTCCAGGTTTTTGGAAAATGGATGTGTATTTTTAACTCACCTCTATACTTATATTGGAGAAAATTTAACAAATGAATACATAAGTGAATTTTTAAAATCATGGATGCTGTTTAGATTTTGTCAACCTGACACAAGTTAGAATCATTTGCAAAGAGGGAACCTCAATTAAGGAAGTGCCTCCACCAGACTGGCATATAGGCAAGTCATGGGGATCAAGTCAGTAAATAATATTCCTCCATTGTCTCTGTTCCAGTTCCTACATCTAGGTTCCTGCCTCAAGTTCCTGCCATGGCATTCCTTCATGGTGGAATACAAGCTATATAAGCTGAAATCAGCCCTTTCTTCCTCAGGTTTCCTTATAGAGTTTTATTACAACAGGATGTAACTAGGACTATACTTCACATCGGTTGTCTATCGCAAAATAAGAGAGTTTCCAGGCCATGATGATGAATGCAGAAAGTTATCCCTGTTAAATGTAATAAGAATAATTTTAAATGCCTGGCCCTAGGCAAGATATCTACACTACTCATTTAAAGCTTATGGAATATCATAGGAAAAGGGGTAGAAGGTAAGAACTCGAGGTCAAAGAGGGGTTGCAAAATGCTATCTTCAAAGATATAACCACTGCGGTGGTGAGGTCTCAGCAGGTACCGCTGCCTGTAGAGAGCCTGCACAAGAATGAGCTGGCCAACAGTTAGGCATAGATTAAGGAGGGGCTTAGGAGGCTTTACTATGACTGCTGAATAATTTGCGTTTGATAGGTTCTGGGAGATGGGGTAGTCATTTTGATGTTTTATAACCTCGGGTGATCCCACCAGGCTCCAGTGGATAGTTCTTAATCATATGTCATACATAATGTCTTAGCTAAACTAAGCGAGTCACCAAACCAAACATAAAGACAAGAATCTGGGGGAAAAGAACCAGCAGATAAGATGGGGAATAAGAGAGGGTGAAGGTGAGATTAAACAATCACACACACACACACACACACACACACACACACACACACACACACACACATATATATATATTAGTCCAAGAACCAACTCCATTATACACCAAACAGGATATAAAATCATTCAACTACATAACAATATTTTTAACAAAAGAAAGCTTGATTAGTAAAGAATCATATACATAAAAGAAAGTTATACAAACAAAAATGAACAATGCTAGAAATATTGAAATAGATATTTCTCAAAAGAAGATAATTGGAAGAGGTACAAAGGAAACTAGGGGCGTAAATGGTCATTGATAGATTGAAAGTTGCTAAGCATCTCTGGTTATTAGCTAAAAAATGCCTTCCAGACATTACAGACTATTTGGTATTGTTTTTTTTGTCACACTCCAGAACACGAAGATCTAACCATTTTGCAGGAGACAATACACACCTAAGTCAAACAACATGGAAAAATCACAGGCTGATACTGATCTGGAAGCTTTGTTCCTACTGGCTAGCTTTCATTGTGCTGGGAGGTGCCATGCATGCTACCAGAGGATAAAAATAATTATTAGTTTCACCCAGTTGCACACACTTTAAGTTGTGCTAATGACTGGCTTGAATATGTGTAATCATTGTGTGTATGTGCACTTGTGCCTGTACGGGTCTACTTATACATACTAGGTGAAGCAGAAGCTGGTGTTTGGTGTACTCCTTTGCTTGCATTTCACCTTATTTTGTGGCATCGTCTATCACTGCACCTGAAGCTTTTAGTTCAGGTAGGCTGACTGATCTGTGAGTCCACAAGATCTTCCTGACATCCCATACCCTGATTATCACTGAGGCTACAATTTCACATTGCCACATTTACAGGTTTTTCACGTGTGCTTGAAGACCCAAACTCAGGTTCAATGCTTTCACAGCAAACATTCATCTCACAGAACTCTTTCCAGCCCTGGAATTTGTTTAAATTGATTTTTAGTAATTGCAATACTATTTTCAACAATTGGCTTTAACAACTTACATGTCCACCAAAATAGCAGAGCAGTTCTGTTTCCTCTGTAATTTTGCTACCACTTGTTACCAGCAGTGTTCTTTTTGATAATAGCCATTCTGACTGGCGTGAGGCAACATTGAGCCTCAGTTTTGATGTGCTTTTGCTTACTGATTAAAGATTCTGAGATTATTTTTTCATAAAATTCTTGGTCATTTGAATATCTTCTTTGAAGAAATGTTTACTGATGTCGTTTGCCTATAATAATTAAGAATATGATATTTGTGTTAACTAATTTTCTTTTTGCAATGATAAGACACCTAGGAAAAACAGATAAAGGGAGATTATTTTAAAAAAAACTTTAGCTCAGGCTTTCAGAGATTTCAGGTAATAATGTTCAGTTCCATTGATTCTGGAACTGGGGTGACACAGAACATTCATGGTGGTGGCAACACATACAAGAAACAGAAGATAGGAAGCAGAGAGCAACAAATGTACTAATGATTGGGTATAGCTATTAAATGTGAATCCCCAGGGACCTACTCATTCTAGGGAGGTGCAAATTGTAGCACGATTAATAAAAACCTAGAGACAGATATTGGGGTTCAGAAAAGCAAAGCAGTCAGTCACCGGTTCTTACCTCTTCTTCAGTTAGAAATAGCAATCCTCCACCCACTGAGACAGTGGGGCTGATCTGTTGGGAGCTCACCAAGGCCAGCTGGACTGTGACTGAAAAAGCATGGGATAAAACCGGACTCTCTGAATATGGCGAACAATGAGGGCTGATGAGAAGCCAAGGACAACGGCACGGGGTTTTGATCCTATTTCAAGTTCTGGCTTTGTGGGAGCCTAGCCAGTTTGGATGTTCACCTTCCTAGATATGGACGGAGGGGGGAGGACCTTGGACTTTCCACAGGGCAGGGAACCCTGACTGCTCCTTGGACTGGAGAGGGAGGGGGAGAGGAGTTTGGGGGAGGGGGAGAAGGATGGGAGGAGGGGGAGGGAAATGGGAGGCTGGGAGGAGGCGGATACTTTTTTTTTCCTTTTCTCAAAAAAAAAAAAAAAGAAATAGCAATCCTGCCTCCAAGAATTCTCAGAATGAGACTGACTGGGCGCTGTCTCCTCCCATCTATATTCCTTTCTAGTGCTGCAATTAAATGTGTATGCCACCACTGCTTGGTTTCTATGGCAAACTAATGTGGCAACTGTGATTAAAAGTGTGTGTCACCACTGCCTTGTCTGTAAGGCTGACCAGGCCAGCTGTTTTACCCTCTGATCGTCAGGAAAGCTTTTTTCTATTAACATACAAATTAAAATCACTACAGCAAACTCATAAATGTTTCCAGAACCTGCTAAAATAGTGTCTTGAGCTAAATAGCAATAATTTCATACACAAGAATTCCTTCTTGCTAAAACATAACACAGTGTTTGGAATACTATAATCTTTGTATGTTTTAAAAGCAATAAATATGAAGACTTATTTTTCTTATTCAAGGCTATGTAGCTACACAGAGTTCCATAAGATTTTATGTGAGCTTTATAAAGTTTTATTTACTTTTGAGGTTATAATTACATTTTCCTCTTATCTTTTCTTCCTCCAAATACTCTTATATACTACCACTTGCTTTCTTTTACATTCATGGCCTCCTTTTTCATTACTTGTGATTACGTGCATTCATGTATGTACACATTTATTCTTAAATGTATCATGTTCAGTCTGAATAGGCTACGTAGTATGTGTTTTCATGGCTTATAATTTGGTATTGGATAACCAAATGGTGTGATTTTTCCCTGGGGAAGACTGTTTCTCCCACTTTCACTATCACTTAGTTATCTGTAATTCTTCATGCAGTATTGAGGTCTCTTGGGCTTATTTCTATCTACTTTGTCATGTTTGTTAGTGTCCTTGTTCAGCTCATGTTTTGACTATAATGTGGGAGTAGCTTCTGACATTCCTATGTGAACCATCTCACAGTAAACGTCACAGTATTCTGGCTCTTCTTACAATCTTTCCACCTCCTCTGCCAAAATGCCCCTAAGATTTAGGTACACAAGTGTTTTCTATTTGTATCCATATGGAGTGGGCTTCACATCTTTACATTTTGATTAGCTGTGGTTTTCTGTAGTGGTCTCTGTTGCAAAAAAGAAGTTTCTCCTGGTGCTGAGTGAAAACTAAACTTACAGGTGGGTGGAAGGACAAATGTTGATGTTGGTTTAGTAAAATAGTGATGGTAGGTTCTCCTGCAATATCTATGGCTTCACTTGCAGAGTAGCTATCTAGGTTTCCAGTCCTAGAGATGGCTTCCCTCTTGTTGGGTGGTTCTAAACACCAGTTAGAGAGCTGTTGGTTGCCACCTAGGTGTGCATACCACTACTGCACCTCTAGGAAAAGTGTGCCATTCTGATTGTTGATGTGGTTCATAAGCACTACAGCTGGGTGGGACTTTTTGTTGTCTTCCTCCTTTGGAAACTACTGTATGGCACCTTTTGGTGCAATGAAAACAAATACTTAAGAAGAAGGCTTTCATGTAACTTTGAGCTCAGTGGCCTCTGGGCCCTGGTTCTGAAGTGTATGTCGTCTTCAGCAATAAGGACTTTATTTTCTACCTCTGGTAGGGGACAACTAAGGACAATAGAAATAGGCTGTATGCTTTGGGAGTCTCTTGGACAGCCATGGCCAACATCTCAAAAGAGGTGCTTTTCATGTCTACTATTGGGAGTTGCATTTTGTGGTCTTTGATTCTTTCAGGTAGCATTGTCAGACTAGATGAAAAAAAGTTCATTAAAATTATATTGCAGCTTAATAGTATTTAAATTTCTGACCTTATCAAACACTCTTGTAGCTATTTTACCCTCCTCCTTCTTCTGAAATTTCCTTCAAACTCTGTAAAGATTTTCCCTTTTTCTGGAGGCATCACAATCCCTGACTTCCAACACTACTACAGAGCTTCCAGTACTGAAAACAGCCTGGTACTGGCATAAGAAAAGACAGGAAGACCAATGGAACCTTATAGAAGACCCAGATATCAATCCAAAAACACCTGATATTTGATAAAAAAAAAAAAAGCAAAAAAATATCAAATGGAAAAAAAGAAAGCATATTTAACAAGTGGTTCTGGCATAACTGGATATCAATATGTAGAAAAATAAAAATAGAACCATATCTAACACCATGCACAAAACTCAAGTCCAAATGGATCAAAGACCTTAACATAAAGCCAGGCACACTGAACCTTATAGAAGAGAAAGTGGGAAGTACACTTGAACGCATTGGCACAGGGAACCACTTCCTAAATAGAACCCCAGCAGCACAGACACTGAGAGAAACAATTAATAAATGGGACCTCCTGAAACTAAAAAGCTTCTATAAAGCAAAGGACATGGTCAACAAATGAAAACAACAACCTACAGAATGGAAAAAGATCTTCACTAAACCAACATCAGACAGAGGTCTGATCTCCAAAATATACAAAGAACTCAAGAAATTGGACACCAAAAGATCACATCCTATAAAAAAATAGAGTACAGACCTAAACAGAGAACTCTCAACAAAGGAATCTAAAATGGCTGAAAGACACTTAAGGAAATGTTCAACATCCTTAGTCATCAGAGAAATGTAAATCAAAACAACCCTGAGATTCCATCTTAAACCTGTAAGAATGGCCAAGATCAAAAACACTGATGACAACTTATGCTGGAGAGGTTGTGGGGAAAGGGAAACACTTCTGCATTGCTGGTGGGAACACAAGCCAGTACAACCCCTTTGGATGTCAGTGTGGTGATTTCTCAGAAAATTAGGAAACAACCTTCCTCAAGACCCAGTAATACCACTTTTGGGTATATATCCAAAGGATGCTCATTCATGCCACAAGGACATGTGCTCAACTATGTTTATAGCAGCTTTGTTTGTCATAGCCAGAACCTGGAAACAACCTAAATGCCCCTTGATCGAAGAACGGATAAGGAAAATGTGGTAATTCACACAATGGAGTACTACACAGCAGAAAAATATAATGACAGCTTGAATTATGCAGGAAAATGGGTGGAGCTAAAGAACATTATTTTGATGGAGGTAACCCAGACACAGAAAGACAATTATCACATGTACTCACTCATATGTGGTTTTTAAACATAAAGCAAAGAAAGCCAGCTTACAAACCACAATCCCAGAGAACTTAGACAACAATGCGGACACTAAGAGAGACTTACATAGATATAATCTACATGGGAAGTAGAAAGTAGAAAAAGATAAGATCTCCTGAGTAAATTGAGAGTGTGGGGACCTTGGGGGAGGATTAAAGTGTGGAGGGAGAGGCAGGGAGGGGACTAGAGAAAAATGTAGAACTCAATAAATATCAATAAAATAAGAAAATTAAACTGGAAAAATCCTCCCCTTTCCCATTTCCCATCAATTCACTTGTAACCTGCATATTTAAGATATTTATCTATGTTTCTGAAAAAGTATTGGAATATTGATAGAAATTACAGCCAATTTGTATACTGTATTAGTTAACATTGTCATATTAACATTGCCCTCCAGTTCATGACCATAAGATATGTTTCTATTTAATTATTTGATCCTTAAATTCTTTTTTAGAGTAGTGTTATGGTTTTAGCTATGTAAGTCTCTTTCATCTTTGGTTAATGTCCTTTAGGTTTTTGAAATGTATATTTATTTAATAATGGTGGTGCATGTTTTCAAATTGTGAGCATGTTACTCTTTTAGATTTAGAAACAATAAATCGAGCCGGGCGGTGGTGGCGCACGCCTTTAATCCCAGCACTTGGGAGGCAGAGGCAGGCGGATCTCTGTGAGTTCGAGACCAGCCTGGTCTACAAGAGCTAGTTCCAGGACAGGCTCCAAAACAACAGAGAAACCCTGTCTCGAAAAAAACAAAAAAAGAAAAAGAAAAAGGAGGAGGGGGAGGGAAAGGGGAGGCTGGGAGGAGGTGGAAATTTGTTTTTTTTTTCTTTATTCTTCTTTTATCAATAAAAAAATGTTAAAAAAAAACAATAAATCAAGATGACCAGGAAACCTCAGAAATTAATTTCAAAGTTATGATTATTTTAAACATTTAACAATCTTAATACTCTATTATTCGGGTTGCTGAAATTCAAAGAAAAACATATAGGCATCCTCCTGAATATTAACCTTCATCAGGTGATGAAAGGAGACAGAGACAGAGACCCACATTGGAGCACAGGACTGAAATCCCAAGGTTCAAATCAGGAGCAGAAGGAGAGGGAGCATGAGCAAGGAACTCAGGACCGCAAGGGGTGCACCCACACACTGAGACAATGGGGATGTTCTATTGGGAACTCACCAAGGCCAGCTGGCCTGGGTCTGAAAAAGCCTGGGATAAAACCAGACTCGCTGAACATAGCGGACAATGAGGACTACTGAGAACTCAAGAACAATGGCAATGGGTTTCTGATCCTACTGCACATACTGGCTTTGTAGGAGCCTAGGCAGTTTGGATGCTCAACTTACTAGAACTGGATGGAGGTGGGGGTTCCTTGGACTTCCCACAGGGCAGGGAACCCTGATTGCTCCTTGGGCTGACGAGGGAGGGGGACCTGATTGGGGGAGGGGGAGAGAATTGGGTGGCGGGGAAGAGACAGAAATATTTAATAAATAAATAAATTTATAAAAAAAAAAGAATAAAACACAGGTCAGGGTGTTTGTGGCACACACCTTTAAACCCAGAACTCAGGAGGCAGAATCAGGCTGATCTCTGTGAGTTCAAGGTCAGTGTGATCCTCAAGATAACTAGGGCTGTTACATAACAAAACTCTGTCTCTAAAAACCAAAAAAGAAAAAAAAAAACAATAAATTTTGTAGTATTTACAAAGAACCAAAGCCTATAGAAATAGTCAAACAATAGAAAACAATATAAAATTCATATCTATGGGTAAAATAACAAGCCTTCGTGGAATTATATGTGAACACTCCTCCTTTAAGGATATTTTTATTGAATATGTGTTAGAACTTAAGAAAGTAGTCAAAGTACTTACATGGAGCATACTATATATGCAAACTCACTAGTAAAGAAGGCATGTTATGGTTTGTATTACCCTTTCTTATTTTCTTTATAAATGTTATACTACAACTGTGGAATATTTGTTTATTTATATGCACTTATACATTATAGCCTAGGATATGCAAATGAGAGAGAACATGAGAACATGCATGATTTTATCTATCTGAGACTGGGTGACATTGTTTAATATTATATATCTAAATGCATTCACTTTTTTCCTCAGAGGAAAATGATACTCCATTTTGAAAATATACAAGATAATTTTTTTCTTAATTTTTTTCTTTTTTATTTTCTTTTTTCTTTCTCCCCCCCCCTTTTTTGACAAGGCCCCAAGATCTTATTGTGTCTCCCTGGCTGGCCAGAAACTCACGATGTAGACTGGGCTGGCCTCAAACTCACAGAGATCCATATGGCCCTTCCTTTGCCTCCTGAGTACTAAGGTTAAAGGTATGCAGCACCATGTCTAGCCTTGCATCAGATTTTTATTGTCCATCCACATGCTGATGTAAAACTAGATTGATTGTATTTCCTCACTCTAATGATTACAACAGCAATGAGCACAGAGGTGCAAATATCTGCACGGTAGAATATGGAGTTAACTGTGTACATAGCCAGAAGTGAAATCACTGGGTAATATGGTTGTTCTATTTTTAATTTTCTGAGGGATCTGCACAGTGATTTCAATAATGCTTTCATTAATTCATACCCCCATCAACAGAGTTGTCCACATCCTCTTCAACATTTCATGTTACATTTCTAGATAATAAGCATTCTGACTGGCATGAGGTGATGTAGTTCATTATAGTTTTAATTGGTGTTTTCCTGATTGCTAGGTATGGTGAACACATTTTATAGTAGTTATTTAATATTTGTGTGTGTTTTAACTGTCTATTCATTTCATTAGACCATTTGTTCATTTGCTAATTGGCAGTTTTACTTCCTTGGTATATAATTTCTACTAATCTTTGTAAATTCTATATATTAGCTCCTTGAGTATAACTGATGATGATTTTCTGATGTGGGAGTGTCATATCAATCTGTTGATTTCTTTGGCTAAGCAATAAAGAAACTGCTAGGCCCATTTGATAGGCCCACCCTTAGGTGGGTGGAGTAAACAGAACAGAATGCCGGGAGGAAGAGGAAGTGAGGTCAGACTCCGCAGCTCTGCTCTCCGGAGCAGACGTAGGAGAGACGCCATGCTCCAGGGAAGACGCACGCGATGAAGATCCAACCCAGGATGGACATAGGCTAGAATCTTCCTGGTAAGCGCACCTAGGGGCGCTACACAGATGATTAGAAATGGGCTAAATTAATATGTGAGAATTAGCCTAGAAGAGGCTAGATAGAAATGGGCCAAAGCAGTGTTTAAATGAATACAGTGTCTGTGTAATTATTTCGGGGCATAAGCTAGCCGAGCAGACGGCTGGGGTTTTTGGGGTCGCAGCCCCGCCGCCCCCCTATTACTACAATTTTCTCCTATTCTAGGGTTCTCTGTGTGCTCTGCTGATAATTTCATTGACTCCCATATGTTGATAATTGCAGATTATTGCTGTGTTATTGGTATTCTGTTCAGAAAGTTGTAGACTTCTCCCCTACCTTAAAGAGTATTCCCAATGTTTTCATTTAGAAGTGTTAGTGATTTGGTTTTTAATAAATCTTTTAAACCACTTCAAACTGATTTTATGGAAAAGGGAAAGATGTGGGTCTAATTTCATTCTGCTATAGGTGGTGTAAGGCCATCGAGGCACACAAAGTGGCCAGTTCTGCCCCCAGACTCCAATAGCTAGGCCCTGCCCACAGAACACTCTAAGGGCCATAATGACCAAACAGCCCCTCCAGATGCAGGTGACAAAGCTCTGCCCTACAAAGTAAAAATCCAAGCTCAGAACTTGAAAATCCACCAGTTCCCATCCTGGAAATCTCCATTCTGGAACGATCTCCCCTCCAAAAAATCCTTTCTTGTGCTTAGTTATCTCTCCCTCCTGGGGTTTTCTCTCCCAATAAGCCTCTTGTGTTAGAATTGTTGGGCAGTGTAAGGGTTGTTGTGTGGTGTTATTTTGTGGTATTTGACTCCTGACTACCAGGATCATTTCTCCCCTTCAGAACTGTAACACTTGCATTGTGGAAACCTCTCCCCTACCAGGCTGAGCTGTAATAACTGCATTGGGAAACACCGCCAACTCCACCACCCTCTGCCCAGCAAATCTGTAACATTTACATTGAGGAAACCTTCCCACCAAGAGTTGTAACACTTCTATTGGAGAAGCCCTCCCCTCAGAGCTGCAACACATACAGGTAGATATTAAGTTTTGCCAGGACCATTTGTTCAAAAGATTCCCCCACCCCTGTGTATGTTCTTACCTTCTTTGTTAACAATTAGATGGTTGTAACTTTGTCAGTTTATTTCAGGTCCTCTCTTCTGTTCCATTTGTCTACCTGGTTTTTTTTTTTAATACCAGGACCAAGCTGGTTTTGTCACTACAGCTGTATAATATAATTTGAAGTTGGGTATTTTGTTATTACTCCTTAGAATTGCTGTGGCTTATTTGTGGTACTTCATATAGCAAATAAATTTGTGAATTAATTTTTCCAAATCTGTAAATACTTATATCAGAATTTTGTTAAACCTCAAGATAACTTTTGAAAGAGTAGCATTTTCATAACCTTAGCTATTTTTTTATTTTACAATGATTATTTCTTTTGTGGCAATACTCAACTATACTTTTTGATTTCATATTTCAAAATTACCCCAAATCAGCTCATAAGTTGTAACAATTTTCTGTATGTTTAATGTTTCGAATATACAAAATCACATAAACTTGCAAAAGTTATAATATTTCCTCCTTTAAATGTCAATGTTCTTTATTTCATTCTTTTCCTAATTTTTCTACTGGGATTTTCAAAAAAGATACTAAATACAACAGGTAAAAGTGGGAATCTTTGCCTTGTCTCTGAACTCAGAAAAAAAAAATCAATCTTTTGCCATTGTGTTACTAGACATATATTTTCTGTGTGTGATTTTTATAATATTGAATATCTTCTCCTATTATTGGTTTATTTGGGATATTTAATATAAAATATGCTAATTTTTTTAAAGTTAAATGATTGTATTTTATTCTACTTCATTTTTAAAATACATTATATTACATTGATTTTGTATGTTAAAACATCCTTGCATTAATATTGGGAATAAGTCTAAATTTATATAGCTATGTGTTCTGTTTAATATACTAGTGAATACTTTTTTATAATATGTCCCTAAAATTTATATATATAATTAATCACTGGGAATATTGATTAACAAATACGCATATATTCAACATTTTCATGTAATGTCTTTGTACTATCAGAGTAATGTTGGCTTTATAGAATTATTTTCAGGGTTCTTATTTTTTGGGAGGTAATTTACAAATTCCCTGATTTTTTTCCCTATTCACATGCCAGTTTAACTTTTGTATTTGTTCATGATTCTTAGTGATTAAAACTGTGTTTCTAATATTTTTTTTCCATTTCACACAGGTAATTTCATTAGTTGAATTTGTAGAAATTTGATCTAACAAAACAATTTAAGAATGCAATGTGGCTTACAGTTTAAGATGACTTAAATCCAAGATGGCAGGGAAAGAATGAGTAGGCAGTTCATATCATGGTGATAAGAGCCTTGTGAAGCCTGTGGATAGCAAAGCAGGCCAGGGCTCTCAGAATAAGGGAGGAACAATGACATGTTCCCTAAAGGCATACATGTAGTCACCTACTTTAGCCAGAAAGTTTACAGCTCCAAAATTTCTGTAATCTGACAAAAAAAAAATACTAGCGCCAAACACTCAAGACATGAACCAGTGGGGATATTTCACCTTTAAGCCATAATACATATCATGTTTGTTGGCATTCAAATGTCCGTTATTTTTATATATTTGTTTTACTATGTAGAATGTTGGTCAAGGTGTCATTTATTTTATTAATAATATCGGTAATTTGAGTCTTCTCTGTTTTTCTTAGTTTATCTGAAGATATATTTTCGAAGATCCAACTTCTATTTACATATTTTAGTCTATTGTTTTCTTATCCAATGCTTTATTTTTCTCCATTACAATATAATTTGTCCACCCTCTGCTAAGGGTTCAATAACTCTTCATTTTTACCATTATTAAGTTATAGATTCAAAATATTTGTCTTGATTTTAAAAGCATAATATTTGTCATCTGATTTTTTTCTTTTACATTTTTTTAGGATGCCCTGATTAATATTTTGAGACAGGGACACCCAAAGGTTCCAGTGCATTTGTTTTCTGTTGGACATATACTGCAGGACATGTAACTTACTCTTAAAAATGACTTGTTTCTCCAGTGATATTGCCTTGGAGAAAACAAATTTTTCACTTGGAATTGGGCATCAATTGAACATAGTTTCTGGGTTAGAAAGAGAGCATTTTAACATTTAGCATATTAGCCTTTTATCAGATGTAGAGTTGTTGAAAATCTTTTTCCATTCTGTAATCTGCTAATTCACCCATACATGTTTCAGAAGTTTTTCAGTTTCATGGGGTCTCATTTAATTATTGATCTTTGTACCTGTGCTAATGGTGTTCTGTTCAGAAAGTCTTTACTGCAACAATGAGTTCAAGGTTATCCCCCACTTTCTATTCTATCAGGTTCAAAGCATTTGGTCTTTCATCAACTTAGAGTTATTTGCCTTCTTCTATATGTAAAGATATAGTTTGACCAGAACTGTTTTTTAAGATGATGCTTTTTTTACAACATATATTTTTTGTTGTTTTTATCAAAAATCAAGTCATGGTCATAGTGAATGATCTTCTTGATGTGTTCTTGGAATGCGTTTGCAAGTATTTTATTGAGACTTTTTGCATCTATGTTCATAAGAGAAATTGGTCTATATTCCTTTTTCTTTGTTGAGTTTCTTTCTTTTGTGGTTTGGGTATCAATCTAACTGTGGCCTCATAAAATAAATTGACAATACTCCTTCTGTTTTTACTGATGTTAACTCTTTTTTGAAAGTCTGGTAGAATTCTCTCTGTCTCTGTTTCTCTCTGTGTGTGTTGGGAAGACTTTTAATTTCATTGGGGATTATAGGACCACTTAAATTGCTTATCTGATTTGATTTAATTTGGGTAGGTGGTATATATAGAGGCAATCAATGAATTACTGGCTTTTAAAGCATATCCTTAAAAGTCATTTGATTTCCTCAGTGTCTGGTATTATGACCCTCTTTCCATCTCCAATTTTGTTAATTTGTATCTTCTTTCTTTGCCATTTAATTTGGCAAAAGGGCTTTTCAATCTTATTGGTTTTTCTCAAGTAATCAACTATTTTTATTGAGTCTTTATATTATTTGCTGTTGTTATTTTAATTTTATTGATTTCAGCCCTGAGTTTGAGTATTTCTTGTCATGTACTCTCTTTGGATGTGATTTCTTTTTTGTTGTTGTTCAAGAACATTAAGGTGTGCTATTAAGTTGTTAGCATGAGATATCTCCATTTTTAATGTAGGCACTTTCTACTATGAACTTACCTCTTAGAACATCCTTCATTTTGTCCCATAAGTTTAGGTATGTTGTGTTTCATTTTCATTAAATTCAATGTATTTTTCTAATTTCTGTTTTGACCCATTTTTCATTCAGTACTAAGATTCCATTTCCATGAGTTGGTAAGGTTTCTCTTGTTGGTGATGAAAAAGAATTCAGGGTGTTATTTCAATTTTCATGTATCTGTTGAGTGTTCCTTTGTGCCCAAGTATGCAGTCAATTTTGGAGAGAATTTCCTGAGGTGCTAAAGAGAAAGTATTTCCTTTTGTGTTTGGGTGAAATGTTCCTAAGCACCAGCTAGGTCCATTTGATTTATGATGCCATTTACTGCCAGCATTTCTCTGTCTAGGTTCTCTCTAGTTTATTAAGAAAAAGATATTGAAGTTATCCACTATCATTGTGTGAGGGCCACTATGTGATTTAGTCTGTAGTAGTGTTCCTTTTATGAACTTGAATGCCTTTGTGTTTGGGACATAGTCGCTAAGAATTAAATGTCCTCTTGGTGATTGCTCTTCGAGCAGATGAGGGAGGGGGACTTGATCGGGGGAGGGGGAGGGAAATGGGAGGTGGTTGCGGGGAGGAGGCAGAAATCCTTAATAAATAAATAAATTTAAAAAAGAAAATAAAGTGGGGAGTGATGGAGAAGAATAACAAAAAATAAATTAAAAAAAATAAAATGTCCTCTTGGGTGGATTTTTCCTTTGATGGTTTTATAGTATCCTTCCCTATCTCTTCTGATTAGTTCTATTTGAAGTCCATTTTGTCAGACCTTAAAGTAGCGAAACCAGATTTCTTCTTAGGTCCATTTGCTTGGAATATCATTTTCTATCCTCAAGTAATGTCTACCCTTAATGTTAAGATGTGTTTCTTAGATACAGTAAAAAAAAAAAATGGATCGTGTTTCAAACCCATACTGTTAGTCTTTTTATCTTGGAATTGAGTCCACTGATGTTGAGAGATATCAATTTTCAGTGCTTGTTGACTCTTGTTATGTTTGTGGTGTGTGTGTGTGTGTGTGTGTGTGTGTGTGTGTGTGTGTGTGTGTTTTCTCCTCCTTCTGATTTACTGGTCTGATACTATTTATTTCTTGCATTTTCTTGGGTGTGGTTAACCTCATCAGGTTATTGTTTTATTTCTGTTGCCTCTGACAGCAAGATTTGTAGAAAGATACTGCTTAAGTTTGGTTTTATCATGATATGTGTCTCTTTCTTCAACAGCTGGCATCTACGGTCTCTTAGAGTTTGCAGAATATGTGCCCAGGCTTTTAATGTTTCCACTAAAAAGTCAGGTGCTATTCTATCTTTATATGTTGCTTGGCCTTTTCCCTTCTAGCTTTTAACATCATTTGCTTGTTGTGTAAATTTAGTGTTTTCATTAGGCTGTGCCATAGGGAATTTCTTTTCTGGTCCAGGCTATTTGTTGTTCTGTATGCTTTTTTTTTTTTTTGGTTTTTTGAGACAGGGTTTCTCTGTAGCTTTGGAGCCTGTCCTGGAACTCCCTTGGTAGACCAGGCTGGCCTCGAACTCACAGAGATCCGCCTGTCTCTGCCTCCCAAGTGCTGGGATTACAGGAGTGCGCCACTACCGCCCGGCTTTCTGTATGCTTTTTATATCTTGTTAGGAACCTTATTCTTTAGGTTGGGGAAATGTCCGTCTGTGATTTTGTTACAAATATTTTCTGTATCTTTAACATGAATTTTTTCATCTTTCTCTATTCATATTATTTGTACAATTAGTCTTTTCATAGTGATCTGGTTTTATGCCTAAAGTGTTCTAATTTTCCTGGATGTTTTGTACCTGGACATTTTTTAGATTATATTTAACATTTTCTTTGGATTAGGTATCCATTTCTTCTACCATGTCTTCAATTTTTGTGATTCTCTCTTCCATATCTTGTATTCTGTTGGTGAGGTTTGCCTCAGACTTTCCTGTTCAAGTTCCTAAATTTTTCATTTCTACTTTTCCCTCAGTTTGGTTATCTTTATTGATTCTATTTCCACTTGCAAGTCTTGAACTGATTACATCATTCATTCAACTGTGTTTTCATAAAAGTTTAAATGGATTTGTTTATTTCCTCTTTAAGGACCTCTTAACATATTATAAAGGTTGTTTTGCTGTACTTGCTTTGTGCTTCAGCTGTATTGCATTTCTTGGGGCCTACTGTGGTAAGGTTGCTGGGTTCTAGTGGAAAAAAATCGTCCTAACTGTTAATCATTGCATTTTTACACTGGTCTTTAGGCATCTGGATCTGGAATGATTATAATTCTAGGTACTGATATGTAGTCTTGTCTCTGTCCAGTGGGTGTTCTATTCTCTTGTTTCTGTTGTCTTCTCTGGTTCTTACATTATGGTGACTGTAGGTTCCTGGAAGTAAAGGTTTCTGAAATCCTACCAAGTGTGATTACTGGGGGTTCCAGATAGAATTTGATTCTTGTTACTGGGACTTGATACTTAAAAATGGAGATGGATTAGAAGTGGGAGACCTGTAGGTTTCCAGAAGATGGAGGAAATAAGAGTTTTCCACCTATCAGAGACCAGAGAGAGAAGAGGCAGCAGCATGTAGTCTGCTACAGAGCTGGGGATGAGACTGGATTGTTGGACGTGGAGAAAAGGAGGCAGAGTGAATATCTGAAGATTGCTTCCCTGCATCCCTGGCATATCTGCTTCCCTGCTCAGAGTAGCTGGTGGGTTTACAGGGAATTGATAAAGGAGTTAGTGGTTTAGAGAAAGGGACAGGTGGTGAGGAAACCTGTAGGGGAATAACCGCATCATTCTCTGTCCTAGGGGGATGGAGGAGAGAGGAAGGGGAGCCTGCTGCAAGTGGTCTACTCTGGAGCTGGAGATGAGACTGGGAGACTGGATTTGGTGGAGAGGAGGGAGATACAATTCTGGAGATCACCTACTTGCTTTCCTGACTGGCTAGCTTTCTGATTTTGCACTGCCTCATTTAATATAAAGTTTTTCATTTCTTGCAATTTTTTCATTTAATTTTTAATTTTTATTTTTATTTCAATAAAATTTGATTATGTATTTTCATTATCCATTCATCTTTGGATGAACATCTAGGATGCTTGCATTTCTTGCTAGTATGCCTAAATTATAATAAACAAAGACAGGCAAAATTATCTGTATTAAGATACAGAGCTCTTTGGGTATGTGTCCAGGACTGATATAACTGGATTACATGATAACTTTATTTTTAGTTTATGTCTTAAAGAAATATCCGCAGTGATTTTCACAGTGGTTGCACAAGTTTATGCTTCCACAGTAAATAACAATTCTTTCCCACATCCTTTCTAGAATTTGTTGTCATTTGTTTTCATAATGAAAGCCATTCTTACTTAAAATAAGCCCATAAGACCAGGAGAAAAAAAAAGAAGCATTAAGATGGGACAGTGGGGAGGTAATAGGGAAGAAATGATACGGAAATAAAAGCATGAATCCTGGGGTGAAAGAATTTAAGTATCCATGAAGGCCAGAGAGATGGGAAGGAAGAGGGAGCAGAGGAATAGTCAATCAAAACTAAGTATATATGAAAATTTCATAAGGAAACCTGTAATTTTGCAAGATAATTAAAAGTTTAAAAATAATGGTTTACATTAGTCCCTGTCTATTCATCTCACTGTCCAAGATCACTCAGAAATCTCCAATTTATTTTGCCTTTTAAGACACATTTGCTGTTTCTTGATGTGAATTAAGTTCTTGTCATTACTGAAGTTAAGCATTTATTCATGATAATGTGAAAATTCCGGAAAACAATTTATCCCATCTCCCCAATATATGATGTTAATTGTTTAAATCCACTTGCTTAAGATTTATTTGTTTGTTTGGTTTGGTTTCTTAAAAACATGTTTAAAAAATAAATCTTTGTCTCCCATGATCACCAGATCCATTAGATCATATTCAGTTAACCTTTTTCCATATACCTCCTTGAAATCCAGAATCTGGAAAGAACAAGCAAATAACAAAATAGTAAGGACAGTCCAATCCTGATCTTTGCAAATCTGCAAGCCCACAAATTTAATACTTAGTAAGGCTTGTGCTGAACTCATGTACCAGATGAGGTCAACTTTTAAGACTCACTGAGTTTGATCTGACCTGATTATTCAATGGTTTTGAAAATTCATTTTAGATAAAGCTGTTTTCCAAATCTCCAATTTCCTAAAGTCACCCATACCCTACAATTTACCAATCATTCAGTGATTTATTGTATGTATCTAACCATCATGTATTTGCCCTTGTATTTATAAATTAGCAATATCCTTTGTAGCCATTACAGACATACTGTTACCTTTTTCTCCTTGTATTTTTTCTTACAAAAACAGAGAGGAACATTTTACCTTAGTTACTTTAGCATGCTTCCGAAAGAGTAACACATGGGCACAGTAATTTACAAATAAAGCTAGCTTATTTCACAGTTGAGCTTTCCCAAAATAAGATCACTGCACTGCATTGTGAGTATGGTAGGGCACACATGAATTAAAACAGCATAAAATTATGCATAATTTTAAAGATGGCTTTAAATTGCACATTTACTCAATTAATGTAAAACTTTTGCTACTTTCCAGAGCTATTTTAATGCCAATTCTGGCAACTCTAAATGTTTTGTTTGTTTTCCAATTCTTATGTGAGCAAATCAGAATTGATGGCTTCCTATATTTCATCCCAAATATTTTAGTGTTTGGCTCAAATCTATCCCCCATCTTAGCCCCCTGTACATCCCCCCATAGCCACCATCACTGTTGCCCATCAAACTCCACACTCCCTCCCTTTCTCTGTCTCTGTCTCTCTGTCTCTGTCTCTCTCTGTCTCTCTCTGTCTCTCTCTCTCTCTCTCTTCCTGCCTGTCTGCCTGTCTGTCTGTCATTCACTATTCACTATATCTCTATCATTACCTCTCTCCTTATATACTTTAAGTTCATTTAGTAATACCTGTATGTGAAATAGATGTGAGATCATCTATTAGGGCCTGAATGCCCTTTTAGGGCCAAGATCACTGAAGAAAACTGCCTCTCCCACTCAGAAAACCACCAACTGGCAATAGTTCCTCAGATAGAGTTGAGGTTTCATAAGACCATTGCCTGTCTATGAAGGGATTATGACCGGCTTGATTTTTGCAAGTCGTCACATGCAGTCTCAGACACTATGAGTTCAGGTGTGATTCTGCACTGTCATGTCCATCACATACTATTTTGGTATAGCACTTTCTTCTTTCTGACTGTTACAATCTTTGCCCTCCTTTCTGTGAAGTTCCCTGAGCCTTGGGCAGAGGAATTGTGATATAGATGTTGTATTTATAGGTGAGCACAGAGCAGTTTCTTGTTGTATGCATGTTTGTTGGCCGTGGGTCTTTGTACCACCACTTTTTACATAAAGAAGAGTATTTGATGAGGGTTTAGATATACACTGATCGATAGGCATGAAGATAAGAACTTAGTGGACAGTTTATAAATGTATGCATTTAACAGAATAATAGCACTAAATTTTCACTTAAGGACTATGACATACCATCCATGGTGTTTCAAACCAATTAACATCAGGTATGGATTTTAACTTATATAATGATTTAAAGCCAATAAGAAAGTGGTTGGTTATTCCATAATTTCATAGTATTGTTTCTTCGCACCAAAGGGCATATCTTGTCGAGCCAGTGACTATTGTAGCTTCCAGAGTTCACAGTTGTGTAAGACTGATGAATAATGTAATAGCCTGATATTATGCAGAGTAACTTCCAGCTCCATAAAAGCTAGCCAGTATAGACAAAGTTCCCAGGTTGGTACTAGCTTAGTTTCTCTGTGTGCTATGATTCAGGTATGTAGTATTTTTATCAATAAAGTCTTACCATGAAGGTTCCAGAGAGTAATCGGGTGTAACAGCAATAGTGTGTAAAGTTTTAGGAGGCTTATGGAGCTCCACTTACCAAAACCTCAATAAAGATAATCCACACCAGGCACTGACCCTTTTATTTGGTAGCTTATTGTATCTAACTGGGGAATCTTTCCCCTGTTATAGGTTAATTACATTTAAAGTCCTTTCTATGTATATATGTATGTATTAAAGGATTATTATAAAATAGAAGGTTTCTATATGGTATTCTCAAATGTTTTTACCTATTTCCCTTGTCCATACACCCTCTTCTACACTGCCCTCTGATTCCCTAACTCATTTATCTCTTCTTGTTCCTATATCCCCCTTTAACACCGTCCTTGCACTAACTGCCTTCCCTTGGAATCCTTAACTCATTGCCCCTTACTCATTTCCTGACTTCTTTGAGTACTCCAATTTAAATAACGTGTCAAAAGATTCAAATGTAATTTCCATATGTGAGGAAGAACATGCATTGTTTCTCTTTGGGACCCAGGCTGACTCTCCAGTTCCATTCATTTTTCTTTCAATTATAAAATTTTATTTTTCTTTGCAACTGAATAAAATTCCACTATGTATAAGAATCACATATTTATTAGCCATTCATCCACTGGTAAATATCTACTTTGTTTTTTTCTCTTAGTTTTTGTGAATATGGCAGCAATTAGTGGGTATAAGCACATATCTTTACAGAACAGCATAGTTCTTTAAAATATGCTCAGGAGTGATGTAGCTAGATGATATGGTAGATCTCTTTCCAGCTTTAAAAAATGAAGCAATTTCTTTACATTTTGAGATTATAATATAATTACATAAATTTTCTTTCTATCTCCTCCTTCTAAATCTTTCCACCTTCCCAAAGATCCTTTTACTCTCTTTCAGATTCATGGCAGTTGGTTTTTTGTCATTACACACACACACACAGACATATATGTATATACATATATGTATACATATATATATATATAAATACAGACTACACACATATCAATACATATAGTAATATACAGTGAAATATATAACATATGAACGTATAATAATATAAAAATATATATTTTCAAACTTACCATACACAAACACACAGAAACACACACAAATGCAACCTGGTAAGTCAACATAATGTTACTTGTATGGTTATGGTTTTTTAGGTGCTGACTGTTTGGTATTGTATAACCAAGGGGTGAAAAGCTTGTAAGAACGAGAGCAATAGGAAGTTTCCTGTGAGATTATATCTTTTATAAATGTCAGACACTACACCCATTAAATCTCACCAACACAGCTGCTGAAACATGACCTGAACAAGGCCAATGTTAAGTGATATGTTATCATAGAAGGGGGAAACTAATGAGCAAGGCCTCAATTTTAGACAAAATGTTAAGTTAGCTAAGTAATGCTGAACATGGAAGAAATAGTATTCCCCAGGGAAGAGCACACCAATGATTATTTCTAGGATTTTTTTAGATATCTCTACACTAGTTTCCATATGGTTTCACTGGTTTGCACTCCCACTAACAAAAAGTGTTCCCCTTTCCTAAAATCGACACTAGCATTAATTTTTTGATTTGGTTATTAATCTTAACCATTCTTACGAGGATAATATGGAAATTAAAACTAGTTTCAGTTTGTGTTTCTCTGGTGACTAAGTATGCTAATTATGTTTGTCTTTTCTTTTTAATTATTATTTACATTTCTCATTCGATGTATTTTCATAAAAATTAAAATCAAAACAAACAAACAAGACAGTTATATAAAACATACTAAAATAAAAATCAAAACAACAGTAGGAGTGTGGACTTACACAAGGGTTCTCAAGTCTATTCTACAGATCAATATGTCTGTTTTTAATGTCAGTATCATACTGTTTTCAATACTATAGCTCCAATGTATCTTAAAATTAGGGATGCTTATTTCTACATCTGTTTTAATAGTTCAGAATTGTGTTGGAAGTCCTGGCTTTTTTGTATTTGTATATGATTTTGAGATGATATTTTTGAAAAATTTGTGAAGAAATGCAGTTGAATTTTGATGAGAATTGTGTTGAATCTGTAAATTGCTTTTAATAGTTGGGACATTTTTGCATTATTTCTACTGCTTTGGGACTTACCACTGACCCAAGCCCCATTTCTCACCAGGGATCTCATAGCCACTACACATGACAGGGGCCTGGATAGGATGCCTGCACTCTCCCTCTTCTCCTACTCAAATCTACACCCCAATGTCAGATCTTATCTCTAGGCCTTGCTTAGTTTCCCATACCCTGCGCCCAGATCAAGTCTAGTGAATTTCCTGAATCCTAGAACCTGTACCTCCTTCCACTCCCCTACATGTAGCACTAGTTACCTACCGCCCTTTCAAGTTCAGTCTTACCAGCTTCAGCTGTGCTATTTCCATCGCTGAGCTTGGCTTACCACACAGTCCTTGCCTCTGACTGGCCTTTTCAGTACTTCTAAGCTTAGCCCTTAATACTACCACATCCATAGGCCAGGCCTATGTTCAAGTCTAATCTGTTGAGCTCCCTAAACTTTTGTGCAATATCCTCAGTCTCTAGAACTACTCCTGGGTTACACATCCTATGCATAGGTCCAGTCCCTTTTTCCACACCCTAGACCATATGTACCATATCCAACCTCCCTGCCTAGCACAGATTGCACTCCTGTACAAGGATATACACTGATGAGTCCTTGAAACCTCTTCTAAAATCACCCAACCCTCAGGATTTGCTGTGTAGCCTCTACACTGGCTTAGCTTGAGGCAGCCTAAAATGATGCACAGCCAAAAGAAAAAATTCCACGTGCCCAGTTCACATCATAAAATCACAAACAATATCAAAAACTAAGGCAATATATGTCCCCAAAAAATCCATCAGACTAATAAAAATGGTATCCAGTGAGAATTCTCTGGAATAAACCAGTACACAGAACTAAAAGAAACAACCACAAACTTCATCCAAGATCTCAAAGAGTTTAAAGAAGACACAAATAAACAATTGAATTTGCTTAAGAAGAATAGCAAGAAATATGTGTCTAATGCCCAAGAAAATACAAATTTTCAGCTGAAGGAAATGGTGAAAAACCAGAGTTTGAAATATGGAATTCACTAAAGAGATAAAAATATCGAAGAGAATGCAAGCTGAAATAAAGTCAAAACTTAAAAGCCTAATAAACCAATTAGAAAACTCACTAAGGACAATGGCATGGGGTTTTGTTCCTATTTCATGTTCTGGCTTTGTGGGAGCCTGGCCAGTTTGGATGTTCACCTTCCTAGACCTGGATGGAGAGGGAAGGGACTTGGACTTTCCACAGGGCAGGGAACCCTGACTGCTCTTCTGACTGGAGAGGGAGGGGGAGAGGAGTGGGGGTAGGGGGAGAGGGGCGGGAGGAAGGGGAGGGAAATGGGAGGCTGGGAGGAGTCAGAATTTTTTTTCAATAAAAAAAGAAAACTCAGGAAAAGTCTTGCAGATAGATTGAATCAAGAAGAAGATAAAACAACAGGATATGACAATAAAGTAGAGAAACTGTAGACAAAATCTTAAAAGAAAACTTCCCCAAGCTAAGGAAAGTCATACCAATACTGATATAAAAAACACACAGAACACCAAATAGATAAGACCAGAAGAGAAAATCATTACATCATATCAAGGTTAAAATGTTATTTAGAAGAAAGAAAGGATACTGAAGCTGCAAGAGGGGGAAAAATCACACATAAAGGAACCCTCATCATAATAACAGCATATTTCTCAACAGAAACTTTGAAAGCTACAAGATTCTGGTACAATGTACCTCATGTTCTAAAAGACCATGAATGACAAGCTACACCGTTTCACCCAGCAAAACTACCTGCCATTATTGAAGGAGAGAAAAACTTTCCATGATACAAACAGGCTAAAAGAATGTCTGTCTACCAAAACAGCCCTAAATATATTAGAAAAAGCAGTATTTGCTCTGAAGAAAGGAATCAGTATATCCAAAAAAAAAAACTAGAAAGAAAATGAAACTGCAATTACTAAAACAAAAAGTATGACTAAGAACACACACACAAATCAATAATATCTCTGCAATAAACACACACTCTCCAAAAATAACTAAGAATTAATGGCCGTTTAAAGTATTAATGACCTTACTTCTCAAATCAAAAGAAACAGGTTAGACAAACAGATTAAGAAAAAAATCCAATTTTCGGTTGTTTACAAGAAACTCAGCTTGAAAGCTAGGCACTACCTCATAGTGAAATGATGTGAACAAAAGTATTCCAAGCAAACAGAACCAGGAAACAAGTAAGCATTGATATCCTAATGTATATCAAAATAGACTTCAAATAAACCTTATCAGAAGAGACAAAGAAGGGCACTTTTTAAAAAATCAAGGTAACAGCTGACCAAGAAGATATTACAATCCTAAACCTATATGCACCAAATTATTTTAAACCCAATTGCATAAAAGCATGCAAATGAAATCAAAGATTTATATTAACACCAACACAATAATAGTAGTTGATTTCAAATTCTTTTTTATTTTAGTAGATCTGTCACCTGGACAAAAAAATAAACATAGAAACACCAAAATTAAATGGCATCCTACATCATGTGGACCTAGCACATATCTACAGAATAGTCTACCTAAGCACCAAAGAATGTACATTCTACTCAGCAGTCCATGGAAGCATCTCTAATACTGACAACATCCTGGGATACAAAACAAATCTTAAAAAATTTGGGAAAATTGAAATATCTCTATGCATCTTATCTGACCAGAATGCTGGAAAATTTAAAGTTGACAGCAGATAAATATCTAGTAAATTCAGAAACTAATGGAGATTAAACAACTTATAATGAATGATGAGTGGGTCAAAATGAAACAAATAAAAAATTAAAAAACAGATAAAATAATCTCTGAGCATATTAAAAGAAATACTATGAGGGAACTTATAAGCTTCTCTGTTACTAGACCTTAAAAAATACAAATTAATTAATTAATGATGCAATTCAAGAATTCAATAAGGCCAATTTTTTTTCTTTTATTATTAGATTAAAAAAAATACCAATCAAAGTTCCCACTCCCGCTCTTCCTCCCATTCCTTCCATACACCCTCCCACCCCATCACCATCCAGTTCTCAGAAAGGGTAAGGCACGTTACTTTGGGGAAGGTTCAAGTCCATCTCTATCTACTATATCTAGACTGAGAAAGGTATCCATCCAAAGAGAATACTTTCCAAAAAAGCCAGTGCATGCAGTAGGGATAAACCTAGTACCACTGCCAGTGGCCCCTTAGTCTGCCCCAGCCATGCAACTGTCATCCACATTAAGAGAGACTAGTTTGGTCCTATGCTTGCTCCTTTCCAGTCTAGCTGGTGTTGGTGAGCTCCCATTAGCTCAGGTAAACTGTTTAAGTGGGTGTATGGGTGTATCCATCATGGTCTTGACCTCTTTGTTCATATTCTCATTTCTCCCACTCTGCAGCTGGAGTTTGGGTGCTCAGTTCAGTGCTCCGATGCTGGTCTCAGTCTCTGTTTGCATCTGTTGTTGGATGAAGGTTCTATGATGATATTTAAAATAATCATCAGTTTGACTACAGGGCAAGTCAAGATTAGGCACCCTCTCTTCTATTGCTTAGTTTCTTCGCTGGGGTCATCCTTTTGGATTCCTGGGAATTTCTCTGGAGCCAGGTTTGTGCTAACCCTATAATGGCTCCCTCAATCAAGATATATATTTCCTTGCTCTTATCTCTATTCTTCCTCCATCTCGACTATCCCATTCCCTCAAGTTCTCCTCAACCCTCTCCTCTTCCTCTTCCACCCTTCCTTCTCTTCCCATCCCCATGCTCCCAAATTTGTCAGACAGTCTTGTCTGTTTCTAATTTCAGGTGTGTCTTATATGTTTTTCTTTGGGTTCGCCTTATTACTTAGCTACTCTAGGATCATGAACTATAGGCTCAATGCCCTTTGTTTATAGCTAGTATCCACTTATGAGTGAGTATATGCCATATTCATCTTTTTACATCTGGGTTACCTCACTAAGGATAGTGTTTTCTAATTCTATTTGCATGCATAATTCAAGATGTCATTGTTTTTACTGCTGAGTAGTACTCTAATGTGTTCATTATCCATTCCTCAGGTTAGAGGCATCTATGTTGTTTCCAGGTTCTGGCTATTACAAATAATGCTGCTATGAACATAGTTGAACAAATGCCTTTGTAGTAGGTCTGAGCAGCTTTTGGGTATATGCCCAAGAGTGGTATTGCTGGATCCTGAGGTAGGTTGATTCCCAGTTTTCTCAGAAAGTGCCATACTGATTTCCAAAGTGGTTGTACAAGTTTGCATTCCTTCCATCAATGGATGAATGTTCCCCTTACTCCACAACCTCTCCAGCAAAGGCTATCATTGGTGTCTTTGATCTTAGCAATTCTGATAGGTGTAAGATGGTATCTCAAGGTTGTTTTGATTTACATTTCCCTGATGACTATGTCGAACATTTCCATAAGTATCTTTTGGCCATTTGTGATACTTCTGCAGAGAATTCTCTGTTCAGTTCTGTGCCCCATTTTTAATTGGGTTGTTTAGAATTTTAATGTCTAATTTCTTGAGTTCTTTATATATTTTGGAGATCAGTCCTTTGTCTAATGTGGGGATGGTAAAGATCTTTTTCAGTTGTTAGTCGGGGGCATAAAAGATTCCCCAAATCAAATGGCCTATTGCTGTTGCCCTTGGTTGTCTCACAGAGGTTGAACACAAGTCTCCATTCCTGAAGACACCGTGTCCTTCAGATACAGAACACAGAGGATTCCAGATAGATACGAACTGAGAGGCTCCTTCCTCAGCAGGAGCTTTCATAGACTAGAAAGTACTATGCAAGCTGTCATCCAAATCAAATAAATCCAAAGCTACAGTGATGCCAATAAAACACAAAAATGACCAGCTCAGGAAGATATCTCTATAGCTACAATAATGACACTCATATTTTGGTAGTAAGCAACAGCTTTCTAATTGGATTTAAGGCCTGCTCAACAGAAGGAAAATCATACTTGGTACTGGCAATCTAGCTGGTGAGGTCATAGATCTTAGAGGAGAGCTTAGTACCACCATTTTACTAAAAAAGATTAATTTCTAAATGAATTATAAATATTAACCTGTATGCCCACAGATAAGTATAGGTCTCACACCTCATCAGAGAATCTTTGTTTTGCAGAAGATGGAGACTATTACAGAAAACCACAACTAGTTCAAATGCAGAAATCAACCAGTAAACCAATGGTGGGGAGCCCACACTGATTGGATACATTTACAACACAACTCCTGTACATAAGGCTCAGAGAGCATTGTGAGAAAAGATCCACAAAGATTTTTTTCTTTTGGTTTTTCAAGACCTGGTTTCTCTGTGTAGCTCTGTCTGTTCTGAATCTGGTTTTGTAGATCAGGCTGGCCTTGAACTCACTGAGATCCACTTGACTCTGCTTTCTAAGTGTTGGGATTAAAGTTGTGCACCACCACCACCCAAACATATGGATCCATAAAAACATTTAAGAGCCATAGAACCAAGAAATCTGCTGATTCTGTTTCTAGATATGACAGGAAAATTTCATCCATGATAACTTAATAACATGGCTGCCTAAACAAGACATGTACAAGGACACCAACAGATACCCTATCATGGAAGGGAGAAATCTCACAAGGCGCCACCTGGAAGTGATGCTCTATTTGAAGCTAAGAACTCCTGAGAAAGGAGTCTCCAGGGATGAGCCACAATACCAAGTAGTCAACACTGAAATCATATATATACATACAAACAGCACTAAACAGACTCACAGGTTGCATTTATATTATATTGTGTGTGTGTGTGTGTGTATGTGTATAACAGTAACAAAGAATTTAAAAGGGTTTAAAAGGATACAAATGTGAAATATGGGGAATGCTGGAGGAAGGAAAAGGAAAGAGATTAATAATGTAAGTATATGAGTGAGTACATCCCGTGCTCCTCTTTTTGGGTCTGGCTTACCTCACTCAGGATAGTGTTTTCTATTTCCATCCATTTGCATGCAAAATTCCCTGTGGAAAGTCCAAGGAACCCCCACCTCCATCCAGTTCTAGTAATGTGAGCATCCAAACTGCCTAGGCTCCTACAAAGCCAGTACGTGCAGTAGGATCAGAAACCCATTGCCATTGTTCTTGAGTTCTCAGTAGTCCTCATTGTCCGCTATGTTCAGAGAGTCCGGTTTTATCCCAGGCTTTTTCAGACCCAGGCCAGCTGGCCTTGGTGAGTTCCCAATAGAACATCCCCATTGTCTCAGTGTGTGGGTGCACCCCTTGCGGTCCTGAGTTCCTTGCTCATGCTCTCTCTCCTTCTGCTCCTGATTTGGACCTTGAGATTCCTGTCCGGTGCTCCAATGTGGGTCTCTGTCTCTGTCTCCTTCCATCGCCTGATGAAGGTTAATATTCAGGAGGATGCCTATATGTTTTTCTTTGGGTTCTCCTTATTTAGCTTCTCTAGGATCACTAACTATAGGCTCAATGTCCTTTGTTTATGGCTAGAAACCAAATATGACTTGATTGGGGGAGGGAGAGAGAAATGGGAGGCGGTGGTGGGGAAGAGACAGATATCTTTAATAAATAAATAAATTTTAAAAAAATAATGTAAGTATATTTTAATGTAAAAGTAAGCAAAACAAATTTCAAAAGTATAAGACTATCAGAAGCATAAAGAAAAATTACTTGGGAATTTAAGACTAGGCAAAGGGAATTTAGACTTCATCCCTATGAAAGGATTAATGAAAGGACAACCTGATAAGTTATACGTCAAAATTGTAAAGGGGAAAAATCAAAAGGAAATACTTAAAAATCATATATCCAACAAAGAACTCATACATAGTCTACATAAAGAACTCTAGATACTCAATAATAAATCCAAATTATTATGTTAGACTCAATGAGAAAAGTTATAAAGAATAACATTACCAGAAAAGATATACAGACGGAAAACAATTACATGCAAATTGATTCAACATTATTATCTACTAAAGACAGAATAATTATCCCATATAATAAAATATGAAACACATATAAATATGACCAAAATAAAAGCAAAGACAAAATTAACAATACTAGCTATAGGTTAAAATGAGGGGGAAATGGATCAAACGTGCATTTCTGGTAAAATGTATAATGCTACTTCCGTTCTGGAAAGATTGTGAACGCCAAAGGACTTTTATATCTGCTGTGAGATCATGTCTTTTATATATGACAGGCAAGCTGCACCCATAAACTCTCCGCAACAAGATCAAAATGGTGACAAAACCAGTGGACATTCTACTACTATAAATGGAGGGAATCTCATAAGGCTCCATCCATAGAAGAATTTCTTTAGGTTGTCAATGCCTACTGATAGAGGGAGAATTAGTCTCTTCCTTGGTTTAGCTCCTACATAAGTTGTCATATCCAGCCTGGACACATACACATGTAAGCAAGATAAATGAACTTGGTAGGTTTTATATATACATGCATACGTACACATATAAGCATTATATATATTGATATATGGACATATAGATATATAGATTTTCGGGAGGAACAAGAGAATTGAAGAAGGAAAGATGGGCAAGGGTGATATTGATGCAGTATTCATGTATGAAGTTCTCAAAAAAATAAATTATTAAAAATAATAATATGGTAAGAGATGATAGAAAGGAGGGTGTTTGTTGATTAAAAAACAGTAGAAGACAAATTCATTTTATGGTATTGAATTTTAAGTCCTTGATTTCATTAATGGCAAAATCATGGTTATCACATGATATTGCAGTTTATTTAAAGGGGATAGCATTGAGGAAGTTAGATAAGTCATATGTATGTATGTGTGCCATATGTGTTCCTGATGACTGTAAAGTTTACAGAAGACATTATATCCCCCAAAATTGGAGTTGGAGCTCTGTGTAAATGCTAGAAACCAAGCCCTAGTTCACTGAAATAGCAATAAGTACTCTTAATCACTGAGCCATCTGTCCTACTCCTTTTTCTTTTATTAAATACTATTTTATTAATTATTTTTTATTGAAAGTAGATTCTTTTCTCATACAATATAACCTGACCAGTTTCCCCTCCCTCAACTCCTACCAGCTCTTCCACAACTTCATTTGCCCCATACCCACTCCCCCTTCATTTCCTTTTCAGAAAAGTATAGGCTTTCAAGAGACAACAAGCAGACCTGACAAAAGAGGATACAATAGGATGAGGTAAAAGTCTTTGTGTCAAGTTTGGACAAGGCAATCCAATAGAAAGAAAAGAGTTCCAAAAATAGTCAAAAGAATCAGAGTTTCATCTGCTCCCACTGTTAGGGGGTCCCATAAAACCACCAAGCTAACAGGCATCATATGTAAGCAGAGGACCTAGCAGAGACCCATGAAGGCTCTATGCTTGTCATTTCAGTCTTTGTGAATCCATATGAGCCCTGCTTAGTTGATTTGGTGGGCCATGTTTCTGGTGTCCTCAATCCCCTCTGACTCATCCAATCATTCAGAATTTCATACACTGTATTTTGGTCACTTTCCCCTCCTTCAACTTCTTCTAGATCCACCTCCACCTCACTACCAACCTAATTTCTTTTTTTTAATTTATTTATTTATTTAAGATTTCTGTCTCTTCCCCGCCACCACCTCCCATTTCCCTCCCCCTCCCCTAATCAAGTCCCCCTCCCTCGTCAGCCCAAAGAGCAACCAGGGATCCCTGCCCTGTGGGAAGTCCAAGGACCACCCACCTCAATCCAGGTCTAGTAAGGTGAGCATCCAAACTGCCTAGGCTCCACAAAGCCAGTACGTGCAGTAGGATCAAAAGGGTTTTTGATCCAACCTAATTTCAAATTAACAAAAGAAAGAGCAGAATGACCCAAAGCAATAAGAGCAGAAATGAAAAGGGAAACATTAAAAGAGACACTGAGAACCTTTACAGAATCATAAAGACATGCACTTAAAATCTATATTCCACTCAAGTGAAAACTCTAAAACAAATGGTGAATTTCTCAATGCATATGTCCTGCCAATGTTAAATAAAGAATTAAATATTTAAATAGACCCATTTACAATCATTGAGATAAAAGTAGTCATTAAAAATCTTCTAACTAAAAAAAAAATGTCCATTACCAGGTGAATTTTACACAGAACTCTACACCTTCAATAAGAATTAACACCAACATCCTAAAATAATTTTTTACAATAATCAAGGTGGAACATTTTAAAATTATTTTTATGAAGGAAATTTTAAACTAACACTAAAATCATTTTATTTCTTAAACTATATATAAACACACAATTATGTTAAAATATGAAGCTTGATTAAAGTACATTTAAGTTATCATAGCAATAAAATATTTCAAGTCTCATAAATAAAATTATCTAACAAAAAAGTCTGAACAATGTGTATATAACCTTGTTGAAAGTCAATGTCTAAGATGTCAATAAATTGAGACATTATATTCTCAGAGTAAACTGAGAATCTTTGGAAATCAGTATGGCTGTTTCTCATAAAATTGTGAATCAACCTACCTCAGGATCCAGCAATACTACTCTTGGGAATATACCCAAAAGATGCTCAATCATACTACAAACACACTTTCAACTATGTTAATAGCTGCTTTATTTGTAATAGCCAGAACCTGGAAACAACGTAGATGCCCCTCAACTGAAGAATGGATAAAGAAAGTATGGCACATTTACACATTAGAGTACTACTCAGCAGGAAACAAATGACATCTTGTATTTTGCATGCAAATAGATGGAATTAGAAAACAATATCCTGAGAGAGGTATTCCAGACACAGAAATACAAATAAGTATGTACTCACTCATAAGTGGATACCAGCTATAAACAAAGGACCTTGAGCCTAAAGTTCATGATCCTAGAGATCCTAAGTAATAAGGTGAACTCCTTTAAAAAAACATATATAGACCCACCTGGAAACTGGAAACAGACAAGATCACCTGACAAAATTGGGAACATGGGGGCAGGGAGTAGAAGGAAGGGTAGAAAGGGAGAAGGGGAAGAGAAGGTGAGAAGGGGGGGTGGGTTAAGGAGGACTTGAAGGAATGGGATAGTTGAGATGAAAGAAGGACAGATGAGAACAAGGAAAGAGATATCTTGATTGAGGGAGCCATTATGGGGTTAGCAAGAAACCTGGCTCTAGAGAAATTCCCAGGAATCTAAAAGGATGATGCCAGCTAAGACCCTAAGAAATATAGGAGAAGATGCCTGATCTTGACTTGCCCTGTAGTCAGGCTGATGATTATCTTAAATATCACCATAGAACCTTCGTCTAACAACAGACACAAACAGAGGCAGAGACCCACATCAGAGCACTGGACTGAGCTCCCAAGGTCCAGTTGAAGAATAGAAGGAATAAGACTATGAGCAAAGAGGTCAAGACCATTAAAGACTCATCCACTGAAACAGTTTACATGAGCTAATGGGAGTTAACCAACTCCAGCTGGACAGGGAAGGAGCAAGCATAGTGTAGTGATGAGGTGAGCAGGCCTGCTTTTGGTCCCGCCTGGCTCCTGCATGGTTAGATTTACACCCGAAATAACAACACACAAATTGTATTCATTTAAACACAGTCTGGCCCATTAGCTCTAGCCTCTTATTGGCTAATTCTCACATCTTGGTTAACCCATTTCTCTTAATGTGTGTAGCACCATGAGGTGTTGGCTTTTACCAGGAAAGATCCTAACCTACATCCGTCTCGGGTTCGGGGAATCATGGCATCTGCCTTACTCTGTTTTCTTTCTACCAGAATTCTGTTCTGTCTACTCCACCCACCTAAGTGCTGGTCTATCAAAAGGCCAAGGCAGTTTCTTTATTAACCAATGAAAGTAACACATAGACAGAAGACCCACCTACATCAGCATAGGACCAAACTAGTCCCTCTGAATGTGGTTGACATTTGTATGACTGGGGCAGACTGAGGGGCACTGGGATTTACCTCTACTGCATGTACTGGCTTTTTGGGATCCTATTCTCTTTGGATGTATACCTTGCTCAGCCTAGATATAATAGACCTTGGACCTTCCACAAAGCAAAATGCCTTACTGTCTCTTAGGATTAGAAAGAGGTGGGGTGGGAGGCTGTGCGGAGGGAGTGGGAGGAGGGAAGGGTATGGGAATTTGGCGTGGTATTTTTTAAAACAATCTAATAAATTAAAAAAAATAAATTGCACTGTGATAATGCTGTGATCAAAGACAGATGTTAGTTCATTTTAAGGAAGGGGGAGAGAGACACATGCAGAGTGTGAAAAATAAAATATTTTAGTGTGTGCATAAAGTTCCTGAAACACTAACTGCTAAATGAGAGACAAAGCTGGGTTTTGACTATTTGGGTAATGGGTTTCTTATTAACATCTCATCAAGATGATTAGAATAAATTAACAATTCAGGAAGCACATTATTAAAAAGGCATTTAGATACATTATAACCCATGCACAAGGGATTTTGAGTAGTTGGTGTAGTGACTATTGAAATATTTATCACTACACCTGTGTACATACTTTTCAGACTTGGGAAGTGCTGTATTTATGGATAGAAATAATACATTTCTAAGATGTACTTAAGAGTTCTTTACAATCTATCATTAGTGAAACCATAGAGTAGTGAGGTGGACAAAAAGGAAGAGGAAACTAAATGAATGCCTACCTAGTGCTAGTCACCATTGCTTAAATTTTATAACAACATTTTGTCAGATTTTTATTTTGCCTGTTTTGAAAACATCATTTTTATAGTATAATATAATTATATCGTTACCCTTCCCTTTTCTTCTTCCTTACCATTCTATATCCCGTTCCATCCTCTTTTTTTAGTCAATGCCCTCCTTTTTTTTTTTACTAATTGTGGTTATACAAATGTATATTACTAAATATCTAAGTACAAGGAGCTTAGTCTGTATAATGTTACATGTATATGTGAATGTCGGCTGACCACTTAGTGGTGGATAACCCAATTGGTATGCTCTTCCCTAGGGAAGACCATTTATCCAGTTTTGATCATTCCTTAGTTGCCTTTAGTACTTTGTGTAAGATTGAGGCTTCCTGGGATTTCCTCCACCAACCCTATTATTGTCTTTATTCAAATTATCATTAGGTATTCACATTGTTGAGACTACATGGGTGTAGATTCTGACATTTCTAAGTGACACAGTCTCACAACAAACATCCCGTTCTTCTGGCTTTTACAGTGTTTCTGCCCCCTATTCTGAAATGATCCCTGGACTTTAGATTCAAAAGTTATAGTAATATTTTATTTATGGTTTTTCTTGTTTTTTGTTTTGTTGAAACAGTCAACAGTCCTACCCAGCTTTATAACCTCTGATTCACAACAATAACCAGTATTTTGGCACAGGTACCTTGGTGGTAACCAACAGCTTTCTATTTGGACTTCAGACACACTCAACAAGAGGGAAATTATGCCTGATACTGGAAACCTAGCCAACTACTCAACAATAGTGAAGTCAGAGGTCTTGGAGGAGAACCTAGAACCACTATCTTACTAAGCAAGCATAATCCCTAACTACATTCCAAATGTTCCTATACACACATTAAGGAATGGGTTTCTTGGGCTTCGACTATCTAATCTAAAATGCATGGTGTATGCCCTAGTTACCTTTCCTGTTGATGTTTGCAGCTATGATAATAACCATGACCAAGCAATTTGGGGGAGAGAAGGCTTTATTAGCCTTACTGACTATAATCCGTTATCAAGAGAAGCCAAGGCAGGAACTCAAGCAGGATTCTGAAGGTAGTAACTAAAGGTGAGATCGTAATGAACAAGAATTAATGCCTTGATGTTCATGATTGACTCAGCCTGCTTTCTTCTACAACCCAGGTCAACCTGTCAAAGATGGTATTGCCCTTAGTGAGCTGGACCCTCACACATCAATCATCAGTCAAGAAAATGTCCCACAGGCTTGTCCACAGGCCAATCTGATGAAGGGAGTGTCCCAATGAGATTTCTTCCTCCAAGTTGAATCTAGTTTGTGTCTAGATGAAAAAACTAACTAGTACAGTATATAAGGATTTAAAGGCAATGCATGCTAACATGCAATTTTGTGTGATCTCTGTCATAAGTCCATGAGTTAACATCAATATACGTACTTTAGATTTGAGAAAATGATTGATTAAATAGAGCAACTACAAACCTCCAAGTTCTACAGCTAAGAAGAGGTGGAGTCACAATTTTAATTCAAGTTTCCTCTCTTATTTAATTTTTATTGAAGCCCTTAAGTCTAGCAATTTATGATGATATAAGATGTGTAACTTTGCATTAGTGACCTTCCTGCTCTGAGGCTATTTAGTCATCTGATTTTAGTAGGGAAGTTATATTTTTTATAAAGGTGTGAAGGACTCTGTATTAAAATTTAAGTCACAACCCTAAATCTCACATATTATGTTGAAATTGTATTCAAATATCTAATTACCAAATCAAAAAGAGGTGAAGAAATTACATAATACAGTAATATTTTATCTATTTGTCATTTGTCACAGCTGTCATTTAGCACAGGTGACTTCTGAGAAAAGCAACAAATTCCTGCATTTCGGTTCTTACATAAGCTAATTTGATCAAGTTTCCTACCATTGTTAACATTTCTATGTAGATTACATCTCAACAAGTAATATCAACAATTACTATAAAGTCCTTTTTTGGGTCTTGCATTGTCCTGGACTGGCAGATGGAGTAGATAGTCCTACACACATTAATGCCTCTGCCTGTTTTTAAGATCCAGGAAGACTAGTCTACCAGAGGGATTCAGACATATAATCAGTAGAAATTACACAACCATAACTTAAAGATTTATATCACTATTTCCTTCCTAAAGTCAGTGAGCAATAGCAGATAACTTTCTTCTGCCACAGAAGAAAGAATTTTTAAATTTGGTCAAGTTCATATCTCAACATCTTGTAAAGAAATCCAAATTGACTGCTGAATCTTCTAGCTCCTATGTATAGCCCTTCCCTTCTCTGTACAGGTCTTTGGCATCTGTTCAGTGTGGTTGCTAATTTTGATTGGCATCTTGACAACATCTGAAATGAACTACAATTCAGAAATGGAGGGCACACCTGTGAGAGATCTTTGCTTGGTTTGAAGTGGGTGAATTCATGTCTAGTTCAGACCCTTGAGGTAGGAAGATATGTACCTTTGATCTGAATCATGAGGCAGGAAAACACAAGTCTTTGATTTGGATCTTGAGGCAGGAAGACACACCTTTAATCTAGGCCACACCTTCTGCTACTGGAAGCCTATAAAGAACATGGAAGAAGAAAGCCTTTGCTCTTTGACTGCATGCATTCACCTTGCTAATAAGATAATTCCTTCACTGGCATTAGTGCCTACTTCTTCCGAATTCCAGCATATACCGAAGACCACCTGAGACGTCCAGACTTATGGACTGAACAACTTCTGGATTCTTGGACTTTTCAGCCACAGAGTCCTATTGCTGGATTAGTTGGACCGTAGCCTGTGAGTGATTCTGATAAATCCCCTTTCTTTATATATAGATAAAGCAATTTATTCTATAAGTTTTGCTATTTTAGAGACTCCTAACTAATACATTCAGAGTACAGCATTCTCAACAGGGTAGAAACATTGCAGCATTCTAAGCTGGGAAAAGCATTGCTGCCCTGCTGGCATTTTCCACCTTAGTGTAAAAATCTTTTGGAACATCATAGCCAGACCTTGAAACAGAAATAATTCTTTCTTTCTTCTTTATTCTTAGGGTCCTCACTCTTTTAATAAGGTCTGATAATCAGTGGCTCTCCAAGATCCTCCCTGCCTTTGGAGGTATATTGGAATTTCTAAAAAGCATCAAACTCATGAACTGAGTAGCAATCAAGCATCCTCTACAGTACGAAGGCAGACATTACTGAACTACTCAGATCCAGAGATACTTATATTATCATTTCTCTTTCTTTATAGAAGTCCACTGAACCTAGGAAGTTGAAAATAACAACATAGAGGATTAACATCCAAGGCTAATTTTCCCATTTGTGTTGGAGATTCTACCTTTTCTGTTTCCAGAGGTTTTGTTCTGATAGTCATTCTTTTCTCAACCACCTTCAGACTCTCACTGTAGAGATTTATCTCTTAGCCCTTGAAACACACTTGTGTCTTCCATTTTTGAATAACCTGTCTCTTTAAAATTTATATTCCAAAAACTACTCCATTTTTCCCTCTTTGTCATAATCAAACTCTGTCAAAAAATTTACTATAGTTTTTCTTTTGTCTTCTTATGTTCCCTACACTTTCCAGTGTCTGATCTTACCTACAGCCATGATTTTCACATGCTGATCAATTTTAAAGTCTTAATCATTCTTCTGAGTTCAAAAGCACTATAAACACCCGTCTGTTGGCCTTTACAATTAGATAGCCTGCAATTATCACAAAATTAACCTTATCAATCTATCAAGCACCCAAAAGAATGTATATGCTCTTCTGGTGTATCCAGATTAGTTAGAAAAGAAACAAACAAACAAAAACATTATTTACCCAGTTTCTCAGTTTAAAAATATGGTTATTTAAATTTGAATTACCTTATCTAGCCTTGGAGAGCATGATCAGTGGGAATAATTCTGAATCATGTTTATTATGTGAATCTTTGATCTAAAGTATGAATGGCACTTTGAGCTTGTAGTCTTCTTTATCATCCAAACCATAACCCTTGTCTCATAATTATGATCACACATAATTATACAAATTTTAAGAGAGGAACTTTCCTCACAATGCTTCATTACCTGTCCTGGAAACTGTAAAGAACATCAAGAAAGTCTTAGGGAACTGTTGTAACCAAAAGGAATTTAAGGAAACATGACAATTAGATGTTTCTTGTTTCTTAAATCAGAATTGTCCCCATGCTTTCTTTTTACCAAAAATACTCACAATTATCCTTTTGGATATCTTCATCTCAAGTTTCAATGAAAAAGTATATCCCACAAAATCTAAAATAAATACTTTGAAGCCCTTTATAGAAAATTGTTGATTGCCAATAGCCATGAACACTGCCTAGTGCTTTTTGGTCTGCAAATATTATTTGTCAGTTAACTGAGGATTAAAATTATCTGTGTGTGAAAACACACAACTGTTGAGTCTTTTATTATTTGTAATTAATCATGAATTGTTTTCAGTGGAATTACTAACTCCTAGCTAGAGAGAGATTGCTTCAAAGACAGAACTTTCTTTGCCTTTCTATTTGGATTCCTTACAATCCGTATTTCTTACTCTATCAGGAACTTTTTTCATAGTATTCTCTTGTACTCATATTGTCTTGCACCACACTAATCTGTTCAATAATACCCCTGGAAAGAGTAAAATAATATACTTTTCTCAATTAATCTCTCAACAAATAAAGGCAAATAAAATTCCTAAGTAAAAGCATCTACCATCAAAAGAGATTTTGGATCCTTGACAATATGGTGCTTTCTTTTGTTGTTTTTAATTTAAGTTTATTTTTTGAGAAATGTAATGCATGAGTATATCATAGTGGCAATCGGCAGCTGTCTAAATCTAGTCAAAGCATACGTAGCAGGGAATTGATGTCTGGTACTGTAAACATAAACAAATACCCATGGCAAGTGAATGCATGGATCTTAAAGGAAAACATATTACCATCACTTTTCTAAATTAGTGTAATTCTTAAGTGCATTCTAAATGCTTATCTTTATACTCACATGTAAATGTAAATTTCCCTCTTTATCAAAGAAGCTTATTATTGCAGCACAAAACCATCGCAGGAAGACACAACTACTCTGAGTGCCCAGCCCCAGCTGATACATCTACTATATACCTCCTGCAACCAAGGCTCAGAGAACATTATAGAAGAGGAAGTGGAAAGAGTTAAGAGCCAGATGACCAGTCAGTATGCTATGTGACTGCCTTCTAATTAAAACAGAGATGTTTCACACATGAAATCTCATCAACATGGCTGTCTAAAAATAACCTAAACAAATTTCAACAATCTTTGAAAGACCAAAGTAGTAGTAGGAAATCTCATAGTTTCCAACACTAGATAAAGAGCTATAAATAATTTACAATTGCTAAAAGGGAGAATTATTCTTGCAGAGAATAAGGCCCATGATTCCTTAGACAATGCTGAATGGGAAATCCGAGAAACGAACATGTGCTGCAATACCAAGGGGACTCAGCAGGTTGTATTAATTAGCTTATTTTTTGTAGATGTAACAACAATGGCTAAAGTAGTGGAGGTCATACATTTGGGAGAGAGGTGGGATAGGCATGTGAGGAGTTGGAGAAGAAAGTGGGAAGAGGGAAGTGTGTAATTACACTTTAAGATTTTAAAAAATGGATTACTTGTACTTACTGTTTATTGACTTCTCTTCATATTTTAGTTATTGATCCTCAATGAGAGTAATGCTTGGAAAATACCTCCTTCTGTTCTATAGGTTGCAAATACATCTAACAGGTATGGTAATATGATCTTTTAAAATCTTTTATTGTCTTTGAGAATTAAATACATTGCATTTGATTTTATTCTTCTTCCTCTCCTAGCTTCTTCCATCCCTGCTCTTTATTTCATACTCAGTCAACTCTGTATGCTGACAAAATGATAATAAAACATAAAGTCTCATCAGTGCTTCACATATACATTGAGATGTGTGGCTACCCATTAGAGTATATAGTAACCCTATTACCATAACTGACTATACCCTCAAACTGTAAAAAAGAAAAAGAAGAAAGAAAAAAATTGTCTCCTTAGGCTTTGCCAATTATTTTGTCACAGCAATTAGAAGAGTAATCAGCACAAAATTAAATATATTGATAAAAGTTCAACTTGTATATTTAATATCAAGTTAAAACAAAAATTATATTTCTCTTAAGTTGCTATACTGTAATACAAGCACTATGTACCTCTCTAACATTGGAAAGGGAGTGTCGAAACTCACAGACTGATGATGTGGACTGTAAGTTGGGCAATTTATGATTTCCTATCATATTTCAATGCAGAAATTATATAGAGATTTATGGTAGCAAAATATCTGCATAATTTCAGAGAGACACATATATAAATATACATACAGTGAAAACATGTATATAATATCAAGTACTAAAAATGTTTAGTATTGTTTCAAAAATATCCTATATATAAAATAAAATAAATTCTGTGCTATTTGTAAAGGAATTGAGGCCAATTTGTGTGTACCACCATGAAAATGGATTCACAATCCACTGGGTAAAAAAAGGAAATGATAAAATATCATAATAAAATCTGACCTTTAAAAACTAAAAAGCTATTGTTGCTAATAAATATGTCAATATTAGTATACATTAGAATTAAAACTACCCTGACAACATTTAAAGTGCCAAGTAATTATTTATGAGGAATGGATATTCAAGATCAAGGGTTTTTTTTTTTCACATATTCGTAACAGAATTGATCTCTGAACTTCAAGCAAGCAAATTTTGGCAAAGACAAAGTAGAACCTAGACTTTAGTGAGAAAGCACAGCTTCATTGATAAATGGCCAGTGAGGAAATCAAAGCCAGCTCTTCCAAGAGGAGAAGGATATTTACATGATTAGAAAAGCAAAATCAAACCAGATCTTCCATGATGGGATGCTAACACATCCTAGGTAAAATTCTAAGACAATAGCATTGATATGATACAATAAAAATAGCATTTGAATACACACATGTATAATTCTATTCATCTTTACACATTTGCAATTAAGAAAGTTAAACCTCAAAATAAAGTCTTTGCCCCAATGCCACAATACTGATCAAGATACAATATGGATCAGCACAAAGATGCTGCCCAGATGACAGACAATTCCAGAAATAGAATTTACAAATGCATTGCTATCAAGTCTCAGAACTGTATAAAACTGTATAAAACTTTAAATATTAAAGCCCCATGTCTTCTTTTCTCTTCCCTTCTGTAGTAAATGGATTATGTGGACAAAATGAAAGGGGGCCCATGAATAGAGTTAGAAAAAAACAGATATCTTAGTCTACAGTCTTCAAATAATCTCATCTTTTCTCTATATTTGTACTCCTAAGTCAGAGATATGTCTGCAGTGCCAGACAGATGGGGACAGGACTAAAAATATTTAGTTCTACTCGTACTGACACTCTTAAGTGATAAAGGCCCATCTTTTTATATGTGAGACTCAGTTTTCTACACAATTAAGCTTTCTGGTTCAGATAATTGGAGCATCTGGAATTACATTCTCTTTAAATATCAGAAAATAAAAACTAAATCCAAGATTTGACAGTTTGTATTTCTAGAAATACCTTTTCTAACAATAATAATAACTAATAGCTATCATAGGATCATTTTGCCTCAGACAATGTAATAAAGACTTAATATTTCATTCACCATAAACCTATGGAGTCAGAGCAAGTAATATCCTCATCAGCCTCATGAAAAGAATGAAATTAAAAAAAAAAGTCAATGGGGGTAAGGAGTTTGTTTCTGCCTCAATTTGATATGTCATGCTTTGTTGACTCCTATGGAAGGTCTTATCTTTCTGAATGGAAACACAGGAGGAGTGGATGGGGCAGGGTGGTGGAAGGGAGGTGGTGGGATGAAATACAGGAGAGAAGGGAGGGGAAACTGTGGTCGGTATATAAAATAAATTTGAAAAAGATCAATGAACTTTCTCAAGGATACATAATTGAGACAGTAACTGACACGTTTCAAATCCTCAGGATCAGTAGAAAAGAGGAATTTCTTCCAGCCATTTATTTACCAGTAAAATCACCTGGAGGTATTTTGAGTAAAGAGGACACACTAGCTCCTATTAAACAATCTCCCTTCTGAGTATATTTTGTTTGGTATTTTCTGGCTCATTCTTTAAAATAAAAATTCATTATTTTTTCTTGGAATTAACTGCTCTGTAAAATGTTGTAACGAGATCCTTCATAGAGAAACTTCTTCCCAAGCACAACACAGTTCCAAGAACCTAAATGTAAACTACATTCTATGCTCAGATACAAGCATCCACAGCAGTACTATAGAAAAAAATTCGATGAAGGCTTTTCCTTGGGACCTGTTAGCATTTGATACTACCCTTACAGATAGGACCCACTATCTAGAGGTTTTCAGATTATCCACTGCCTGCAGACATTTTTTAAAGAGCACAAGAGCAACTGGGATCTAGGCCCGTTCCACTCAGTGTATGGGCTCTAAATTTAGCCTGAATCTCTCAAAAGGAGATATACATTTCTGCTAACTTCCATAAAGGCATCAACTATGAACCCAACCACAGATACACTTTCCGAAATTGGTATGTAGAGTATGTAGGCACAAAAATGTTGGGAGTATGAAGATGTTTTTATTAATACATACAAAAGTGCTGCATAAAGTGCCAAAGTGATGAGCCATTCCAAAAACCACTCACTTCACTTACAGACTTATTATAATAGCTTCCCTACTCAGGGGACTGCTCTTTTCTGGGGAGAAGACTAGATAATGAGAGACATTAATTCTTCTTATGACCAGTGTTAAATATACTGACAATGACAATTTTCACCCAGCCTAAAAACTGTGAAATGAACATTGATTAGAAGTATTTGCAGCTCATGTCATGAACAGACTATAATTGCCATAAATGAGTTCAAGGCTTCTAAGCCAGAAAACTCACTTACCAAGAAATTATGAATAAAGGTCAAACCACTAGCTATTAAGCAATCCTGGAGGATGGCATGGAAGTTGAAAAGCTAAAGACAGTTAAACATAGGAAAACTTATCCGAAAACTGTGAAGTACTTTTCACCAACCACAAATGAACCTTTTGATGTAGACCTAGAAAGGATACAAATTAGGAAGACTATGAGGAGCATAATGTATATGGTACACTGGAGACAGAATTCAATGAGCACACAATGGGAAATCATCTTCTTGAGCTTATTCATATGATTTGACAAGGTACCCACATGATAAAACAGAATATGGGAATCCTAAGTCTTTTAGCAATGTCTCTTATGTTAATGGTTTATAGATGCTATAGGAAAAAATAGCAATGATTCATAATTAAGTATCCTTAAAATAGTGATGAATATTTAAAGGTGGGTCACTGGCATGACCTGTCCAAAGAGCCCCTGAACTTGACTCATTTTATATTTTGCTATGATCTAAGATGAGAAACAAAATTATATTCACCTATTTTCCAAATGTGGGTATGAAGAGGAATAGCAACTAGCCAGAATTTTAGAGAACAGCACTAATTTAAAATATTTAGTCACGGTGTCCCTGGACACCACCAAAATGACCAAACTGTCCTAGAAATTCTAAAATTTTGGCACCCAAAATATATTCACCAGGCTTCCTTTGATAACTGTACATTGCACAGAATCCTATTGCCAGAATATGTGTGGCACTTGAGAGTTTGGAAAGGATCCATCATTGATAAGGATGGGCGTGACGCCAAATTTCCAAAAGAATGAAAACAGAAGAACAGAAATGTCATCAATTACCTCATGTAGACTGTTTCAGTGGGTGTCTCCAACATGGTCTTGACCTTTTTGTTCATATTATCCTTCCTCCTATTCTTCAGCTCGACTTTGGGAGCTCAGTCCAGTGCTCCAATGCGGATCTCTGCCTCTGTTTCCATCAGTTTCTGGATGAAGGTTCTATGGTGATATTTAAGATAATAATCAACCTGACTACAAGGCAAGTCAAGACCGGGCCCCCTCTCCTCTATTGCTTAGGGTCTTAGCTGGGGTCTTCCTTGTAGATTCTTGGGAATTTCTCTAGAGTCAGGTTTCTTGCTAATTCTATAATGGCTCAATCAATAAAGATCTCTCTTTCCTTGCTCTCATCTCTGTCCTTCCTCCATCTTGACTATCCCATTCCCTCAACCCTCCCCTTCTCCCCTCTTCTTCCCTGTCTACCCTCCCTTCTCCTCCCATTCCCATGCTCCCAATTTTCTCAGGCAATCTTGTCTTTTTTGACTTTACAGGTGGATCTATATATGTTTTTTTAGTGTTCAGCTTATTACTTAGAATCTCTAGGATCATGAACTATAGGCTCAATGTCCTTTGTTTATAGCTAGTATTGACTTCTGAGTAAGTACATACCATATTCATCTTTTTGGGTATGGGTTACCTCACTTAGGATGATGTTTTCTACTTCCATCCATTTGCATGAAAAATTCAAGATGTCATTGTTTTTTACCTCTGAGTAGTACTCTAATGTGAGCTCACCAACACCAGATGGATTGGGAAGGAACAAGAATCAGACCAAAAAAGTCCCTCTAAATGTGATAGACAGTTGCATAGATGGGGCAGACTGAGGGCCACTGGCAGTGGTACCAGGATTTATCCCTACTACTTGTACTGGCTTTTTGGGAACCCATCCTCTTTGAATGGATACCTTGCTCAACCTAGATATAGTAGAAAGGGCCTTGGACCTTCCCCAAAGCAATGTGCCTTACCCTCTCCAAGGAGTGGGTAGGGTGGGGTGGGGAGGTAAGTGGAAGGAATGGGAGAAGGGGAGGCAGTGGGAACTTGGATTGGCATGTATAATGAAAAACAATAGATTGTTTTCTTTTTAAAAAAATAATAAAATAAATACGCAAAAAAAGAAATGTCATCAAAGGAAAACTGTACTGCATTCTCTGTCAAGTCATTACTTTGGATCCTTGTGTTTCCCACCCTTAACACATTACAAAATCAGATTTATGTGATAATATTGGTTGACAATTTACATTTAATGTATTTACTTTGGTCAATGTGGTAGATGTTGAGGAATACAGAAATCAGGAGTTTAGTGCCAGAAAAGAAATAGACTAAACCAAGTTTTTCTATAAGCTTTCAAAGAAGTAAAGAGCAACTATAGACTTGAGAATCAAAAAATCTCTAGTTTCCCTCTCAGCACTATATTAACTTTGAGATCTGGGGCAAATTATTTAACTGCTTTATACCTCCATTTCAAAATATTTCAAAAGTAAAATTAGACTCTTCTCGGAGAGCTACTGAATATTAAGTAAACTAATTTATATGAAGCATGCAACATGCTATCGTGCGTATTTCAGAACTGAGCAAATTTAACCCCATTTCCTTTCAAGGTAACTTACCTTCATCACAGTTTCTGTTCTTCAACAAATAGTCGCTCTGTGTACTCAAGAGCTTTAAAAGGACTGAAATTAGTAGCCTTGACTCCTCACTTTTCAGGCATTCCCTCTGTAATTCAAAAACACAAACACACAATCTATTACTAAGTTCTTAAATTCTTTCTATAGTTTTGATTTCGTGAATGCTCCTTGGATTTATTCTTATTTGTTCATGCTGACTATCTGGTTTCTGTTTCAATCGCCACCATCTTTTACCTGCATCTTACTAGCTTCATAATTGCTATCATCATTTCTAATTATCTCACTCACTCACATTAAATCTGTTGGTAATAGTCCACTTTCCTTATATCACAGATCATTGTCTTTTGGTCACCAGGCACTATGAGCCCTTTGCAGTATTCCAGATGTGTCAATTTTAATGACCATCCTGGAAATTTTCTCTAATTAAGAGTCTTAGTTTAACTTTTTTTTCACCATAGAGCTTTTTATAAATTCCCAAACAAGATTTCCCTTCCCTCTTCTCAGTGTTATGCACTTCTAATACTCCTAGCAATTCTCCTTTACTGCACTCTATAGTTATAAGAGATTAACACTTGGATAGCACAGGCTATATCTCAGAAACTAATCTAAACACTTTAGGTCTATGGTCTAATACAATTTTTACAGTAATCCTGCAGAGTAGGTGCTATTCTTATTCTTTGTTTTCAGATGCATATAACTCAACAGAGAAAGGATAAATTATTTACCCAAGGTCAAATAGCTAGTAAATGATAGTGGTAGACAGAGTTTGGAACTTGGGCCTGAGTCCATGTTCTTAGGTACTACGTTATGTTGCCCCCCATTTATAATAAATTATTTAATGAAATAAAAGATGTGATTAAAACAGATTATGGATTATGTGACTCTGAATATCACTTTAGCTTCCACAGCCCAACATGGTACTGGAATCATAACTTTCAAGAAATGTTCATTAGACAGGCAAGTTAACATGAACTGAGAAAAAACATTGAATGGATGTTTAGAATCCGTTATCATTCTGAAAACCCACCTCCAATTTCCTTTGCTGTGTAAAAATTTTCCTGACACCTGTTTTCCATCAGTGTTCTCAAAGCTCATTCAAGAGCCCAGAAAATCTTGCAGGACAATATATGTGTAATTTCTTCATGGGCCTATAGAATCTATGTTAAGGGCACCTGCTACTCAATTAATGCTAATGAATGAGGCTATGAGAAAATACAATACCAACTACACCAACACAGATAAGAGATTACAAAATAAGTAAGTCATAGAATAATGACAGATATTACAAAAATAAGCATAAATCAAATAAGAACCTTAGTTTATAAATCTGTGCAATGTTCCAGATAACTTTGCGCCTGAAAAAACAGGGAGATATTTTACAGCAACATATATGTGAAGACTTAATACTTTTAGTCAACAATAATAAATTCTGTTCTTGTTCATTAGTAACATCTAACCAGAAAATACTGACACACACACACACACACTCACACACACACACACACACACACACACACACACACATATATATATATATATTTATATATATATATATATATATATATATATATATATATTCCATGCGTGTGTATATATATACTCCATGTGACCCAGATATATAATTTTATACATACATACATATACATATATATATCTGGGTCACATGGATGATTTGTATATGTGCTAGAATCCTTATCCTTTTCTATTTTTTCTTTAGTATTTCATAGATTTTATTGTGCAAAAGTTTCACTTCCTTAGCAGGATTTATTTCTACGATTTTTTAAGACTATTCTGAATGAGATTTTTCCTTCATTTTTCTTTTAGTGAATTCACTGTTCATATACAGAAAAGCTACTAGGAGCCAGTAAGAAGGCTTATTATATGCAGGTACTTGCTATCAAGTGCACCAATCTGAATTTGATCCCACAATCCCATATAGTGAAAGGAGAGGAATGATTTCTACAATTTGTTCTTTGCTATCTACTTGTGTGTGCATGTCCCCCTCACCCACAAATAAATGATTGTATAAACTTTAATAAAATGTTACTGATTTTATTATGTATTTATCCTGTATCTTTTAACATTGTTAAATTGCTCATTGGCTGTAACGATACTTCTGGTAGACTTTCTAGGGTCTTCTAAGTGTAGGGTTTTAGCAGTAGTTATAAATAGAAAGAATTTGTCGTCTTTTTGTACTTGTGTCTTTTTAATTTTTATTTGTCCTTCCTCCTCTATGATTTTAAACATTATATTGGATAAGAATGACAAGACAGGAGAGCTTTGTCTTCTTCCTGATGTTAGAAGAAAACACTTTAACGTAGGATGTTGGCTAAATGTTTAAAGTATATATTCCTTTGCTGAGTTAAGAAACTTATATTCCCAGTTTACTCTCTTAAGCTTTTAAAGCTCAAAGTCATTCAGAGAATTCATAAGCATTGAAAAATACCACAAAAGATTTTATATATTCTGTTTTAGCATGCAAAGTTTCATTGGAATACAATGTTTAATTCTTTATCTCCAGCTCCTTTCATATTATATTGTCAAAGTTAACTGTTTGAAATTACCTGAATGTTCACTGGTTTCATTAGCATTTGTTATTCATGTAAAACTATGACTTTCATAAGTATACGTATATGTAATATACTTTGGTCATTTTCAGTTCGCTATTATCATGTCCTGCTCTGTGACCCACTGTTCCCCTTTCCCTACCTTCAAACTCTCCTGTTTTCATGTCTTATCTCTATTGTCTTCTCTGCTTTTCTTAATTAGTTTTGTTACATGTATAGAACCACATAAATATATAAATAAAACTTGTAGAATTCCTTTAATGGTGTGTGTGTGTGTGTGTGTGTGTGTGTGTGTGATCACTTGCATTGGATAGCCAACTAGGTGGCTCTTCCCTGTGGAGGACTGATTCTGTGTGCCAGGAGTCACTGAACTTCTATATCTCTTCTTCATCTGGGGTGGGGCTTTGTGAATTTCCTCATTCGTACTGGCATGTCAACTGGTGTAGTAATGCTTCAGGTCTTCCTTAGACTGTAGGAAGATAAGACCAAAAGCAGCCTGCCTGAAGCTGTCAAAGGTCCTGTCTGTGTCTAGCTGAAAAGGAGCTACCAAGCAGTGTTTCCTGTGTTCCTAGCAGCAGGCGCTGTCAGAGGTCCTGATTGTGCCTCACCAATTAGAGACAAACATGAAATGTCAACTGTCAACATATCAGAATGGCTGGGTGCTGGAGGGTATATAAGTTTTTCTCTGTTGTTAAATAAATGAGTCAGCTGTAAGCCTTCTACCTGACTCCCAGCATCTGTGACCACTGACGTCGCGCCTTTTCACTCCCTCCCCTGAGGAAGACGTTAGGACACAGCAATACTTAAACATGATATTTTTCTTTTATTTTTTATTTTATTTTTAAAACAATCCTATTTTGCATACCAATCCCTGTTCCCTTTTCCTTCCAATATTTTTAAGGAGTTTCTGATTTTAAATTTTATTTTATTTCATGTGTATAGGTGTTTTCTGTGTATGTATATCTCGTACCATATGCATGTCTGGTCCTTCCAGAGGCCAGAAAAGGGTGTCAGACCCACTGGAGCTTCAGTTACAGATGATAGTGAACTACCATATGGGTGTAGCAATTCAAACTGTTGTTCAGTTACAGATGATAGTGAACTATCATATGGGTGTAGCAATTCAAACTGTTGTTCGCTGCAAGTGTAGCCAGTGCTCTTACCCACTGAACTATATCTCTCCAGTATGTAGGTTACCGTATTGTTGAGATTTCACAGGCACCACTTCCCTGTCTTCCATACAAGATACAATCACATAGCAGACATCCTAGACCTCTGGCTCTTAAAATCCTTCTTCACTGTCTTCTGGGATTGCTTCCTGAATCTTGGGTTCAGGGCTTGAGCTGTAGATGTATCAATTGGGGTTGTGCACCCCACAGTCAGATGTTCTCTGCAGTTTGACCAGTTGTGGGGTGCTATAATGGTCTTCATATGTTGCAGTGAGAAGTTTCTTTGATGAGGAATGAGAGTTATACTTATTTGTGAATATAAAGGTAAGAGTTTAAAATGTAGTTTATAATTGTGCTGATTGAGAAAAGTGACAGTAGGGAGTTCTCCTCTACATCCCATGGACCCACCAGCCATGTTAATTAGATTTACAGTATAAGGAATGAATTCCCTTCTGGTGAGCAAGCCTAAAGTCCAATTAGATAGTTCTTAGTTACCCCCAATACATAAGTGCCACTTTTGGGGCTATCTTGCCATGACAGACATTGTTATAGTTCACAGACATTACAGTTGCATAGGGTTATTGATTGTTTTTATTCCTCAGCAGTTTGCTAGCACCTTCAGATACAGTGAAAGCTAGTCCTCTGGTAAGAGGTTTTTGGGGTAAGTTACAACTTGCTTCCTCCCAAGTTCTGTGTTGGAAGTGCTTGGCATCTTCAGCAACAGGGTGTTACTTTCAGCTTCCTGGAGGTGAATGGATCAAAGACAATGGGAAAAAAACATACTATTTTGGGAGTCTGACTCCCTCAGTCCTGCAAAAGTTGAGGGGAGGGTTCCCCTGTCTCACACTAGGTTTTTTGTTAAATAGTAAGTGGCATAACTTCATTTAAACTGCTTAAGCAATGTATGGTATACATTATTTTAGGAAAAGATAAAATAATAATTCCCTGGGGCTTTTTCTAATTTCTTTAGTGTTAATTCTCCCTCTCCCTCTGTATTGTTGCGTTAAAGCCTCCCTCTTTGTCCTATGTCAACTCTCAGAGTACCTGTATCCTCCTATCTCCTAGTCCCCTGGTCTTGAGCTTCTTCTCTCCCATTCCACTCCCTCATCTCCTTTTTACCTTTTTTTGTTTTTCTGGGTACTCCAGGATGCATGCTCACATCTAAAGATTTGAAACAATTATCCATAAATAAGGAGACTATGTGACCTTTGTTATTCTGGGTTTGGGTTACCTCAACATAACATTTGCTACTTATATCCATTTACCTGCAATTTTCATAATTTATTTCTCCAAACAGTTAAGTATTATCCCATTGAATAATTGTACTATACCTTCATTAACATTTCATCAGTTGTTGGGAGTGAAAGGCATTTCCATTTCCTCACATTTTTTAAATTGAAAGTAATTTTTTCAAAGAACACATTGCATTGCGACATGTTTTCCCTCCCCCAACTCTTCCCAGACCCTCACCTCCATACCTACCCAATTCCTCACCTTCTCTCTCTTTACAAAACCAACAAATAGACATTTCCAGGGTATTTTGAATGCAGGACATTCAATCAGTGAACACAGATGAGCTAGTATCTGGCATGATGTAGAGTCTTTCAGTATGCGTCCGAGAGTGTATAGCTGTGTCATGTGGTAGATTTATGTTCAACTTTTTGGAGAACCTTCACACTGATTTCCACAGTGGCTACATGAGGTTGCCCTCCCACTAGAATGAGTAAGTGTTCTTTCACGACGTGCCCCCCAGCAATAGTTGTTAATTATTTTCTTGATTTTGTCCATTCTGACTAGAGCGAGGTGAAGTCTTGAAAGTAGTTTTACTTTGTACTTCCCTAATTGCTAAGTATGCTGAACACTTTTTGAGATTTTTCTTAGATATTTTTATTTCTTCTTTTGAGAACTCTGTTCAGTCCATGGCTAATTTTATCTGTTTTTTTTATTCTTATATTTTTTAGTTCTCTACATTTTCTGGACAATCTTTTATCAAATGTTTAACTGGTGAATATTTTCTCCAACTCTATGGGTTTATTTTCATCTTGTTTCCTTTATGTACAGAAGTTTTTAAGTTTTATGAGGTCCCACTTGTCAATTCTTGATTACAGTTTCTAGACAAATATGGTCCTATACAGAAAATCATTTAACATACAGAAAATCATTTCCTATATCTATATTTGGAAGAGTACTGCCTATGACTTTTTCTAGCAGTTTCAGGTGTCATTGCATTGAGAACTTTTTATCCATGTAACAGTTAGAATTGGGCACCCCAGTCACTTATTGTATTCATTTTGGCAAGCTGTGGATCCGTTTCTCTGTGGGTTTCTATGTGTAGGTTTGGACCCTGTCCTGGCTAACCACAAACTCACAGAAATTGTCCAGCCTCTGCCTCCTGAGTGCTGGGATTAAAGGTATGCACCACCACCATACCTTTATTATTCTTGTGTTATTCTTCTTAATTTTCAGAGTATAAATTGTTTGATGCTTTGAATAAACTTGGCTACTTCATGAAACTTTAGTCTGCCCCATTTATCAGTTTCATTTTTCTGGGTCCCACTGCCTCTAGGCAAACAAAGAAACATCAGATATTTCTTCTCTTATGTGAAATTGGGGTGCCTAGCACCATATTAGTACATCTATTACACAAACCCTGCACCTAAGACTGAGGAATATCAGAGACGAAGGAGAGGAAAGACTGTAAGAGACAGTGAACTAGGAAGCTGTACTTGTAAAATCTGAACAATAGCATTGCCTAAACAAAACCTGCCCAATGAGCACAGCAGTTGACATGCCAATGAGGATAGTGGAAATCTCAAAAGAGCCTACCCCAAGATGAACTACATGTATTCATTGTCTGCTGGGTAAAGACAAATCAGTTTTCTCCAAGGATGGAACTGTGATAGGCTATCTGATTTGAAGTGGTCAGCAGTAAATGTGTGCATATATGAAAAACATCACATTGGATCAATAGGATGTTTGTGTTTGTATTTGTTTGTGTGTGAAGCAATAAATATAGAATAAAAGATTAGGAATCTGGAAGGGAGTAGAAAGAGGAAAGAGTTGAATATTAAAGGTGGAAGAGTGTAAATTATATAAATACTGTGAGCTCATGCATATAATTCTCAAAAAATATTAAAGCTGAGGTTTGGAGAATAGGTCTTCCCCATAGAAGATCACACAAATGGCTATAGAGTACCAAATGGTCAGCTCATCTACATACATATAAGTAGCATTATACAGGTTGAACAGTTTGTACCTATGTATTTAGGAATATTTATTTATAAACATAGATAATAACAATTAATGAAAAAGAGGGCACATATTGAAGGAGAGCAATGAGAAGTATATGGGAGGTTTTGAGAGAAGAAAAAAATATGTAATTATATTTTAATCTCAAAAATAAAAAAATAAGACACTGCCCGGTACCTCCTCTCTATTCCTATCCCATCCAGCTTACATCCAGATCCCCCCACCCCCTGTTTCTCTCCCCCCTCCCTTCCTCGGTGGCAGAGCGCCTCCCTGCTCGGCCTGCTTGGGCGCTGGGTCCTAACCCAAAGCATAGGGCAAAGGGGAGCTCCGGGGCTTCTTTGTCCCCAGAGCCCGCCTGCAGCAAGCAGGGTGGGCCCTTTGTCTGCCAGCGAACCAAGCAGCAAGGAGTTGTGATCAGGGCACCTAGTGAGACATCATTGTGGTGAGTGAGTGCTGCGGCACCTGGGAACAGCCCGCCTACACTTCCTGATCAACCTACAGGGCTACACTGCCCGGTACCTCCTCTCTATTCCTATCCCATCCAGCTTACATCCAGATCCCCCCACCCCCTGTTTCTCTCCCCCCTCCCTTCCTCGGTGGCAGAGCGCCTCCCTGCTCGGCCTGCTTGGGCGCTGGGTCCTAACCCAAAGCATAGGGCAAAGGGGAGCTCCGGGGCTTCTTTGTCCCCAGAGCCCGCCTGCAGCAAGCAGGGTGGGCCCTTTGTCTGCAAGCGAACCAAGCAGCAAGGAGTTTCGATCAGGGCACCTAGTGAGACATCATTGTGGTGAGTGAGTGCTGTGGCACCCGGGAACAGCCTGCCTACACTTCCTGATCAACCTACAGGGCTACACTGCCCAATTCCTATCCCATCCAGCTTACATCCAGATCCCCCCACCCCCTGTTTCTCTCCCCCCTCCCTTCCTTGGTGGCAGAGCGCCTCCCTGCTCGGCCTGCTTGGGGGCTGGGTCCTAACCCAAAGCATAGGGCAAAGGGGAGCTCCGGGGCTTCTTTGTCCCCAGAGCCTGCCTGCAGCAAGCAGGGTGGGCCCTTAGTCTGCCAGCGAACCAAGCAGCAAGGAGTTTCGATCAGGGCACCTAGTGAGACAGCATTGTGGTGAGTGAGTGCTGCGGCACCCGGGAACAGCCCGCCTACACTTCCTGATCAACCTACAGGGCTACACTGCCCGGTACCTCCTCTCTCTTCCTATCCCATCCAGCTTACATCCAGATCCCCCTACCCCCTGTCTCCCTCCATCCCTCCCTTCTTGGGGCAGAGCGCCTCCCTGCTCAGCCTGCCTGGGCGCTGGGACTGAACCCGAAGGTGAGTGCAAAGGGGAAGGTGGTAGCTCCTTTGTCTCCATAACCTGCCTGCAGCAAGCAGGGTGGGCCCTTTGTTTGCGAGCTAACCAAGCAGCAAGGAGATCCGAACTGGACTCCAGGAGAAACATCACGGGGGAGTGACATCACTGGGAAGGTACATCAGTTGGCAATAGACCTGATCCTGTAAAAGAAGATCCATAGGAGAATATTGGGAGGAAGAGATGGGGAGACGCCAATGCAAGAATTCACCCAACAATCTGAAAAACAACACGAAACCACCAGAAGCCAGCGACCTCACAACAGGAGGACATGAACACCTTAATCAAGAAGAAGGAGAAAAAGCTGACTTCATGACAGGGATTGACACCCTTAAACAGCATATAAAAAACTCCCTTATAGAAATGGAGGAGAAGTATAACAGAAAGTTCGAGGAATTGAGTAAATCAGTGAATGATACCCTAGGAAAGCAAGGAAAAACAATCAAGCAGATAATGGAAACAGTTCATGATTTGAAAAATGAAATGGAGGCAAAGAAGAAAACACAAACAGAGGGCCGGCTGGACATGGAAAATCTAGGTAAACGATTAGAGACTACAGAAACAAGCATAACCAGCAGAATACAAGAGATAGAAGAAAGAATCTCAGAGTCTGAGGATAACATAGAGAAAATAAACGCACTGATCAAAGAAAACAGCAAGTCCAACAAACTCTCATCACAAAACATTCAGGAAATATGGGACACAATAAAAAGACCAAACCTAAGAATAATTGGAGTAGAAGAAGGAGAAGAAGTGCAGCTCAACGGTACAGAAAATATACTTAATAAAATTATAGAAGAAAACTTTCCCAACCTGAAGAAGGATGTACCTATGAAGGTTCAAGAGGCATACAGAACCCCAAATAGGCTGGATCAAAAAAAAACATCCCCTCGCCATATAATAATCAAAACACAAAATATACAGAATAAAGAAAGAATATTAAGAGCCGCAAAGGAAAAAGGCCAACTTACTTATAAAGGTAAACCTATCAGACTTACACCTGACTTCTCTATGGAAACCATGAAAGCCAGAAGGTCCTGGATAGATGTACTGCAAAAACTAAGAGACCATGGATGCAAGCCCAGACTACTATATCCAGCCAAGCTTTCGTTCACCATAAATGGAGAAAACAAAATTTTCCAGGATAAAAACAAATTTAAGCAATACGTAGCCACAAATCCAGCCTTACAGAAAATAATAGAAGGAAAATCACTAACCAAGGAGTCCAACAAAGACCTCAATAACTCAGACATCTAGAGACCATTCACCAGCGCAACTCAAAGAAGGGAAACACACAAACCCTACTACTAAAAAAGTGACCGGAGTTAACAACCACTGGTCATTAATAACACTTAATGTGTCCGGTGTAGTTGCTGAGGAATCCCATCAGGACGGTTGCTGAGGAATCCCATCAGGAGGGGTGAGTGTGTGCTATCCAAGGGCAGACCATCCTGGAAGAGAGCACAAACCCCCTCCCCCAGCTCCTTCTGCAGGGCTGTCTTTCTTTTGCACGACCCAGCCCCCCCAGCACCCCTCCCCAAACCTGCCCTGCTGTATGCTAGGACCAGTGCTCAAGTACAGTTTCAAGCTCCTAAACTAAGGCGACCCACCCAGAGTGGTGAGTGCCTGCCTACCGGGCAGGCCTAAGGGTCCCCTGTAAGGGAGCTGGGCACCTTCAGCGCTGGCGCCAGGCTTCCTGCGCGCTCCTGGATACCATCCCCCCCTTGCTCCGTTCATCCTGTTGGCCCTGGATCATTGGGCTACTGGCGGCCCTGCTTAGTTGCTGAGGAATCCCATCAGGACGGGTGAGTGTGTGCTATCCAGGGGCAGATTGTCCCGGAAGAGAGCACAAACCCCCTCCCCCAGCTCCTTCTGCAGGGCTGTCTTTCTTTCCCACGATCCAGCCCCCCCAGCACCCCTCCCCAACCCTGCCCTGCTGTATGCTAGGACCAGTGCACAAGTACAGTTTTAAGCTCCTAAACTAAGGCAACCCACCCAGAGCGGTGAGTGCCTGCCTACTGGGCAGGCCTCAGGGTCCCCTGTAAGGGAGCCGGGCACCTTCAGCTCTGGCGCCAGGCTTCCTGCGAGCTCCTGGTTACCACCCCCCCCTTGCTCCATTCATCCTGTTGGCCCTGGATCATTGGGCTACTGGGGGCCCTGTTTAGTTGCTGAGTAATCCCATCGGGTCGGGAAGGGTTCCTACTTCTGCATTGAAGAGATATACCCAGAGAGTCAATCACAGCAAAGACTGGACCAAGAGACCAGGCCTCTCCTGGCTCCATTTGAAGGAAGAGATGGGAAGGCGCCAATACAAGAATTCCTCCAACAACCTGAAAGGCAACATGACACCACCAGAAACCAGGGATCCCGAAATAAGAAGAATTGTACACCCTACTCCTGAAGAAATAGAAGAAATCGACTCAAAAGTTAACTATATGAAAATAATAGAGGACCTTAAACAGGAGGTGAAAAACTGCCATAAACAATTAGAGATTACAAACAAAAAGGTAGAGGAAATGAATAAATCGCTCAAAGACACGCAAGAAAACCAAGAGAAACAAGAAAAAGCAATCAAACAGGTTAGGGAAGCGGTTCAAGACATGAAGAATGAAATGGAAGCAATGAAGAAAGCACAAACCGAGGGAAGAATGGAGATGGAAAATCTGGGTAAACGAACAGGAATGACAGAGACAGGTACTAACAACAGATTACAAGAGATAGAAGAGAGAATATCAGACACTGAAGATACCATAGAGAAAATAAACACACTGATCAAAGAAAACAGCAAAACCAACAAATTCTCATCACAAAACATTCAGGAAATTTGGGACACAATAAAAAGACCAAACCTAAGAATAATTGTAGTAGAAGAAGGAGAAGAAGTGCAGCTCAACGGTACAGAAAATATACTTAATAAAATTATAGAAGAAAACTTTCCCAACCTGAAGAAAGAGGTACCTATGAAGGTTCAAGAGGCATACAGAACACCAAATAGGCTGGATCAAAAGAAAACATCCCCTCGCCATATAATAATCAAAACACAAAATATACAGAATAAAGAAAGAATATTAAGAGCCGCAAAGGAAAAAGGCCAAGTTACTTATAGAGGTAAACCTATCAGTCTTACACCTGACTTCTCTATGGAAACCATGAAAGCCAGAAGGTCCTGGATAGATGTACTGCAAAAATTAAGAGACCATGGATGCAAGCCCAGACTACTATATCCAGCCAAGCTTTCGTTCACTATAAATGGAGAAAACAAAATTTTCCAGGATAAAAAAAATTTAAACAATACGTAGCCACAAATCCAGCCTTACAGAAAATTATAGAAGGAAAATCACTAACCAAGGAGTCCAACAATGCCCACAATAACTCAGTCATCTAGAGACCTTTCACCAGCGCATCTCAAAGAAGGGAAACACACAAACACTACTACTAAAAAAGTGACCGGAGTTAACAACCACTGGTCATTAATATCACTTAATGTCAATGGGCTCAACTCACCTATAAAAAGGCACAGACTAAGGGATTGGATACGAAAACAGGATCCAACATTCTGCTGTCTACAAGAAACACACCTCAACCACAAAGACAGGCACCTACTCAGAGTAAAGGGCTGGGAAAAGGCCTATCAAGCAAATGGACCTAAGAAACAAGCAGGTGTGGCCATACTAATTTCTAACAAAGTTGACTTCAAACTTAAATCAATCAGAAGAGATGGAGAGGGATATTTTATACTCATAACAGGAACAATCCATCAGGATGAAGTCTCAATTCTGAATATCTACGCCCCTAATATAAAAGCACCCACGTATGTAAAAGAAACATTACTAAAACTCAAGGCAGCCATCAAACCACACACACTAATAGTAGGAGACTTCAACACTCCTCTCTCACCAATGGACAGGTCAATCAGACAGAAACCTAACAGAGAAATTAGAGAATTAATGGAGGTAATGAAGCAAATGGACTTAACAGACATCTATAGATTATTCCACCCGAACAGGAAAGAATATACCTTCTTCTCTGCAGCTCATGGAACCTTCTCGAAAATTGACCACATACTCAGTAGCAAAGCTAACTTACACAGTTACAAAAAAATATTAGTAACCACCTGCGTCTTATCAGATCACCATGGATTAAAGTTAGAATTCAACAACAATGCTACCCCCAGAAAGCCTACAAACTCATGGAAACTGAACAGTCAACTACTGAACCATACCTGGATTAAGGAAGAAATAAAGAAAGAAATTAAAGTCTTCCTTGAATTCAATGAAAATAAAGAAACAACATACTGAAACTTATGGGACACTATGAAAGCAATGCTAAGAGGAAAGTTAATCGCACTAAGTGCCCACTTAAAGAAAACAGAGAAAGCACATATTGAAGACTTAACAGCCCACCTGAAAGCTCTAGAAAAAAAAGAAGCAGACTCACCTAGGAGGAGTAGAAGATTGGAAATAATCAAACTGAGGGCTGAAATCAACAAAATAGAAACACAGAAAACAATACAAAGAATCAATGAAACAAAAAGCTGGTTCCTGGAGAAAATCAACAAGATTGATAAACCCCTATCCAAACTAATCAAACGGCAGAGAGAGAACACGCAAATTAATAAGATCAGGAATGAAAAGGGGGACATAACCACAGACACAGAGGAAATTCAGAGAGTCATTAAATGTTACTACAAAAGCCTGTATGCCACTAAACTGGAAAATGTAAAAGAAATGGACACTTTTTTAGATAAATACCATTTACCAAAATTAAACCAGGACCAGGTGAACAATCTAAACAGACCTTTAAGTCGCGAAGAATTAGAAGCTGTTATCAAAAACCTCCCTACCAAAAAAAGCCCAGGGCCAGATGGTTTCAATGCGGAATTCTACCAGAACTTCCAAGAAGACCTAATTCCTATACTCCTCAATGTATTCCACAATATAGAAACAGAAAGATCATTACCAAATTCCTTTTATGAAGCTACAGTTACTCTGATACCAAAACCACACAAAGACTCAACCAGGAAAGAGAATTACAGGCCGATCTCACTCATGAATATCGATGCAAAAATCCTCAACAAAATACTGGCAAACCGAATCCAAGAACACATCCGAAAAATTATCCATTATGATCAAGTAGGCTTCATTCCTGAGATGCAGGGCTGGTTCAACATACGAAAATCTATCAATGTAATCCATCATATAAATAAACTGAAAGAAAAAAACCATATGATCATTTCATTAGATGCTGAAAAAGCATTTGACAAAATTCAACATCCATTTATGTTAAAAGTCTTGGAGAGATTAGGGATACAAGGGTCATACCTAAATATAATAAAAGCTATATACAGCAAGCCGACAGCTAACATCAAATTAAACAGAGAGAAACTCAAAGCCATCCCGCTTAACTCAGGAACATGACAAGGCTGTCCACTTTCGCCATACCTCTTTAATATAGTGCTGGAAGTTCTAGCAATAGCAATAAGACAACATAATGGGATCAAGGGGATTCGAATTGGAAAGGAAGAAGTTAAACTTTCGTTATTCGCAGATGATATGATAGTGTACATAAGCGACCCCCAAAACTCCACCAAAGAACTTTTACAGCTGATAAACAGCTTTAGTAATGTGGCAGGATACAAGATCAACTCCAAAAAATCAGTTGCCCTCTTATACACAAAGGATATGGAAGCAGAGAGGGAAATCAGAGAAGCTTCTCCATTCACGATAGCCACAAACAGCATAAAATATCTTGGGGTAAATCTAACCAAGGAAGTGAAAGATCTATTTGACAAGAACTTTAAGGCATTGAAGAAAGAAATTGAGGAGGATACCAAAAAATGGATGGACATCCCTTGCTCTTGGATTGGGAGGATCAACATAGTAAAAATGGCAATTCTACCAAAGGCAATTTATAGATTCAATGCAATCCCCATCAAGATCCCATCAAAATTCTTCACAGATCTGGAGAGGACAATAATCAACTTTATATGGAAAAACAAAAAACCCAGGATAGCCAAAACAATCCTATACAATAAAGGATTGTCTGGAGGCATTACCATCCCTGACTTCAAACTCTATTACTGAGCTACAGTAATGAAAACAGGGTGGTACTGGCATAAAAACAGAGAAGTCTACCAATGGAATCGTATAGAAGATCCGGATTTAATCCCACAAACCTATGAACACCTCATTTTCGATAAAGGAGCTAAAAGCATACAATGGAAGAAAGCAAGCATCTTCAACAAATGGTGCTGGCACAACTGGATGTCAACCTGTAGAAGAATGAAAATAGACCCATATCTATCACCGTGCACAAAACTCAAGTCCAAATGGATTAAAGACCTCAATATCAGCCCGAAAACACTGAACTTGATAGAAGAGAAAGTGGGAAATACCCTACAACAGATAGGCACAGGTGATCGCTTCTTAGGTATAACCCCAGAAGCACAGACATTAAGGGCAACATTGAATAAATGGGACCTACTAAAACTGAGAAGCTTCTGTAAAGCAAAGGACACTGTCACTAAGACACAAAGGCAACCTACTGACTGTGAGAAGATCTTCACCAACCCCGCAACAGACAAAGGTCTGATCTCCAAAATATATAGAGAACTCAAGAAACTAGAATTTAAAAGGCTAATTAACCCAATTAAAAAATGGGGCACTGAACTGAACAGAGAATTCTCAACAGAAGAAGTTCAAATGGCCAAAAGACACTTAAGGTCGTGCTCAATCTCCTTAGCAATCAGGGAAATGCAAATCAAAACAACTTTGAGATATCATCTTACACCTGTCAGAATGGCTAAAGTCAAAAACAACAAGGATAGCCTTTGCTGGAGAGGCTGTGGAGGAAGGGGTACACTCATCCATTGCTGGTGGGAATGCAATCTTGTGCAACCACTGTGGAAGTCAGTGTTTCGGTTTCTCAGGAAATTCGGGATCAACCTACCCCTGGACCCAGCAATACCACTCTTGGGAATTTACCCAAGAGATGCTCTATCATATGTCAAAAGCATTTGTTCAACTATGTTCATAGCAGTATTATTTGTAATAGCCAGAACCTGGAAACAACCTAGATGCCCTACAATTGGAAGAATGGATGAAGAAAGTATGGAATATATACACATTAGAGTACTACGCTGCGGTAAGAAACAATGACTTCTCGAATTTTGCATGCAAATGGATGGAAATAGAAAACACTATCCTGAGTGAGGTATCCCAGACCCAAAAAGATGAACATGGGATGTACTCACTCATAATTGGTTTCTAGCCATAAATAGGGGTCACGGAGTCTACAATAGGCGAATCTAAAGAAGCTAAGTAAGAAGGTGAACCCAAGGAAAAACATATAGTTATCCTCTTGGATAAGGGAAGTAGACAAAATTGCCGGGGAGAAAAGTGGGATGTTGGGGGTGGGGTGGGATGGGGGTAAGGGGAGATGGGGAGAGAAAAGGTAGAAGGAAAGGAGGGGGGACTTGGGGAAACAGGAGGATCGGGATAAAGGAAGGTTGGATAGGGGAGCACGGAACCCCATTTCTTAGTTAAAGGACCCACTTTAGGATGGGCAGGAGACTTGACCCTAGAGGGGCTCCCAGGTGCCCAAGCTGAGGCCCCCAGTTAGTTCCTTGGGCAGCTGAGGATAGGGAACCTGAAATGACCCTATCCTAGAGCAATACTGACGAATATCATGCATATCATCCTAGAACTTTCATCTGGCGATGGATGGAGATAGAGACAGAGACCCACACTGGAACACTGGATAGAGCTCCCAAGGTCCCAAGGAGGAGCAGAAGGAGGGAGAACATGAGCAAAGAAGTCGGGACCACTAGGGGTGCACCCACCCACTGAGACAGTGGAGATGATCTACTGGGAGCTCACCAAGGCCAGCTGGACTGTTACCAAAAAAAGCATGGGATAAAACTGGACTCTCTGAACATGACGAGCAATGAGGGCTGATGAGACGCCAAGGACAATGGCACGCGGTTTTGATCCAACGCAATGTACTGGCTTGGTGGGAGCCTAGCCAGTTTGGATGTTCACCTTCCTAGATATGGACGGAGGGGGGAGGACCTAGGACTTACCACAGGGCAGGGAACCCTGACTGCTCTTTGGACTGGAAAAGGATGGGGAGAAAAGTGGGGGGAAAGGGAGAGGGGTGGGAGGAGGGGGAGAAGAATGGGAGGAGGGGGAGGGAAATGGGAGGCTGGGAGGAGGTGGAAATTTGTTTTTTTTTCTTTCTTTTCTTTATTCTCCTTTTATCAATAAAAAAAAGAATAGGAAAAAAAATAACACTTAATGTCAATGGGCTCAACTCACCTATAAAAAGGCACAGGCTAAGAGACTGGATACGAAAACAGGATCCAACATTCTGCTGTCTACAAGAAACACACCTCAACCACAAAGACAGGCACCTACTCAGAGTAAAGGGCTGGGAAAAGGCTTATCAAGCAAATGGACCTAAGAAACAAGCAGGTTGTGGCCATACTAATTTCTAACAAAGTTGACTTCAAACTTAAATCAATCAGAAGAGATGGAGAGGGACATTTTATACTCATAACAGGAAAAATTAATCAGGAAGAAGTCTCAATCCTGAATATCTATGCCCCTAATATAAAAGCACCCATGTATGTAAAAGAAACATTGCTAAAATTCAAGGCAGCCATCAAACCGCACACACTAATAGTAGGAGACTTCAACACTCCTCTCTCACCAATGGACAGGTCAATAAGACAGAAACCTAACAGAGAAATTAGAGAATTGATGGAGGTAATGAAGCAAATGGACTTAACAGACATCTATAGAATATTCCACCCAAAGAGGAAAGAATATACCTTTTTCTCTGCAGCTCATGGAACCTTCTCGAAAATTGACCACATACTAGGTAACAAAGCTAACTTACACAGCTACAAAAAATATTAGTAACCACCTGCGTCTTATCAGACCACCATGGATTAAAGTTAGAATTCAACAACAATGCTACCCCCAGAAAGCCTACAAACTCATGGAAACTGAGCAGTCAACTACTGAACCATACCTGGATTATGGAAGAAATAAAGAAAGAAATTAAAGTCTTCCTTGAATTCAATGAAAATAAGGAAACAACATATTCGAACTTGTGGGACACTATGAATGCAGTCCTAAGAGGAAAGTTCATAGCACTAAGTGCCCACTTAAAGAAAAGAGAGAAAGCACATATTGGAGACTTAACAGCCCACCTGAAAGCTCTAGAAAAAAAAGAAGCAGACTCACCTAGGAGGAGTAGAAGACTGGAAATAATCAAACTGAGGGCTGAAATCAACAAAATAGAAACGCAGAAAACAATCCAAAGAATCAATGAATCAAGAAGCTGGTTCCTGGAGAAAATCAACAAGATTGACAAACCCCTATCCAAACAAGTCAAACGGCAGAGAGAAAATTTGCAAATTAATAAGATCAAAAATGAAAAGGGGGACATAACCACAAACACAGAGGAAATTCAGAGAGTCATTAGATCTTACTACAAAAGCTTGTATGCCACTAAACTGGAAAATGTAAAAGAAATGGACGCTTTTTTAGATAAATACGAATTACCAAAATTAAACCAGGACCAGGTGAACAATCTAAACAGACCTGTCAGTCGCGAAGAACTAGAAGCTGTTATCAAAAACCTCCCTACCAAAAAAAGCCCAGGGCCAGATGGTTTCAATGCGGAATTCTACCAGAACTTCCAAGAAGACCTAATACCTATACTCCTCAATGTATTCCACAATATAGAAACAGAAGGATCATTACCAAATTCCTTTTATGAAGCTACAGTTACTCTGATACCAAAACCACACAAAGACTCAACCAGGAAAGAGAATTACAGGCCGATCTCACTGCTGAATATCGACGCAAAATTCCTCAACAAAATACTGGCAAACCGAATCCAAGAACACATCCGAAAAATTATCCATTATGATCAAGTAGGCTTCATTCCTGAGATGCAGGGCTGGTTCAACATACGAAAATCTATCAATGTAATCCAGCATATAAATAAACTGAAAGAAAAAAACCATATGATCATTTCATTAGATGCTGAAAAAGCATTTGACAAAATTCAACATCCATTTATGTTAAAAGTCTTGGAGAGATTAGGGATACAAGGGTCATACCTAAATATAATAAAAGCTATATACAGCAAGCCGACAGCTAACATCAAATTAAACGGAGAGAAACTCAAAGCCATCCCATTAAACTCAGGAACACGACAAGGCTGCCCACTTTCGCCATACCTCTTCAATATAGTGCTGGAAGTTCTAGCAATAGCAATACGACAGCATAATGGGATCAAGGGGATTCAAATTGGAAAGGAAGAAGTTAAACTTTCGTTATTCGCAGATGATATGATAGTGTACATAAGCGACCCCCAAAACTCCACCAAAGAACTTTTACAGCTGATAAACAGCTTTAGTAATGTGGCAGGATACAAGATCAACTCCAAAAAATCAGTCGCCCTCCTATACTCAAACGATATGGAAGCAGAGAGGGAAATCAGAGAAGCTTCTCCATTCACGCTAGCCACAAACAGCATAAAATATCTTGGGGTAAATCTAACCAAGGAAGTGAAAGATCTATTTGACAAGAACTTTAAGGCATTGAAGAAAGAAATTGAAGAGGATACCAAAAAATGGATGGACATCCCTTGCTCTTGGATTGGGAGGATCAACATAGTAAAAATGGCAATTCTACCAAAGGCAATTTATAGATTCAATGCAATCCCCATCAAGATCCCATCAAAATTCTTCACAGATCTGGAGAGGACAATAATCAACTTTATATGGAAAAACAAAAAAACCAGGATAGCCAAAACAATCCTATACAATAAAGGATCTTCTGGAGGCATTACCATCCCTGACTTCAAACCCTATTACCGAGCTACAGTAATGAAAACAGGGTGGTACTGGCATAAAAACAGAGAAGTCGACCAATGGAATCGTATAGAAGACCCGGACTTTATCCCACAAACCTATGAACACCTCATTTTCGATAAAGGAGCTAAAAGTATACATTGGAAGAAAGAAAGCATCTTCAACAAATGGTGCTGGCACAACTGGATGTCAACCTGTAGAAGAATGAAAATAGACTCATATCTATCACCGTGCACAAAACTCAAGTCCAAATGGATTAAAGACCTCAATATCAGTCCGAAAACACTGAATCTGATAGAAGAGAAAGTGGGAAATACCCTACAACAGATGGGCACAGGCGATCACTTCTTAGGTATAACCCCAGAAGCACAGACATTAAGGGCAACATTGAATAAATGGGACCTACTAAAACTGAGAAGCCTCTGTAAAGCAAAGGACACTGTCACTAAGACACAAAGGCAACCTACTGACTGGGAGAAGATCTTCACCAACCCCGCAACAGACAAAGGTCTGATCTCCGAAATATATAGAGAACTCAAGAAACTAGATTTTAAAATGCTAATTAACCCAATTAAAAAATGGGGCGCTGAACTGAACAGAGAATTCTCAACAGAAGAAGTTCAAATGGCCAAAAGACACTTAAGGTCATGCTCAACCTCCTTAGCGATCAGGGAAATGCAAATCAAAACAACTTTGAGATATCATCTTACACCTGTCAGAATGGCTAAAGTCAAAAACACCAAGGATAGCCTTTGCTGGAGAGGCTGTGGAGGAAGGGGTACCCTCATCCATTGCTGGTGGGAATGCCATCTTGTGCAACCACTGTGGAAGTCAGTGTTTCGGTTTCTCAGGAAATTCGGGATCAACCTACCCCTCGACCCAGCAATACCACTCTTGGGAATTTACCCAAGAGATGTTCTATCACATGTCAAAAGCATTTGTTCAACTATGTTCATAGCAGTATTATTTGTAATAGCCAGAACCTGGAAACAACCTAGATGCCCTTCAATGGAAGAATGGATGAAGAAAGTGTGGAATATATACACACTAGAGTACTATGCTGCGGTAAAAAACAATGACTTCTCGAATTTTGCATGCAAATGGATGGAAATAGAAAACACTATCCTGAGTGAGGTATCCCAGACCCAAAAAGATGAACATGGGATGTACTCACTCATAATTGGTTTCTAGCCATAAATAGGGGTCACGGAGTCTACAATAGGCGAATCTAAAGAAGCTAAGTAAGAAGGTGAACCCAAGGAAAAACATATAGTTATCCTCTTGGATAAGGGAAGTAGACAAAATTGCCGGGGAGAAAAGTGGGATGTTGGGGGTGGGGTGGGATGGGGGTTAGGGGAGATGGGGAGAGAAAAGGTAGAAGGGAAGGAGGTGGGACTTGGGGAAACAGGAGGATCGGGATAAAGGAAGGTTGGATAGGGGAGCACGGAACCCCATTTCTTAGTTAAAGGACCCACTTTAGGATGGGCAGGAGACTTGACCCTAGAGGGGCTCCCAGGTGCCCAAGCTGAGGTCCCCAGTTAGTTCCCTGGGCAGCTGACGATAGGGAACCTGAAATGACCCTACCCTAGAGCAATACTGACGAATATATTGCATATCATCCTAGAACTTGCATCTGGCGATGGATGGAGATAGAGACAGAGACCCACACTGGAGCACTGGACTGAGCTCCCAAGGTCCCAATGAGGAGCAGAAAGAGTGAGAACATGAGCAAAGATGTCGGGACCACGAGGAGTGCACCCACCCACTGAGACAGTGGAGATGATCTACTGGGAGCTCACCAAGGCCAGCTGGACTGTTACCAGAAAAAGCATGGGATAAAACTGGACTCTGGGAACATGGCGAACAATGAGGGCTGATGAGACGCCAAGGACATTGGCACGCGGTTTTGATCCTATGCAATGTGCTGGCTTGGTGGGAGCCTAGCCAGTCTGGATGTTCACCTTCCTAGATATGGATGGAGGGGGGAGGACCTAGGACTTACCACAGGGCAGGGAACCCTGACAGCTCTTTGGACTGGAAAGCGAGGGGGAGAGGAGTGGGGGGAAGGGGAGAGGGGTGGGAGGAGGGGGAGAAGAGTGGGAGGAGGGGGAGAAGAGTGGGAGGAGGGGGAGGGAAATGGGAGGCTGGTGGGAGGAGGTGGAAATTTGTTTGTTTTTCTTTATCCTCCTTTTATCAATAGAAAAATTTTAAAAAACCCTTTTAAATAAAAAAATTAAAAAAAATAAAAAAATAATATATACCATATATATCAACTTATGTATCATACCTATAATGAGAAAAATTAAAATCCATCTTTATTAAAATTTATATTCTAATTTATAGACAATAAGTTTGAAATTCAGTTAGCATGCTTAATAAGAGTCTGACAAATGGGAAGTAATTAAAAGTGTGGAAGGGAGAAAGCAACAAAGATGATAGGAATAATATGACAGTTCATTATGTGAATGTATAAAAATGTCATAATGAAATCTGTAACTCTGTGCAATGAATATATGGTAATCACTTTTTGACAGCTCTTCTTCATTAGACTAATATGCTCTATAACCTTTCCAAGATTGATTCCACTGAAGGCAAGTACTTGTTTCTATAAATCTTGGACTCTTTCTGTTTATGACCTTTTAGCCTTAGCCAGCTTATTTCTAAGTTAGTGTCACGTACTAACTGGTATAAGTGTTTATCTAAGAAATTAATGAGCAAGTTTTACTTCATCAATTGCTGTTAAGACAAAAAACAAAACAAACAACAAAAAACCCAGGAGCTTTAATTCTCTTTTGATGGAAAAAGAATTGAGGATCCAGGAGTAAAGTCACACGATTATTTGGGGGGCAAAGGCCAGATACATATCTGGTCTCATGTCTCTCCCTTTCACTTGCATAAATCTTTTCTTTTTATCATATTTTATATCAAGACTATCTAAGAATCACAAATATAAACAAGATTTCCTGTTATGATGGAGGTGTTACCTGCAGGCCAAATAGTAAAAGAGGTTGTTGAATCTACTCAAGACCTCTCAAGCCAGGTTATGCTGTCTCAGGTTCATTATTTTCTACAGATAGTACCAGAAATATATGAACAGAGAAGCCTCCAGATTATCTGCAACAGAAGTTTCTGTCCCACCTTGTCCCACAGCTGTTCACTCCCAAAGAAACACACAGAGGCTTATATTAATTATAAACTGTTTAGCCCATTAGCTCAGGCTTATTATTAACTTGCTTTTACAACTTAAATTAACCTGTAATTCTTGTCTATATTTAGCCATGTGGCTTGGTACCTTTTCTCAGTAAGGCATTCTTACCTTGCTTCCTCTCTGTCTGTCTAGAGACAGACTCTCTGCCTTTTCTCTTCCCAGAATTCTCCTAGTCTGGTTGTCCCACCTATACTTTCTGCCTGGCTACTGGGCAATCAGCATTTTATTAGATTAACATGAGTGATGAATCTTTACACTGTACAAGAGCATTATTCCACAGCAATTAGCTATAGTAACTTTACACATATAAAAACTGCAAATTAAGGCTAATAAAAACAGAAAGCCATAAAAAAGTTTGTCTGAAGCCCCTCCTCTTCTCAAATACAAAGCCTAATATCCACTCCAAGGTAATAACACCTTCAAAACCCCACAAAAGTTAATTATGCCTTGCCTGCTGCTATTTTGGTAGTGTAGAGAAAAGGCCAAGCAACATGAATCTAGTTGTCAAGTTGAGAACAAATGTTGTTTGATGAAGAACTATGAGCCATCAAGCAGGCCCATGGTCAGACACTAAATACTATTTAATTGGCTTCCCCAGGCAGTTTCTCCTAAAGCCCATCTGAAATGAGAACTGCATCCTTCATAAAAACAAATTTTTGCAGCTGTCAGGAGCCAGGACAGCTGTGAAAAGAGTGAGTTGGACTGGGTTCTGCCTCTTGGTTCACCTCAAAGCTTTGCCAGCACCAATTTCTAGAAATGTTCCCACCAATCAAATTACAATAGACAGGGTCACATGTCCTTTTCCCTGGCTTAGAGGTGCCCAGGGACTTAGCTCTTAGATCTTTCATGTTGTTTCAACATGTACCCTGACTAGTTCAAAATGGGAATGACAAGAGGTTAAACATGAGGCACTGCAATGGTTTGTTTTGTTTTTGTTTTTGTTTTTATAAGTCTGTGCATCCTTGCCATAACTTCTCAAAGCTGTACTTAAATGAAAATCACCAGCACCTGTTCTTTCTGAGTTGCACTATTTGGGAGAAATGTCTCAGATTTGTGAAGTCCTCATACATGATTTTCCATGCTACATGAGCTCAGAATTGACCTTGTAAGTTTTTCATAATGCAAAGTTGAGAATGGCCGAGGACAATATAAATCTGTCAGCAATAGCTATGTACATTGCATGGAGTCCACTTCAAAATGAAAATGCGGGACCCTGATTTAAAATGACCATAGGATGAATATGAAGTCCTAATAATGGTGTTCAATGCAACAGTATAAGTCACATGCTTCTTATTTAAACATAGACCATCACTCTTTGCTGATTTTTCAACTCAAACTGCTCCTTGACTGGAAAACAAACAGGGTTAGTGGCTATTAAACTTTAATTCCCACTCTGATTAGAGAGTGACGCAGAAAAGGAAAAACAACAGTTAACCAGTGATGCTAAAAAAACTGCAAGAGGACTTTACTGGGTTATGACTGCCAAGGGCCAGAAATTATCTTTGACCTTTATCAATCTTTTACAAGAATACTATTTCTGTGATCTTCCTTCACTTCCCACGACAAAGTCCTGACTCTCTTTTGGTCAGATTTAACAACCCATCTAGGCTCCTTGCCACCTCATACTTACTCTTTGGATCGATGCATGACTGCTGCTTTCTAACCACATGATTAGCTCAAAGCATTCACTGGTTAATATTTATAAAAAAATACTTTGAAGATGAAATCTTTGGTGTGTAAAGAAAACACTACACATAGGTAGATAATGGAATTTTAAGGTCTACACTTTCTTGTGTACTGCCAATTTTAGACAATATGGTCTTTGACTAATTGTGGGGTTTGAATGACTAGCCTTTGGCTTTAGTGAAATAGAAAATGTATAATTAAAAAAAAAGAAGATATAAGATCTGATGGGATTGTGCCCAATTCCAATACTGAATGCCTGGATTACCTCAGCAGGAGGGTTAATATTGCTTCATCTCTCGAGCCTTCAGTATCCTCTGGCTCCCAAGCCCAATATCCACAAGATGGTCTGGAGTAATTCTTAGCAATTAATCTCTTCATACTATTAAGAGAAGTATAGTCAACAATGCCCTGTCTGGGATTGGCTTTAAATTTCATCTATGCACAGAAAACTATCAAATTGAATGTTTAAAACAACAAATAAAGAAGCAATAACGTTAATTTCACAAGGACAGATAATGGATTTGGCTACAATTTTCTTTCCTTATTCTGGTGCTCTAAATTCCCAAGCTAGAAGAAAACATCGATTCTTCTTTTCTGCTGGACTCTGAGAAGATTCCATCTTTTTCGTTAAAAGGAGCTGAAGCATCCGTGTTTTTAATTCCATATCAGGTACAAGTACAACCTGCATAAAATGCACCCCCCCCCTTTTACAACAACACTGTAAGAGCAGGGAGCTGAAGTAATGCAAAACAGCCCGAACTTGGCTTGGAATTCCAACCGCAGCCCAAGTCTGTGACTGGGAACATGTCCATCCAAGTCCATGACCTGCCTCCTGGAAAGGCTGTCACCTCAGCAATTGAATAAGAGGGCAAAGGGCAGGGGTGAGAAGGTGCTTCTTCAGCTCCTGTCTTTTAGCTGTGTCAGTCTGCCAATACTGACCTTAACTGGAACCAGTTTACACTAATAAAATGATTTGCTTTTTCAGAAACTCCTCCGGCATGTCTTAAGGTCTTATATTGACATTAGCTCTTGGCTCTGTGACATTAGAAACCTGAGTGAATTTCAAGGAGTCCCGGAAACCTGGAGAGGCTACCAAAAGCTTCAAATTGGCAAGTTCAATTCACCATGTATTTACTGAGCAAAGCACTCTGCCAGACCAGTACTAGGAACTGGGGTACAAAGTGTGATGAGTTCTAATCTCTGCCTTTGAGAACCTCATAGCCTATTTACAAAGCCAGAGGAATACAGAGAGTATTTCAATACAAAGCTATTAATGACAGGCTAGAAATGACAACTCCTAGACTTATAAGCAATAAAGGAAACAAACCTGTTCCAGGTCCATGCGCATGATAGAAGACTTCCTGAAGGTGAGCTCACCAGATAGAGTTCAAATTAAAATGACTTAGTTGAAGGAAAATAGACAGAATATGTGTTGTAAATTCCAAAGGAGGAACAATAAAAGCAGGGGCAAGAAGCATCTAAAAACCATCTTTGCTTAGACAATAATGAGTCACAGCATCTGAAATGTATAGCTTAAGATTTGCAGGAATGACAGAAGAAATTCAAATGGCCAAAAGACATTTAAGGTCATGCTCAACCTCCTTAGCAATCAGGGAAATGCAAATCAAAACAACTTTGAGATATCATCTTACACCTGTCAGAATGGCTAAAGTCAAAAACAACAAGGATAGCCTTTGCTGGAGAGGCTGTGGAGGAAGGGGCACCCTCATCCATTGCTGGTGGGAATGCAAACGTGTGCAACCACTTTGGAAATCAGTGTTTCGGTTTCTCAGGAAATTCGGGATCAACCTACCCCTGGACCCAGCAATACCACTCCTGGGAATATACCCAAGAGATGCCCTATCATATGACAAAAGCATTTGTTCAACTATGTTCATAGCAGTATTATTTGTAATAGCCAGAACCTGGAAACAACCCAGATGCCCTTCAATGGAAGAATGGATGAAGAAAGTATGGAATATATACACATTAGAGTACTACGCTGTGGTAAAAAACAATGACTTCTCGAATTTTGCATGCAAATGGATGGAAATAGAAAACACAATTCTGAGTGACGTATCCCAGACCCAAAAAGATGAACATGGATGTACTCACTCATAATTGGTTTCTAGCCATAAATAAGGGTCATGGAGACTACAATTGGTGAACCTAAAGAAGCTAAATAAGAAGGTGAACCCAAGGAAAAACATATAGTTATCCTCTTGGCTACGGGAAGTAGACAAAATGGCCGGGGAGAAAATTGGGATCTTGGGGGTGTGGTGGGATGGGAATAAGGGGAGATGGGGAGAGAAAAGTGAGAAGGGAAGGTGGGGGGGGAACATGGGGAAACAGGAGGATTGGGATAAAGGAAGGTTGGATAGGGGAGCATGGAAGCACAATTCTTACTTAAGGGATCCACCTTAGGGTTGGCAAGAGACTTGACCCTAGAGGGGCTCCCAGGAGCCCATGGTGATGTCCCCAGTTAGTCCCTTGGGCAGCTGAGGATAGGGAACCTGAAATGACCCTAGCCTATAGCAATACTGACGAATATCTTGCATATCACCATAGAACTTTCATCTGGCGAGGGATGGAGATAGAGACAGAGACCTACACTGGAGCACTGGACTGAGCTCCCAAGGTCCCAATGAGGAGCAGAAGGAGGGAGAACATGAGCAAGGATGTCGGGACCACGAGGGGTGCACCCACCCACTGAGACAGTGGAGCTGATCTATTGGGAGCTCACCGAGGCCATCTGGACTGTGACTGAAAAAGCATGGTATAAACCCGGACTCTCTGAACATGGCGAACAATGAGGACTGATGAGAAGCCAAGGACAATGGCACGGGGTGTTGAATCTACTTCATGTTCGGGCTTTGTGGGAGCCTAGCCAGTTTGGATGTTCACCTTCCTAGACATTGACGGAGGGGGGCGGACCTTGGACTTTCCACAGGGCAGGGAACCCTGACTGCTCTTTGGACTGGAGAGGGAGGGGGAGAGGAGTTTGGGGGAGGGGGAGAAGGGTGGGATGAGGGGGAGGGAAATGGGAGGCTGGGAGGAGGCAGATACTGTTTTTTTTCCTTTTCTCAATAAAAAAATGTTTAGAAGATGCTGTTCACATTTTATTTGACAAGAAGAGAAAATGAGAAGTAGGGGGCAGATTTAATCCTCAAAGGCTGACGATAGGTGACTTACTTCCACTGGCCGGGTGACATCTCCTGAAGCTACAAATATTTTAAAGTTGTGCTATCAGATGGGGAATATGCATCTAAAACATGAGCTGTCTCACTGTAAATTCAAGTCCAGCATATAGACAAGCTCACATAAACGTGGAGGAATCAATTTTTTCTATATTTTCTGTCCCAGTGTCGAAAAGATCTCTCCCCAGACATTTATAGATGTATTCATTTTTTAAATATTATGTCATCAGTTTCACTTGGCTCTCAAAGTATAATACAGCATTCTTCATTGAATAAATACAAATTTTACATAAAAAGATTTGCAGGAATGAAAAGAGAAGCTAGACAGTAAGAGTGAAGAAGACTTAGTCCTGAGCCACATTAAGTTTGACTTATACTTTGAAATATATGGGAAATCAGTTAGCAATTTTAATCACATCATCAACCCCCCAAAAGTTTCCAGACACACAAAAAAACGATCTAGAGTTGGGGAATTGAATGGTCAAAAAAAATAGCAAACTATATCTATGTTCATAATATAATAGGAACTGAAACAACTCAGGGGCATAAACATAAAATGAAAGAAAGTTTTCAATGGCTTCTTCAGAACAAGGCAAATGACCAAGAGGTACAGAAGAATATACTGAACATCACTAAGCATCATGGAAATGCAAATCTAAACTACAAGGAGATTAATCATTTCAGTTAGATTATTTTTTATCAGAGTCAAAAGATAACATTTGGAGTAGGTATGAAGAAAAGCAACACTTGAACACTGCTTGTGGGAGTATAAATTAGTATGAATGTTGTGAATAACATTACAGTGGCCCTCAGAATTAAAACTAGAGCTACCATATGATTCAGCATTCCCACTATTAATTATATATCCAAAGAGAATTAAGTTAGGTTTGAAAAGTGAGACCTGCTTTCCCTTGCTCACTGAATCATCAATCACAATATGCAATAAACTGAAACAGCCTAAGTGCCCATCAGACTGATGAACAGATAAAATAAGTGGTGATATATTTAAATCGTGTAATTCTATGCCGTTATTAAAAATAATGGAGTGTGATTTTCAGCAAAGTGGATGGAACTGCAGAATGCTATGTTAGGGGATGCAACACAGGAACAGAAGGACAAATATCACACCATAGCACTCCTGTGTAGAATTTTAAAAGCTGTTCTCACAGAATTAAAGAACTGGTACAAACAGGATGTTAGAGAGGCAAGTGGGCTAAGCAGTTGCTATTGAATGGCTACAAGGTAAAAAGTAAATAGAACAATGATCTATTCTACAGTAAGATACCAATAGGTTACAGTAATGTGTGTTTGAACATAAATACCAGGTTGGATTTTGGCTTTATTGCTATTATTTTTGTCTGTTTTGTTTAAGCTATGTATCTTACCCTGGCCTGAAACTTTTTTTTATTTTTTTAAATTTATTTATTTATTAAAGATTTCTTCCTCCTCCCCACCGTGGCCTCCCATTTCCCTCCCCCTCCCCCAACCAACTCCCCCTCCCTCATTAGACTGAAGAGCAGTCAGGGTTCCCTGCCCTGTGGGAAGTCCAAGGACCTCCCACCTCCTTCCAGATCTAGGAAGGTGAGCACCCAAACAGCCTAGGCTCCCACAAAGCCAGTACGTGCAGTAGGATCAAAACCCAGTGCCATTGTTCTTGACTTCTCAGCAGTCCTCATTGTCCACTATGTTCAGCAAGTCTGGTTTTATCCCATGCATTGAGCCTATAATTCGTGATCCTAGAGAAGCTAAATAAGAAGGTGAACCCAAAGAAAAACATATAGTCATCCTCCTGGATATTAACCTTCATCAGGCGATGAAAGGAGACAGAGACAAAGACCCATATTGGAGCACAGGACTGAAATCCCTAGGTCCAAATCAGGAGCAGAAGGAGAGAGAGCATGAGCAAGGAACTCAGGACCGCGTGGGGTGCACCCACACACTGAGACACTGGGGATGTTCTATCGAGAACTCACAAAGGCCAGCTGGCCTGGGTCTGAAAAAACATGGCCTGAAACATTTTGTGCAGGGTAGAGTGATCTCAAACTCACAACCCTCTTACATCTGTATTTAGAATACTATGTAGTACTATGTATAGTGCCTACTTACTTAGCTAGATGATAGGATTCATAGTATACTACCATAAGTAGCGAATACATTTTTGATAAAATAAATATATAAATTACCTTTATTTGATAATTGCAAAATACTTGCATGTATCAAGTAAGCATCGCTCCTCATAAGTTCATACAATTTGTATATGCCAAAATATTTTAATTAAAATGAAAGATATATTGAAGGCAGCAATTGTTAAGAATTAGTAACAAACCTATATCATAACTTTATTTAAAACCATGTAATGTGTCATTTTTCTCAGTAGTATAGCAACTAGTAAGTTGCTCAAACTCTAGTAAATCACTCCACATCTTTGTGGGGTTTTTTTGATACCAAAAATGCTTTTATTTTTTTGAAGCCATTTATATTTTTATTGTATAGACATTTTGTATCCTTGAATAAGTTTCTTAATCTCCTTATTCATATTTCTTTTTGTTTTTCAATTTATTAAATTAAAAAATATCAATCCAAGTTCCAACTCCCTCCCCTCTTCCCATTCCCTCCATATACCCTCCCACCCCGCCCTCATACACTCTTCAGAGAGGATAAAGCACATTGCTGTGGGGAAGGTCCAAGACCCTCCCTACTGTATCTATGCTGAGCAAAGTATACATCCAAAGAGAATAGGATCCCAAAATGCCAATACATGCAGTAGGGATAAATCCTGGTGCCACTACCAGTGGCCCCTCAGCCTGCCCCAGCCATGCAACTGTCAACCACATTCAGAGGGACTAGTCTGGTTCTATGGTTGTTCCTTCCCAGTCTGGAGTTGGTGAACTCCTATTAGGTCAGGTAAACTGTTTCAGTGGGTGAACCCATCGTGGTCTTGACCTCTTTGCTCATATTCTCATTCCTCCCACTCTTCAACTGGTCTTTGGGAGCTCAGTCCAGTGCTCCAATGTGAGTCTCTGCCTCTTTTTTTCATCTGTTGTTGGATGAAGGTTCTATGGTGATATTTAAGATAATCATCAGTCTGATTACAGGGCAAGTGAAGATCAAGCCCCTTCTCCTCTGTTGCTTAGGGTCTTAGCTGGGGTCTTCCTTGTGGATTCCTGGGAATTTCTCTAGAGCCAGGTTTCTTTTTACCCTATAATGGCTCCCTCAATTAAGATATCTCTTTCCTTGCTCTAGTCTCTGTCCTTTCTCCATCTAACTATTCCATTCCCTCAAGTTCTCCTCGTCATTACCTCCTATTTTGTCTATGTATAGAGGAATTGTTTCTCAAACTTGACTATATATTAAAATAATTGAGGAAGTGGAAAAAGTATGACACATTTGCTTCAGTCTAGTCCAGTTAAAACTCTAGAAGAATGGACACAGAAATCAGGTATTTTTTTTAACACCTTAGGCATTTCAGTGGATAACCAACTTTGAGATCCACTCCTTGAGGATGGTTTAAGGATCCCTAAAGTATGGAGACTTACTCTCTGTTGATCCAAGATACCTGCACTTGGATTTTGTGAGGTCAAATAATCTTATGTTAACAAAAAGAAAATTAGTTGTTTATTTACTGTATCAACTAATTAGCCTAATTAATATACCCCCGTGTTCATCATTTACTGTAGAGTTGAATACATAGAAGGATCAAAATGACTATTCAGTGAGGAACTGCATTGTCTCCCTCATATTTGTATATGTAGTTCAAAGACATTGAATAATTTATTCAAATTTGTATATCTAGGTAAAATCTCTGATCTGCCAGTCTGGCCTGCCAGATTACTTAAATGAGTCAGCCAAAGACAGTAAAGCATAAACTTCTTAGTAGGTTATTATGGAGTCAAGGGGTCAAGGAAACTACCAGGAAAGAACTTACAATCTCCTCTCCTCCACATGCCAGAGTCCCCAAAACACTGAAAACACAATCCATTTAATATAAAGATCTGTTGAACATCTTATTAATAGAATGGATAAAGAAGAGGAGAGAATAGCTAAGCTTTAGGACAACATGAACAAATAGGAACAATCAAATAAAAGGACAATGGTAACACAATGTTATGTTATGATATCAGTGAGAATCCAAGACATACGTGACAATCTGAAAAAAGAAAAGAAGCATAAAGAAAAGAGTTAAGGAAGAAGGAAAAGAATCTAGTACTAAAGGCATAGAAACATGTTTAAAAGACTCATAGCCAAAACTTTCCCTGAGTTAGGAGAAAGGATACCAATCCCGATACAACAGATATTTAGGACACTAAAAAGACAAAGTCAGTAAACAAGTGACCAATGTTGCATAATAATTAAAACACTAAATACACAAAACAAAGTTATCATGTTGAAATTAGCAAGAAAGAAACAATAGGTCATATGTAAAATTGAGCTCTTCAGAATAACAGAACATTATTCAACTCAAACTTTAAAACATGAGGGCATGAACAGATGTACTTCAAATTTTAAAGGATAGAAACTTCCAACCTACACTGTTATGCTCAGCAAAGTTATTTGTTAACATTAAACAGGAAAAAAATTATAATAAAAATGAAGCTAATATAATTGTATCACTGAGACAGATTCATAGAATGCATGTGAAGGAATTCTTCAGACAGAAGAGGAAAAAAATTCACCTACAACTTGACAGGAAGTGATCAACCATGCTACAATAGCAGTTAAGACAAGAAGAAAAAGAAAATGCAACAAAATCAACAAAATGACAAGAATCAATATACATCTTTGGATAATAACTCAATATTATTGGTCTCAATTTCCCAAATAAAACGCATGGACTACTAAATTAGATCAAAAGGCAGGAGCCATCTGTTTGCTGCCTCTAGGCAAATCACCAGAACAAATATACACTACCTTAGGGAGAAAGGATGAAAAGGATATTTCGAGCAAATTGACTTGGGAAAGAAGCAAGCATTTCCATCCTAATATCTGAGAAAATTGACTTCAAACCACTAGTGAGAAAAAATAAAGATGGTCACTTCATAATGATTAAGAGAACAATCTGTCAAAAGGATATTATAATTGGGAACATAGATATCTGAACACAGGTGCACATAATTTCATAAAACAAAATTCCAAATACAGTTAACACTTGGTGACATCCAAAAGCCACTCTCAACATTTGACCAATCAGTCAAAAAATAAAGAGATACAGGTATGAGATGTCATCATAGGTTAAATGTACTTAGTAGGCATTTATAGAACATCTCATCCAAGCAGTGTAGAAGATATAGCCTTCCCAGCAGCCATGGAACATCCTCTAACATACAATGTATATTAGAACACAAAACAAGCCTCAATAAATATGGGAAAATGAAATAATTATTTTATTTTTATCTCCTTTCAATGGACTATTCAGCTACAAGAGAAATTCTAAAATGCACCAAAATGAATGGGAATCAAATAGCCCTACTGAGTAATGGATGAGTCCTTGAAATTAAAAAGAAAATATGAAAATTGATAGAATCAAGTGAAAATGAAAACACAACAAACAAAAACCTATGGTTATAGAAAGAAAGTGGTCCTAAGAGGAAAGTTTACAGCTGTACATGCATATACTAAGAAATCAGAGAGCTCTGATAAAAGCAACTTTAAAATACACCTGAGGGTCCTGGAAAAAGTAAAACAAGATAAATCCAAACTCAGTAGATGGAAAGAAATCACTAAGATCAGATCAGAGATTAGGGAGATACAAAAAAGTACAAAGAATCAATGAACAAAGAGTTGACACAGGGAGAGATAACTAACACTAAAAACATTTGTAACGAGTTGTATGGAAAGTTATTAATGTAGAAGTTTCCTAATGTATGTACATACACACATTAAAAAGGAGTTCAAATGTAATAACCTTGTAACGGGGCAATAAGGCCCCTACCGGACAAATCAGGCAGGCTAACAAAAATTCAGTGAATAGGAAGAAGTTATTAAGGTCTATGTAGAAATTAGTGAAATGATAAAAACAGCAAATATTACAATGGATCAATAAAACCAATGCTTAGTTCTCTGAAACAGTAAACAAAGTTGACAAGTCCCTTGTTAAGCTGAACGAGAGAGAGAGAGAGAGAGAGAGAGAGAGAGAGAGAGAGAGAGAGAGAGAGAGAGAAAGAGAGAGAGAGGAACCAAATAAGCAATTAGAGAAGAAAAGGAATACATTGCAATATACAGCAATGAGATGTAGAAAATTATCTTACCTTGAAAAATATATCTTACAAAATTGGAAAATCTAAAGTATGTTAATGAATTGCTATATGAATTTAATCTATCAAAGTTAGACTAAGGTGCTATTAAATAATTTAGACAGATTGTGATAAGCAACAATATTGAAGCAATAATTTTAAAACTCTCAACTTTAAAACGTCCAGGCCCAAATGGGTATACTGCTGAGTTTATCAGACATTTAAAGAAGAAATAATACAAATGATATAAAATAGATAAGAAAGACCAATGTAGTGTAATAAAGAACTCAGATATAAGACCGACCACATGATTACAGCTGTTTGCTTTTGGCAAAGGTGCCAAAGTAGATTAGAAAAAGGGGTAACCTCTTCTTTAAATAGTACTTGAAAAACTGATTATCTACTTGTTAAGGAATTCAGCAAAATCTTATCTATCACCTATTACAAAAGTCAATTCCAATTCTGAAATTAGTAGTAGTTATAGTAGGAAGTATACTTAAAGATATAAGCATAGGTAAGGACTTTCTAAATAGAACCCTAATTGTTCATGAAATAAGGACAATAATCAGCAAACAGTACCTCACATAATTAAACAGTTTTATGAAAGGAAAGTGTCAATCAAGTAAGAAGGCAACCTACAGGATGGGAGAAACTCTTTGTCAGCTCTATATTCAGGAAAGGATTAGTACATAGAATACACAAGAACCCAAGAAAGCAATCATCAAGAAGACATGTGAAGAGATAACACATATTCACTAATGGTAGCGGTGAAAACTGGTACAGACACCACGGTAATCAATGTGGAGATTCTTCAAAAACACAGAAACAGGTGTAATACAGGTTCAACTTATAACACACTCAAGTATTGAAAGGAACCTATGTATTACTGAATATAATATATATATTATAGAAATACTTGCTTATGCATGTTCATTGTTGCTGTATTCACAATAATCTCAAAATTAAAATAGCCTATGGATTGCTGCTCACCTATTAAAATGATGAAATCCACAGGTAAATGGATGGTACTAGAAATAATTATTCTGGATGATGTAACCCAGACCCAGAAAAACAAACATCACATGTTTTCTTTTATCTGTGGTTGTTAACTTTAGTTCTTCAGGTACATATTTTTCACTCGGAATACTCACAGAGGTCAGGAAATTAGTAAGAAACCATGAGTGTGTGGCACGTTCAAAGCAGGTGATGTAGAAAACAATGGTTAAGATGGTTAAAAGAAAGCAATGTAAAAGGAAGAGCTAAATAAAGGTTGAAGATATGAGAAAAGATTAAAGAAGGAGATATGAGGAAGAATAAAACATTAAAACCATTTTGAAAAATTTATATGGAAGCCTATGTCCATAGAAGCTTCTAAAATATATACATACACATACATAGAAAGATTTACAGTGGTGTCACCTTATAGCAAAGTACCATCCCTTTCAAGACATCATTGGCTAACTAATAAAAATTCCAGTGCCAAGAATGGGTTACCTGTTTCTGAGTGGTTGTCAGGTGATATATCATAGATCCTCAAACACTATAAATTATACTGATTTCTTTATCCCAGATTGACAGAGTCAAGGTCATCTGAGAGGAGGGATCTTTAATTGAGAAGATGCTTCCATCAGATTGGCCCATGGGGTATTTTCTTGGTGGTACAGCCTACTATGGCTGCATTTATTTCTGGACAGGTGGTCCTGGAGCATATAAGAAGGCAAACTGAGCAAGCCAGGAGGAATAAATCAGTAAACAGCATCCCTCCAGGGTTTATGCTCAAGTTCCTTCCTCCAGATTTATGCCCTGAAAACTCTTTCTGAGGTCTCTCTGTAAATAGTGTGTTACCTGATAGTTTTATGACAAACTAAATCCTTTCCTCCTCAAGATGCTTTTGGACATGCTGTTTCATCCCAGCATTAGAAACCCTAAGATACAAACTATTGTCAATGTTGTTGGCTACCATCGAGAACTTGAGAGTGAGACCCTCTTTCTGAATACACTCCACATTGAGTCATAGAGCATGCAAAAACCAAGCTTCAAAGAAACAAGGCTTCAAAGCCTCTTCTTCTCCAGGTAGTTTTCAAAATTTGGAAAATGCTATATATGCTACAAAAGAAGAAGAGTAATGATCAATCATGTTCAGATTTAAATTTTGAAAGATACACTAATAACAGTCCTTGTAGTGTAATAGTGACACAAATATTATAGGTGTAACCAAAACCAAACACTTTGTGATTGTACTTAAGTATTTAAGTCTCGTTAAATGAGATAAATCTGAAACCTATTACCATCTGATATATATATATTGATATATATATATATATATGAAGATAAAACAAAGATCATCACATTGAAGCATTGAAGTTGGATGAAAGAAACAAACAGAAGAAAAAGATTCCAAAAGTAAGCAAAAGAATCACAGACTCATTTGTTCACACACTCAGTAGTCCCATAATACACTAAACTGGAAGCCATAATATATACACAGAGTACTTGGTATAGACAGACCTATTCCAGGCCCTGTGTATGCTGCCTCAGTCTCTGTCCATTATATGAGCTTTTATTACATTGATTTAGAGGGTCTTGGTTTTTTGGTGTCCTCCATCCTCTGTCTTTTATACTCTTTCTGTCTCCTCTTCTGTGGGATTCGTTGAGTCCTGCGGGAAAGGATTTGATGGAGACTTCCTATTTAGGGCTAAGTGTTCAAGGTTTCTCACTTTCTGCACAACGTCTGGCTGTGGGTCTCTGTATTTGTTCCCATCTGCTGCAGGAGGATGCTTCTCTGGTGATGGATAAGCAAGGAGCAGTAGATGCGGCTTTTAAGTGTTAAGTTTGTGTGTTCACATTAGCATGTCTTTAGAGGTCAGGAAACTAGTAAAGGCCTATGAGGAAGGAATGGAAAGGGGCCTTTAGAAGTGAAGAAGTAGTAGAATGTGTAATATGAAAGTGGGGAGGTATATTGATGATTAATGATTTTAGTGGAGATGGGAGCAAGGAGTTAGTGAGGAAGAATGAGTGGCGAGTGGTAAGATGCTCTACTGATGAAATAGAGCACATTTGTTACTATTTTTGTTGCTGTGACAAAACACCCTGACCAAAGGGAACTTAAAGAAGAGTTTATTTTGGCTTAAGGTTGTGAAGAGCTAGATGTCCCTAGTGGCAGGAAAGGCATGGCGGTGGCAGCAGGACACTGAGAGATCACATCTCAAATCCACACACAGACAGTAAAGACAGGGAATTGGAACAGGGTAAAGGTGATAACTCTCATACCTCTTTCTACCCCATGCAATGTCCTTTCTTCAGCAAGATTGCATACCCTAAATATTCTATGTCTTCCCAAACAGCATCACAAACTAGAGAACAAATATTCAAATATGCAAGCATATGACGGACATTTCTCTTTCAAACCACCACAAACAACAGGCTTATGGTAAAGTTAACCATGTATTTTCTTACTAAATCTGAGGTCTACTACTCAGAATAGAATTTATGTTCGGTACTGTAAACCTCATCAATATCCCATGGCACTAATGAGCATATGATAATATTTTTGCTAAATGAACATATTGTCAAACAACTCTTTAAATATGTGTGTTAATACCCATACATTAGGGCTCTCAGCTTTGGCCAGAGAATCCTGGGCAGCAGCAGGGAGCATTAGGCAGCCCCAGAAAGAATCTTAACTTAGAACATAGTCCTAAGTGGAACACCTATATCAGAGCCCACCAAAGCCCAGGGAACACTGTCAAAATGAGGGCAAGGAAAAGATGTAATGGATGGATGACAAAGAAGAGTGCTATAAGATGCTGTCTCATGAATGGGAACAAGATTTTGCATTCATGAACTCATAGAAATGGTATTTACTGCACAAGACCCTAGATCAATCCAACAGAATCAGTCAACTTTCAGCAAACAGCACTAATTAGACTTAGTAGATTACAATAAAAAAAAAGAGTCCAAAAGACATGAGGAAGGGAGAGGAACGTGTTGGACGCATCATATGAGGGATTTGAGAAAAGAACGGGGTGAGAGAATCAGAATGGGCATGAATCAGATTCATTGTATGCATAAATTGTCAAAGAATAAATAAAATATGTTATTTAGAATTAAATAAGATTGTATGCTTTGAAAGCAGCAACCTGAATTTAGGTTCATGTTTTTTTCACAGTGTATTTCTTTTTCAGGAACTGGTACGTATTCTCAGACTAATATTCAATGTCAGCAAGATGCTACAACTACCAAAAGCTGTGCATATTACAGTCTCAGCGCAAATGGTGAAGTGTAGCTTCAGTCCTTTAATGGGCACTTCAAATTATCTGAGAGTAACTGAATTTTTCTAAACAGCTTTATGGATACAGCAAATGAGCTAAAATGGTTACGACATCAAAATACAAATTAAGAGCTCTTGTATTGATATTTTTAAAAGGAAAATGCTTGAGCATTTCTAGTAATTCAGACAACAATCTCCGAGCCACTCAGCTTTATTCCATTCATTAAATGACAGAGTCCTTCAGCCACCACTGGAAAAAAAAAAACACCACAGGACTTTGTGTTCTGCATCTAGAAGTCTACATGCAGGAAGTGACCACATTTGTATTGAATTTGTCCTTTGGCATTACCATATAACATTGAATCGGTGATTTCTCATAAATTTCTGGCAGGTCATATAGATAAATAAGGAGCGTGGCCTCTATTTCAGCCAAAATAACCCTCAAACCTTCTCCCAGGTTGACTGACCCATCTCAGTGGACCCGTAGAAGCTAGCACCACTGATGCCATCTATGGGCAAACCCATATATTGAATTCCAGTGCCTTTAAGCTTTTTCAGGCTGTTCAAACTTTTTTCACCCATGTGCTCCAGGCCATACAATTCATAATGGGGCCCATATGCCTCAGGCACTATGCTATATGTGCTCAGACCCATGGGTTTTCATGGAAAGGCCCCTACATTCCACACCATGGCTTCTGCACTCAATGGTTTGGACCCTGTACTCAATGTTGGAGACCATGTGGTTAAAGCCTAGTTGGGCTCATTTCAACATAATTAACAGTTGCATATATGGTCCAAAATCTGACCTGTGATCTTAAGCTCAGAGCCTAGATCTGTGCTTATGCATTCCATGCCAGTACCCCGAATAAGAACAATTCCAGGGCCAGTCCTTTCAATTCAAGGGGCATTGCTCCAGACTCTACCTCCTTTCTATTTTATAGTGATCTTCCCTCTCTTCAGTGCATTGCCGCGTATTTTATGTATTTGGCACGTATTCATCCCAAATCCAAATTACCCCATGTTCTCTATACTATTACCAAAGGGTCCCTCCATGCGCCCTATTTTTTTTTATTCCAAGTCCTATGAGTTCCCTTCCTATACTTTCAGACCAAGGTTTCCCATTCCAATGTCAGTGTCTAGGTGATTGTTATCCTTGGGCTTCCTGCCACTTTGTTCCCCATGACAGTATCAAGTCCATGAGGGAAGTCACTGTACATGTTCAAGAGGAAAAATTCTCCTTTGGGTAAAGTTTTTACACCCAATTTGGCATACATTAGTATATCAAATTTCAGTTGGCCATTAGGCATAGATATAATTTTTACAACTTAAGTGGATTGTTCAAAAATACAGTTGTTATTCCACCCCTTTCTTACCTCTATATTACAAAATATTTTCATAGACAACTACATCAGCCCTCCTAAATACTTCCTTCAGTTTCTTTTCTAGACAATTTTATTGACCAGCTTTCTACCAAAAAAATTTTTAAAAAAACAAAACAAAACTGTGCTTCCAAATCTTTCAATCTGTAATGCATGTATGAACTCCATTTGAGATGTTATGATTATTTAGGATGTTAGACAGGATATTAATCTTCCCTGGGTCTTCTGGTCCCAAGTCACCAGTCTTAACCATCACTCAATTCATTGCTCCCCTTATATGTTCACCATAAAGATCTTTGACTTTTATAATGTGCTTATTTAGAACTTCAGATGCTTTTGTTTATTCCATCTTTGATTCTCAATTGAACAACAGCATATCCCCTTGACAATCTCTCAGCATCCCTCAGCAGCTTTACTTCGATTACTTCGTCCACTCTCTCTTTATCTATGTCTTTAAGAGGCTTGGATTAATACATGACTCAAACTGATGGCCTTGCCTTTTTGTTTATCTCTTTTCATTATGAGAAGACCATTCTTCTTCACCTTTCAAGCCCATTGTCTTGTTGCTGCTGAGCACACAGGAAAAGCCACATACTTCCTCCATTTCAAGTTCTATTGTCTCACCTCCACTTTAGCCACCGCTTTAATCCATTGCACTATTTTTTTCCATGCCTTGGATTTGTGTCCATAGCATTGTTTATCTGTTGCTTGCCAGCCTTAGCTGGCACTGTATGTTTGGTGCCTTCAGTCTTATCTTGATAAACTCAGCTGTCATGAAGTCCTCATGATGTACAGGAGTCCAATTATGTCTTTCCATGGATATCTGGCTGCCTCTAGAACTCCAGTGACTTAGGTCACCCAAAGGTTGTTGATGTGCAAGTCTTTTCTTCCATCTCTCTTCCTCCCTCTACCTGATATGAGTGAGTGAATACTGGCTTAATATTTGCAGCAACTCCTTTTCTATCATTGTCATCTTGCTGAAAACATTATGATGTCATGTCTCATTTTGCAAATGGAACAACAGTATTTCAGAAATACTTTAATATTGCTTACATGTGATGGTTAGGTGATTGTGTGATGGTCTTGGTGTCATGTCAGGTAATTCTCAGACAATTAGCACTTAATTTAAGAGTAAATGTAAGAACAGAAGGCTCATAATATAAAATTGCAAATGTTGACGAGTGGTGATGCTCCTTTTCTGAAACTGGAGTTGCATATTTCAGTACCAAACTGACTTTCTAAAACTGCTGACAAACTAAGACTATTTTACGTAAGACCATATAATCAACAATTAGAATACAAGATAAGAATACCTCAATTCTAAAGTACATAAAAATTTCTACATATTGTTTCAATGGCTCCAGTTTCCTTAGAGTTTCTACTTACTGTCTTTTTGAGAAAATCTGCATAATAGTATATAACAATTCAAACTTATACTATAGTTTCCAGTTTTTTCTCATATCACTTGTACATAATTTTTCCAGACTACCATAAGACCTTGTGTATTCAGCTTCTCTGTTATTCAGACAATTTTTCTGTCAGTCTCTCTTTATACCCCATTTTCACCAGGCAAGAAACCCTCACATTTGCTATATTCTCTGTACCATACAACACCATCTGCAACATCTTGATAAACCATCATTTACTGAGGCCCCCAACTCTTGTTCAGGAAGTATTTTTATATTACTCTGACCCACGCAGCATTTCTTTATAATTGTTTATCTGGTACGGCAATTTCTTTTCCAAAAGAAACTTCGGTTTCTTGATGGGAAGAACCCCATACTAATTAATACAATTTCTTTTTTAAATATAGATACTTTGCAAAGCACTTCTGTATGCAAGATTCCAGCTGACAGTCATATGATCTTAGCCTAATTGTGCTCCTATAACAAAATGCTGCAAATTGAGTAATTTAAATAGGGGGATAGACAAATATTATCTATGAGCTCTATGTGAAGAAAGCCACAATTTTTGTGCTTCCATTTGTTGCATTATCTGGATAGCATTTAGTCCTTACTTGTGAAATGATGCTTTGTGTTTTCAATCCTCTGGAGAGATGTAACTACACCGTAAAAGGCAAAAGGACAAAGGAGCGAATGAACTCCCTCTTTCAAGCTTTCTAATAGGGAAACTGCTTAATCTCATTCATGAGAAAGGAGTCCTTATAATTCAGTGTCATGCCAAAGGTAATACTGCCCAGTTCTATTGTACTGGACATTAATTATGGTGGTGACAAAAATATTCGAGCTGGGCTTTCCGTCCTGTGAAATTAAAGTATTTGTTGAGGGTGTGCTCCCTGCCAAGCAAGATAAAAAGAAGTTATTTCTATAATCCTTCAAAATATGAGCAAACAGAAAATAATCAAGTGGTAAAGGACTCAATGAAGTTCAGTCACTAAAGTATAACTGGTATATAGACTCAATCCTGCCTGCTATGCACTTCCAGAGTTCTCTTTATAATATTTCTACCACTTCAAAGTAAATCTGAAGTGCTTCCTTATTGAAATATAATAAATTTCACTGGCACATATTTGCAAAAATTCATGACAAGTTATTGGGTTCATTTTTGAAATATAAGAAGAATGATTATAAAAATTATAATATTAGACATACTTTCCTAAGGGTGACGTGGGTGTCAGAAAGTACCAGGGCCTTCTTCAGAAGTAGAGGAGTTTGATGAGAATGTCCCATATAGGCTCAGAGAGCTTAATAATTAATAATCCCCAGGTGGTGTCACTGTTTGGGTCAGTTTAGGAGGTTCAGTCTTGCTGGAGGAATTATGTTGCTGGGAACTAAATTTGAGTGCTAAAAATTTATACTACTTCCTATTCAGTACTTCCTTTGTGCTTATGGTTCAAGGTATGACCTCTTAGTTTCCGGTTTCTTCTGTCATTCTTGCCACTATGCCTTTCCTCCATGATGGATTCTTATGCCTCTGGAAATGTAAACTAACATAAATCCTTTGTCCTCTAAGTTGCCTTAGTCATGGCATTTTATCACAGCAGCGAAAAGTAGCTAATGCAAGAAGAATGAGTTTGTGTAGAATTGGAAGGATTCATAGGGAAACTGAACTGTGAGGTGAGCCGAGGAAGACAGATGAGATTTTCGGGAATGAAGGAAGGGCATTTTGTACAGAGGAAACAGTGTGAGCAAAAGTACCTCAGGTTGTAAATCCTGGTCAAGTATCACTAGTTTGGATCAACAGCAAAATATAAGCTTTTGAATAAAATGTACGTGAAAACACAGCTGGTCTTAGATTCAAAGAAAATGATAAAGAGGTATGCAAGTGGGAGACTGAGGCATTGCACTGATTTTCTAGATGTGATGCAAGTTCATAAGCTATACAGCACAATGAAATAGAAGTAAACATAGACAAAAATTGCTACACATAAGATTTTTTTATAATGAAGCTTATTAAAATTTGCATGCTATTACAAATTAACAGAAATTTGAAAGTGTATAATCATTGCTATTATTGTTATTCTCCTAGAGAATAATTGATTTAAACTAGTAATCAGTGATTTTCATCACAGTGATTACATCTATAAACCGGTCAAAGGCAAAACTTGGGCCCACAAAAGGTTTAAGAAAGAAAATTAACAACTTGAAAACTTTCTTCCATTGTGCACTATTATGAGCTGTTTTGAAGTTCAGACAGGCCCAAATCAACAGGTAGAAAATTTCAGGAACGGTTAGCTCTTTGCACTTAAGAAAGATGCTCAGAAGAAATGAATTTAGTAGCAGTAATCTTTTATAAAGGAAAAACAAATATCATTTGAGAAAATGCGTTCCCCATATTAATGATGATCTCTCATTTTGCACAGTATTTTGAACATTTCTGTAGCTTGCATGGTTGAATGCACTTTCCTCTCTGATTTTGGAACATAAGAATTAATCTTTCAATGCACTATGGTAACAGTCTCCCAAGCTATGCAGGAAGATGCCTACGTTAAAATCGCAGTTCTGCAAGGATTTTTCTAGCAGCAGATGTGAACAGATGCAGAGACCCACAACCAGACATTATTAAGTGGAGAGAATCTTAATGGGCTGTCTCCATCAAATCCATCCTTTCAGAACCCAGGGAACTCTGGAGAAAAGGAGGCATAAAGATTGTAAGAGCTAGAGAAGATGAAGGATACCTGAAAGATGATGTGCTCTGAATAAACTAAGCAAGGTGTATGTGAGCTCATAGAGACTGAAAGAGCAAGCACAAGTCCTACATGGGTCTGCACCAGGTCTTCTGCAAATTTATATTATAGCTTTTAACTTAGTATTTTTGTGGGTCTCCTGACTGTGAGAATAAGTAGGTCTCTGACTCTAGAGCCTGCTCTTGGCACTCTTCTTCTGTTGAGTTACCATATCCAACGTCAATATGATAGGTTTTCCTTCATCTTTTTATATTTTGTTTTGTTGGGTTTGGTTGTTATCTCCTAGGAGCCTGCTCTTTTCTAATGAGAAACAGATAAGGAGTGGATCTGTAGAATAGAAGAGGTAGAGGGACCTGGTGGAGTAGAGTGAAGGAATACTATAGTCAGGACATATTGTATAAGAACATCAAATAATTATTTTTTAAAAAGGAAAAAATTGAAAAATATCAACTCCACATTTTCTACTTTGGAGAATGCAACATCTTTCTATACTTCACAGATGAAGAACTACTCCTCTTATTTTATTATGATATGAATAAACAAAATGTATATATTATATGGCCTGGGTATTTCTCAAATATCACATCTTGCTTGATTCTCTAATATTTAGAACACAGAATTAAAAGTCAAAGAATATTTGAGCCCAAGTAAGGATAATTCTTTGACTTATGCAACACATTGAATTGACTTCCTCCTAAATGTTACGATCATTGAGAGAAACAAGAGATGGAATATTAAACAAAACAAAAGCAATGATTATATGCTCCAGAATTAATATCAGATAGATAAAGGATTATGGCACTGTAGGAAATTTAAGTATAATAAAATCATAAAATGTTATCAGTAAAAGACGTTTCTGAATGTTTTCTTCAATAATCATCCTACTAGTTTTCATCAGAGTGGAAAAGCTAATTCATAATATTTCTGGAATTTATTGTAACAACATTAGAATGTTTATTGATCATTGTCATAATTGAGTGAAAGCAAAGATCTTTTGGTCAGTTAAGAAAAATGTATTTCCTCATATCATTAGTAAAGTTTTCAGCTTATACTAGTTGGTGGAAATGTAAAATTTCATCTGTGAAAGAATCAAATTATTTTATTGTTTCCTAAAGGTCCCCTTTAAATAAAACTGTAACTCACTTACTTTACAAGAGTTTTCTCATACTCACAAGACTACTAAGTGCTAGGATTTCCAAAAATGAGAACTTATTTCCTGGTGACAATTAGCTAGTTGAAGGATACCTATCTGACCCAGACTTATATAATAAAATTCCGTCTTTGAACCATTTTCTATCAAGAGAGTTCACTTTAGTTTAGCTCTTAAATTGAGCTGTGAAGTTGTGAATAGTAACTGCTTTCTCCAATGTGGGTTTAAGATAGAGAAAGTGCTTTATAGGCAGAGAAGCCCAAGGAGCTCACTCAAGGGAAAAATCAATAACAGTCTATAAAGCTATTTGTAATTCAGATAAGAAAGATGTGCTATAGAACCAAATTTCTGTTCAGCCTCTGTAATAATTAGAACAAGAAACTCAGAAATGTCAGGATTCTCTCAGTTTTTTCTCCTTCTATTACTACAACCAAGACATTTAAACCCAGAACACTCTATACTTAACAAAATTAAACTTATTGATGAGTTTTATATTCAAGTAATTCTACTATTATACAAGTAATTTTGACTTGTATTAACATTGTTAGTCTTAAAATATTATTTATTTTACAATGACAGAACTTGTAAGAAAGATACCCTTGAGGCTTGTAATACCAGCACTTGGAGGCAGAGGCATGAGGATTATTATTATCTTGAGGTGAGCCTGGCCTATATACCAAGATGCCATCTCAAAAACAAATAAAAATGATGAAAACTGAGGCAAACAGTAATGCAAATATCAATATTACATATTAAGATATGTATGTGTGTATTTTATGGTCATTGAGAAACTTTGTTGTTTCAACCCATATTGGGAATCTTTGACATAATAATCGTGATTATCATTGATAAAAATAGATGCAAATTTAAAAAGCCAAAATATATTCTGCAACCAATTTAGTGACAGGAGATATAGGTTCAAAGTTACTTACTGTGACAACATCTGAACATAGTCATTCTGAGTACACATTGGTCAAGACACACCAAACAGAGGCCACATGATAGCTAAGAACAGAGGCTAGAAAGAAGATATTTGAATTATGACTCCAGTACTTTCATAAGAAGAAGTCTTGAGCAAATAACATCTGCTATCATCCATTTTATCATAGAAATGGCAGCAGCTGAAGGTAACAGCAATCAGAGTTATGTGCTTGGATGCCAACACTAGCTTATAATTCCACTTACTAAAATGCTGCGGTAGCATCCTTACAGTAAACAAGAACAGTCCAAAATCTGAGCGATTCAAGCCTGAAGAACTGCTGCTAGATCAGAGGAGGTGAAGATGAAAGAAGAGTCATGATCTGAACCTCAAAGCTAAGACCTACTTAGTGAGCTAACATTTTTTGAAGCAAGCACATCTGCAATAATAATCAAGTAGATTGTTTGACTGTGGGTAACGAGAACACAGTGATGGCAGAAGACTGCAATGTTGGAGGTCTAGATTCAAAGTTATCTTAGGATATCTTGGTCTTTTCTTAACCATTTCAATCTTTGAATATGACCTAACATCCTCACCACCCTTAGGTAAAAACGCTTGAATTTTATTAATAAAAATAACATATGTCTAGCCTCACTAACCCTGGATACTAAGAATGAATGTTATAATATAACATATGAAACAGACAGAAATCTTTACTTTCTCTTCTAGAGTCCCCCAAACTAACACCCCCAACAACATAACGATTTGTGACTTTTTTCATTTTGTTATCGGTGAAAGTTCGTGTAGCATCTTTGATAAGAGAACATTCATTCAATTGAGTGGAACCCACAAATCACAATCCCAGAGAATTTAGACAACAATGAGGACCCTAAGAGAGACATACATGGATCTAATATACAAGGGAACTAGAAAAAGACATGATCTCCCGAGTAAATTGGGAGTATAGAGACACTAGGGGAGGGCTGAAGGGGGGGAGAGGCAGAGAGGGGAACAGAGAAAGATGTAGAGCTCAATAAAAATCAATACAAAACAAAACAACAATAATAATAACAATGATAAAATAAAATAAACAAACCAGAATAGGACAAAACAAGCAAATAGAAGAAAAGGAGTCAAAGAAAAATCACAAGTAACACAGAGTCACCCACATTTGCATGCACAGAAATTTCATAAAAACACAAAATTCCGAAACCATAATATATATGCAGATAATCTAAAAGGTTAAAAAAGTAAAAGAAAAAAGAACCTCCAAAAGTGCACCTGAGTTTGATTTTTGTCAACCATCTACTACTGGGCATGGGACCTATCCTTAAGAGTAGTTTCCATACCCAGTGAGACTTTGTTGGAGAAAATTAATTCATGAATTATAATATGAATAGCTATGAATTAGAGATAGCTTCTGGCTTAGGGACGGTGGCTCGTGTCTACTTCCCTTCTAAGTACTGGGCCCCATCTGGCTTTGATACATACAGGCCTTGTCCATGCTGCCTCAGTCTCTGTGAGTTCATAGGAGTCTTGTTGTGTTTAGAAGGCCTGTTTCCTTGGTATCCTCCCTCCCTTCTTTCTCTTAAAGTCTTTCTTCCACAGAGATTTCTGAGCCCTGAGGGGAGGGATTCAATGGAGACAACCTATTGGGAACTTAGTGCTGCAATGTCCCACATTCTGTGCACATTGTCCTGCTATGCATCTCTTTGTTTGTACCCAGATACTGCAGGAGAAAGTTTCTCTGTCGATGGCTGAGCAAGGCACTGATCTGTGAATATAGCAGAATGTCAGTAAGAACAATTTTATTGTTGTGCTCCTTTAATAGAAGAGTAGTCTTTGTTTTTCACCTCAGTCTCTGGCCTATTTAGTCTGAGGTTTTGGCCACATGAGCAATGTCAGGGATAGCTTCCAGCTCATGGAATGGGAATTAATTCTAATCAGATATTTCTTACTTACTCCCGTAAACTTTGTACTACTTTTGTACGAGCAGCTCTTGTAGGCAGGTCACCATTGTAGAATAAAGAATTTGTAGCTGGTCTGGTTTCTTGTTATTGTTCTTGGTGGTAGTGGTGTGTTGTGTGTGTGTGTGTGTGTGTGTGTGTGTGTGTGTGTGTGTGTGTGTGTTGGGTTTTCAAGACAGGATTTCTCTCTAGCTTTGGAACTTGTCCTGGAACTAGCTCTTGTGGACTAGGCTGACCTTGGACTCTCTGCCTGCCTCTGCCTCCCAAGTGCTGGAATTAAAGGCATGTGCCACCACCGCCTGGCTGATCTGGTTTTTATCTTTCTACTTTGGTAGCATGCAGAGTACCTTCTAGTATCAAGATTAGTTCATATAAGCAAAAGCCCTAAGTAAGCAACAATTTGATATCTCTATGTTCAATGAGTTGTGAAAGTATAGTCTTCAGCAATAGGGTCTTACTGTTCGTTTGTAGAGAGCAACTAAAACCTTTAGCAATAGCTGTGGTTTTAGGGGTTTCCATGGGAACATTTTGGCCAATATCTCAATGAGATATAACCCATTCATAAAACTGAAGGTTTTATTTGGTGGCAAGAGATGTCTAGTTAGGGGTTATCTCCATTGTTATTTGGTGAGTATATTTAGATTTCTTTCATATATGTCTATATTTTAATAAGCTTCTACTTTACTAGCTTTCCATAGGATCTCTCTAATGGTCCCTAATTTTAGCTGTCAATGCTAAAATGTGGTACCTTTACTAATTATTGTGGGTTTTAGGAAAATAAAAATCTTCTCAATTAATGTTTTAAATGATAAACTTGCTTAATTTTTGTATTTGTAACTCTTGGGAGAATTCCTGGAACATAGTAGCTTGTGTGAAAATAGTCATTTGGTGTGGGAAGTCCTTCTGTGTATGTGTTGCTTTCATTGGTTAATGAATAAAGAAGTTGCTTTCAGCCAATGGCCTAACAGAATATAGCCAGGGTGGAAAAGGTATCAAGAAAGAGTAGGTGGAGTCAGTGAGAAGACATGTACCTGCCAGAGACAGACGCCATGGCTACAGCCTGCACTAAAACTTTGCTGGTAAGCCACAGCCAAGTGGAAATATACAGATTAATAGAAATAGGTTGATTTAAGTTATAAGAGGTTCCCAGAAATATGCTTAAGCTATTATTTGTAGTAATAGGAGCAGTGGGGCTGCGTCCCGCCATCTGGCTAGCTTTACCCAAAATGATTACACACAAACTGTATTCTTTTAAACACTGCCTGGCCCATTAGTTCCAGCCTCTTATTGGCTACCTCTTACATATTGATCTAACCCATTTCTAATAATCTGTGTAACCCAAGAGGTGGCTTACCAGGGAAGATCTTAACCTGTGTCTGTCTGGAGTGGGAGAATCATGGCGACTCCCTAACTCAGCTTCTTTCTCCCAGCATTTTGTTCTGTTTACTCTGCCTACCTAATTTTATGTCCTATTAAAGGGCCAAGGCAGTTTCTTTATTTAACCAATGAAACAACAGAGAAAAAGATGACCCTCCTCCATCATTTCCCCTTTTTCTGTTTAAACAAAAAGGAAGGCTTTAACTTTAACATAGTAAGATTACATATAACAAGACAGTTATCAAGCAAGAATTACAGTTATAGTATTTATATCTATTTTATCCTTTATCATAACTAAGGAAAACTATAACTATAACTAACCATTCTTCAACTCCATCAAAGACTCCAGAAGGATATAATATTACCTCAACAAACAAGAATTCCAAAACTCTAGAGATGACAGAGACATCTCGCTGCCTGGACAATCACCCAAAGTTCCTCTGTACTGTTGGGGCATCCATCTTCGGCCTTCAGGCCCATAGTATCCATGAAGCAAGAAATTTCAAAGACAGTTTAGTCATTTTCTGCTGTGTCCTGCAGAATTTCTCGCAGACTCTTTCATGAAGCAGGAACCCCGAAAGACCATCTCACCTTTAGGCAAGTTTAGCAGTCCTTTCTCTGCGGGTTCTTTGTGTCCAGTTTATGCATCAGTCCAGGCAAGAGCAGTTTCTTGCCCAAATGGCTATCAAGCTCCATAAGGATCCTCTTCGATGCCCATCTTCCTCTTGAAGTAGATTGGTGCTGCCAGGAGCAGACGTGTCTCCTTGTCATGAAAAGCCCTAAGTTATTAAAACATTTAAAATGCCATATTCTGCAGTCTTTGAAAGATATGAAGAATGTCTATCTAACTGAAATGTATCTCTATATATCTATAAAATCTAACTAACATGACTACAAGCTTTACCATTATTGATAATTATCCATTAGCAACCTATATTTCCTAATTATACATTACATCTTTAAATGAACTACACTATCACAATACCTTTATCAAGATTAGAAATATGCATATACATATAACAAAACTGACCTTAAAATCCAACCAATGCAAATTATTCATATCTATATCATATCCCCCTTTAAATGTAAAAGAACATTTATAAACAATATTTGGGAACATGGGCACAGTTTTTTCTCTCCAAACTGCTTCCTGCTGAATGGGGGCATCATTAATTAGGTCTTTTGTGGTATAACCTGTGTGCTAGTTTCATCTCAGTTGGCAGTTGAGCGAAGTAATTTTTTTTCTTTTTTTATTGATAAAAGGAGAATAATAAAGAAAAAAAACAAATTTCCACCTCCTCCCAGCCTCCCATTTCCCTCCCCCTCCTCCCCCTCCTCCCACTCTTCTCCCCCTCCTCCCACCCCTCTCCCCTTCTCCCCACTCCTCTCCCCCTCCCTCTCCAGTCCAAAGAGCAGTCAGGGTTCCCTGCCCTGTGGTAAGTCCTAGGTCCTCCCCCCTCCGTCCATATCTAGGAAGGTGAACATCCAAACTGGCTAGGCTCCCACCAAGCCAGCACATTAAGTAGGATCAAAACCCTGTGCCATTGTCCTTGGCGTCTCATCAGCCCTCATTGTTCGCCATGTTCAGAGAGTCCAGTTTTGTCCCATTCTTTTTCGGTAACAGTCCAGCTGGCCTTGGTGAGCTCCCAGTAGATCAGCTCCACTGTCTCAGTGGGTGGGTGCACCCCTCGTGGTCCCGACTTCTTTGCTCATGTTCTCCCTCGCGAAGTAATTTTTTGAGGGTGTTCACAACAACCTTTCAGGAGGGCGAGGTCTATAATACCATATTGGGATAGAAGAAATCCACAGGGTCTCATCCTCTGTGAAAACAAAAGAAGAAACTCTTTTCCAAAGCATCACGTCCTTAGATCCAAATTCTGAAGTCAAGATTCCTTTAGAACATATGTGCAGGTTCAGCTTAGCAGCCCATATAATGAAATGTCTCTTTGTACTTAGCTCCTTCACAGTCATAATTTTAAAGAAAATACAATGTACATAATCCAGACTCTCTGTGAATTTTCCATTTTTACATGGCTTATTGTTCTTTATTTCTTTTAATCTATAACTATCTGTACTCTGTCTCTTTAAAGACTTTACCCTTTTTTTATGGGCATTAACTTTATTCTCTCTATTTTTTTTCTCTCTCTCAAGCCTACGTACACTCATCCAACATTGTGATTCATTTAGTGGTGTTTTATGTTTGAAATCTGTTTTATTGTGAATCTGTCATTTTTTTTTACTATCCAGGAACACTTTGTTTTGTGCCTTTAAATCACTAAGCACTTAAGAATCTAAGCTGTGACATTCCTAGGTCAAAAACAGGTACTGCGGGCTTGCCCCGCCCAGTCCAACATGGTGGAGCCACTTGTAATTGAATCAGTTGCACCTCTGAGCTGCAGGCCGAAGGGCTGCTCTGGATGTTGGCTCCACTTCTCTCCAATTTCAAAATGGAGGACGTACCATTTTCTATTAGCTGTGGGGCCACCAGGTAGGAGCTGCACTCAGCACTTTAACTCTGAGACTGAGCGTGCTGCACAGAAACTCTTTTCATCCAAGTTACAGCCAAATCTGACACACAGAGCACTGCAAGTCTGAAAACATCTCTGTGTATGAGGCAGGAATCCGCCATGCTCTTCTGCCTGCCTAAGCCTGATTCTGCCCTCTGCCCAGGTGCAAGCGGGGAGCGCTGAGCCATCAGCACAGTCTCAGAGCAGTCTCCTTCTGATCCCAAGTGAGAACACCAGTCCCATAAAAGCCATTGAAATGCTTTAAAGCCAGAGTTTGCACTGGCAGCACAGCCCCAGGAAGCCACGCTTTAAAATGACGCAGCGTTTTTTTCTGCTGCTGTTGCTGAATCATGAAATCTCTCTACAGCATGCCACCAACAAACAGCAAAAATCTGTGTTAAACTCTCTCTCCCTTATTTTTAAGCCTTCTCGGGTTTTTAAGTGGATTTAGTTATCACGTTGGCTGCCGCTCTGTAGTAATAGGAGCAGCAGGGCTGCGTCCCACCACCCAGCTAGTTTTACCCGAAATAATTACACACAAACTGTATTCTTTTAAACACTGCCTGGCCCATTAGTTCCAGCCTCTTATTGGCTACCTCTTACATATTGATCTAACCCATTTCTAATAATCTGTGTAGCCCAAGAGGTGGCTTACCAGGGAAGATCTTAACCTGTGTCTGTCTGGAGTGGGAGAATCATGGCGACTCCCTAACTCAGCTTCTTTCTCCCAGCATTTTGTTCTGTTTACTCCGCCTACCTAAAATTTTATGTCCTATTAAAGGGCCAAGGCAGTTTCTTTATTTAACCAATGAAACAATAGATAGAAAGATGACCCTCCTCCATCAATTATTGGTCAAACAGTATGGCAATTAGTACAGATTTTTGCGTCATTATTTCAGGAGTTTGGGTGACTGGAAAACAAAGAAACAGCCTCCTCCAACAGTCATTAATCCTTAAAAGGTTTTGTGCATCTTGGCAATCAGGAGAGGGCAACAGAAATGACATACATGTACCATTTAAGAGACAGACTAATACAGTCTACAAAGCTACATTTCAGAGGTTTCAATCATGCCTTTAGTGATTACTTACAACTTATATGACCTCGAAAATGTTACTTTAATCACTATGCTTCTTATTTCTCACCTATTCAATAAGAACATAATCGTACCTTTCTCAGAGGATTGCTCTGAGGATTAGATAAACACATGCACATTAAGGGAAAGAATAAGCACATAGATAAAGTCATTTTCTGTTAAATTTTTCTGCATGAAGCTCTTAGAGGGATGAGTATCACAAAGTAAATTATTAATAAGTGTCAGTTCTTGTTGCAGTTCATTCTGTAAAACAATTTCAGTGTGTATATCTCCCAATGAAGGACTTTAATTTTGACCTTACTACATAATTCAATTACTCATGCTATAGTAATATCACTTTTGCATCCATGTCCCTGAGCTGATTTGTTTCCTGTGACAGTGGCTACTTTAAACAACCTTTCAGAAAGATTTTTCTGGGCATAACCACTGCCTCTTGAAAAGCACTGTAAAAATAGACGAGTAAGGAGTACAATGTCAGGGAGGAGACAATAGGACCCATTACTGATAAGCTAGTACTTGTGATATTATAATCTTTCTTATTCCAATATTTGTTTGTATAGTAAGAAAAATAGCCAGAATTACTCTACTGTGCAAATAAGCAAGAATGTTATCACTTTTGGTCTATTGGAAAATAAGATTTACTTTCCTCTTCAGCTTTGGTTGTAATGTATAGAAATACAAAAGATTGAATAATTTGAAATGGATAATCTACTTTTAAATGAGAAGCCTAACAGACCTGTTATGATTAAGTAGATAATATTTAAGGATTTTCAACTATAACCCTCCATTTTCAAAGATATGATAGAAGAATGTCCTTCCTTTGTATGATTTGCATAGCTACCTTAGAAAAAACTTGAGACATCTTTGTTGTCCATAAGTGTAATTATAAAAACCAGGGTAAAACTAAAGCAATTGGTGCATTTCTCAGTGAATTACAAAAAGTCATACTACTCTGAGGAGGAGACATATCTAGGAAGGCAAATATAAACAGGTTTGACAAATACATCAACAATATGTAATCATAACCTCTACTTTATGTCTTGACTGTCAGCAATTCACAGTAGCGACTGTGAGCATTTGTTCAATTTCAAGATGGATCTTTCCAACCTCCAACTGCTCTGGTTATCAATTAGATGCAACTATTTACAGACTAAAGGATGAAACACTGATGAGTTAACGCACTGAAAAGCCCATTCTGAAAGAGAGAACTCTCACTGAAAAGAATTTTAGTTCATACTTTTCTGCATTTGAATAGCTAAAAGACAATGTAACACTTACTTCAAATTTCCCATGCTACCCTCTTCCATACAACAGATATAAACTTACATACATTTAAAAGTTGCAATAGAAAGAAACTGAGCTCAGCAATTGGTTGTCTAGCACAAAATGGTCAGCCCTGTAAATATGTATGCATGTAAAATTATATAAATTTAACAAGTTATATTTAGATACATTCTTAAATATAATCTGCTAAATTTAACAGGTTTTATTTAGATATATTACTAAATATAATCTGCTAAATTATACATATATGACTATGCATATTTGCATGAAGTAATGAAAGAAGAGGCTAGGGATTTGAAGAAGAGCAGGGAGAGGCATATCAAGGTTTGGAGGGAGGAAGTTTGGAAGAAAGAAATGCTATTATATTAAAATTTCAACAAAAAAGTTTAGCATAATGGAGTTCTATTATCTAACAAATAATAAAGGCTCAGATAATTTAAATTATACCTTCCTTATTTTTAGTCAAGATCTAGACATTAAACTAATATTAAACTGAGCTAATCAGCAAAAAAACATGGTAAAGTCTGAGGTATTATATGTGAATATTTTTGTGAAGTACACTGCTCTATACGAAGTTTACGTGGTATTTCATGCTGCCAAGAATCAAAGAGGCAGAGATCAGGTGAAGATGTGCCCATTTTCTCTCAGAGGGAGAATATAAATCTGATAGCAACTTGAAATCTACTGAGAGATAACTGCTGCTGGGACAGATATAGTCCTACTAGCATTTGGGGGTCTTGGTCTAACGTCCTTAGACTAATTCATTGTTCGCAAATAATGTTTGTTATAAGTGATTTTTAATTGAAATTTTAATTAAAACATAATTATTCCACACTCCCTTCCCTTTCCTCCTTCTAACCCCTCACATGACACCTTTCTGCTACTGGTCCCTTGTACACTCTGATTCTCTCTCAAATTCACGACCATTTTCTTGAATATTATTAATACTTAAAAGCATAAATTCAACCTGATAAGTTCATTTAGTGTGTCTTACATGTGTATGTGTTAGATAACCAGTTAGGGGGATCACCCCTAAAAGAGACTAATATTCCCTTTTTTAGTACTCATTAGCTGCCTTAGTACTTTGTTGAGGAATTAGACCTCATAAGACTTTCCTCTTCTTCATTATCAAGTTTGATGGTATCACCATGATTTAGAATCTTATTTAGGCAGCTGTATTGCTGAGGTATCTTAGATGTACTTTCCCCGTGATTTCTAGGAGACACAATCTCACAACAGACTTCCTGGTCTTCTGGCTCTTACACTTTTGAGATCCCCACTTCTGAGATGCTCGCTGAGCCTTAGGTGAAAGAGCTGTGATATGGATATATTTCTTCGGCTAATTTCCCCACCACGTGTAGATTTCTGAATTATTACCATTTGTTGTTTTCTATAATGTCCGCCATTTGCTGTAGACTATCTTACAAATATCCCAGCACCAAACATAAGACATTTTCATTTAAGTTGTTAATTACCTTATATTTACAGATGACTATAGTTCTCATCAACTATCAAGGAAGCTTTTCTTTAAAATTGACTGTTAATGCTTCATATGTGTGTATACATAAATCATTTATATAATTTCCTGCCTTCTTCTTCATAACCTCTCACTTGCTTGAACCCCTGTTCTTGCGCTCTCTCTCTCTCTCTCTCTCTCTCTCTCCCTTTCTCAAATTTATGGCTTTTAATTATTGTTACCTATATAACTGGACAAATGTATAAATACAACATGATGAGTTCACTTAGTGTTAGTCATATGTATATGTTTTTAGTTATAACCACTTAGAATTGGATAAATATTAGGGGGTCCTAGGGGAAGACTGATTATCCTAATTTCAGCTATTATTGGACATTTGTAGCTCTTCATCTAGGGTAAAGGACTTGTTTTACACATACATGTATATGCATGCTTGTTTGTATGTATATGTATATCTACACATATATATGTGTGTCCATTTATATATATTTATATAAATATAAATGTATTTGTACATGAATGTAAATATACATTTGTATATACATATAATAAATATATTTGTATATATTTCCACATACATAATGAACAAACATGTTTATTTATATGTGTGTATATGTATGTATTCCATATTCATACACCAATTGGTGCTGTCATTGTTTAAGTCTGTTTGGGAAACTATATTTTTAAAATTCCAAAAGTATGGCTTTCCCTTCACATTCACAATCCCACCAAAAATAGAGGTTTTCTTTTCCTCATATCTTTACAACAATTTCTTGTCAATTATAACCTTGATCTTAGTCATTCTGACTAAGGTGAGATGAAAACTCATTGTAATTTCATTTTACAATTTATTAATTTCCAAAGACAATGAACACTTTTTGATATTTTAAGCAATGCCACTAGCCTCATGGTAGAATATAAAATAATGGAAATGGGTTATTTCTAGATGTAAGATCTAGCTTGCAATATGCTAAAGCTATTGGCCAAGCAGCATTTTAATTAATATAGTTTTCTGAGTGATTATTTTGGGAGTCCAGGTGGCTGGGAAATGAACAAGTACTACAGCTCCATATTTCTATTTTGTGCCAATATAATTATATTTTATCACTACAGTTCTATGACACATTGTGATATATGGAATGGCCATAATGCCAGTATTATTCCTTTTTCTCAGAATCGTTTAGGCTGCACAATATATTCCTTGCTTTTCTTTTTCTATTCCTGTGAAGAATGCTTTGGGGATTTTGATTGGGATTGCACTGAATATGTAGATTGCTTTTGGTAGAATGATTAATTTAAAATATTAATTCTACCAACCCATGATCATAGGAAGTCACATTCCATTTTCTAGTGTCTTCCTCAGTATCTTCCTTCTGAGATTTAAATTTTGAATTAGAGGTCTTTCACCTTTTAATTATAAACGTTTATTTATAATATTTTATTTTCTTTAATGCTACTGTGAATGAAAGTATTTCTTTAATCTAGTGTTTGTTGATGTAGAAAAAGGCAGATTTTGTAAGTGAATTATGTATCTTTCAACATTACTAAAATTGTTGGTTATTTATTCAGGTTTTCCTATGGGATTTTGGGTATTTCTTATGCATAAAATCATATAATGTTGCAAACATCAATAATTTGACTTTTTCCTATTTGTATACCTTTTATTTCCTTCTCTTGTCTTATAACTATTGCTTCAAACACTATTTTGAAAAAGAGTGCAGATAATAAACAATGCTGTGTAGTTCATAATTTTAGTAGTTCAGTTTTGAGATTTTTTAGAATGATGTTGGTTTTCAGTACATATACCTTTGTTATGTCGAGGTATTTACCCTCCAATCTTATTCTCTCTTGAGCTTTTATCATGAAGGCATGAGGGATCTTCTTTTGTCAAAGACCTTTTCTGCATCTATTGAGTAGATTTTGCTGTTAAGTCCTGTTATGACTTATCATACTTTAAACTTAGATATATTGAAGCATCCCTGGATTTCTGGAATAAACCTAAAGATGTTTTCAGATAATCATATATGTGTTTTTAGAGACAAGATTTCTCTGTGTAACTGCCCTAAATGTCTTAGAACTCACTTTGTAGATCAGGGAGAACTTGAACTCACAGAAATCTGCCTACCTGAGTGCTGGGAATAAAGGTGTATGCTACCATGTCCAGCTCTCTTTGTAAATATATTATTGAGGTGTTTTGCATCTATGTTGATCAGATATATGTATGTACCTGTTATTTTTCTTTGTTGGTGGTAGTGTTTTGTTTTGTTTCATTCTTTATTTTTCTTGGGCATTATAGTAATTCTAGTTTCTTGAAGTGACTTTGGAAGTATTCCTTCTGTTTTTAGATTCTAGAATAAATTAAGAAACATTAGTAGTATATCTTCTTTGATTGTGTAATAGAATTCTTCTGAAAATCCATCTGAGCCTGGGTCATTTTATTAGTAGAGTTGTTTTCACTGCTTTTTCATTTTTCTTATTTGTTATGGTTCTATTTATGTTGGTGAGTTTTTCTTGTAACTTTTGTGTTTTAAAGGAATTGAAATGCTTGTCCACTTCCTTTAGATTTTGCAACTTAATTAAGTTTTATAGGGTTTTTGAGTATTCTGTTATGCTAATCTGAATTTCTTTGGTGCCTATAGTTAGGTTCTCCTGTTCTCTTCTGATTCTGTTAATTTGGGTCACTCCTTTATTTGCTTTGATTAATTGGGTGAGTCAAGAGTTTATCTTGCTTATCTTCTCAAAAAAAACCCTCTTGTATTTCTTGATTCTTTATATTGTTTCTTTGTTATAATAATCTACACTTAAAAGTTTAGGATGATATTTATTCTGTAATGATTATTTTCCATTTGGAAGCTATTGAATCCTTTCTCAATTAATAGTGCAGTCAAAATGAATATAAAGCAAGATTTTCTGTATGTTGCTATCTACATTTTGTAGCAGATAATTGTGGCAAGGTCATTTCTACACTAGGCTTGAAAGTAAACCTTTTTTTTGTTTTTTTGGCACTTTATTTTTTTTATTTTATTATTTTTTATTGGAAAAAAAGTTCATACAGTATATTTTGATAATTTTTCCCTTCCCCAAACTCTTCCCAGATCCCTCCCACCTCCCTACCCACCCAACTTTATATTCTTTCTCTCTCTTTCTTTCAAAAAAAAAACAACCAAGAAACACAAAAATGTAAATCAAAACAATCAAGCGAGAGACCAATAAGACAAAAAAATGCCAAAATTAAGTAAAATGAAATTTAAAAGTCCACAAAAATACCATTGAGTTTGTTTCATGTGGGCATGAGTCCTGCTCTGGAGTGTGGTTGATAGACCCTATTCAGTGACATTTTCTGTGGCTTATATGCTCAGGGACACTGTGCTGCCGAAAATTCTCTTTACCCAGAAGGTATTAATTGCAGATAGCGTCTTTGTTAAGAGTGGGAGCTGCTGTCCACCTCTTCTCAGTGGGACTCCATCTGGCTTGAACCCCATCGGGAACTCACCAAGGCCAGCTGGCCTGGGTCTGAAAAAGCATGGGATAAATCCGGACTAGCTGAACATAGAGGACAATGAGGAATACTGAGAACTCAAGAACAATCGCAGTGGGTTTTTGATCCTACTGCACGTACTGCCTTTGGGGGAGCCTAGACAGTTTGGATGCTCACCTTATGAGACCTGGATAGAGGTGGGCGGTCCTTGGGCTTCCCACAGGTCATGGAACCCTGATTGCTCTTCGAGCAGATGAGGGAGGGTGACTTGATCGGGGGAGGGGGAGGGAAATGGGAGGCGGTTGCGGGGAGGAGGCAGAAATCCTTAATAAATAAATAAATTTAAAAAAAAAGAAAGTAAACCTTTATGTTAGAGAAATATAAGTCTGGGTAGGGATAAAGAGGAAGTCTCATTGAAAGGGTTTTTTTTTTTTGGTTTTGTTTTGTTTTGTTTTTTCAAGACAGGGTTTCTCTTTGTAATAGTCCTAACTGTTCTGGAACTATCTCTTGTAGACCAGGCTGTCCTCAAACTCATATAGATCTGCCTGCCTCTGCTTTCCAAATGCTGGAATTAAAGGTATGTGCCGCCACCACCCGGCTCATTGAAAGTTTTAACTATTGACTCCTCCTTCAGATTTAGAAATCATTGATACGGAATTTAAACTTTGAATCCCATTATTATCCCTGGCACTTGAACTTAAGACTTGAGGTCAAATATCCTTAAATAGTTTGTGAAGTAAACAGTTTATAGACAATACCAGAAAAAAAACTTGCTAAGGCATAAAGGGCAATGTGACATTTTGTTTGTGTAAGGCAGATCCAACCACAAGCTCTAGTGCTTCCTCAATGTTACGATATTTATAAGGGAAAAATTGACTGGGTAATAGCTTGGCAATAGAACACTTGGATAGCATACAAGAAGCCCTTGTGTCAATCCCTATCACAGAAAAAAAGAATAATAATGAACAATAATATTTCCCTTAGAGAACTGGTGTAAGGACTATAAAAAACATACACGTTATGACAATCAATAGCATTTATAATACTTATTACACATTCCACTAACATTCATTATTTTATTTGTTCTCTTTTTATAACAACGAAGACAGAAGGTATTGTTACTCTATTTTACCAAGAAAGTAAAACAGGTGCAAAATGATTAAGATATTAAATCACAGGTCACAAAACATATTAAAGAAAATTGAAAATATTTTTATTTTTCACCTAATATAACACTAAAATTTTATTTCAAAAAGAATATCTTGCTATAGCAAACAGTCCATAACACCTTTACTCACCTCCAATCTCTATCTAAAGAATAGAGAATCTCCAGAGGGGCTGCTGACATATAGAGATAAAAAAAATCATTGTATTTTAATGAAACATGTAAGTCTGTAGGTCTGATCCTGCCTTTTATAAGTTTATTGATCTTGGGAAAATTACTTAACATTCCCAAGCCTTGTCTCTGTCCTCTACAAAAATTAATAATAATTATTCGTCCAATGTCATATGTAAAACTAGTCATTTTCAATGCTCAGTAATGCCTGTGTAATATAACACAGTAGGTTTGTAGTGAATTATTATTAGTGGCCAAACACCTGAGATATGTGAAAACTTATCAACAGTTTCGCAATTCAATGCTGTATACCTTTATTTTGGTTTACTGGAACATTTACAACTCTTGGTTCCAGTGACTGTCCAAGTATCTGATACAAACAGGATTTCCACTTACATCCTAAACAAGAAAAATACAAATAAATGACATTAACTACTAATGAAGGGATTCTGCCTAGTTGAATAGAAAGATCTATATCTATGAAACTGGAATAATTATCTGACTGTGTTAAATATCTTAAAAAAGATAAAAATTCTATAAGGTTTCTCAGATAACTCAGTGCTTGAACTGAGTTGTAAAAATTGAGTTACATTTGGCCATAAAGGAAAGATGACTAAATCGTCAGGAAACGAGATCAGCATGGCACAAAGATCATCCGGTCTTGGAGAAAAAGGTATGTCCATAGAAAGCCCAAGGAGTGAAAGAAGTGACTGCAGAGAAAGAAACTGGAGTACAATTGTGGTGTACTTTTAAGGTTAGACTATAGACTATTGGACTTGAATCTAAAGGATAGAGGGTTAAAAACTGGAAGCTCATAAACTGACTTTTGACCAGAGGTATACTTCAGCTTTGCATAATGATTTGGGGGGTGAGGATTGAGTCAGGGGTTCTCTGTATAACAGACCCAGTTGTCCTGAAATTCCCTCTGTAGACAAGGCTAGCCTTGAATTCACAGAGATTCACGAACCTCTGTCTCACAAGTGCTGGGATTAAAGTTGTGTGCTACCACCACCCAAATGCATAATTTTAAGGTATATGAACAAGCAACCAAGAAATTAAAAAATGGAGGTAGCATATTAAAATCTGAAATACTGATGTTCTTGAAAATAATGGAACATCTGGAACACCGAAGTTGCATTTCTGTCTGATAACAAAATTCCCAGTGCCAGGCATGGAAACTTCCCTTTGAGTTGTTGGTTAGGAGAGTCCAAAGGACCCCCTAAAACAATATATGTTTATTACTCTTGCCCTTAGTTACATCCTAGAATTTGAAAGTAAGACCTCACTGTTGAAAATACCATACGTTTTTGGACATATGACTTGGGATAGTTGACTTTGAACTAACTTGGAAATCTCCTATCTGAGAAATGACTCTCAGTATCTGAAGATGCTATCCAAGGGAGGAGAACCATCAATAATCTTTCAAATCTGTGAAGCCTAAGAGCCACAACAATGACCAGAATGGTAATATTATCTTATTGTTGCAATGGTGGCACTTAAATCTTAGGGGAAACTAGCATCAACCAATCGGTCTATGGTCCACTCAATAGGATAGAACTTCTGCCTGGTATTGTAAATCTTTCCAACTACACAGAAAAAAAATGCAGATCACTACTGCTAACCCAATGCTAACCAATGTATCACCATACAACCCCTACACCTAAGTCTCAAGGAGCATCATAAAAGAAGGGACAGACAGATTGTAAGAGCCATGAAATCTCCTACAAGAAAGTTGTACCCATGAAATCTCAACAAGATGCTCACCTAGATAAGACCTATACAATAACATCAATTTACATGACAATACGGAAGGAGGAAATTTTACAAGGCCCCACCCCTAGATGAAGAACTATAGTTAATGGCTGCTGAGAGAGGGAGAACCCGTTTTTTTCCAGAACAAGCTGGATAATAGGCTATCCAATTCCAAGCAATCAGTCCTATTCATATACACAACATTAAATTGATTCACTAGGTTGTATGTGTCTATCTGTCTGTCTGTATGTGTAGGTAACAATAATAATTACAAAAGAAGTCATAAGTTGGATAAGAAGTGAGGGATACACAGGAAGAATAGAAGAAGAAGAGGGAGGGATAGAAATCATGTAAATAGAATCTCATGTATGAAATTCTCAAAAATATTAAATAAAACAAAATAAAAAATAAGAAAAATATTGAAGAAAATCTTCATCTAAACATTAACAAATGGCATCATCACACCCATAGTCATATCTTTCCATGCTGGCTAATGTTTTAGTCTAGAAGTATCACAGCTAGGTGGGACTTCTCTTCCTTGGCAGCTTTAATAATACCTTCTGGTACTCTGAACATTAGTTCTCAGGGAGGGAGGGGGTTTTCAGCTGAAATTCAGACTTTATCTTCTGAGTTTTGTGTCTGAAGTGCATGCTGTCTCCTGCAATGGGTATTTACCTTAAACTTCTGGGAGACAACCTTGAACATAAGCAAAAGCCTGTTTTGAGAATCTCTTAGACTTATAACAACCAATGGCTCCAAAATTGGACTTATTGCCCACTCAACAGGAGGAAAATTATGTCTGGCACTGGAAACCTTACCAACTACCCAAGGTTAGTAAGGACATGGATTTTAGAGAACATACTACCACTTGTTTACTGGGCCATCATAATTCCTAACTATATTCCAACTACTTAGCCACATAAGTATAGATCACACCCCTCAACAAAGAAATTTCTCTTTGTAGGAGATGGAGACATTTAGAGAAAAGCACTGGTAAAAATATAGAAAACAACTGACCATGGGGTGCCTAACGACTACATGCACAAAACAACTGTTGCACCTGAAGTTCAGAAAATACAATGGAAGAAGGATCAGAAAAATGGTAAGGAAGAGGGGGGCAGTAAATCTGATGTGAGTTTGTGCCTTCTAAAAATGACCAAGAAGCCGCACTCATGACACTTCAGCAATATGGCTTCCTAAACATTACCCAGCCAACTACAACATTAATAGGCAAGATAATATGCAAGTAAGAAATCTCAAGGAGTCCCCAGACTTTGACAAACAGATACAGATACCTAACAACTACTGAATTAGAATTCCCCTGAGATGATCCTTCTATTTGTTCATCCAATATCAAGTGGTCTGAAATTGTATATGTCCAAATCATATGAGATAGACTAGGCAGGTTGTATTTATATATTTATGAACATTAGAGAGAGTATGTGTGTGTGTAGCAAACAAAAAGAAATAGGCTATAGATTTGAAAGTGAGTAGAGGTGGGATGGGGATTTGGAGGAAGGAAAGGTGAGAACTTATATAATTATATTTTAATTAAAATAAAAATAAACAAATTAAGCATAAGCAAATATAAACCCTCATTTATAATTATTAATTAGATAAAAGCAAATTTAGTCAAACTCCTTTACTCATTTAAGTAAAATGTTAGTATTAAGTACATGTTGACCATATTAAGTGTTGATGAAATTTTGAAATGAAAATTGATGTAACTATTTTAGAAGAACTTGATATCTTTTTACAAAAGTAAACATATAACTGCCCTGTGGGTCACCCAATTGATTTCTGAGTATTATTTATTTAAGAAAAGGTAAATCATATATGCAGATGAAGATTTTTGTATTAATGGTTATAGTATATTTACTAGCCATAGCCCCATTCTGAAAGAATAAAGGTCTCTCTGAAAAGTGAGCAGATAAATAATTGTAATACAAGAACACAATGGAAAACTACTTAACAATAAAGAAGAAGGAATTATGTAGTAATCTATATAAGAGTTTGGATGGATATCAAAACATTATGCTTAGTGAAAAATGAAAGACTAAAAAGCACATATTTTATGATTCCATTGATATAATTTCTGGGGGAAAAGGCAAACTAATCTACATTGACAGGAAAAAAATCATCAACTGCCTGAGTGGGAAGCATGGGAGAAATATAAATAAGCACAAAAATGCCTGCATATACATCAGTTTGGTGTCTTGAATGGAGATACTCTTATCTGTAGATGGATATATTAACAAGTTTCAAAAGTTAGCAATTTGTAAAACCTTAAATATATACAGTTCATTGCATGTAAATTCTAGTTGTGTAAAACTACATATAATCCATCTACCTGATCAATGCAGGACTGATTTTCAAAGGAAGAGATATTCAGGTAGGGAATGAGAGTGCCTTGAGCTGTATTGGAAGCAGCCAAATTAAGAAAAATAAACAGATGTGTGAAATATTTCAGCATACACTCATAAGAATATGTAAATAATCACCATATTCCAAAGGTTGCCTTGTTCTAGTTTTACAGAGCAACATCCAGGGAAAATTCCATTCTAAAAGCCCCCTGAATTTGTTTGAGATACTTACTATGAATTCAAAGGATCTGGGAGAACACCATGAATTCTAGCCAACTGCTATAATTATTTCAAAGGGGAAAAAAAGAGTGGGAGGAAAGAAGAGAGAAAACATTGTTTAAGTACCAATTTCTATCATATTCTTCAGTCGTTGTCTCTTGATCATAAAAGAAAAGTTGGGAAACCAATATTTGAGTTGGGGATCAGAGTACAAAGCTCAAATAATGGGAATGCCCATAGTATGATCACAGTAGATAACTTTCCCCATCATGATAATATAATTGGTGAGAGTTTGTTTTGCTTTAGAAGTTAATTTTAAAAAAAATGAGAAGACAACTCAATCTGGAAAGGTCTTGTGTAGCAAGCATGAGGGCTTGCGCTTGACCCCTAGCACAAATAGAAATAAAAGCCAAGGAATGACACTGCACACTTTGAACCTCAATACCACAGAGGCAGAGACAAGTAGATCTCTGAGACTCATTGACCAATCGGCTTAGCCTATGCAAAGAGTTTTAGGCCAGTGAAAGACCTTGTAAAAAGAGACATGTTGAGTGTAGTCTAAGGAACAAAAGACATGCAGGCATCCTTCGTAGTCCTTTGGCTTTTACCCATAAGTGTGTGTGTGTGTGCATGTGTGTCTATAAAAGGACATCTTTCAAACTTTTAGAATTCTTCCGTATTTGCAATACAATGTATCTCTTTTCACTGTCACACAGCCTTCTGAGGGGAGATATTTTAGCTTCAATTTTCTGTGAGGAAATCTGTAAAGACAACTTTGATGCTGTGGAAGCAACATAAACTTCAGACTATTTCATTCCTGGGTTTGAATGTTTATTGCTCATTCACTTACTGGAAGGTAAGTTTTTCTCACATTACTTTTTCTGGCCTCTTTTCTACAAACTTTCCTCTTCTCTTTTGTGAACGTTCAGTTGTATGATTAGTGGCCTCTTTCACCGTCAATCTGTAAACAAAGAATTCTCTTGGCTCTGAGACCCATGTTTATTTCATTCTACCATCTTGCCAGTTGATTCAATTCCCTGTAGTTAAAATAGTGAAAAAATCTTTGGTAGATGTGAAATTGTCATGACTATCCAAATAAAGTCTTCAAAATACCTGTGCATTTCAGCGCAGTACACGACTGAAAATGAGCCATTTTTCAGTTTGACAAATTTTTAACAACTTTGATTTTTGCCTTAAGGAGTGATTTATGAGAGTAAGAAAGAAAAAACAATACAGTACGGGCAACAAGGCCTCAACTGGTACAATCTCAGCAGATAATTTTTCACCTGGGAAGGTGGAAGCACTCCCAGGTCATTTTGTCCTAAGAGATTACTTTACGACTATTTCGACTATTTCTCAAGAGCTGTGGAGCGGCTGAGAGTACAGCTAATGCAGCAAAAGAATGGAGAGCGGCTTTCCTTTCTGTTCGTAGAAAAGGTCTGACAGTGCCCTTGTCTCACTTGTTCACGGGTGCCACGGAGTTGATCATCTACCCTTCTTTTCCCTGCTGAGGTTTGAATTAACTCATCTGGCCAAGAGGAAACTCTCAGTACAAAGGATAGCGCCTTACCCTCACCCTAGAACCCTATATATGTGGAAATATCAGGTGGGATTGTGGTGTCCACCAGCCCCAGGATTTGGGAAGCTTAATCAGAAGGATCATGAGTTCAAGACTTTTCTGTTGTTAAACAAACAAACAAAACTGTCTCCAAAGAGAGATAAAATCTTAACAAACAAAACTCAAAAATAAAAAAAAAAGCCAATTACAATGTTTCAAAAAAACAAACAAACAAACTCCCTGTGCCTTCTGGGACAGAGACCTTGTCCAGATCCAGAGTTAGACGCTATTTACAAAGGAAAGGGGGTTGGATCTACAGCCGGTCTATAAGAAAACCTGTGTAGGTCTACCCTCTACCTTTCTATTGCTCACTTGCCCGTACATTTGGAGTGTTCATCACCTTCACTTCCACCTGTCTATCAACCCTCCGTAGCAATTTCTCTATGTAGGATGGTATTCAGGAGCAAACAATTTGGAAATCTCAAGGCATCTATATACAAACAAAACTTTGGACAAAACCAAAGGTGCATTTGTGCAGGGCAAGTGTTTCTGACATTTGGGTTTGCACACTTGTCTGAATGATTTTTATTTTGTTTTGCTTTGCCTTTGCAAGTTTGGAGAAGAGAAGTGAACAGCGTCAGTTACAGGTAATTCCCAATAGGAAGAAGGGCAGTAAATAAACCAGAAATGACCTTTGGTTCCTTAGGCCCAGAGTTCCCAGAGCAAATGGCATAGTGTCAAGAATTCCTATCTACCTTACTGGGGAGTCTCAAAGGTTTCAGCAAGTGTTAGCTTAGCTGCCTTTTGTTCTATAATTTGTTGGGACTCCCCCTTCTGCTTGTCTGGGTAGCCCCTGGAAAGAACCCCTAACTGCTACTGGTAGCTGGTACTTCTAGTGCCCCTTCCTCCTTCTCCCAACTACAAGAATCTGTTTTGGGATTGGGTTTAGGAAGGAATGAAATCCGGCCTGTGCTAGCCTTCTACAGAGTCGGTAGACTTGTCTGTTAAAAATCACTCTAAGTTAAAGCTTCTAGTCTGAAGCCCAAAACCTGACTCCCAAAAAACAAGGGTATTTAGGGAAGAAGGGTCCTCGGAGGCTACAGCGAGTCACTCCCGCCTTCACCCACACTACACAAGCACTTCGTACTTTAAAGCCACCCTGCGCTGGCTTGCGGTGAGAGGAGGGGAGAAAGGAAAGGGGAGGGGAGGGGAGAGAGAAAGGAGGTGGGAAGATAGGGAGGCCGGCCCGCGGGGGCGGGACCAACTCACAAACTGTTGCGTTCGCTTTCCACCTCTCAGCGCCCCCTCAGAGTCCCTGGGAGCCAGCCTGCTGGGAGAACCGGAGGGTCCGGAGCTAACCTGGAGGCTGAGAAGGCATCAGACGGGAAAAGACTGAGCTAGCCACTCCAGTGCCATACGGAAGCTGAAGGGACACACCACACCAGCCCCAGCTCAGTGACGGCCGACGCCTGTTGCAGCGCGGCGGCTTCGAAGCCGCCGCCCCACTGCTGCCCTTTCCTCTTCGGTGAAGTTTGTAAAAGCTGCGGGGGACTCAGAGGAAGTGAAGAAAGTGTCGGGTAGGACTACTGCTGCCTTTTCCTCCTCCCCTCTACCCCCTACCCCCTCCTGGGTCCCCTCTCCAGGAGCTGACTAGGCAGGCTTCCTGGCCAACCCTCTCCCCTACACCCCCAGCTCTGCCAGCCAGTTTGCACAGAGGTAACTCCCTTTGGCTGAGAGCAGGCGAGCTTGTTGCAAGGAAGGCTTTTGGGAGCACAGAGACTGAGGAGCAACAGCACGCCCGGAGAACCCCGGATTCCAGGTTCTCCCCCTGCACCTCCTCCTACCAGCCCCTTACCCTGTGTTTGGAGCTAAAAATCAAAAGATGAAAAGGCAATCAGGGCTTCAGTAGTCGAAAGCAAAAGAAAAGCTAAAAGAAGCCAAAAAGAAAAGAGCCCAAATCTTATTTGCACCTGCTTCAGTGGACACTGAATCTGGAAGGCAGAGGATTTTCCTTTCCCCTCGTCAAGCTTTGAACATCTTTTAATCTGTTCTTCAAGTATTTAGGAACAGACTGTGGAACTAGCTGGGCAGATCCTGTCTAGCGCTTGCCTTGCTTTACAAGATACTTTGAGACTATCTGTGAGCTTTTTTTTTCCTCCTGCAAGTTTTCTTCCCTGGAGCTTCCCGCAGGTGGGCAGCTAGCTGCAGCTACTGCATCATCAGTCAGTTGAACTCTTTAGAGCAAGAAACAAGGAGGCAGGATAAGGGAATTCAGTGGAAGATACAGACAAGCTCAAGGATGGAGGTGCAGTTAGGACCGGGAAGGGTCTACCCACGGCCCCCGTCTAAAACCTATCGAGGAGCTTTCCAGAATCTGTTCCAGAACGTGCGCGAAGCTATCCAGAACCCGGGCCCCAGGCACCCTGAAGCCTCAAGCACAGCACCTCCCGGCGCCTGTTTGCAGCAGCAGCAGCAAGAAACTAGCCCCCAGCAGCGGAGGCGGCAACAGCTTGGCGAGGATGGCTCTCCCCAAGCCCACATCAGAGGCCCCACAGGCTACCTGGCCCTGGAGGAAGAACAGCAACCTTCACAGCAGCACTCAGCCTCCGAGGGCCACCCTGAGAGCGGCTGCCTCCCAGAGCCTGGGACTGCTACAGCTCCTGGCAAGGGGCTGCTGCAGCAGCCACCAGCTCCTCCAGATGAGGATGACTCAGCTGCCCCATCCACGTTGTCCCTGCTGGGCCCCACTTTCCCAGGCTTAAGCAGCTGCTCCGCGGACATTAAAGACATCCTGAGCGACGCCGGCACCATGCAACTTCTTCAGCAGCAGCAGCAACAGCAACAGCAGCAGGAGGTAATATCCGAAGGCAGTGGCAGCAGTGTGAGAGCAAAGGAGGCCACTGGGGTTCCCTCTTCCTCCAAGGATAGTTACCTAGGGGGCAATTCGACCATATCTGACAGTGCCAAGGAGTTGTGTAAAGCAGTGTCTGTGTCCATGGGACTGGGTGTGGAAGCATTGGAACATCTGAGTCCCGGGGAACAGCTTCGGGGAGATTGCATGTACGCGTCGCTCCTGGGAGGTCCACCCGCGGTGCGTCCTGCTCCTTGTGCGCCACTGGCCGAATGCAAAGGTCTTCCCCTGGACGAGGGCCCGGGCAAAGGCACTGAAGAGACTGCTGAGTATTCCTCTTTCAAGGGAGGTTACGCCAGAGGGCTGGAAAGCGAGAGCCTGGTCTGTTCTGGCAGCGGTGAAGCAGGTAGTTCTGGGACACTTGAGATCCCGTCCACTCTGTCTCTGTATAAATCCGGAGTGGTGGATGAGGCAGCAGCATACCAGAATCGCGACTACTACAACTTTCCACTGGCTCTGACCGGGCCCCCGCACCCCCAGCCCCCGACCCATCCACACGCCCGCATCAAGCTGGAGAACCCTCTGGACTATGGCAGCGCCTGGGCTGCTGCAGCCGCGGCGCAATGCCGCTATGGAGACTTGGCTAGCCTGCACGGAGGGAGTGCAGTCGGACCCAGCACCGGATCGCCCCCAGCCACCGCCTCTTCTTCCTGGCACACTCTCTTCACAACTGAAGAAGGTCAATTATATGGGCCAGGCGGCGGGGGTGGCAGTAGCAGCCCGAGCGAGGCAGGGCCTGTAGTTCCCTATGGCTACACTCATCCCCCTCAGGGGCTGGTGAGTCAGGAGGGTGACTTCTCTGCCTCCGAAGTGTGGTACCCCACTGGAGTGGTGAACAGAGTACCCTATCCCAGTTCCAGCTGCGTCAAAAGTGAGATGGGACCTTGGATGGAGAACTACTCTGGACCTTATGGGGACATGCGGTAAGTTTCTCCTAAAATTGCCTACTTTTGACAAAGGGCTCAGAGCAGCAGTTAGCGTTTTGGGGGATCTAGGCAATCCCGCCCAAGGGAACACTCCGAGGGCTTCTAAAAGAGCTCAGTTCAGTTCTATAGGAGGGACTGTCCTACATCTGGAGCCCTCCTGGGGGCTGTCCTCTTGTGAAATGTTCCACCGAAGTCCAGGAATCTTTGCTGCGTTTCTGGGTGCTAATTGGTGCCCTTCGAGATTCCCCTACACTCCCCCCACCACCACCCAAATGCCTAAATCCCGCATTCAAATCGTTCTGATATTCCAAGTACTAAAGTTTCCAAACTTAAATCCAATTGCATGAGCCATTTTCAGAAATGACGCTCATAAGTCCTTCACTATTTCCCCCTTTTTTCCTCAAAGTTCTAGAAACACGATCAAAAACGTGGCCAGTTGGGTCTGTTAGTATTCACCCTCTTGTCAGTGCATGGTCTTGGCATAATGAAAGGAAAATAAAAAGCAAAAACAAAAACCGATTTCGGGCCCATATCCTTCAAAGAGAGAAATTCTCAGAGAAAGAAAAGCCGCCGCGTCTAGTTAGTTGCTAAGGGCCCCGGTGTGAAGGAGTGCAATTTCTTCCCTGGAAGCAACTTAACTGGCTGCCTAGAGAATTCAACAGGGCACTTTTAGAACAGGTAGATGGGGTAGCTTTTGTGGTAAACACTGGGCAAACTTTGCTCTCATGCATTTCTCAGCATTGGTTGACTGTTGGGAGTAATTGTGTGGGCGTTTTCTCCTTGGAAAGTGTTTTATTTTCTGTGTAGATTAGGACATATCAGAAGTCTCTATCTCATGCTTGCATTCGACCTTAAAAGAAAAGAATGTACTTTAAATGAATAATTTAACCAGTTTTGATTTTGACTCACAAGTGTTGCAAGCAAAACAAAACCGTAAACCATGTCCTGCTACTTGAGTGTGCTTGGAAATTTATACTGGGAATGGAGGAGGAAGGTACCTCATTATATTTTTCATTTTAAGAAGATTTTAAAACTTGAGTTGCTCATGACAGCAAAGTCAGTGACCTATGAACCATAATGTTGCCCCACAGTTCTAATTAGGACAGGAGAAAAGTGGCGGGCAATTCCCTCTTATTAAAAGTATTTACTACTGCTTCATGAGCCTTGTGGAGACTAGTTGAAAAGTTTTCCCCACTAACTTAAGATAATTTTTATCTGATAAGATGGAGTATTGGCTTCTTAATTAATGCCTAGGGTTTAGTTTCCTGAGGTGCTCATGCTCCCCATGAACTTATGTCTGTTTCTCAAATGGTTTTCTTTCATTTGTGACATCCCTCAAATTTTTTTGAAGATGCACTGTAATTTTGGTGACTTAATTCTAACTTTGTATTCTTTTATTGTTCATGGTTGTTAATACAGTGTCTAAAAATGAAAAAAAATGATAGATTTTCAAAAAGTACTCTTTTCTGACTTATTGAAGAAAAAATTCTTATCAAGGTTTGTATTCTATTTGGTTTTTAAAGTTTGTCTTACAGAACTTTCAAAGATTCATTTTATATCATTAAAAGTTTTTCAGTTAAGTTAGAGTGTTTATTTTTGTGATGAGTTTCACTGTGGGATAAAATGTCTTCGTTTTATGAGAATAGATTTACTTGGTATGGTTAATTATTTCTAGGCTTGTCAACTAAAGAACAGAGTCCCTCTTTTACTACAAACTTTCTTTGGGTGGGAATGTCTAAAGTGTTTCCTAACTTAGCATGATGCTAAGGCTAGGCACCTGAGCCATCCCGTCTTCTGGATACCCCATCCTAACTTGCTCACTTAACAAGAAGGAAAGGAGAAGTTTTCTGTGTTTGTTTAAAATGTAGCTTTGAAAATTTAGCCTGAATTTCCACCAGGTGAAGAAAAACACTTCCTAGCATTTATATAGTGAGTATTCTGATTTTATCTCAGTTCTTAATGGGAGTGGTATCTTCTCTATTAGGATGAGTATTATACTTTGAAGCCTCATTGATACTCTTTAAATTGTTGAGCTCAAATACTGAGAATTTACTAGAGTCAATGAAGTTCTGTCTAAGTGAGTCGAGTGGACAAACTCCATTTGTAAGATCTAGAAAAGTCATTTGAGTCATTTTGTTGAAAATTAATCAGCTGATCTAATCAGCATGCAAACAAACTCTAAAATGGAAATACTTTATTACTTTCTGTTGTTTCCCCCTGACTTTGCAGGCACAATTAGATGAAAGGCAAAGACTTTTTAAAGGCAAGCCCAGAGCTCATTCCCTCTAGATGGCATGCATTGTGTGCTGATTATGATTTTCAAACCTCAAAATTCTGGAAGCGTCTCATAACTTTTGGGGCTCCTCCTTTTTTCAATTGTGTGTGATCATGAACATTATTAGTTCTACGAGAGAGATTTCTTTAACTTTTTTAACTTTTAACTGAAGCAGCAACATTTCAACCAAGCAGAAAACAGAAGCTGAAGGTAGTCCTATTCTTTTTTTTTTTACTTAGTTTAGCATATGTTTTGAACAGAAGGAAAAATAAAAGTAATAGGTCATATTTACAAGCCTGATGATATTTTATGGCTCTGTTTTCTCTTGGAGATCAAACAAGACTACAACTTCGCACCACAATACTGTGGCAAACATTGATCCTTACAAATTAGATCCCTAAAGAGCCCATGCAAGAATTTGAATTGGGGTTTTGAGAAATTACTCAGAAGCAGAGTGAAAATTAACATTTTTTACTTTTTTGTTCTAGCATTCACAACAGGCATGTTTTAGTAGTGCTTTGGCACTGGCGAGTTTTGCCTGTTATTATTTTTTCTAAGTAGGGGATTTTATCTTTTCTCATTTCATCTACATTCTCCTTCCCAGTTACCAAGGCATTTTTCCCAGCTGTCATATAAGGAGTGGGTTGCATGTTTTCTTAAGCAAAATTTTGCTTTAGGATCAATGATTTCTGCCTCTAAGCTTTCATAATCAATATACTTGAGAAGGAGTGTCTGTCCTCTATAGTCAGTAAGCATACAGTGAGTTCTTCCTGGGTGCCACTCATCAGAACCTGATGTTAAATAGCCAAGTCAGTTGGCATCAAATTTGAAAATAACCACAGAATGCAGCCATGGCAGGATCCTCTTGTGTAGGCTATCTCTCTCAGCTTGGTATTGTCAGTAGTAAACGTTTTCCATGCAGCTTAGAGATTTTCAACTGTAGATTTGGTTTGGGGTACTTTCCTGGCAGTGCTAATTTTACTTCAGAGTTTCATTCATTGAGCTGATACTAGGAAATAATATATTGAATTTACTGCCACATTAAATTTTCTTTGTTGTTTTTCCCTCACTGTTTTAATTTTTTCATCTGTTTTACATAAATCCTTTTAAAACAATTTTTTTTCATCTCCTGATTTGTACACATACAGTGGTCACTCTTGGTGGTATTCTTGGGTTGAACATGAACAATTTATTATTATTACTTATGGTGATATTGTGATCATTGCTTTCATTTGGAGCTCTGTTTAAGCAAGGAAGAGAATGCAGATTAGATGGAACAAAGCAAGAGACTCTATTTATAATCACATCTGAACTCAGGATACTGAAAAATAATAATAATGAAAAGCAAACAAAAAATTACCTTTTGTGATGTTTGTAAAGGCCTGAAAAGGAAATCTTTCCCCAGCCCCCAACTCTGCCATTTTCTCTTTGTCTGCAGCTTCCTCAAATGCTACCTATGCCTATTTCTCATTTTTTCACTCCTTTCATGCCTTTGACATTGAAATATAAACTCTTTCTACCTCTCAGGATTTGTTTTCCTCATTGCACCTGTGGCATGCCCCTAAAGAATCTCTCTAATGAAAATGTGCCAGGTAGAAGATCAGATGAACCCAGTACTTCTCTTAAGAATAGATCTCAAGAAGGAACTGTAGAAAGAATAGCCTCATAGCAGGATATTTTACCTTGAGATTAGAGAAAGGATCAACAGTTGTTAAGGAACTCATGTGACAGAGCTTGCATAAATTGAAGATTTACTAAAGTATTTTGCCCCCATCCTGGATGAAAGTGTGTATGTGTGTGTCTGTATCTGCATCTGTCTGTCTATAATATAACATAATATAATATAATATAATATAATATAATATAATATATATAATATATATACCATATATATATGGTACTGCCTTGTAATACTGGGGTTTGGATACAGGGCCCTATGCACTGAGCTATCTACACAGCCTATCTTAATCTGTGTCCTTTCCCCTCTCTTGGGCCTATTGATATTCTCTAAGACACTGAGAATAATTATACTCTCCCTTTCCCAAAAACTGTCTGGATCAGTATCTATTCATCTTTTGTATATGTCTAGGTCAGCACTCATCTTCAATGAGGGTGCTCAGGCAACATGCAAATGATCACTGGTAAACAAAAAAATTAGTAAGAAAATCACTATCCTTCAGTTACGCTGTCAACACTTCATCAAGTTCTGTGATATTCATTATCCTTATGCTAAACACAGCATTGACTTTTAAATACTGACTTGTGAATTACTACACAATTACCCCCCTTTGCTGTCCTTTGTGGTATATAATTGTACATTTTTATGCATATCCAGTATTTTCCAGTTTATTCGCTAATACTCACATAACTTCAAGTAAGCCAGAAAGGATTAATGTTCTGTTAACTCTTTTGCTCATAGTCAGAATATTAGAAAGTTACATTTTGTATATCTGTTGACCATTTTGGGAACCCTCTCTGAAGTAGAACACAAAGCTTCTGGAAGCTTCTTGCCAGACTCTAAAGTTTTAGATGTTAACTCAGTAAAGGTAGCATTTAGTGTTTTCATCACGGAGCTGAGAGGGCACAGATTATGGTTTGCAAACTCATGAATGATGTAGCTCTTCTCTCTCACACTGACTGCTGCAAGTCTGCCAGACACATCTGAGTTGAGAATGCCTCACTCGGATAAATTTATAACATTAAAGTGCTGTTGGTCAATAGATATTGTTGCCAACTTAGATTATGTAGTAGTACCAGAGTTCTATTTTGTCAACAACAGCTTAATTGAGACATAATTCACAATCCATATAATTCACCTACGTAAAGTGCTTATTTCAGTGCTTTATAATAGTACTTCCTGCGTTATGGGTCCATTATCACAATCTGTTTTAAAACATTTTATTCACCTCCCTCCAAAACCTATGTGCTTGGTAGCAGTCACCCTTCTACCCTCCCCCAACTCTAATCTGCTCTTAGTCTCTATGGAGTTACTCATTCTGCCACTTCATATAAATAGAACCATGCAATACTAGTTCTTTTGTGACTAGGTTCTTTCCCCTGGAAATGGAATTATGGATGGTAGCAGAAACCAAACAAGGGTCCTCTGCAAGAGTAACGAATGCTTCTAAACAAGGAGCTGTCTCTCCATCTCCCATGTACACTTTTTTTTGTGAAAATATGGTTTCAGATATTTTGGGTAAATAATTAGTAATGGAAATACTATGATTTTAATCATATAAGAATATGCCAAGCTGTTTCAAAAGTGTCCACATTACTTTAGAACCCAAACAGAATTATATGAACACGATATTTTTGGTATATCTTGCTAACACTTATTATCAATTTTTGTTTTATTTTATTGTGTATATGTGTCTGTGTGTGCATATATGCTCATGTGTGGGTATGCATGGAGGCCAGAAGAGGGCATCAAATCACATGGAAGAAGGTTATGAGCCACCTGATGTAGGTGCAGGATCAGAGATCACCTAGAAGCATAGCAAGTGCTCTTTAGAATTCAGCTGTCTCTCCAGGCCCATCATATTGTTGTTATTATTATTATTATTGGTGTTACTATTGTTTTCGAGTGAGTGTAACACAGCATCTCATTGTCATTTTAGTGTGTACTTTTCTAAGGACAATATTCAATGTATTTTATGTGTTTTTGTCTGTTTTTATCTTTTTGATCAAAATGTCTATGCATATCTGTTGCTCATGTTTAGTTGGGTTGTCTTTTCGACATTGCATTATGAGTCCTTTAAAACATATGTTTCGAGAAAAGTCCTTTCATGGATTATGGTTTGTGGATATTTGTAACTTTCTTGACAGAACCCACTGAAGGAACAACATTTTAAAATTTGATAAAATTCAGTTTATCCACTTTTTTCATTTTGAATTTTTCTTTTAGTGTTTCATATTAAGAGGCTTTCCTTAATCTAAAACAGAAAGATATATACCTATGTTTTCTTCTATGAGTTTTCCAGTTTTAGCTACTTATATTTAGACCCTAGATCATCATTGATTTAATGCTTATATATGTTGTGTAGTAGAAGTCCAGTCCCATTTTTGTGCATGTAGATATCCAGTTTTCTTGGAATTTATACGTCAATCCTTTCCCATTTAACTGTCTCAGAATTCTTTGTACAAATACGTTAACCAGGAATGTTAGGTATTTCTTTACATTCAACTGTAGTCACTGGTCTATATATCTTACTCATTTAATTTCTACATTATTTAGATTACTGTACATTTTTACTAAGTTTTGAAACTAGGTATGAGTCTTCCAACTCTGTTTTCAATATTGTATTAGGTTCTTGAGATCCTTTGAACCTTGAATATTATTTGGTATAAACTTGTCAGTTCCTACACAGATCCACCTAGAATCTTGATAGAGACTGTGTCCAATATGCAAATAAATTTGGGGATTATTGCTCCCAAGTCTTATGATGAATGAATTTGCATTCTGTTTATACCCTCATTCAAAAACTTTTTTTTTATTTTTCAGAATACAAAATTTGCATTTCTTTGGTCAAATTACTATCAATATTTTATTTAGTACGAATATAATTTATTTTGGTTTTCTTTTCAAATTGTTCATTGCCAGTGCTAAGAAATATAGGGAATTTTGAAATGTAGTGTTATACCTTGCAACTTTCCTTCATGTACCAGAAATGTGAATGCCTTATATGTTTAAATAGCAAGGGTTTGTTTTAGAGCCCTGATAAAACATTTCATCTGGTTTGGGTGAAGAAGCATCAGTTTTATGTAGCTTAGCTGTCAGTTAGAGCTAGTAATGTCACCCATTTCAAGTCTAGAAAGAGTGTAAGTATCAGCTAACAGATTTTGAAGTTAATTATTAGGAAGTGAGTGAGGAATAATTTTGACTGCTAAATACAAAAAAAAATATGTGTAAAGGTAACAGAGTCAAACTAGGCTGGAAAAGTCACCAGTTATATTTATTTTTTCAATTTATAAAGATAGCCAAAATCATAATATTATGGTTTTATATAATGTCCACTAGAGAAAGTAAATGTTTTCACTTTTTATGATACATATGTATTTCTAGATGGGGAAGTGATATATTTCTACTCATTTAAAGTAGCCTCCCTTTTAGTGATGTACATCTCATCCAGGAAGCAAGGACCTAGATGAGTACTGAACTTTGACCTCATTAACATGCTAGCATAAGGGTCATACATAATCAACTACTGTACCCTACTATTACCATTAGGTCACTGAACTGCTAGTAACTGGGAAAAATGGATGGTCCTGTTTGATCAAATAGCTGGTTTTAAAAGATTGTCGCCAATAAAGTTACTTTTAAAAAAGAAATTTATCAGATTGGGAATTTAGCTCAGTGATAAACTTCTTGGCTAGTAAGTGGGAGGTCCTAAAGTCTTTTCTCAGGACAAAAACAAGCCTCTGTCAATCATCCACTTTTCATCAAGCACCAGCATATGTAAGAAAGATGTACAGTTTTTGTTTTAAAGGAGACCCAACTGAGAGTTCTGTGGTCACAGCTTTCAAAGAACTTCAAAACAAAAGTAGCATAATGATACTGATATATAGAAATGGGGTATACATGAAATTTTAAATATCAATATTTAAAGAATACCTGAGTCAGGGTAGGCAAATGGGTCAGCCAGTGGCTTCCTCTAATCCCTATGAAAACAAATGAAGACATGACTGAACTCAAGCAATTAGTTATAGGTCTTCAAAGATATTTCAAACAATGAAGCCAGAGGTTGTAGTCTATTTCTATTTATTCAAAATTAGCACTCCAGGCAAATTAATTACTAGTTTCTTCACAGTTTCTTGACTACGTATTGTACTTACTGAGAATATGTTTTTTACTGGAGATGTCTGAAATAATATAAGTAATTAATTAAATTCAAGGTATTTAAAGAGTCTTAAGTGTGGAGTGAGAGTCCTGGAAAGACACCCAGTGTGGTGGTCATAACAAGAGTAACTCTTCTGCTCTGAAGACTTCAGTTGACACAGAAGCTTGTTTTAAACCTCTAAATAACTGAATCTTTTTCCCAGGGAAGCAAGAGATAACCACAAGTGAAACAATTCAAGGAATAAGAGAAAAAATAATAGGCCCACTATTGTACCATGAAGAATATTTTACAGGCTAGTCACTGTTGTGGTTCAAAAAGCTTTATAGCTAGGTAGGAATATTGATTGTTTTTCTGTCTTTTATGCTTGCATGCTGCCTTTGGATACTACGAAAACTATTCTCCAGGGAGGCTTCCAGGTGAGTTCCAGCTCATTTCCTTCCAGTCCTGTGTCCAAAGTGTATGGTGTCTTCCCTAATAAGCTCTTATCTTAAGGTTCAGGGAGGCAATGAAGGGCAGTAGCAGTAGTCTGCATTGCTTTGGGAGTCTTCCATAAGGAAATACTCAAAGGGAAATTTCCCTTGCTAGATCTATTGTTCTTGAGATGAACATTATCTGTCTATCCAAACCATCTATATCTCTATCTATATTAATATTTATTCATATATTTTGTTTTAACTAAGCTTATGAAATAATACATTCACTATGTCGTTTTCAAATCTCCTCAGTGTATCTTTTCTTCCTTTATAGTACCTTTCCTCCTTGTTCTCCAGTTAAAGTAACCACACTCATTTTTTTCATTTTCCCTTTTCATTTTACGTATGCCCTACTATTCTTTCTCTGCCTGTCTGTATGCATGAATCTATCTATCTATCTATCTATCTATCTATCTATCTATCTATCTATCTGATGGGGGAGTGTCATATATCAATCAGTTGATTTCATTGGTTAAGCAATAAAGAAACTGCTAGGCCCATTTGATAGGCCCACCCTTAGGTGGATGGAGTAAACAGAACGGAAGGCTGGGAGAAAGAAGCTGAGTCAGAGAGTCGCCATGATTCTCCCACTCCAGACAGACGGAGGTTAAGATCATTCCTGGTAAGCCAGCTGGTGGGTTACAGCAGATTATTAGAAATGGGCTAGTCCAGGTGCGAGAGCTAGCCTAGAAGAGGCTAGATAGAAATGGGCCAAGCAGTGTTTAAAAGAATACAGTTTCCGTGTAATTATTTCGAGTAAAGCTAGCTGTGGGGGTGGCCAGGTGCTGGGGACGCAGCCCCGCTACTCCTATTTCAACATCTATCTATCTATCTATCTATCTATCTATCTATCTATCTATCTATCTATCTATCGATCTATCTCGCCCTCTCAGCAGTTCTCAACCTGTGGGTCACCACTCCTTAAAGGGTTGAACAACCCTTTAACATGGGTCACGTAAGATCATCAGAAAACACATATATTTACATTACAATTCATAACAATAGCAAACTTACAGTTATGAAGTAGCAGGGAGAATATTTTTATGATCAGGGGTCACTACAGCATGAGAAACAGTATTAAAGGGTAGCAGCATTAAGAAGATTGAGAAACACTGCTCTAGAGCATTTTCTCTACCCTCAGTAAATGGTCCCTATTTTACTTTCCTGACTTCTGGGGTTACTTCAGGGTTTATACTTAAATCTAAAGATTCAGAGTTAGAATTTACTTTCCAATTCCATCTAGGAAGCCAGTATTACTCTAGTTTCAAAATTCAGTAAGGATAATCTTCAAAAGAAAACTATATGACAATATCCATGATGAACATAAACTCAAAAATACTAAAATACTTCCAAACTGAATTAATGTATATAAGAAATATCCAACATGCCCTCATTATAAAAGTACTAAAGAGAATAGTTCTGGAAGGAGCATACCTCAATAACCAAAATAATCCTAATGGAGAAAAATGTAAAAAACAACATCAGAGTCAGGTGTACACCCTAAATATTTTTTTTTATGAATTAGGGATTTACTCTGAGAACAAAAGCGGCACAATATGATCTGGCTTACATTTTAGTAAAATTCTTTTTCATAGCATCTGTTACTTTTGGATACGTTGCACGTTTGTCTGGCAACGTATCTGTTATGATTTTTTAAAAATGCTGCAAGATCCCCAGTGGCAGTAGGCAGCAGAAATGCTGTAGGTCCCCAAATAGTGGTAGCAGGCCATGTGGCGGCAGGCAGCAGGCCCTGGGAGCAGCCAGTCCCAAGCTGCCTGTCCCCGAGTCAGTGGCTGGTCCCAGGCAAGGAAACACATGGTGGGCTGGCTGGTCCCAGCTAGCCCTGCGGTGTGAACAGGCAGGGTGGGTAGGAGGCACATGGACAGACACACTGTAAAGAATAAAGTTGGATATTTATTACTTGGGGGGAAGGAGAAGAGGACAGAGAGAGAGAAAGGGGGGACCGGAGAAATGGGGGAGAGAGGCAGAACCGAAGACAATCATAACAGTATCTCTGTGAAAAGGGGACTATGGAATAAATGGGAAGCAGGGATCTGAGTCTACCACAGGTTCCAAAAGGGGGATGATGGTAGTTTAGACTAAGGTAGCCAAGGAAGTAAGAAATGGCTGGATTGGGATGTTTTCATGCATCAGTAGTATTTATTGACAGATGGCATGTTTACTGTGAAAAAAGAAAGGAGACAATGATTAGCAAAATGGTGGCCTGAAAATGATGAAGAGTGTAGGTAGAAAAAGTGGAGGACATAGAAATCACAAGATTAATAAAATCCGTGCCTTCCAGTGAACTTTTAAGTTTCTTCTCATGCTTGTGTACAGACTTCAACTTTCCTGTTTTTCAGAGAGTTTAAAGAATGATCTTACAGATCATCATGGCTATCTGTTTTCTCTCCTCACCCTCCTTCAACTTTTATTTTATAGAAATCTCAAAAAGAGATAGAGGTTTTCTTTTGTATTCCAATTCAATGAATTGTTAAGGTGTGATTTTTTTTCAGGCCTTAATTAAGGGAAAGAGTGAGCCTTTTCTTCTTTTACAAACTTTAAAGAAGTAATTAAATAATAAGAAATTAAATAATAGTCAATACAAATAGACTGCTCTACCCAATAGAGCAAATACATTTTTGGATATTACGACAACATAGTTCTCCTCTGGAAAACATGAGTTTTAATTAAAGCTGGAACCTACAGGAAAGCTGAACAGAAATTTCCTGACATCCTAGACGACTGGAGTACAAAGAATTTGGGCAGCCTCTTTCCTGGCTGTGTCACTTTATAGATGAGGTGCCTGAGGCAACATATAGAAGACTGGGCAGGATCACACAGCAAACTTAGTGTCAACACCTACTCAGAATCTACTCTGCAGCTAAACTGTGTCTTATTTTCTTAGAAATGTTTACATTGGAACTCAATCTTCAGAATAAATAATTATAACAATAGCAATAATAGTAAAAGTATATATTACTTATCACTTGCAAAACCATGACGTTTGCATGGTTTAATAAATTTAATTCTTATTTCAACTTTCAGAAATAGGCGCTGGATTCTTACATAACATGTCTACATGTCACAGAAGTAGGAGTCATAGAACCTGTGTGTCTCCCCGGACGTTTGGCTTATAACTATAAAACATCTTTTAACCTTCTAGCACTGCCCATATGCACATGGGTATGTGAACTAAATAACATGCTTGATCTGACTGAACAGTTAAGCAAAAAAAAAGCCTGTGTCAGAATTCACTACATGTATGCAAATGGGTGTTATTCATATTACAGAAAGTTTTTAAATATAAAAGCATTATATCAGAACTTCAAATATTAAACATTTTAGCTTAATATAAGCCAGTTTTTTTTAAAATAAAGACTTTGATGAAGTAAGACACTTAAAGTCATATAGTAAGTAACAAAGTCAAACCTTGAACTTGAAACTCCGAGCTGACAGCACCCTTTCTACTCTATCACTCGGGCTCCCTTTCCGCAATCATTTGCCATCTTTTATCCCCCCTTCTATCTCACCCCATTGCTAGTAAAACACAAATAAATGACTCCATCAACATGATTAGAAGGACAAGTGGTTGAATGAGCAGAACACAGCCATTTCAGAGATTGATAAAGTGAAATAAAACTTGGGAAAAGACAATACTTTGTGTAATTAATATTAAATAAGAAGGGAAATTTATTAGTATCACACAGCGTTATTTTCACCTTTCAAAGTCCAAATTGGTTGCACAGAATCCCTTAAGCCATGAATGTGGATGTCACATAGCATATTTGTTACCATGGAAGTGGAAGCAAGCTGCTGCAAAAGTCTGCCTTGCTCAGTGTCTTCTTTGAAAGAAGGTGCAATCTTTCTGTTCATGCAAATGATAACCACTTAGCTATTTCTTCTGAAAATTGGCAGTGCCTGACTGATAGTGTCTTTCCAAACTTGTCAGATTGTGCCACAGCTTTGAAGCATGTCTAACTTCTAACACAAACTCAGAGGTGACAGAAAGATGGAAACATTTGGGGTTTACTATTTGGATGTAAAAAGGCCTCTAAAACATGTTTTATGTCTATTTATTCTGTCTATCTTCCTCTTTCATCTTCACTTTAAAAAAACCAAGGTTAGCAACTTGTAGTCTGTGGGAGTTTCCAATTGTTCATATGAAATCTGTTTGATCAGCCGTTTAAATAAAAAAGAGCAAGTTAGACTGAGATATTTTTCTTAGCAATTATCTAATAATAGAACAAAAATCTTAGCCATGTTCATGTTTTTAGATGGTATGTTGTTTGCTTTAGAGGCTCGCTGAACCTCAGTGAGGTACTAGGCTGACTCAAAGTATGTCAGGTCAGATGTAGAAATGAACAGAGTGGTCTCTTCTCTGAGGGATCTCTCCCCTTCTGAGTTCAGCATTTTCCATCAGAGATGACCTCAGAGTTTCTGGGAAAAGACAAGATGGAGATTTTCAGAACTACAGTGAGAAAGGAAATGTTTTCCAAAGCACTCTCAGCCATTCCATCTAACCGAATTCCCATTCTTATCCCTTCTACTGTAGTGTGAGGCCATCTCAGGTTTCCTCTCTCCCTTGCTCTGCTGGTTTTTCATTCACACTGTATTCGTGCCACAAAACAGTACTAAAGTTCAGCTAAAACCTTTTTAGAATCTTTCTTTAAATATCCCTGAGATTTTATGTTCTTGACGATTGGACCTTATGTGACTTATCCCCCAATTCACAGTGTTTGTAACAAGGAAGCTTTATTGAACAATTATGTAATGCATGATTAAAATTTCAGCTCCTTGGGCTGGAATAATAGAGCACTTGCCTAGCATAGGCAAGGCTATGGGTTCTAACCTTGGTGGTACACACCTAGTACGCAACCCCCACATAGAATCAGCTCCTATGCACTGGTTTCTTAAGTTCAAGTCCAAATTTATGTAAATCTGATGTTAAGGTCTCTTTATGATCTGGCTTATTTGTCCAGCTTGAATTCCTACAGCTCTCTTTCTTTTTTAATTCTTTTTTACAATCTAGCCAAATGGATCTAGTCACTGTCACTTGAAACTATCCCAACTCCTTTGTTCTTTGAGCTTATTATTTTTCCTATTATCCTTTTGGCCTTGAAACCTATCCCAATTTCAATACTGTCTGCACTTCTAATCTTAGCTCAAATACAGCTTCCTACAGGATGAATTTGCTCATTCTCCAACCCAAGAAAAAATGATCTCTGATGTGATATGGTTGAAAACTGTTGACTGTAGGTTCCTCATCTATGTACCAGGACTAGAAATTTCTAGCATGTAAGATTTTGAGAAGAGACTATCAGATGACAAGATGAATGCTTGGTACAAGTCAAGATATTTTTATTCTTAGTTAATAAATATACATGATACTTAGTCATTTTGCCACATATATTCTTCTAAAACTTCTCTTTTAGAACAAAGATTGCTTATTGGATATTTCTTTATAAAATTTCCAAATTGCATAGCTTCTATTGTGATACATAGTGAATGGATAGTCCATATACATTAAGTGATTCTGAGTTAATAGCACTGACTGGCACAAAACAACTGGTGGGGTCAGAACTTCTGTGTCTAGAAATAAATAACTCAGATTTTAAAACTGCTTAGCTCTTATAAATTCTACTGCTTGCAGTATGTTATTCAGCCCCACCACTCATGTGACATAATGTTTCATAATTCATGGAAGAACTGATACACTGGGTAAAATATGATAAGGGAGGTGGGGAGCAGTAGATTATTCCTTTGATACATCTGAAGGATTGCCCTCACATAAATATGTTCAATTTTTTTTTCTGTAGTACCACAGAAGGAAAAACCAATGAGGACAGGTTACAGTTTAGTAAAATAAATAAATAAATAAATAAATAAATAAATAAATAAATAAATAAATAAATAAATAAATAGAAAGTTGTCCACTAGAAACAGGTATGTTTTGCTTACCCTAAACAGTTTGGCTATGTATGTGTTTATTGACTTACTGTCAATATTTCCCATGGAAATTCAACTTTCCACTTTTGTGAGTAAAAATCTAGCAGTATGAGTATTATTCCTGCCTGGAAATAGCAGGAAGAAGTGAAAAGTTGCTCCTCCTCCAGATGGTATCTGTGCTTTTCAGTTTGCCTAGGGACCCTTGAACTGCTTTAGTCACTGAAGACATTTAAAATTGCCAACCTATAGAGATCGATGACCCGAGCAAATCCTAAGATTCTTTTGCACTACAAGAACGTTTGTTCCTCGTGTATGAGGAGCTGAAATAAAGGTAGAAGGGACCTCACAAATTGCATCAGACATGACTTTCAATTCTGACACAATCCTTTAGCAGTGGTACCACCTCAAGTGAGTAACTTAATATCTTTGCTCATCAAGTTCCTTATCTATGGACTACTATCCTTACAGCCTTATTACTGTAAGGTCTAAACAGTGTCTTAACCAAAGAGCATCACACTTAAGTAAGTGCTAAAATGTTAACTCCCTTTTTATTCATCACACCCTGTGTGTCTGTTGGCATGATGGTATAAGTAGTAAATTCACCTCACTAAAGATATTCAGAAAGAGACAGAAGCTACTGGAAATCATGGGTGAGGCACAGATTTGGATTCAAAATACATAATTGGCCACAGTCACTTCATAACCACCGTAAACCTCTAAATGAGTTCAAAACGTCCATCTGGATGATTTTAGGGAGATTCTGTGAAGTTTGGGATTTCTAATAAGTAACAAAGAAGATGAAAGTCCTTGAATAAGAAACCAGGGTCAGGGCTAAAGTAAATGTGTTGGCTGGCATACAGTTTGACATCTAATAGCCTTTGGGTTAAATCTTGGCTCCTAATAGCTATGAGTTTTGAATAACTTCATTCATCTAAGTTTATTTCTTACTAATCTTTTTCTTGCTGCTTTATGTCAGTAAGTAAAATAATAAGTAGAAAATATTTAGCCTAGTATTTGCCTTACACTAAAAGCTTGATATTCATTACCATAGTATCTATCGACAGTATCATCATTACCATTTTTGTTATCATCATCATCATCATCATCATCATCATCATCATCATCATCATCAATCAATCAATCATCAGACCAGACAAACCACGATTAGGAATACAGCCATAGTTGAGGCTATAGGCTTTTCCTAGGCTATTGCTGCCTGATTTTCTCTTGCACAAAGCTTCCTGCTTCTAAAATGCCTTGGAAGGTCTCTAAGTGTGAGGTCATTGGAGATAACATTGAAGATTACCTTGATATGCTTTGGTAATTCAAGTTACTAAGTTACTTTTTTCATTCCAGCTGAAATCTTTTACTAGCTGATGCTTCAGAGTACAACACTTAGCTAGTCTAAGGAGAGACAGAGAGTGAGAAGAACCTTGTTTTCGTCAAGAGGTCATGGTCCTCCATAGAGAACAGTGCAAAGTCTGAGCCCTTGGTGACTTTGGAGCCCCTTACATTTCAACTATTTAGTTTATTGCACATGTTGCAGCCACTTTGCCCACAAATTACAGACCAAGAATTGCCTCACTCCTTTGATAGCCTAAAACCATTCCCTTTCACCTCCTGCGATCCACTCAGCTGGCAAGCAGTAGGTGACATAACAAAAGCAAGACATTCAGCATAGAGAGAGGAGGTGCGCAGCCGTGCTCAATTGTCTTGGGAAACTCATTTAACTTTAATGGCGGATCTTTCTGACCACTTTGGCCAAACAGATTAAAATGGTTTTTTGTTAACGGCAAACTGTGTCTCAGAGCAGATCCTTGCCTGTATATATTTAAAGATCTGCTGAGTCATTTGGAAGCAGCCTGAGAGATTGCAAGAAGCAAGGGCAATTCCATTCCCAAGTGCACAGAGGTGGGAAAATAAGAGATGACTCCTACTTAGCTAGCATTCATGGGAACCAATGATTTTGTGTATATATATATATATATATATATATATATATATATATATATATATATATATACAAAATGTGTGTGTATGTGTGTGTGTATAGTCTAACCCCTCCTCCTTCTCAATTCTAGAGAATATCTTTTAATTTATCCTTTATAAATTATTCTGTTGTTTGACAGTTTCATATGTTTATAGAACTAATTGTAATAGCTTACATCCTCGTTTTCTCTCATCTCCCTCCCTCTTCTGTTAGACTCTTGCTTCTCAACAAGTTCCTTTCCTATCTTCAGTTCATTTCCTCCTTACTTTTCCTGTATCCAATCCCTGTCATGTACCCTCCCTAACTCTCTTTGGAAACTGTGGCCTCTTTTCTTTACCTGCAGATTATATACATATATAAATAACTATATAAGTATAACCTGTGATATGTACAACCTGCTCAGTCCACATGTTACTTGTATGTGTGTGCTTGTGTGTGTGTGTGTGTGTGTGTGTGTGTGTGTGTGTGTAAATACTGATATAGATACAGATAGATATATTTACATTCGGATGCCATCTGTTATTAGAATTGTTCAGGTCTTCTTTAGGTAGTCATGTTGTTAGGATATTCATAAATGTAGCTTCCTTGTTATTATGAAAGGCACAATATCACAGCAGGCTTCTTAGTCCTCTGGCTTCTACAGTCCTTCTGCTCCTATTCTTTGGTATACACCGAGCTTTAGGTATAGGAAGTGTGTTGTATCAGCTGTGGCTTGGAACCCCATGATCTGATTTTTGACCAGTTGTAGGTGTTTGTAGTGATCTACTTGTTCTGAAAAAGACTTCTTATTTTATCACATTTGAACTCTTCAGTTTATAAAGGTAAGAGTGAGAGAGAGAGAGGGAGCTCTTGTACAAATGGGCATCCTGTCTTCGACTGTAAATGCTCTTGCCATTTATAGATGATGGCAACATGAAAGCAGCATATTGCTATGGTCCTTTTCTGCTCTCTTCTCAGCCTCTGGTCTCAAATATTGTTATTCTGATGTGAATAGATATGCATATATCTTATGCATATATTTTTACATTATTCTCCATTTCAGTTCAGAATTAGGATAGAAATCAACAGGACATTTTAATTGGGTGTTCTCATTGACTTTTGTCTTATACATCTGAATTCCTGAATTTGAGGGGAAACAAAACAGTGCTTAATGATACTGGATTCTTTGAACTATATTCCATTGGCCTTAGCCTTCTGTTTCTGTCATGTCATCTGTTTCTCTCTTCTGTTCCTCTCCATGTTATTGCACATACTCCTCCTGTCGCACTCCCTCCTCTCAGCTTGTGATGCATTCCCAACACAGATCCCCAACTCCCTTTTCATCATGATGCCCTCCTCCCTGCTCACTGCTAACCAAACCTAGCTGACTGACCTTCCTCTTGCTAAAACCATTGCAGGGCAGTGAGTCCCCAAATGATGATTCTTTTATGACTTAAAAGTTTGATATTAAGAAATTTTATCTGTGGTACACCAGTTTATCCAGGCAGTTTGAGGACCTAAATGAAATCAGGCAAACTAAATGTTGTTTGGACCTGACCGAAGATATAGTTCTCACTGCCATTTCCTTTTCATGTGGATTTTAGATGAGTTTATTCAGAGGACCTAGTGCTTAGCTTTGGTAAAGCCAGTCAAAATGATAAATGAAGGACAACTGGAAAATGGGAATGGAGCCATTGGACATGTTTGCTATTGAATTATTACAATCTCTAAGAAGTATAATGTGCCTGAAAGTCCACCAAGTTCTTTCAAGTACACTCTCTTGTTTTTCAAAACCAGTTAAGATGTAGGCAAAGGGCTCAACATATTTTTATTCACAGATGAGAAAACTATAACTAGAGATAATTAGGGCACATTCACTAGATGATGAAGACAATGTGTAGCAGTGGGATATGAACTATGAACACCTAATATTAGGTCCATAGTTTGATCCATAATTTTAAGCTTACTGACCCAATTTTGCCGCTTTCTGTGGTTCTGCAACTAGAACTTAGGGTTTAATATATGCTCAATGAGCACTCTGCTACTGACCTATACTTCACTCTGACGATACATTATAAATGAATTAATGAACAAATATATAAGTTATTTAGAACCATTCTGACTTTTTGGTATTTATTCAAGTCCTTCTGTAGGATCCTTTCAATAATTTGATTAAATGAAGAAATTATTTTTTTTTATTTTTTTTATTTTATTTTTTTTCTTTTTTTTATTGATAAAAGAAGAATAAAAAAAAAACAAATTTCCACCTCCTCCCAGCCTCCCCTTTCCCTCCCCCTCCTCCCACTCTTCTCCCCCTCCTCCCACTCTTCTCCCCCTCCTCCCACCCCTCTCCCCTTCCCCCCACTCCTCTCCCCCTCCCTCTCCAGTCCAAAGAGCAGTCAGGGTTCCCTGCCCTGTGGTAAGTCCTAGGTCCTCCCCCCTCCGTCCATATCTAGGAAGGTGAACATCCAAACTGGCTAGGCTCCCACCAAGCCAGCAGATTGCGTAGGATCAAAACTGCGTGCCATTGTCCTTGGCGTCTCATCAGCCCTCATTGTTCGTCATGATCAGAGAGTTCAGTTTTATCCCATGCTTTTTTTGGTAATAGTCCAGCTGGCCTTGGTGAGCTCCCAGTAGATCAGCTCCACTGTCTCAGTGGGTGGGTGCACCCCTCGTGGTCCCGACTTCTTTGCTCATGTTCTCCCTCCTGCTGCTCCTCATTGGGACCTTGGGAGCTCAGTCCAGTGCTCCAGTGTGGGTCTCTGTCTCTATCTCCATCCATCACCAGATGAAAGTTCTAGGATGGTATGCAAGATATTCGTCAGTATTGCTCTAGGATAGGGTCATTTCAGGTTCCCTATCCTCAGCTGCCCAAGGAACTAACTGGGGACCTCAGCTTGGGCACCTGGGAGCCCCTCTAGGGTCAATTCTTCTGCCCACCCTAAAGTGGGTCCCTTAACTAAGAATTGTGGTTCCGTGCTCCCCTATCCAACCTTCCTTTATCCCGATCCTCCTATTTCCCCAAGTCCCCCCTACTTCCCTTCTACCTTTTCTCTCCCCGTCTCCCCTTACCCCCTTCCCACCCCACCCCCAAGATCCCACTTTTCTCCCCGGCAATTTTGTCTACTTCCCTTATCCAAGAGGATAACTATATGTTTTTCCTTGGGTTCACCTTCTTACTTAGCTTCTTTAGGTTCGCCAATTGTAGATTCTGTGACCCCTATTTATGGCTAGAAACCAATTATGAGTGAGTACATCCCATGTTCTTCTTTTTGGGTCTGGGATACCTCACTCAGGATAGTGTTTTCTATTTCCATCCATTTGCATGCAAAATTCGAGAAGTCATTGTTTTTTACCGCAGCGTAGTACTCTAGTGTGTATATATTCCATACTTTCTTCATCCATTCTTCCATTGAAGGGCATCTAGGTTGTTTCATTTTATTCTCCTTCATCAATGCATTTCTTTAATGCCAACTTCATACCAAACCTTGTCTTTGATCCCAAGAATAGAAATAGAAAGAGGAATAAGAAATTTGTTCAAGACTAAGGATCTTATTCACTGGGCATATCTCTTACTAATAAATGAGAAATTTGAAATGTCAAGTCAAAGAAGCAAAATCTTATATTCTATTCCACCTAGCCAAGTGAGTATGGCATAATACAATGGAGATGTCTTTTATTTTGAGTAGACAAAGATTAAACCTTATGAGTGACTACATTTCAATCTAATCTTGGCTTCTGAAGAACAGGAGTGAGATGATTCCGCCTCCGTGAGTGCACGTGTACAGAGGAGGGAGTCTTGAGTACTTGATACCAGAGAGGAGCTGGGATTTTGATGAATAAGCACTATGTTTGTGTTGCTCCTCTAAGTTCAAACTCTTCATGTGTTTGCTATGTATGTATTGAGGTTAGGGGTGAGAGTGGCAAAGATTATTATATGAGCTGATTTCCTAGTTTTTCCCAAATAAATGGCCAATGATATTAAATCATTATCATTATATTTGCTTTGAAAACCTGGCACTCAAGAATCTCTCCTCTGTGGGTAAACTGTTTCTGGTCAAATATTGCATTTTTGAGTAGTTTTCTCTTTACTGTTAAGTGCCACTAGATTTTAATTTTTATTTTCTTGTTTGCTCTGTACTCTGATTCTAAGTGGTTATTATTAGCTCTACTTTATGGATAAGGAATCAAACTTCACAGAGGTCAATGACTTATTCAAAGTCACACCGTGAGTACCTTAGTGGATTTGGGATTTGAATTTTGATTTCTCAATTTTTTGTCCTCTGGCCTCAATGCTATTTTCACAATTCCAAACCACTTTAGCTTTATTTTTCATAGAGGCCATTAAATCTACCCTCCATTAGCCAAACCCTCTTGCCTCCCTTCAACATAGCTCTTTTCTAGCATGTTCTTAGTAATCATCTGAAAATGTTTTACAGCCTTTCTGGGTACTGTGGTCCAGAGTCTTAATCCAGGCACTTAAGTGCCTTGGTTAACTGTAAAATGGAAAATCAAAGTCACAGCTAATTCAGGAAAAATGAGTTTGGGATGTGAATTTCCTGGGCAATGTGTCATCTCTTTTTTTTTATTTCCTTAGCTTCATAAACTTACCCACAATGTTCCCTGGGGACTGGGAGTAATAAAGATGGTGGAGAAATGCTTCCTTCTCTTCCATTCCAAGACTCCATCAGCCAAGGGTCACACCTCCTTCAGCCTACCCATTCTTTGTACAGAGATGGAGGTGGATGATAGATAAGTATCCCTTACTGCCCACGCCAGGGCTTTCTTTCCCTCTGGCTGGACTGAGGTGGGAGGAAAAGTTGAATGGCTACCAAGAGGACTGAGAGTGAAACATTGAGCTCCTTCAAAGATTAGTGGACCCACATTTAAAACATCCAGATTTATGTCTACACTTTGTGGGCTGCTCTCTGTGTTTTCTCATCTGTGTATTGGAATATAAATTCTAACTTTATAGATGAAAACTTAAGTCTAAAAGTATATTGTCAATTCAGAAATGACTTCTAGATTTATAGTGTAGCTGGTTTGTTATCACAAATAAATGCTATACTTTAGCTAAGACACCTGGGTGAGCATGGGAGGAAGAACTGAGTCTTACCGTGCATTTTACAGTAATATTTCTTCTGAGGGCCCCTTCAAATGCTATTTGAGGAAAAATTGTGACTTTCCTCTAGACATGACATTAAAAAGAGGAGGTTGAAAGGAGGCAAGCTTAAACAAAAACAAAATCAGATGGTGAGAATTTAGAAAATACCCTAAAACTCAGTTCTTTTTCTCTGGATTAGGCAAGTCAAAACAGACAGAAAAGGGGATTATACCAAGTTGACAAAGGACATCTTTTTGCATAATTGGATTACAAATGATTGCTCCTGCTCCTGGGTTATTACTAGGAGCCCCCCCCCCAGCTCAAAAGATGATCTTGACTCTTTCTACTGGAGGACAATGGGATCAGCTGTCCAAAGCTCTGAAAACTAAAGGGAGCATATGTGCCCGAACAGACTTGGTTTGGTCCTGTGGGGCTATAAATCAGAGGAAATATAATCTCCCCACATATCATGGGGTTCCTTACCTGCCTCTTCCCCTGCGCACAGCTTACTATGCTCAGGAGGAAGTTTTATTACCTTGTGTTTGCAAAGCTATTTTTCCATTAGGTTCTGAAAGCAGTATGGTTCCTTTGAAGTTATTTAAGTCAATGTCTGTCCCCAAACTTCTAGAGAACATCTTTAGAAAGGACTTTGTGACAAGATCTCCTGATTAAACTGGGAGCATGGAGACCATGGGAAAGGGTTGAAGGTGGGGAGAGAAAGGGAGGGGAGCAGAGAAAAATATATCGCTCAATACAATCAATAAAAACAGAAAGAACTTTACACAGCCATCAGATAAAAGAATGCTCCTGAGATCCTCTTTTTCTTATGATACTCTAGCCTTACAAGTGAGATGCTCAGGAAAAGTGGTTTGCAAAGCAATCCTCTGACCTGAATTCAGACCCTGGGATTCATGCAAAACACACATACACACAAACACACACAAAAAAGACCAGATCTCTTGAGTAAATTGAGAGCATGGGGACCTTGTGTGGGGGGAAGGTTGAAAGGGGGAGGGGTGAGGCAGGGAGGGGAGCAGAGAAAAATGTAGAGCTCAATAAAAATCAATTTAAAAAAGAAACAAAAAACAAACAAAAAATCATTCAGTAGCATGCATCTGTCATCTCATCACACCTCCAGTAAGGTAGGTGACAGAGACAGGAGAATCTCACAGAGAAGCTACCCTGGAGTATACAACAAAGCATCCAAAACAAGAGAGACCCTGCATCAAACAAGCTGGAGGCTCTGATGCTAAAACAACATGTATTAGAAGATGTAGGCTGTGGTCTGTAGGATGCAATCTTTGTCTGTACTGATCTCCATATTTTGATTTGGCTGTGAAAACTATAATCAAAGTAATTATGCATGCTAAAAATTATATTAAAACAATAAGATGCTTTTAATATCCTCTGAGTAGAGGTGCTAGGTGTTGACCCTCATATTGATGGAGCCTTAGATTTTAAAATCTATAAAAGACAAGGCAGCTTCTTTGATTTTATTGTATTTTTCTGTGAACTGTCATTTTTTCCTGTTATATTAGTATGTGGAATTAAGGATTTGAGGTTGTAAGCAGTTCACTAGACTGCAAGATATGCCTTGAAGAAAGAAAGTAATCCAACCGGTCTATCAAATAATCACTTCCCTGGCATGAAACCCTGCAATGTATTTGCTTAACTCAACATGCTAGTTAAAAACAGGGAAACATGCAACTCATCATTCTCAAAATTGGGCTATTGTGATTAAAATGCTCTTTTAGGACCACCCTAGCATCTTTATGGAAAAATTCTTTATCCACATGCAAAGTACTGTGACATGTTGTGACTCATACAACAACCCAGGTTGCTGCTACCCAGAGGTAGCAATCAATAAAAACATAATTTTAGAGAAGTAGCTGAGACACAAAGAGATGAATTCATTTGATTAGGGTACTGCCACCAGAATGTAAAAGAATGAGAGTTACACAGAATCAATTAACCTAAGTTCATAGGGGATCACAGAGATGTGAACCAATCAATAAGCAAGGAGCCTGCATGGATCTAACTTAGGCACAAATGTGACAGTTGTCTAGCTTGGTCCTCTGGTGGTACTCCTAACAGCGAGAACAGGGGCTGTCTCAGACTTTTTACTGGCTTTTGGGATCCTACTTCTCATACTTGGTTAGACTGCTCAGCCTTAGTAGAAGGGGAGGTGTTTATTCTTACTGCAAGTTGATATACGGGGGAGGGGGGGACTGGGAGGGGAGGAGTGAGGGGAAACTGTGGTCAGGATGTGGGATGTAAAATAAATAAATAAATCTATTTATTTTTTTAAAAAAGAGTGAGAGTCAGAGCCTAGTACATCACTGTTTTCCTACACTCATTGGTTATATGATTTATGTAAGTTTGATGACGAACCCAAGACTTTGCTTACTGAGATTGCCCATTCTTCAAAGCAGGAAGTCATTCAAATGAGGTGTCTATATTTTCAGAGGGCAATACTCAAGCTAACAAAAAGCTAACAGAAACAACAAAAATGCTTCAAATAAAGCACTTCAGAAAGTACTTGTGAAACTTTTATCCTTAGATAATTTAGCTTTGCGTTGGCAAGGTGGAATAAAAACAGATGAACCTGCTTTTGTTCCTGTATTGATGTTTATTTATCTTTGTTCTTCTGAGATCTACGTCAACAGTTATATTTGTTTTGAATGTCTTCATGTTTCTCCATTTGAGGACAGTATATTTAGCACAGATGGATGGGTTATCTAAAACATTATATAGTGTTTGAATGATTGGCTTTTAAAGTTCCTGTTCAACTCCTGAGTTTGGACATTTTCTCAGGATCTTCTGAATACAAGCTTTCATTTGTTACACAATTTCCATTTTCTTTCTAATCAGCAGAAGTAAGCAAGCATTCTGGCATGGTGGAACATGCTTGCTGCAATCACAGCATTGGGGGAGCTGAAGCAAAATAGTCTCAAATTTAAAGCCAACCTGGGTTACCCAGTTATATCCTGTTTCAAAAACAGCTGCAAGATAACTCATGGGGTATGTAGACTGAGGATCATTTTCTGCTATCCTTGATGGTATCCAACACTCTTTACACATAGGGATCATTGAGGTCCAAATTGAAAGAGATACGTTCTCAGTGTCATATAGCTACTATGTCACATTATTAGGTCTTAATATAAAAAAAACATTGGAAGAGTACCTTTATAAAGTTTTGGAAATGATAATTAATTATATCTAGAACTTCTTATGATTAATATAAGTACACAACTCTTATAATTTATTGTGGAGTCATTTAAACACACACTTTCTAAGTCAACATTGTTCTGAATCTTATGGCTGTTGAGGAAGTATACAAAATCACTTACATGCTCTGGGCTCTACTTCTTACCACCTTAGAAAGATGATTAAATTGTAGAGAAGATGGGAGCTGAAGATATCTAAGTTCCCTGCCAAATGATTAGAACATTACTATTCTAAGTGGCAGCTTACTTCACTTTAGCTGTGGAAGTCCTATGAGGCACCGCCCATAGAGAATAGTCTAAAAATCCTAATGACTGAGTGCATTATTTTTCTGCTCTATCTTCTCAAAAATTACGTCCCTGACTTTTACTGGAAATTACACTTGACTCTCCTCCATTCCCTTTTTATCCCACCCTCCCAAATGACAAAGACATTTAAATATTTTTCCTAAGATGCATTCTCCTGAAAATACATTTTTGTCAAAATGGAAACCTGCTCAAGTGTCCTAATGTTCTGTTAGGCTAGTTTGAAAATATACACGTTCTATGTTCTCAGTTTTAGCTCATAACCACTCTTTAATTTGCTAAATCCTTATATGTCAAATAGTAATGCAGCTTAAGGAAATGATTATCATCATATTTTAGTCCACTGACTTTCAGATTTGTAGTAGAACTTTAGACTGTGATCTCATTAACTTTGGCAACAGTGTTGAGTCAAAGAAAGCTTGAATCAAATGTAGCCCTTCTTAGACTTCTTCAAAAGACAAATTACAGAGAAATAATATACCTGATTCATGTAAAGTAAGAGACCTCAATTTCCTCCTTCAGTTGGGTATGACAACTTGTACCTTATATCATTAAAAAACATAAAGGAAAGTAATCACTGTTTTTTATCTGAAATATTTGGACAGAAAATGTATTCTCTGCTAAAGGCACTTAAAGTATTTTTATAGACTCTGGGACAATATGTAGAGGAGAAAGACAGGGAATCTAAGTGTGTGAAAAATGGGACAAGAATTCTCAAGGTTGACAATGAAACAGTCTGCAGTGGAGGCGACAGTGTAGGAATAGTAAAGAAGTATGTGTGATTTGCTTCAGTTGGTTGTCCAGTGTCAAATACTCAGCTCTGAAAACATACATAAAAGCAACACTATAGATTGTATTTGGGAATATATATCTGAATGTAGTAACAACTGATGAAAAAAGAGACCATGAATTTAGAGGGGAGCAGGAGAGAGGGGTATATGGAAGGATTTGGAGAGAGGAAAGTGAAGGGAGAAGTGTTATAGTTCCATTAGAATCTAAAAAAAAGGGATAAGAAACCCAAAATGTGAGAAGAAGGAAAGAAAGAAAGAAAGAAAGAAAGAAAGAAAGAAAGAAAGAAAGAAAGAAAGAAAGAAAGAGAAAGGAAGGAAGGAAGGAAGGAAGGAAGGAAGGAAGGAAGGAAGGAAGGAAGGAAGGAAGAGAAATACTGACAAAGGTCAGGAAAGCTTTCATTAACTTCTTATAAGTAATAAGCAGTAGTTCCTTTATTGTTTTACTCATTGTCCAATATGATGGAACAGTTCAAACATCATTTTCTTACTTTTCATTAGCTAATGAATGAGTGAATCTTCATAAGTTTTCTCCATACATCTTTAGCATTGTTTCATCAAACCCCCTTTGTGATCCTTTCTTTTATCTCCTGTTGCTACCCTGTTTTAAGCCTTTAGCTCCCAGTATCCCCCCATTCTTTCATATGACCATTGTTCTAGCCCCTTATACTTATCACTTTGCTTGCAAAATCTTACATTTTTACGTGTCTTCTTCATGAACAATTCGTTTTGGTTAACTCCTCTAATATCACCTATTTTTTCCACTTCCATCACACTACTACCTGCTTGAAACTTTTGACTTCACCCCTACGTATTTTTCTTCTTTATTTTCATTTATCTGTATTCCATTATCCTTGCTCCCTTAATTCATTCTCCACACAATGATCACTTTCTATATTCTGGCTTCCACATGTACTCTAGGTGAAACAAATAAAACAACATGTTTGAAGCTAACACCCACATATGAGAGAGAACATATAACATTTATCTTTGGGAGCCAACATGACCTCACTAGTGTATTATTTTCCAGATCCCCACATTAACCTATAAATTTCATAATTTCCTACATTTTACATCTCAGTAATGTTTCACTGCATGTATGTATCACATTTTAAATTTATTTATTTATTTTTGAAAATTTCATATATGAATACTATAGTTATATCATTTCCCTCACTTTCTCCTTTCCTTTCAATTCCTATCATATCCCTATTCCTATTCTTTCTGTAATTCATTTCATTGTCTCTTATTCATATATATACATATACAACCATTTGAGGCCATTAAATATTGTTCATATATATATTTAGGCTTGAACGCTTGGAATTAGAAAACAAGTAGGGAGGCTCAACCCTGGGGAAGACGGATTCTCCCTCTCTCAGTGGTCTTAGCTCCTCATTGTAGTGGCATTTCATTTCTATTTTAATAAATAAAGATTGCTGAAGATCAGAAATTGTAACAGTCCCACTGCTCAGCCTTGTAGACCAAGCAGTGGTAACATACACCTTTAGTCCCAGTAATTACACTAGTTGCCATAGAAACCAGGTGGTGGATGACTTTAATCCCAGGGGTGCATGACTTTAATCCTAGACCTAGAGAGAATTATAAAATGGGAGGAGACAGCTTTCTGTCACAGTCTTATTCTGAGATTCCTGGAGGGAGGACCATTTTAGGTCGCCATTTTAGGACCGAGGTTAGAGCCAGTCACTAGCTATTTGCTTTTCTGAACTTTAGGTTGAACCCCAATTTCTCTTTCTGAGTTATTATTAATCATGCATCACCTTATTTAAAAGTGGAGCCATGTGAGTATCCCACCATGCATATTGACATGGTATGGTCATTGTTCAGGTCTTATTTAGCCAACCATATTGTTGAGATTTCATGGGTAAGAATTCCCTGTCATATACAGAAGACATAGAGTCAATTTCTATTACTCTAGCTCTTACAATGTTTCTACTCCCCCCCCTTCTGTTGTAAGGAGGCTGTCAGTTAGTTCTCGACTGCTCAGTCCTGAAATAACCACACAGAAACTATATTATTTAAATCACTGCTAGGCCCATTAGCTCTAGCTTCTTATTTGCTAACTCTTACATCTTAATTTAACCCATCTCCATTAATCTGTGCATCAACCATGAGGTCGTGGCCTACCAGCAAAGTTTCAGCACATCCATCTCCAGTAGCTGCTCCATGGCTTCTCTCCTATCTGCCTTCCTTCTCCCAGCATTCAGTTTAGTTTTCTTCACCTAGCTCTGTTCTACCCTATCAGGTAAAGCCAGTTTCTTTATTAACCAATGATATTCACAGCATACAGAGGGGCCACATCACCCTTCCACAGTATTCCCTGAGCCTCAAGTGTAGTGGTTGTGTTGTAGATGTACCAACTGGAGTTAACTACCCCAAGGTTAATTATCCTTTGCTCTTTCAAGTCATGGATCTCTGTGATGATTTTCTTTTTTTTTATTTTAATTTATTTTTTTTATTGAGAAAAGGAAGAAAAACAACAAGTTTCCACCTCCTCCCAGCCTCCCATTTCCCTCCCCCTCCTCCCACTCTTCTCCCCCTCCTCCCACCCTTCTCCCCCTTCTCCCACTCCTCTCCCCCTCCCTCTCCAGTCCAAAGAACAGTCAGGGTTCCCTGCCCTGTGGTAAGTCCTAGGTCCTCCCCGCTCTGTCCATATCTAGGAAGGTGAACATCCAAACTGGCTAGGCTCCCACCAAGCCAGCACATTAAGTAGGATCAAAACCCCGTGCCATTGTCCTTGGCTTCTCATCAGCCCTCATTGTTCACCATGTTCAGAGAGTCCGGTTTTATCCCAGGCTTTTTTAGTCACAGTCCAGCTGGCCTTGGTGAGCTCCCAATAGATCAGCCCCACTGTCTCATTGGGTGGGTGCACCCCTCGTGGTCCCGACTTCTTTGCTCATGTTCTCCCTCCTGCTGCTCCTCATTGGGACCTTGGGAGCTCAGTCTAGTGCTCCAGTGTGGGTCTCTGTCTCTATCTCCCTCCATCACCAGATGAAGGTTCTATGGTGATATGCAAGATATTCGTTAGTATTGCTATAGGCTAGGGTCATTTCAGGTTCCCTATCCTCAGCTGCCCAAGGAACTAACTGGGGACCTCGGATTGGGCTCCTGGGAGCCACTCTAGGTTCAAGTCTCTTGCCAACCCTAATGTGGCTTCCTTAACTAAGAATTGTGCTTCCGTGCTCCCCTATCCAACCTTACTTTATCCCAATCCTCCCTTTTCCCCTAGTTCCCCCCATCCTCCCCTTCTCCCTTTTCTCTCCCCATCTCCCCTTACCCTGTGATGATTTTCAAGTGCTTCAAAAAGAAACTTTTTCTGAAATTGATCATTGACACTGATGGGTTAAGTGAAACAGACAGGGTTCAACCTCCTCAGGAGGTTGACCAGGCTTAGAGTATCAGGTATGGGTTTCCTCCTGAGGACTAGGCCCCAAATCTTGTCAGAGGATGACACGTTTACCACTTTAAGAATCCCGCATCTTTTGTATTGCTGGGCACATCTTACCTGGCCTTTGGTTTTCATAGGGGTCACAGCTGGGCAAGAGCATTACTGTCTTTTCTCCCTGAGCAGTCAGCTCCAGTACATTGAAAGCTAGTTAACAGGAAGGCAGTTTCTTGCTCAGTTCCAGCATGGATACCGTCTATCTTGGAATGGAGGTGTGTGGTGTCTTTATGAATAGGGTCTTATTCTCTAGTTCTGGAAAACAGCAGAGAGCACTGGCAAGAGCCTGTATTATTTTGGAGTCCTCCGAGGTCTCCCTACCCACTATTATAGAGCTATTCTCCATCTGGTAATGGAAATTTTCCTTAGGAAAAATGTTCCTCTAATAGCAGAATTATCTACTCACACAGAATATCTTTCTTCAATATATTCTAATTATGTTAAATATAGTAAGTTTTTACATGGCTTTATTATAACTCTGTTTTGTTTCAACATCCCTCCATTTCCTATTCATCTCTCCAATCCACCGCTCCCTCTTTAACCCCCCCCCCACAGTATTCTTTCTCTCTATTTTACTTTGACCTATTATCTACTCTTTTTCCTCCCTTAAGATGACTCCCTCCTGCAAAGTTCTAATTTCATGGCTTCCACAAGTACTCAAACAAACACTAATGAATGGAAACAGAAATCCCCATATAAGAAGGAATATGCACGTTTTGTCCTTCTGGGCCTGGATAAACTCACCCAGTATATTTTTTCTAATCTCATTCATTTACCTGCATATTTCATAATTTGCTTTTTCTTTGCAGTTGAACAAAATTCCATTTCATTGTTTACTTGCTGGTTGACAGACATCTAGGCTATTTTTATTTTATTTTATTTCTTCATTATGACTAGAGCAGCATTAAACATGGATGTGCAAGTGTCTAGGCAGAAGAATGCAAAGTGGTCATAATATGCCACAAAGTGACACAGCTGGGTCATATGGTAGTTCTAATTTCTAGGTTTTTGAGAAAGCACACCAATTTTTGAAGATGCTACATCATTTATATTTTCTCTTGATGCTTCCCTTATTTCCAACTGTGTTGTCTTTTTTAAACAATATATTTATTTTATTTTTATGGCATTGGTGTTTTGTCTGCATGCCTGTCTGTGTGAGGATGCCAGACCTCCTGAAACTGGAGCTACAGACAGTTGTGAGCTGCCATGTGGGTGCTGGGATTGAACCTGGGTCCTCTGGAAGAACAGACAGTGCTCTTAACCACTGAGACATCTCTCCAGCCCCCTGTGTTGTCTTTTAACTATTAAATTCTAAGCTTTCAACTTTGTTTTGGATGTCTGTCTTGTTGGGATCATAAAATTATTCATTGTTTTTAAATCAAACATTTGTGTTGCTCTACTAAAGTTACATTTTAGATGCATGGGATGCTTTGCTGAATATAAATGCGTACAGAATCTGAGTGACCTTGGCTTCTCTGCTGATCACACAGCCCAGGCCCAGAAATTAATCATAAATGTTTCAGATTTTTACCGTTTGATTCACTGCCCCCATGCTCGTCTGAAACAAGGATAAGTCACATGCAACAGCTGATATTTTCAGTTGTGATGTTTTACACTATCTTATTTGGGTCAGATAACTTTACTTTGAGCCTTGTCTTGCACAAACAAGGCAAGGCATGGGCAAGGAAAACAGGAGATATGCAATTATGATAGCAAAATGAATATGTATTGTTCAGATTGGCATACTCCGTGAATGCAGGATGGGTCACTTGGAGAGAGAAAAAATGGATATTTTTAAGTAATTATATAACATTTACCTATTTGTTTATTTATTTGTGTGTGTGTGTAATATGTATTTGCATGCAGGATATATATGTGTATGTGTGTGGGTGTGCTCATGCCAAGATGCACCTGAGGAAATAAGAGGGCAACTTGAGAGATCCAGTTTTCTCCTTGTACCATGTGGGTCCTACAAATCAAACTGAAGTCTTCAAGCTTGACAACAAGCACCTTTTTTTCCCACTAAACCATTTTCCCAGACCCCCCCCCCAAAAAAACCTGTCAATTTTAAGCTTTTGGACACTCTGAAGTACTTACTGACAGGGTTCAGATTAGAAAGTAGCTAATTCCCATAATATTTGTGCACTATTATACCAATGGACATATTTATCAGGTGTGTCATTTTTGTAGCTATTAGGGGTTCACAACTGGGTAAATAGTAAACTTCTTTTTTTCCTTTTGTAGTATGCATAGAATCTTCTAGAACTATGAAATATACCCAATAGGGTTGAAGCTTCCATATTTTTACCAGCCTGATTTCTCTATGTCCTATAACTCAGATATGTGGTGTCTTTAACAGTAGGGTCTTTCCATCAAGTTCTGGCTAACTAAGAGTCATAGCAATGGCTTGTAACATGGCAATGGTATATGGGACTCCAATAAAAGGTGAAACTGTGACGTCACCCAGTCTAAGTGAACGACCATAGTGGCAGCGTTTCTGCAGCGTTCAGTGTGCCACCGCTTTTGGAAGCCAATGACTTTATTTTACCACAGCTCCAGGAGTCCCCAGTTCCCCTTGTGGGACTCGCAAAGGTTTTATTTTTTCGGCCTTAGCACCCATGAGAACCAGAGGGACCGAGCCCAGCCCAGCCCGGCAGCTATGGCCTTGCCTTGTGTTTGCCTTAGTGGATACGTTTATACAGATGGATATAAATTCCCTTTGCTTTTGGCTTTTTGCATTTTATTTTTTTGCCCTCCCTCTCACCACCTCTCCCCCCTCCGCTCCTCCCAAAAGAAAACAGCTATTTCTTCATTCAGTGGTACGATTATTTTTTTTTAACTAACATGAGATAAAAGTCTAAAAAAAAAATTGAAAAGAGGTAACCCATATGTAGAACTGGCCTTTATATTTGATTGTAAGGAGTCATCTAGGAAGGGCATTGTCCCTTCATTATAAAGTAACTTCATTTAAAGTGATCATATTTATGTACAAGTACATATTTTAAGAAGCTTGTATGTTAGTAGGTTTCTATATGGCATTTCCCAGACTTGTTAGTATTAGTTATCTTTCCTCATACTCCCTCTTTTACCCTACCCTCCTCTTCCTCCTCTAGGTAACCCTACCCTTTATATTATTCCTCTTCTCCTCTTCATACCACCTGTGTTCTATCACTTTTCCCTTGAAACCTCCACCCCATTGCCTACTACTCCTTTCCTGACTTTTATTAGTACTCCAATTTAAACACATTCAAATCTAGCATGCACATATGTGAAAGAACATGTAGTTTTTACCATTTTACCTTATTAAGAATGACTTTCCACTGTGTCCATTTACACACAAATTTCAATTTTCCATTTTTTGTCTTCCTTTTTTTCTATTTTCGCTTTGTACTCCAGGCTGACCACAAACACAGAGATCCACTTGCCTCTGCCTCCTGAGGGCTGGGATTAAAGGTGTGCAGCACCATGCCCAGCACACATTTCCATTTTTCATACCACATTTTCCCTATCAGTTCATCAGTTGGTGAACATCTAGACTGTTTCACTTCCTGGACATTGTGAAGAGAAGAGCAGTGGACATTGATGCACAAATTCCTCAGTAGTATGCCCAAGAGTGATACAGCTGGCCCTTGTGGCAGATCTATTTTTAGCTGTTTGAGGAGTGAGCCCAAACCCTGCTTGCCAAAATGGTTGCCCAAGTTTGAACTCCCACCACCAGTGAATCAGATTTCCACTGCTCTGACACTCATGGCTGCCTTTGTAGTCATTTGTTTTGTTGGTCTTAGCTATTCAGATCTGATAAGTGAAAATCTCAAAGTAGTTTTAATTTACACTTCCACAATGACTAAGGATATTTAGCTTTCTTGAAATCTCTCAATCATTTGAATTCTTTAGAGAAATTTTTTGTTCAGTTCTATGCCCATTATTTTGTCAGTATTTTCAAAGCTTAGATTTTGAGGTCTTTGTGTATTCCAAATACTAACTGTCTGTCAGATGAATAGATGGCATATTTTCTCCTATTCTGGGATGTCTCTTCACCAAAATGGTAGTGTCGTTCACTTCACAGGATCTTTTAAGTCTCAAGGGTTCCCATTTGATTCACGTCTGTGTTACTGAGTTCCTGTTCAGAAAACCCTTTCCTGTGCCTGTAAGCTGAAATACTTTGCCTACTTTCTCCTCGAACAGATTCAAGATATCAAGTCTCATGTGGGGTCCGTAATTCACTTAGAGCTGTTTTGTTCAGGGTGAAAGATAAACATCTAGTTAATTATTCTACACGAAGTTATCAACATGAAATTATCAAGGGATTCTGGAATCACTTGCTGAAGATTCTCTTTTCCAGTACATATTTTTGGCCTCTTTGTCAAACATCAGGAGGCTATATAATCATGTGCTTATATACAGATCCCCAATTCTATTGTTGATCAGTGTGTTTGTTTTGTGCCAGTACTATACTGTTTCCATTACAGTGGCTCTGTAGTGTGACCTAAAATTAAGAGTGCTAATATCCCTAACAGTGTTTTTATTGTTCAATATTGTTGCTATTCAGAAGATTTTTTGTATTCTCACATGAATTTTAATTTGTTTCTTATTGTTATGAGTAATTGGCTTGGAATTTTTCTGGGAATTTTATTGAAACTGTAGAGGTTGCCATTAGTACGGTGGCCACTTACACAATATTAACCCTACCAATCCATGAGTATAGGAATTCTTTCCATTTTCTGGTTTGTTTTTTCAGCATATAAAAATTTTCATAGTGCAAGCTTTTCACTTCTTTTGTTAAATTTATTCCAAGATATTTTTGAGGCTATTGTGAATCATATCATTTTATTTCATTCTCTCATTTTTCTTTTGGTGTGTCAATCATTTGTATATAGAAAGGCTACGATTTTATGCTAATTTTATACAATGACATTTTGCTTAATGTTTTCATTAGCTATAGGAATTTTCTAATGTGGTCTTTATCTTCTTTTATATATAAATGTATCGTTTATAAATAAGGATAATTAAACTTCTTCCCTTCCTATTTGTAGTCCCTTTATCTCCTCTTGTCTTACTTGAACAGCAATTTCAAGCACTCTATTGAACACAAGAGGAAAGAATGGACATCCTTACCTGGTTCCTGGTGATAGAGGAAATGTTTTGGGTTCTTCTCCATTTGTTATTACAAAGGCTATGGGCTTGTTTACATTGCTATTACTATGTTGAAATATGTCCCTATATCATGAATAGGTGTTGATTTTCTCAAACATTCTTCTGCTTCTGATGAACATATGTATGTGGTGGATTGCTATCATGGAATTTTGTATGTTGAACCATTCTTGCATCTCTTGGATGAGGTTGACTTGATCAGGCTAAATAATATTTTTTACATGTTCTTTTTGGAGAAGGTTTGCATTTTTGTTCATCAGTGGTATCTTCCTATAATTCCCCAATGCTGTCAGGCCTTTGTTTTTTCTACTGCACTAAAACTGGTTTGTATACAGCATTTGGAAGTCTTCCTTCTGAATGGAGACATAGGAGGAGTGGATGAAGGACAGGTAGAAGGGAGACACAGGGAGGGAGTTGGAGGAGAGGAGGGAATGAAAACTGTGGTTGGTATGTAAAATAAATAAATAAATAATTAAAAAAGAAACCATTCATCCAAAGAGATAGGATCAAATCTCTAGGAATCTTAAAGGATTTTACCAAATCATTATTATCTAATTACTAAGGCTAGTAAATAAATATCCTTAATAAATAAATGGTTGATTAGTAAAGAGAGAGAGAGAGACAGAAAGAGAGAGTGAAATTAGTTTACTAAGTAGTGGGTTTACATGAGAATTTTTCATACAACCTTGGTTTTGGTTAACCCGACCATGACCATCTCCTCTCTCCCTGATCCCATTCCTCCAAACCTATCCCTTCTTAATCCTTTAATTCTCAGTATCTCCTCTTCTTTCCTTTCCACATGGTCTCCTATTTCTCAGCTTTTTTAAAAGGTTAGCTTGTGAAGTTGTATGCTTCCATATGGCTGATTATATACCCTCTCTTTGTGTTAGCCCTTCCCTTCCCCGCTTGTCCTCTCACATCCACCACTGCTTAAACTTTCCACTTCCCTGTATTCTTCCTCTGTGCTTTTGATTCCACTGCAATATCCACTCCCCTCCCTCTTAACATGTTTACCTCCCAAATTTCCTGTCTAATTTACTGGATCCCACTTATGTTCCAAGTTAAATATACAAAACCGGTCCACATAAGAGAGAGAACCTGTGGTCTTTGTCTTTCTTGAGCTGAGTCACCTCATTAAGTAGGATTTTTCTCCTAGTTTTAGCCATTTAACCTACAGATTTCATCATTTCACTATTCCTTATAGGTGACTGATATTTCATTGTGAACATGTGCTACACTTTTCTTATTTTATTTTTGAAACTATCTTTTTATTTTACATAGCAATCCCAGTTTCCTCTCCCTCCCCTCGTGCTGTCTCCTCACCCCTGCCTTCCTTCCACCTCACTCCCTATCCATTCCTCAGAGAGGGTGAGGCCTCCCTCAAGGAGTCAACAAAGTGAGACAGGACCAAACTCCTCACCCCTCTATTGAGGCTGAGTAAGGTACCCCTCCATAAGAAGTGGGCTCCAAAAAGTCAGTTCATGTATCAGGGACATCAGGGATGGATCCTGGTTCCACTGCCAGTGGTCCCACAAACTGCCCAAGCCACAGAACTGCCACCCACATTAAGAGAGCCTAATTTGGTTCCACGCAGTTTCCCCAGCTCAGTCTAGAGTCAGTGAGCTCCCGCTAACTCAGGTCAGCTGTCTCTGTGGGTTCGCACATGCATCATAACCTTTACTTTTACATTATTACCTTTTATTTACTGTATGTTCTTGCTCATCTACTCGTTCCTTCCTCTCTTCTACTGGATTCCAGTAGCTCAGCCCAATGCTTTGCTATGGATCTCTGCATCTGCTTCCATCAGTTACTGGTTGAAGGCTTGCTCTATGATGACAATTAAGGTAGTCATCAATCTGCTTCACTTTTCTTATTCATTCAACTGTCACTAGATATATAGTTTAATTCCCTTTACTAGATATTGAAAACAGGGTATTATTGAACACAGTCGTGCCCCTGTAGTATGATATATGGTCCATACAGGGTATATACACAGAAGTGTAGCTTGATCATAGGGCAGTTTTACTTACAAATGTTTGAGAAATGCCCAGAATTATTTCTAAGTGGCTGTACTATCTTACATTCCCACTAACAGTGTTTGAGCATTTTCCTATCACCATATCTGTGTAAGCCTCCTTTGTTCTTTGTATTCCTATCTGACCAAAGTGGAGTAGAATCTTCAAGGAAATGGAATTTGAATTTCCATGATGACAAAGAAAAAGTTGAATACTTTTTAAAGTCCTTCTTAGTCATTTGCCTTTCTTCTTTTGAGAATTTTCTATTCCTTTCCATGACCAATTATTAAATTTGTTGTTTATTTATTTAATATTTAGAGTTTTCTAGCTCTTTGCATGGCCTAGACATTAACCCTCTGTCCGATAAGTAGCTGGCGAAGAGTTTTCTCCATTCTGTGGGCTGCTGCTTTACTTACTGGTTGCTCTTGCTGTCCAGAGGCTTCACAGCTTCCTGGGCTCCTGTCTACTGTTGCTAACTCTCATTCTTTGTGCCCACAGACTCTTATTCAGAAATTCATTCTGCGTGCTTTTTAGTTGAAACATCTTCCTTACTCTTTCCTCTCATAATTTTAAAGGTTTTACTCTTAGTGTACATTCTTGATTAATTTGAAGTTGAGTTTTATGCAGAAGGAGAGATAAGGGACGAATCATGTTATTCTGCCTGTTAAAATCCACTTTCCCCAGCACCATACGTTAAACGTTGTTTCTCTGTTTTGTTCACTGTGACCATGAGCAAGGTATTATGCTTCTCTGGCTCACCATTTTTTTATTGTTAACATATATAAAACCATTTACTCCAATTCTTGTGATTACAAAATGAAGTAATGAATGTAAAAGTGTGTGGCACGTAATAAATGCTCAATAACGTAATCACTATTTTTATATTTGAGGATAGGAGCAAGTGGGCTTGCAAAACTATATCGATTGCACGTTGTGCTCTACAGTGGTACTAAAGTCTAAAGGCAAGTGTAGCCTAAGAAAATGAAAGGCATTGAGCATTTATTTTCTTCTCTATGTAGGCCTCTTGCTTCCTAATTACTGATAGTGATTTTACCTTGATCATTACAATATTTAGAGGTTCTGTTGAAATCTGTTACAATAATAACAACCAGTTACATTTATTTTTAAAATTTTGCCTTTAGAAAGCCTTTTAATACCCTATTGTTTGCTATCTATTTACAAATATCTTATGAAATAGGTATATATTGATCTTCTGTTCATTTTTCAGATCCAACAGCTAAAACTCAAAGATATTTACTGACTTGTCTGAATTCACATTCCTAATTTAGTGACTGACTCTGAAATAGAGAAAAGACATTATCAGACAATGTAATGTTTTGTATTATATTTTGTTAATCATTTATAAACATTTATAATTTATTAATATTATAGGTGAGCATATATTACTCTTTTCCCTGTTATTCTTTTGCATTTTAAGATAAATATGTATTTTTAATTTGTTTTTATTTTTGAGAATTTTATAGCTTTGTGCTATATTTACATTATTTAAACAACTTCCACTTCCTTTCCTACTCCTCCCATGCCTCCCCATTCCCTCTCAAATTCAAAACCTTTTCTTCTTTAATTTTCCCCATCCATGTTTGCCTTTTGACTGATGTCATTGTCCAAGTCTTATTTAGGCAACCATATTTTTGAGATTTCATCTTTGCAGCTTCCCTGTTAAGTCTAGAAGACAACTGTCTTGCAAAAGGTCCTCTAAATCTTACAGTATTTCTGCACACCCCCATGATGGTCCCTGTGATTTAGCACAGAGTTATATTACAGGTGTATTCTTTAGGAAAAGGCCTTCCACAGTCATGTAGTTTCTTCATTTTGACAAAATTCCATTCAACTACTGAATAGATAATAAGACTATGATTTGCATAAAGAACAATAATATCATGAAATTTCAGGTAAATGAATGGAACTGAATGCATGAATGAATGAATGATGAAATATATTATACTTAGTAATGTATCCCAGATCCGGAAAGGAAAATATCACATTTATGCTCTCTCTCCTTTGGGGACTTGGTCTCTAAATCTTTAGATTGGGGTATATAACCTGAGGCAAACACAGATATCAGAAAGAAAAAATGCACCATGTCTAGATGGGACACAATGGGAGCTCTAGAGAGGGTGATAATAAGACACAGGTGCAATGAAGGGAAAATGGGAAAAATGAGAGGGAGGACTTTGGGGAAGAGGGAGGATGGAGAAAAGGAAAGGAATCATAAATAACACCAAGAATGCTTGAGAAAACTACAGGGAAGCATTATTTATATATTTACTTAAAATACATGTATATTTTTTCTGTGTACACACACACTGTATATATATATATATATATATATATATATATATATATATATATATATATATAGTGAAGTTATGACATAAAGGATGATAATGTCTCTCTCCACAAGAACCATAGATAGCTGTCAAAAACCCATCTTCATATATAGAAAAATATGCCTATAATTCTTAGAAGAACATAAGAAACTCTTAAAGATAAAGACACTGCCATTGCTCTTAGTTGCTTACCAGAACTTGAAGGTAAGACCATGCTGATGAACGCACCACATACGTCCTACAAAAGACTTAGCGGAAACCAGTGGGAACTGACCTGGAAATTTCGTACCTGAGCACTGACTCTCAAAGTACCAGAAGTCGCTATTCAAGTTCCCAAAAGAGAATAGCAAAGGAAAATTCTACCCAGCTGTAAAGCCTAGAAGCCATAACAATGGCTAACTCAGCAAGATAGCTCAAAGGCTGCAACAGTGGTGTTTTTATCTTGTGGGTAACCAGTGGCTGTTTAATTTGATTTATAAGGCCTGCTCAACAGGAGGGATGTATGCCTGGTATTTTAAACCTAGTAAACTATTCATAAATGGAGAAGTCATAGATTCTAGAAAAGAATATACTTCTGCCATTTTTCTAAACCAATCTTCTTTCTAACTGTATTCTAAATACTTATTTTTCTTTACTTGCGTATTTTAATTGCTATACTTTTTGAGATTATAATATAACTACCTAATTTCCTCATTCCATTTCCTCCCTCCAAACCCTCTCACATATTTTTCCTCCTTCCTTTCAAATTCATGGCCCCTTTCTTCCAGTAATTGTTATTACATATATATTAGTATATCCACATAGTCTTAAATACATAATGCACCATGCTCAGTCTAGGTAATGTTACTTGTATGTATGTTTTCAGGGCTGAGCATTAGGAATGGATAACCAATTGATGTGTTATTCCTTGAGGGGGACTATTTCTCCTACTCTCAAATTCCCTAATTGTCTATAGTCCTTCTGTAGGGTTGAGGTCTTATGGTCTCCCACACACATGTCCATTTCAGCATGCCTATTTTTCTGGTGGCACAAATTTTTGGTTCCTGGAATCAAGAGGCAGACACAGGTAGACCTCTGTGAGTCTGAGAGCAGCCTGGTCTACGCAGTGAGCTCCAGGCCAGACAAATATTACATAATGTGACAGTTGCGTGCTGTTATAGAATGTTACAACTCATCAACTGTTAGTGGCCTCTGTCCTTTGGAATCGCAGAGTTGTTGTTCTCTGATGGTTAAGGATGTTGAACATTTCCGTAAGTGTCTTTCAGCCATTTTAGATTCCTCTATTGAGAGTTCTCTGTTTTGGTCTGTACTCCTTTTGTTATTGGATTATTTGTTCTTTTGATGACCAATTTCTTGAGTTTTTTGTATATTTTGGAGATCAGAACTCTGTCTGATGTGGGGTTAGTGAAGATATTTCCCATTCTGAAGGTTGTTGTTTTGTCTTGTTGACCATGTCCTTTGCTTTACAGAAGCTTTTCCATTTCAGGAGGTCCCATTTATTAATTGTTTCTCTCAGTGTCTGTGATACTGGGGTTATATTTAGGAAGTGGTCTCCTGTGCCAATGTGTTCAAGTGTACTTTGTCTTCCGGGTAGAAGGATCTCCCTGAAAAAGTGCCATGGTTCTGCCCAATCACCAAAATAGGTCTTATTTCCATTTGTCCTATATCATGTATATTAGGTAGAGGCAAATACAGTAATAATTAATGTATTGTACATAATAACATCTACAAGTATTTTATCCTTTGCTAAAAGTACTTCAACTTTTATGTTTTGTTATTATAATGATTAAGCTATAGTTCAAAACTTACCTGAGCTATTTTCCAAATATTTAACTCTAATTATACTGGTAAGTACCGATATTGTAATAATTAAATATTGTAATATAGAAATGCATTTTGACCAAGAGATGGATAATATTTCTTTAATTAATGATAAATAATTTGGATTTTCAATGTATAATAAATGAAAGGTATCCTTTGCTGGTTCTTTCTGATTCTTTAGATTTCAACTTACAAGTCTTTTCTTCATACAGGTCTTCCTTGACTATTTTATTTGAAGTTAATTGTCTCATTACTTCCTAACAAAACATGCTGGTTGTTTCTGTCAAGTACTTACTACATTCGTCATTAACAGATAATTTGTCTGTTCATTTGTTTATTATTCACTTCCTCCACTGGATTGTCTACTGTATGAGGCAAGTACTATAAGAGTATCGTATACACAGAAGATACCTAGTAAATACTTGTTTAGTGAATTAATCATAAAGGAGTATTCATATTTTAAACCCTGAGAAGTTCAGTCACAGAGTCTCAGTCTTGATTGCGCATGGGAATCACCAAGGGAGTTGAAAAACAGTGCCAAAGCATTTCTGTCAACTTGACAAAGAAGATTATCCTCACACTAACTTAATATTATATGCTAACTAGTTTACTACACATGTGACATATAATAATGAATGTAAGCAACATAAGCAATACTGTGAGTTTTCATTTATATTTTCCCATGAGAAAACTGAAGGCTAAGAAAAATTATTTATCTGATGTCATCTAGGATCAAACTTGCCTCTACCTCGTATAAGCTTTGCCTTTGACCCTAGCTATAAAATAGAATCGCTTACTTTTTTTAAATGTGCATGCTAATATTTATATCCATTGACTGTGAAGTATAGAATTTAGAATCACAAAAGAATACACTTCCAGATATGTCTATGAAGGTGTTTTCAGAAACGCTTAACTTAGCGTGGAAGAATTATGAATGTGGGTGGCATCATCCCATGAACTAAGGCCCTATGACTGAACAAAGAGAAGAAAAGGAGCTGAACACTAGTACTTGTCCCTTGATGCTTCCATGAATGCAGTCACAATGTGACCAACTGGCTCATCCCTGCCTTCATGGCCTTCCCTGACATGATGTTCAGTCTGTGAGCCAAAATAACCCATTCCTTTAGTTGCAGTGAGGAAACGAATTAATACAGCTAGTAGTAATCAAGCAGAATTAATCTGCTCCCTCTCCTCCAGCACCTCTAATCCCTCAGATCTCCATTCATTTCTTTCTTATCTGCTCTTGTAATTGTGAGGTTAGTATAGTTCAGTACCTTTATTTGACAATGGCATTCTCTGACATTTAACAAAAAAAAAAATCAACCAAATTGTACTTCAGTTTTCAGGTACTTCTTATAGAGTGTAAGTTTTCAAGTGTCATCGTTCATTATAAAAACCTTCAATTCAGAAAAAGTCATCATTGAATATTCATTAAATTTCAACTAAAACTTATATGATATCCCCAAATAAAATTTACATACTATTCAGTTCTTGTTTCCAGAATGCTGTTCTCAGACCTGATACTGTCATCTTTGCTGCTATTTTTATTTACCTAAAAACACTTAACAACTACACTGGGTATAATTGTTTGAGACCTCATACATAACAGCCATTATAGTGGGTATTTTCAAGCAATCCTTGCAATAAAGCTTCAAGATATGAATTCATACCCATTTAATAAATGAGGAAAATTATACCAGAGGAAAGTGATTGCATAGGCTTTGTACAGCTAAGCATAGACTGGAATAGAGATTAAGATGAGAGGAAGAGAGACGACTATATCAGAAATAATAGGCAGGGTTTGATTTAGTACAAAATTTTTACACAACTCTAGGAATGTAAAATGTGAAAGATATAGTTACCAAATAATATAGTGAGTGAAAATGCCAGTACTTGGCATTCCTTAAGGTTTAGACTACTAGCCTTGACACAATTGCTACTGAAAATATTCTATTGAATTTGTTTCTTGACAATTTCATACATATACAGTGCATGTTGTTTACTGCCACCGTCTCTTGTCTTCCCTCCATACTTCTCCTTACAGGTCATTTTCCCACATTAATCCCTTTTGTTATGTTTTGTAACCATTGCATTTAAACAGAGTCATCAGTGTAGTCAGAAGTTTGAAACTATCCATTGTAGCCTTGTGGGATCATCACTGGGTACACAACTAAAGATAATTGCTGCTCCTCCCTCAGAATCCATCTGCAGTCCATATTCCTGCAGGGAGGAGTAAGACCATATGAGTTGAGTTCGTGTGCACTCTGTCTAGCGATCAACAGGCCCAGTCTTGTGTCGGCAGCTGGTGCTGCTGTGAGGGCATGATTGCATCAGCTATGTCAAACACAGAAGATTCCTTTCCACAAACCTTCTCCTTATGCTCCAGCTCTTACATTCTTTCTACCCTCTTTTTTACAGTGTTTCCTCATCCTTAGAGAAGGTACTACAAACATCTTATTTAGGAATGGGTACTTGCACATCACTTCTTCTCAATAATTTGAAGAAGGAATATAGCCTTTTATCTTCCACCATCCATTACAAAAAGAAGTTACTTTGACTAAGTTAGCCAGTAGAATTTATCTATGGATTGAAACATAAGCACTTGGAAGAAAACATGATATTGTTTCAGTTTTGCTAAATAATAATAGTAAGTTCCCTTTTCAGGCATAAAATATCTTCAGGCATGAGGGTTTATATGTTTTAGTTTTTATGGCCTAGTTACAAGGCCAGGCATGAATTCCCTCTTGTGGGGTAGGCCTCAAAACCAGAAACTAAACGTATTGATGGGGATAAGGACAATATTTAAAATATTATTAGAGACTTTGCTGTTTTGGTAAAATGGTGGTTGTAGGTCCTTCTCCAATATTCATGAGTTAGCTAACACTGCATAGATAGCTAAGTTTCCAGCAATGATCTTGGTTTCCTTCTAATTGAGCAGGTCTTACATTCAATAAGAGTAATTGTCACCATAAAGCTATGTTTGCCACCCCTGTACTTTCAGGTGAACAAGGAAGATACCAATAGACATACAGACGTGAACAGAGAAAGCTGATGCTGCCTCAACCCTACATAAAGAACTATAGGAAAGTAAGGAATGCTGAGAGCAGGAGAAATAGTCTTCCCCAGGGAAGAGCACACCAATTGGTTATCCAACACCAAGTTTTTATCCCTGAAAACATACGTATAAGCAATGTTATAAAACTGAGTGTGCTATATTTAGGAATGTACATACACATATAAGCAGGTAACAGCAAGCAATGAAAAAGGATGCCATAATTTGAAGAGACCAAAAAGTGTATTATGAGGGTTTGAGAGGAGGGCAGGGAAAGCAGCAATGTTATAGTTATATTACAATATAAGAAATAAAAACTTACATTACTGCAAACATAGAACTAAAATAAACCATAATTGATTCATTAATATCTTATGTGACTCTCATTTTTCCTTATGAGAGTATTAAAATTGAAAACTTGACCCTGACTCCATTTCTCCAAGTAAGGCAGCATGTTTTTTGATCATAGATAAAGACAGAAAGCATATAAGATAATCGTCAGAGTTGGATAACAAGTAAGTGATAACTGTGTTGAACATTCAGATCTTTTTTTCCATAATTCATTGATAATGCCATTGCTAGTTGACTGCTAAGAATGCCCAAACTAGATCCTTGTTATGGCACTAATAAAATTTCTGTACTTTATCTTTTCAAAATTCAAAAATAGAAAACAGAAAGCAGCCGATTGCCTTCATAAGTCTTACCACTAGTTCCTCAGTATGTACATATTGCTTGATCATCTTATTTTTTAAATCTTCCATGAGAATGTATTTCCTACTTTGAGATTTACGTCAGTGGCAAAATAGGTTCAAACAAAGTTAGTGTCTTGAAACACTTTAGAATCACATCTACTTTCTTTGCAAAGCTGTGGTGATAAAGGCATGCACACATAAATATATAGCACATATTCCTAATCTGGTGTAGCGGTGTAAACGAATGCAGACAGATTGTAACAATATATATAGCTTTAATGTTGAAAGAGACTTACAGAACCACTGTTCCAGCGGAGACCAGGAAAGCAGAAGAGAAGCTGGGAGCACTCTGGCCAAATTTATAGGCAGACATTAGCCCGAGGTGAAGACGCCCCCTAAGGGGCGGGAATTATCCCTACATCTCCCCGTTTTGTCTAAATAAGACAGAACTAAACCAAACTACATACAATAACAACAAATAATAAATATAACAAACAATATTGAGAACAAAAGCTTTGCTAAACATTCTATCTCAAGGAGTCCAAATAATGTAAAGAGTAACTACAATTATATAATCTTCAAATCCATCAAAGACCTGAGAAGGGAATAAACACTACTCAACAAATGAGATATATCCAAAATGTGCAACAATTGACAGAGACAACTGACTACCTGGGCAATCACCCAAAGTCTCGTTTGCAATGTTGAGTCAACCAATTTTGGCTAAGGCCTAACATAACTGACATACCATTATTAAAGGCAAGGAACTTTTCAAAACTATCTTACCCTGTCTTGGCAGGATATGACAGTCCTGTTTTATCCATTGATGCACGCTCTGTATCTGTGTCAGTGGTTGAGGTATGGGCATTTCTTTGCCCAAAGGCCAGTTCTGCCAAATAGAAAGGCTCCAGGTGGAGTGTCTTTGGTGCTCAACATTCTCTCAGGAATAGAGCGGTATTGCCAGGAGCAATTGTGTCTCACTATCACGAAGCTCTGAGTTAGATTAAAGGCCATTTTCTACAGCTCTTTGAAGAGGTTGAAGATTATCTATCTATACTGAGTATAATCTCTATATATCTAGAGAACCTGATTAGTCTAATTATAAATGACAAACTTAGATGACTATTTATCTATATAATTCTCAATATCTATCTAACTTAAAGACTAAGACAATAAACAACTGTGTAACAAATGAGGATAATGACCTCCAAATATAAACACTGTACAAATATACATTGCAATATGGTAAATATATATCAATACACAAACATTATATAAGTATCTTAATCAGAGGTAGAAATGTACATTGCAATATGGTAAATATATACTATATATATCAATACAATATATGTCAATACATAAAAATGTTTTAAACAGACATATAAACATGCATGCATACAATAGTCAATATAATTTAACTTTGTATCAATATACAAGAATCGATACCAATATATTTGTCTAAAAGCAGTAACTCACAATTATAAATCTATTATCCCATCATTCCCTCTCTTTTTTTTTCAAAATGATCCCTGAGCTTATAAAATCCCTCCCCCAGCCTCCCAACCCCTAAATGATGTCCCTAAACCCAGGGGTAAACTTTACTGGGAGAGGGGACATCGTCCTCTAGAATTACTTCCAGCTGTCATGGGGGCGACGTTCTTTCTGGGGGATCCTGTGAAAGTAAAATGATGGTTAAATTTCAAGATCAATGTCTTTTAAAATTGCAAATAGTCTCTGAGTATTTTGTGGAGGTCTGGCCAGAATGTTGTACAAGATGTGCACCATTTCAGCTAACCAAGTTGGGATCATCTTGTGCAGCTGGTATCCAAAACAGGTCTTGTAGTAGCGCTATCAGTATCATGACGTCATATCAACCAGGTAGAGTTGTTGTTGTGGGACCCCATCTTCTTCCTGGAAACTTTAAATGTCACTTCAGGAAAAACTCATTGTTCATTATGAAAAACTTAAACATTAATGATATAGACATACATATATATATATATATATATATTCAATGAAAGGCATGATAGATATATTCAATGAAAAGTGTGATAGATATGGAGAAAAGCAAAGATGTTTTATAAACTCATATTTCTTTCTGTCCCATATCATGGCTCTTGACATGAGACAGAAACTTCAGAAACTCTGGGTTTTTCTCTTACTAACAGGTTTGGAATTGGAGAGGGACTGAGCCAGAGTCCAACTTCAAAACCAGCTCTATATATTTATAAAGAAATGTTTAATAAGACATATAAATAAAAATTAATACTTACAAAATGTGCCCATCCATCTGTAATTAAATATTCAGGGTCCCTCAATTTCTTTGAAGATGAGTATTTTCCTGTGGAGATAAGAAAAGAACCCTGCCTCCAACCTATCTGTATTTCTTACCATCAGTATGTTTGCCATCCTTATGAAAGAATTGTTATTTATCTTTTCCAAGTGGCTTCTCTCCTTCAAATCGAACCTTTATTAATTTTGATGGTATCCACAATTTTTCCTCACCTGTGGAGATAAGAGCAAAACCCCTTCCCCAACATAGCACATCTCCTGGCTTCCATTGTGAGGTCAGCACATCCTTGAAATAAACTGGTTGATTTAGTTCAGTAGACTTTTCCATTATCCAATGTCTTTCTGCAGCCGTTGTTCCCTTCTCATTAGCGTTGAGAAAATTCAAGGTTAACAAAGCATTATGTAACCTATTTCTGGGGGTGTTTTCCACCCCTTTCTGTTTGTTCAATATATCCTTTATAGTTCGATTTGATCTTTCTATGACTGCTTGACCTGTAGGATTGTATGATATACCTGTAACATGCTTGATATTGTAATAATCAAAAAACCGTTTCATTTTCCTAGAAACATAAGCAGGACCATTGTCCGTCTTTATTTGTGTAGGTATACCCATGATAGCCATGACTTCTAATAAATGAGTGATTACTGAATCAGCTTTTTCTGAACTTAAAGCAGTTGCCCACTGAAAGCCTGAATAAGTGTCAATGGTGTGATGAACATATTTTAATTTGCCAAATTCTGCAAAGTGGAACACATCCATCTGCCAGATTTCATCCCTTTGGGTCCCCTTTGGATTAGCCCCTGCAGGCAGTGGCGTTTGGTTATAGAAAGAGCAAGTAGGGCATTTCTTTACAATCTCCTTAGCTTGTTGCCATGTAATTGAAAATTCTTTCTTCAAACCTTTGCTATTAACATGATGTTTTTTATGAAATTCAGAGGCTTGTAGCACACTGCCAATCAATAATTGATCAATTTCTGCATTACCTTGTGCTAGAGGACCTGGCAGACCCGTATGGGATTGGATGTGTGTTATGTACATAGGGCAAAGCCTGTTCCTGATCAAATCTTGAACCTGGAGAAACAATGAGGTTAGTTCTGTAACATCAGGTATAAATTCAGCAGTTTCAATATGTAAAATAACTCTTTCTGCGTATTGTGAATCTGTAACTATATTAATAGGTTCTTTAAAATCCCTTAGCACCATAAGAATGGCATATAATTCCGCCTTCTGGACAGAATTATACGGACTTTGTTCCACCTTATCCAAGTCTTCTGATTTGTAACCTGCCTTCCCTGATTTATTGGCATCAGTATAGAATGTACGGGCTCCAGTTATTGGAGCATCATGGACGATTCGAGGAAGAATCCAAGAAGTTCTCTTTATGAAGTTAAGCCGCTTGCTTTTTGGATAGTTGTGATTAATGTCTCCCAAAAAATTAGCACAAGCTCTTTGCCATGGTTCATTATCTTCCCATAATTTCTTTAGCTCATCAGCAGTGAAAGGCACTATAATTTCTGCTGGGTCTATGCCTGCTAGTTGACGAAGTCTCAGCTTGCCTTTTATAATTAACTCAGAGACTTTTTCCACATAAGTGTTCAGTTTCTTACTTGGTTTATGTGGTAAAAAGATCCATTCCAAAATAATATCATCTCTCTGCATTAAAATTCCTGTAGGAGAAATTTTTGATGGTAGTATGACGAGAATACAATCAAGCTCTGGATTCACCCTGTCCACATGTGCCTGTTGTAATTTTTCCTCAATCATTGTCAGTTCCTTTTCTGCATCAGCTGTTAATTCTCTGGGACTGTTTAAATCTTTATCACCATCCAAGATTTTGTTCAAATGAATTATTAGATCAGGTGTTATTCTAATAGCTGGTCGTAGACTGGAAATGTCTCCTAACAGTCTTTGAAAGTCATTAAGAGTCTGTAGGTGATCTCTCCTAATTTGTGCTTTTTGTGTCTTAATTTTTTGCAAACCTATTTTATAACCTAAATAATTAACAGAATCTCCCTTCTGAATCTTTTCAGGAACGATTTGCAATCCCCATTTAGGTAAAAGTATCTTTATTTCTTCAAATAGTCTGTTCAAGGTATCCATGTTTGAATCGGATAACAAGATGTCGTCCATGTAATGGTATACTATAGATTTGGGAAACTTCTTGCGTATTATTTGCAATGGTTGGTTCACAAAATATTGGCACAGGGAGGGGCTATTTAACATACCCTGGGGGAGAACGGTCCAGTGGTACCTCCTCGAAGGTTGAGAATTGATATAAGTAGGCACTGTGAAGGCAAATTTTTCTCTATCTTCTTTTTGCAAAGGTATAGTGAAAAAACAATCCTTTAAATCAATAACTATGAGAGGCCATCCTTTTGGTAATAAAGAGGGCAAAGGAATTCCAGATTGCAGCAGGCCCATAGGTTGAATAACCTTGTTGATGGCCCTGAGATCTGTCACCATTCTCCATTTACCTGATTTTTTCTTAACCACAAATACAGGAGAATTCCAAGGGCTAGTAGATTCTTCTATATGTCCAGCATCTAATTGTTCTTGTACCAGCTGTTCTAAAGCCTGTAACTTTTCCTCAGCTAAAGGCCATTGCTTTGTCCATATTGGTTTCTCAGTCAACCATTTTAGAGGCAAGGCTGTTGGTATCTCTGAAGGGACATCAATTGCTTGTTCTTGTACAGCCCGAATGGCCGGTTTTCTCTGTTTGTAATAAGAGGCTTGCATCCCAAAAGTCATGACAGCCTGTTTAATTTCCTTGAGGTCATTCATACGGACAGGCTCCCATGTATCCTCCTTGATGACCCTAGGGTTTCTGGAACCAATCACCTTCTCTGTTGTTATTACTGGAAAGGCAGGTAGAGCTGTAGATAGAGCTTTGTGGAAATTGTCCCGGAGAGATTTACCCACAGATGTAGTTAAATTTTGCCTTTCTACCCTTTGCTCTTCTTCATCAAAATTTAGAAATTCCTCAATCTTTTCGATTCTATTGATCATTGCCTTCTGCAATGTCTGAATCTCCTGTCCAGAATTATGTTCCAAAGCCTTCATTGAGGATTCTAAAGTATGAAGTTTGTCCAGTAGAGATAACATCTCATCTTTGCACATAATTTTTATGGCATAAACCGTGCCTTCTTGTATTGACAATCTTTCCGCCAATCTGTCATAAGCTTTAGACAAAATCCAATTGTCACATTCAGCAGTTTTGATTCTCTCAGTTAATGTTTCATTTCCTACAGAAAGGGACTGAATCTTATGGTCCAAATCAGCTGTTCCCTCTTCCATAGTAATGAATTTCTCCTTAATATCAGCCACTAATGTTTCAGTTCCTACAGAAAGGGACTGAAGCTTACGATTCAAATCAGCTGTTCCCTCTTCCATAGTAATGAATTTTTCCTTAATATCAGCTGCTAATGTTTCAGTTCCTACAGAAAGGGACTGAAGCTTACAATCAGATCAGCTGTTCCCTCTTCCATAGTAATGAATTTCTCCTTAATATCAGCCACTAATGTTTCAGTTCCTACAGAAAGGGACTGAAGCTTACTATCCAGATCAGCTGTTCCCTCTTCCATAGTAATGAATTTTTCCTTAACATCAGCCTGGAGAACTTCAAACTGATTCTTGAGAAGATTGTTATCAGCCCGGAGAACTTCAAACTGATTCTTGAGAAGATTGTTATCAGCCTGGAGAACTTCAAACTGATTCTTGAGAAGATTGTTATCATTCTCAATTGTTTTTAAGTGTTCAATCTCTGCCTTAAGAATCCTGGATTCGTCTGGTAAAGACTTTATCATATTTCTATTATCAAACTATTTGGTGCCAATGAAAACTACGAATCCCAGAAGGATCCATAGATGTGGGGTAATAGACACCTCTTGTAAAATCTCCCACATGGTACAATTAAAAAAACTGTTAAATTCTTGGACAGTAATGTGTTCAGACATTTTATTTATAAAAGAAAAATTTTTTACCTGCAATGATCGGTTCCTGCCAGTGGCGGTCTCTGTGTTTTTGGAGCCTGTCCTAGAACTAGCTCTTGTAGACCAGGCTGGCCTTGAACTCACAGAGATCCGCCTGTCTCTGCCTCCCAAGTGCTGGTATCAAAAGCGTGCGCCACCACTGCCAGGCCACGTCACTTTGTATCAGACCAAATCTGCCACTGTGGCAAAACCGCAGGTACTTGAGCTTCTGCTAATTCAGGCAGTGGGGTTCCACTGCAAAACTTAGCCAAGGCAGGCAGAATGGGCCTGTGTGGCCGAGTATGTCATGAACTAAAAAAACCCGGGAGGGTGCTGTGTTAGCTAGCCGGCTACCCGCTTGAGTCAGGGCAAAATAGCCCGACGTTGGATGCCAAAATGTAGCGGTGTAAACAAATGCAGACAGATTGTAACAATATATATAGCTTTAATGTAGAAAGAGACTTACAGAACCACCGTTCCAGCGGAGACCAGGAAAGCAGAAGCGAAGCTGGGAGCACGCTGGCCAAATTTATAGGCAGACATTAGCCCAAGGCGAACACGCCCCCTAAGGGGCGGGACTTATCCCTACAATCTGGTTTTGATTTTTCTTGGCAGTGGTAATGTAGTAGACTGTATGGAGAAAAAGTTCAATATACTACCATTCCAAAGGCAGAATTTCTTTATCTTGGTTTCTGCTCCTTTTGGCTGATGACCAAAGTGGCGCCACATAGCACTCTTTTGTTGAGCCATTATCTCTTCATCACACTTATTGAGAGACCTGGCATCTCTAGAGCCCTGGCATAGGAGAATGTTGGTTATCAGGAAAGATCAGGTGATATTTTCACCATAGAAAGAGGGTACTTAATACATATCAGCTTTGACAGAGTAAATTTTGTGGACTCAACCCTAAGTATACAGAATGGCATTTGACCTAAACTGTTTTTCACTTGTTGTTCATGCCTAAGATAGTACTCAAGGAGAGTAATGTCTTAAGGCATTGCGTCTACTTTTGAGTGTCTTATACAAATCCTAACCTGTTGTTTCATCAATTTATTTCAAAACTTCCTAGGAAATCATAGACCTGAAACTTGTAATCCTCTTAGCCTCCTAAAAACTGGGATTGCAATCCATACCACTATACATGGATTTAAAACAGTTTTTATTCATAGAAATTATAATTCATTTGCTGTTACATAAAGGTCAGGCATCTTTATATTTAAAAGGCACTAAAGTAACTTGGCTTGGTGGTATGCCCATTGGGAAGGCTGGAGTAGGAGGATCATTTAGTTTGTGGCTATTCTGTACAATATAGTAAAACTTTGAAATTATCCTTCTTATACTTAAGCATGTCCATTGATAGTGTGTGCTTCTGGTCTTGTTTATGTAGCCGTTCCTAGGACAGGCTGTTCCACAGCAAACTTCCTGGTATTCTTATTGCTTAAATCCTTCTGACCTCTCTTCTGTGATATTTCTTGAACCACCGATGCAGGAGCTGTGTTGTAGATGTATCCACTAAGGCTAGGCTCCCCATGATGGTTTGATTTCTCTACTGTGTCCAGTTGAGGTTTTCTGTGATGGTCTCAATTTGCTGCATGACAGGTGGTAGCTACAAACATCTGTGGTGTAAGGATAAGGTTCAGAATGCAAAAAAAAAGAGTTATGTTGACTTAGTAAAGAGACAGTAGTGGATTCTTTCCTAAGAACAACAAGCTCACCAGCCCTAAGAAACTGGCTAGGTACCTCTTCTATTAGATTTCTCTTCTATTCAGTGAGCTTAAGTCCAACTAGACAGCTATTCATTACCACCAATGTTAAGTTCCACTTACTGCACTGTTTTTCTTTTTTTATTACTTTATAAATAATACCAATCAAAGCTTCCACTTCCTCCTCCTCCCACTTCCCTCCAGCTCCCCCACTCATCCTCCCTCCTTCCTCCCCAGTCCTAAGAGAGGGCAGGGTGCCCTGCTCTGTGTGAAGTCCAAGGCCCTCCCGGCTCCATCCAGGCTTAGGAAGGTATGCATCCAAATAGAATAGGATCCCAAAAGACCAGTACATGCAGTAGCGACAAATCCCATTGGCTTCTCAGTCTTCCCTGACCGTCAGCCACATTCAGAAGGTCCAGTTTGATCCCATGCTCGTTCAGTCCCAGTCTAGCTGGATTTGGTGAGCTCCCATTAGCTCAGGCACACTGTCTCAGTGGGCGGACCAACCCCTCATGGTCCTGACTTCCTTGAACTGGCCTTGTCCTGTAAAAAGAGTTTTCTTATGCCAGATACTGGTATTTTTGTTAATTAATGATTCTTGCGGAGAGGAATATCCAGACCACGTGGCTTTAACTTTAAGATGTGTATACAGTGCATGTGTGTAATTCTAGGTAAATATAAAATAATATGATTCCTCAATGCTTTATCAAACAGCCTTGGCCATATTTGTCCCTTGTCTCTACTTGTCCTTCTTTATTGGCCTATTTCCTCCCCAGTTGGAGTCGCTTCATTTTTCATTCATTTTCTACTTTATAGCACCTTTATCCTGTGATTCCCATCTGAAGCCCCACCCCCTTACCTCCTACCATATTCTCTTTATACTTCCCTGGTTTGTGTGGTTACTCCATGCTGTATATACAGATTTGGAACTAGAAACTACACATGAGAGAAAATGTGCAGCATTTGTCTTTCTGGGTCTAGGATACCTCACTCAACACAATATAATAATTTTATGTCCATCTTTTCCTAAGGAGCCATTATGTTTAATTTTATTGTGCTTATGCCAAAATTTTACATTCCTTAAGCAATATTTTTTTATAAATTAGTGCTTTCCAATTCTATTGCAAAAGTTCAAATGCTATAGAAAGGAAATGGTATTAGTTACAAGAGTTCCTTATTGTTTATTTTGTTATATTGTCATGGGTCTGCAAGACTATGTAATAGCTTGGTGTTTTACTTGTGCATGAGAGATAATGTATTTGTGCTGATAGAATGATATGGTGGTAGGCACCGATTATGAAACCAGAAGCTGGTTTTAAATCTTGGTTGACTATGGTGGCTCTAGCAATTCTGCTGGTTCTCCTCTAGATAGACATGTATTTAACTTTAGGCCTTTATGCACTATGTGCCAATGTGGCGCATAGCAGATATATTGAACAAACACAGAGGAAAAATTTAGGGTTCAAATGATATGCTAAGAAGTCTGTGGATGAGTGCATTCTTTAGTAACTGCCACCTATATTTGGCAGGCAAAACTTAGGAAGACATATCTGACATGCAAAGTTTGAGGCATTGCCTGTGAACTTGACAGTCCAGGAAGAGTTTTTCTATGATCAGTTTTGTCTTAATTTCTTGAAACATCCTATGGAACACTCTAGTTTATCCCTATTTTTATTGCAAATATAAGCCACGGGGCTACTTTGGTCCCAAGATAAAGTGGAAATGAGTTAACAGATAAAACATAAGTGGAAGACAGGACAGTTCTCTCTTTTACTCCATGTATAGTTTCTGTCTGTTAGTTAGCCCTCTAGTCCATGCAGATAATCTCTGCGGATAATAGAGGAGACCACATAGTGAGTATATCTGCTATTTACTGAGGCACTCTCTCCAGTCAAAAACTCCTCTATTCTACCATGTTCTCCATTAAGTGACTCATGGGAAACTGTTAATGGATACAGAAGATCAGAGAGTTGAATTTCAAGGTAAATAGTACAAGAGAAGATCTAGAGACAAGACCAGCCACAATCTTCAAGGAGGAAAGTAAATTGGCTATGCTCTGAGGAGGTTTCCAGTAAATATATATTGAAGATAAGGTCAGAGAAATTGAAATTTTGATACAGAAACAACTCTTAAGTATATCGACTCTATTGAAAGAGCACATAATTTGAATACAGATCTATTTTCACTTGACTCTCACTTTGCCAATTATAAGAACTTGTGTAAGCATTGGTTTTAAGTGTGATAGTTTTGGGAGCCATGTGCTAAGGAAATACTGAGATGCTAAAAAAAGACATTATTGCTCCACTGTTGCCTAATGGTGCACCTTCATAATCTAGAAAAGCCACTGATAACATTTTTCCAGTTATGAAGTTCTCAGAATAGAGATTTAGGGAACTGTATCACACTAAACAACAGAATCCTAAGTCTATCTCATCTTTCAACTTTTCCAGACATTGATATTTGTAATTCTGGCACATGAAACTCTTTGGGGTTAGTGAATGCCCTATTCCTTTTGTGCTTTTGGGAGTTAAGCTGAACAGCAGTTCTCTGAAATTTCAGTTCCCTTTAAACTTTATCCAGAGTAGCTTTACTGGAGTCACTTCAGGTGAACTATTTCCAACATAAAATGGGTAAGAGCTGGGGCTGGGGAAGTGGTTCAATAGGTAAAATGTTTATGGTGCAAATATGAGGACTTGAGTTCAGATCTTCAGATTCCATAGAAAGCTGAGTGCTGGATTGTGCCTGTAATCTCAGTGCTCCTACAGGTAGGCAGACACAAGAGGATCTTCAGAAACCCATTAAACAGCTAGCTGTATATATTCAGTGCTCCACAACAAAGAGACCCTGTGTTAACCAAGGTAGAAGGTTCAGATTAACACAATATGATATCCATGAGCACCCAGTGGCCTGCATAAACTTATACTTAGACACATGAATACACACAACCATCCATGTATAGACATCATAACACACATATACACATACAACATAGACACAACACAAAAAGATTTGTTAGCAAAATAAACATATATTAGCCTGATTACATACAACAGGAAGATATAGGGATTGAATTTATGAAAAATAGGACAATGAAATGGGTTATGGTGTGATATAGCTGTCATTTGGTTTCCTTTACAGCTGTTATAAACAATGTTAGCTCTGTCAATTACTTAATAGTATATGATAAACAATTATGTAACAAATGTTACTCAAATAACTGGCCAAACGATGCCTTGTCCCCTTAAGGGGTAGCCCTACAGTGAGAAGTCTGAAGTTACCATTTGGGTTGTAGTTAATTCAATTCTTTGAATGATACCAGAGACAACTCATTCCCTTTTTCCTCTATGATCAGAGCCCAGTACTGCTATCAGTAAGGAACTATGGAAAGGAGTTTTAGAAATTACCAAGATCCACTTCAAGTGTTTGGAAGATGGGGGGGTGTAGTTGAGAATGAAACAAGTTATCATATTAGCAGTGATTAACCTTCTGTTCAGCCAGTGGACTATGTCATTCCCAAAGTACACGAATTACCAAATACAGTGTTTGAAATCTGTAATTCTGCACCAACACTTGTCTTCTGAAAATACATGGGAACTTTTGGTATCTACACATGTTTCTACATCTTCAAACTCATTTTTCGTTTGCATACTTCTGAGGTATTATAGAGGTACATAGTTTCCTAATATTGAGTTCAGAGTGCTCCCTGACACAGTTAAAGTCTATGATAGACCTACCTGCTACAGAGTTTGTGCCAGCTATATTACTTCTTTAAAGACAAATTTAAGATGATACTTCTCAAGGAAAGGATGAGATGGGGTTTTGTAAAAAGATGGAACAATGGTTAAGAATATTTGCTGCTCTTGCTGAGGACCCAGGTTCAGTTCCCAGAATCACCTTAGGTGGCTCAGAACTGCCTATAACTCAAAACTAGGGGATTCAATATCCTTTTCTGGTCCCACAGATGCCTGTTGTTAGTGGGAGGCTGTTTGTTCATTCCCAACTGCTCAGACACAAAATAATTACACAGAAACTTTATTATTTAAAACACTGCTTGGGCAATAGTTTAAACATATTGCTAGCTAGCTCTTATATCTTAAATTAACCCATTTCCATTATTTTATGTATTACCATGAGGCTCGTGGTTTACCAGCAAGGTTCCGGCATGTCTGTCTCACTGACTCTGTCTACTTTCTTCAAGCATTTACTTTTTCCGCCTAGCTCTATTCTGCCTTATCAGAGGTCAAACAAGCTTCTTTATTTATTAACCAATAAAAGCAACACATATAGAGAAGGCCTTACCACACCAGTACACATGTAAAGCAGGCACATACAAATAAATAAATAATAAATATTATATTTTTCTATTTTTTGTCATGTTAGAAAGGATTCACCACCATCAATTTCACCATATTCATTGATTCCCTTGACTTGCCTGAAAATTCAAATATTTCCTTTATTCTTGGGCTTTGTAACTTACAAGATCTTTTCTTTCCATTGTCTTATTTGATACTCAGAACAGGCAATGTTATTTTTTAAATAAGAGAACTAACTCGGTTATGTAAAGTTTGTTGTTTTAGATAACAATAGCTAAAAATTAAGGGCAGCAGGAATTGAAATCAGGTCTTCCCAGGTCCCAGCCCACTAAGAAACTCTATGTCAACAATTAGGCCGTGCAGAGCACTTTCCATACGTGATATGGTCTAAATGTGAATAAGCTGCCTGGAAGACAGGCATGATTTATGCTAAATCAGTATTCTGTAATGTTCCTTTCATTTCTTCAGGTACTCATGTGCTTTCCAGCGGAAGGCAAGCTAGGGCAAGTTCAAATAAACAGTTATAAAGTTCGAGTGCTTGCCTCCAAATCTGTTCTGACTGCTTTAAAATACTCATTTCGTGATAGAAGATTGTTCTTCCATAGATTTGATTCATTAGTACAATAATATAGATGATGTTTTGCTGAAAGTATTTGAGAGTCGGGAATACTTTGTCTTAAACGCACTCTTTGGATCAGAAAGACACCACCACATTGAGCATCTTAGCTAATTCTACTGGAATGATTGTAGAACGGCCACTTCATATAATGGGAGGGAATGAATAATCATTGAAATTGGTTAGAGTTGGGGTTATGGTCACCTAGAGTATGAGCCCAGGAACATTATTTAACTGCGCAGAACTTTGATTTTTTTCTTTTCTTGTTTTTGATTTATAATAGATTTATTATTATTTTTATTGAGCTCTACCCTTTTCTCTGCTCTCCTCCCCACCTCTCTCCCCTTCCCTTTAACCCTCCCCAAGTTCCCCATGCTTCCAATTAACTCAGGAGATCTTGTTTTTTTCTACTTCCCATGTAGATTAGATCTATGTATGAACTTTGATTTTCTATCCGTTAAGGTGGAACTTTGAAATGCCACCCTGTATGATTGCTAGAAAAATGGAAATGAGATCCAGTACTAGGCAAACAGAAGACACTTAGTTCATATTCCTTCTCTTCCACCCCACCTCAGGCTGTGCCTACCAGCCAGTGTTAAAAGTCTTTTTACTACTCGGTCCTTGCTGAGATCCACATCTCCTGTAAGGACTGATTAGTTTTCATTCTTCCAAGGCTCTGTGTGTTCTGCCCCACCCTCCCAGTTCTGGGGGCTTCCAAAGTGGACAGGTACAGGATGTTCTGTGGTGCATCAGCGACTGATACTCAATCTCCTGGCCAGCATCTCAGTCGCTCTTCGCACACATTCCATATGAAGGCACACTCCAGCTCTTGGTGCCCATGTATATGTCCCCACTTCTTGTCCCCAAATCCATTTCAGTTTGGAAACGACGACTGAGACTTGCCCTGGTCGAGATTTCCCAAGTTGTCCTTCTTCCGCACTCTTTGAGATGAAAAGAGCAGATACTACCACCAAAGTAACCGGTGGTGTCTTCTGCTCTCATGGAATCCCAAAGCACTTTGCGAGGCAGTGTGACTAGCACTGAGGCCAGAGAGACCAGTAAGCAGCCGCAACCCAGCACTTCACAATTAGTCATGCTCAGCCTGAGATAATCAAGCCTGTTTTTATTGGAAGAGCAGAAGAGGGAGGGAATGGCAGTTGGCATTTTCCCCACATACCCTTTCTGAAAGCGTCCTTGGCTCTTCAAATTTCACTTAAATAACCAGCTCAGGAAAATTTTCCACTACCAGAAAGCAAAATGTGGTGGTGCCAAGCTGATGACAGGGTGATGTCCCCGGACATTGAGTAAATGGGAGTGACCTCACGATTGGCTTTTATTCTCCACCTCCTTATGTACCTTAGGTTCTTTCTCCAGCTTGCTTCTTTCCCAGTCCCTGTCTCCAATGTGTTGTCAGGTGGAGGTCAGCAAAGGTAGGGAGAGTGTAATTTTAGGATGATCCTTATGTTTTCTACATTTATCATTTCTAATCATTACACCATTAGTTTTATATTAAAGAGAAATTTGGAAATAAAAACACAATGGCAGCTGGGCTTCTTTCCCACTCATAACACTCACTATGCTTGTAACTTCATGTTCAAACTTGTCTTTCTGGTTTTGCTTAGATTCACAAAGGCAAGGGCCATCTCTGCATTGCTCACTTTCTTTTGTCAGGGCCATATACCAAGTCCAACAAAATGTTTGCTTACTATAAATTAAGCTCTAATTAAGAACCCCACTGCTAGGATCTTATCATCTACCTTGCTCGTAAGTAGCTCACCCAATCTAGCTACCTTGTCTTTCTTTCTTTCTTTTCCAGAGCAAACTTCAGCCCCAGGGCCTTGCGGAGTTTATGTATGCTCAAATGGAACCAAGTGCTCTTTGTCAGTTGCTCGAACTAGTATAAATTTGAGATTGCTCATGCATTGCCCTTTGTTCTGCTACTGCAGGGGGATTGACAACTGTGTCCCACAAATGTCCCATATGAGAAAGTTTGCTATTGATACACATTTTGGGGGTACACTCAACCTGGGTAGACCTGCATAGAATGTGCTCTCCTTGTCTGCTTCCCATAAATCACTGCCTGTTTCCATGAAAAAGAAAATTATAGGAGTATTCTCAAGAACGGAGCCTAAAATTAGAGATGGCAGATGTGGTTTTCGGTGAGCAGGTGGGCGGGATACAGCAACCACATTCTCCTTACTTTCCTAGTTTATTTACGTAGCTGAGGGGAGGCACTGAGACTGGGGGTGGTGCTGTACCGTCAAGCCTTCTTCCTGGTTCTTACTTCTTACTGAATGAATATGTGTACTTTAGTAAAGAAGCTTATAACCCTTGAAGGAACTTTTTTCTTTACTCTGACATTGATTTTTTTTTTTTGTTTTTTTAAACTACAGAGTTAAAAAGTATATTTCTTTTAAGTTCTATGTCCTCCATCTTTTTAGATGTTTGATGATCTGAGGGAATCCTATTATTTCAACTCTGACCAGTTAAAGAGCCAGGAATTTGTTTTCGGCTATAAAAATGTAAGAATGGGACTAGAGAGACAACTCAGCAGGGAAAAACCTTTGTGCTTTCGTAAAGGACCTGGCTTCAGTTTCCAGGTTCAGTTTTCAATTACAACTGTCTGAAACTCCAGTTCCAGTAGATCTGAAACCCTCTGCTGACCTCCGCAAGCGACGTCATGCATATGCTATAGTTACACACATTCAGGCACATGAATGAGTTCATTAATTAATTAATCTTCAGAAACTATGAGACCTTGTGAACTATGTTGAAATGGAGTGGCAAAATTCCTCTCACTTTTAGAAAGAAGACGAAGACGCTCTTGGATCAGAAGCCATATGTTTGTACATATATCACTAGGAAAAACTAGGCACTTATGGTAATAGCAGTTGCTCAAGCTCTCTTATCTAAAGATTTGGAGTCAAGGGCCGACTGCACTATTTAATGATATCAAAACATGCGACCCTACGTCTTTAAACTTCACTTTTCTTCATCCATAAACTGGAAATAATGACAATAATTACTGCCTCACCGAGCTTTGTTAAGTACCTGTCTCATTAGGGAGAGAATTAAGTCAGGTAAGTGATGTGGGAGCGTTTTGCAAATGGTAAAATATAAATTAGAAGCTACTATCCTTTTCCTTTCAGTGTGCTCTCGCCACTCGTATTTTCTGCTTTTTGTATTCATGGATAGTTAGAGGTGGCACTGGACAGAGATGGACAGAATGACTGCTTACGATCTCTTCAGTTTAAGAGTTAGTAAAAAAAAAAAAAGAGTTAGTAAACTATGCTGCCCTCCCATCCAGATTATCCCGAGTAAGAAAATCAGCTTGTAAGACAGCAGAAATCTGGTAATCATCAATTTTGATAATGTCTCTTAAAGTGTAATGTGAGATCATGCTCCTCCATTAAGTGCTGGTGTCTGCCTATTGTTCAAATAAATAGTAAAATGCAAATGACAGGAAATTGGCTGAGCTCTGAATCCTATTTTTACTTGAGGAAACAATAAGCCTGTAATGGTCACCATGACCTTTGATTTTTCTGTTTCTGTAACTTCACACTTGTCTGGGGATTTTCCTCCTGCTTTTTATATCCACACTTGATATTGGGGATTCTTCCAGGTAAAGGTTAATCTCTAAGCTATCTCAGTGTCCATGCATAAGTTGTGGACCTAAAGCAAACTAGCCTAAGAAAGAAAATATCTTAACTACGGGCAAGAAATATGAATGCTACCAAACACAATTTGGTGACCAGAGATCTAGCATAGAAAAAAAATTATCTTGTTAATTTACTATGTAAGTACAGGATGACTATATGGAATTTTTTTTTAGCTGACTGGATAAAAGAGAATATTAATACTGTCTGAAGAAAAGTTTTTTGTGCAGCGGAGGGAAAATATATAGGTGAAAGAAAACATAGAGGAAAAAGTTTTTTTTAAAAAAATAGCAGGATATCACATTTTAAACCATTTAAAATCTGAAGTTTTGGTTTCTGAATATATTTCTGGTTAATTTGCTTACATTATTTTTAAGACTTTTATTTTTAGAATTTTATACAAAAATACTGTATTCACCTCATTTTTACCATACCTCCTTTCCCTCCAAATATTCCTGTGTCTCTGCTCACACTATCTCCCAAATTCATTACCTCTTTTTGCTTAAGTATTGTTACATATGACTTGGTTTCCTTACCCCATTCACAAAAAAATTGAAAACTTCTTTAAGTTAGGCATGGCTCAGTAGATTGTTCTCATTTCAACCTGATGAGGTTGAAGGGGACTCTCCAAGTAAACAGGTTCCCCATCACACAGTTCTATTAAGTGAAATTAAGCAAGCCAAAACAAGTCTTAGAATTAAGCAATCATATGTTCTCCAGTGGCATGGGAAGAAAAACTCGCTAGAAAAAAAAGCTATAAGTTGAATAATCTAGATTTGAAAAGCTATGTTGTAATAATGCTATTCCACAGTTTTCCCGAGTTGATATTACCTCCTCCTTTGTGCCTACCACTGACACTACGTGTGAAATATTTTCTTCTTAAATAGCAAAACACATTATCCTGTAAATGACTAAGGGATAAAAGATTTTTAGTTCAGAATCTATATACAAGAAAATCGTAGCTTGTCTAATTTATTAACATAAGGTATGATTCTTTTTACAAAGATAGGGGATGTACAAAGAGGTATAACCATGATAGTATCTACATGCTGAATTTAAAATACACCATATGCAATTAAAAAACTAAAATGATATATTCGAGAGCAACATCTTCCTTATATAGAGCCATTATGGATACCCTATTCTTACAGGTGACTGGCTGCAGACTTATTAAGTATCATGCAGTTGAAATATTCACTGAAATCAGTCACTTTATGTAAATGTGGAAATTTGAATATCTAGGTTCACCAATTGTAGCCTCTACTGTAGGTGGAGTTGGCAGAGACTTGCGGTAACCAACAGATAGGGACATAAGCACCGCAGATACTTCACTTTCCAAGTAAATATAGGACAATGTAGATTTATACAAAGGACTGCCACATTTTCAGTTTTGAAAAGAATCTTGGATGAAATCCTTTTTAAAAGGGAGTCCTTTGACTGCTCTTAAATGTGGTTCTACATATGTCACTTACAGTTCAGGAGCAATTCTATACAATGAACACTCAGTTTTACAGGGTCTGGAGGAACTTGGGAGTCCCCTCAGACAATTGTCACATGTGAGAACTTGCAAAGGGATGTTATTGTATTTCGTATCATGTTCCTTGTTGATTTCTGCACTTGTTTTAAGAATATTTTTAGGGGAGATACTTTTATTTACTGTACTAGGTGTTACGGCAAGAGGGAAGATTATCTTATACCACTATTAATTACTTAATTACTTTCAGATCCAGCATTGAGTGCTTATAAAGATTGTTATGTTATATTTTATCACAACAGAGTCTTGAAAGAACCCTAAAGAGAACAGTGAAATTAGCTCCCTCTCCAAACTGTACTAATGAATGACTGAGTCATTGTTAGTAACTGCTTTGTGGCATCTATTGTTTGAATAGCATAAAAGAATGGATAAATTGTAGAAGAACAACATTAAAGTCCAAGGAAACCAGGCACTGATGTTTCTTTCCTAAAATAAAAATCATAAAATGATGCCATTGAAGAAGAATGCCTAACTAACAGTACAGCAAACTCTGCTTTGATAATGCTCTCTGACCCTATCTACTTGAGTACTTTGCCCCAACTAATGTAGGAACCAAAGCTACCGTGTCTCACCCTTGTTAACACTGTTTACTTCTTACTTTCCCTTGTAAAAAGACAAGGGGAATAACAGCCTTTTTCTTATGTGACTTCTATTGCAATTACTACCTTTTCTTTGAAGCACAAATGATCCCTTCTCTGGAGGTTTTCCCCACCTTAAATTTCTGAAATTAGCCCATTCTGAAGTTCGTTTGTTTTTTAAATATAGATGTTTTTATCCAATATATTCTGAATATGGTTTCTCTTTCCCCAACTCTTCCCAGATCCTCCCCACCTACCCTAATCCACACCCTTTCTTTTAAGTTATTTAATAATCAATGTAAAATAACCACACTATTTTGTCAGACAGACAAAAGAATTGTTACATCTTTTAGAAAATATTTTAAAAGTTCAGATTTCTTTTTAATTATAAAAATCTTTCTTCAAAAATGGAACTAATGATGTTTTTATAATGTTGACTGTATTGTTGCAACTCACATGATTTTTTTTTGCAACATGCGTGATTTTTATTTTTAGAAAACATAGTAAATTAAAGGCAGTGGGTAATTAATTTTTGGAGTAATATTTCAGAAAACAATGGTTTCTGTCTATTAACACCTTAATAATAACATCAATAATTTGATGATTTCAGATCTTTCTCAGACATTAGGAGGATAATTATTTTCAGCGTAATGGAGAAGTTATGGATGTTTTGTACTGGTTTTGTATGATAGAACATAACTCTTCTTCAAGAAATCAAGTATGTGTAATATTTTCATCTTAAAATAGATTAAAATATTGTATTTATCTAGTTAATAAAAATATTTTTATTAATTCTTTGAGAATTTATTATAGTGTAGTTTGATCATATTCACCTTCTAACTCAGCCCCTCCAACATCTTCACCCACCTAACTTTTACTTCATTTTCCTCTCTCTCTCCTCTCCCTCCCTCCATCTCTCTTTCTCCCCTGCCACCACCCTCCCCCTCATGTCCAGTTTGTGTTGGCTAACTACTCCTCCTGGATGTGAAGTCTGCCCTGGCATTTACTATAACCAGGTTCTTAGTTAGGTTTCTGTTTCTATTATAAACACCAAAACTAAAAGCAGCTTGAGGAAAAAAGGCTTTATTTTAGCTTACAGAAGGTGAATATGATCAAACTACATGCTGAGATTTTGTTTCCTTGAGCTTGTGCAGATCTTTTGTATCTTGTCACAGTTGTGATTTCGTATGTACATTGCCCTGTTGTGCCCAGAAATAGTATTTTCCTTGATGTCATCATTCAACACCTTTAACCCTTACAATTTCTCTATGCCCTGTTCTGAGAGAAGAAGGATGATAACAACATCTGATTTAGGGCTGAAGACTCCACAGGCTCTCATATTCTGAATGGCATACACATTCTGTAGGACTCTGTGTTAATTCCCATCTACTGCAAGTTTTCCTGATGAGGGTCGAGTTGTGTACTGACCTATGGATATTGTAATATGTCACTGGAAGTTGTTTTATTCTTATGTTCATTTAGCAGGATGATAATAATCAGTTTTTTTTCCTAGACACATCATCTATCTAGCCACAGATTCTTGGTCTCATTGAAGGTGTCAGGCGTGGGTTCCATCTCATGAAGCAGGTCGTAAATTTAACCAACATGTACTTGAGGGTAATCATATAACGTTCATGCCTCTTTTGTACCAGTTGACATATTTTTCCAGGCATATAGTCTATAATATGTATTAAATTAAAATGATCTTCAGCAGTGCTTGACTTTGCACTAAAACACCATGAAGCAAGTTGAAAAGTTTTAGCTCCTATATTTAATGCAGACCCTATTGGAAGGATTATTAGTAGGTGCTGTCAGTAATAAAAGGTTTGAAAAAATTCATATTCTATTTCTAAAACTTTGCCAATAAGGTAAGCTGACAAATAAACTCAGGACCCTCTATGACCCATTTTATAAAATATATTTTTAAAATAAATTTATGAGACTACATCATCTATAAGTACCGAACAATTGAATATACACACTAAGTTTTATAAAGCTATCTTTATTCTCAGTTTAACTTAGGTAAAAGATGTTATAAATGACTTTTGTCTTTATTATATTGTTGCATAAATCCTATGGAATTAAAGGTATTCATTAGAAAAGTTTATTGCTTGTTTTTTCATTGTTCATTTTGTACTCTCATAGGTCATGAAAATTTGGAAGGATTAGTAATATTGAAGTCATGGATATGAGTGTTTTATCTATTCACATAAATTCAGTAAATGCCTTTGGTTATTCTAATTATTTACTTGTTAGCATTTCATACTGTACTATTCTTAGGGAGCTGGAAAAACTTCCCTCTTTTCCTTGTTTCTCTGGCTTCTGTATGTCATGGGAAACTGTGGTTGGTATGTACTACTATATGAGAGAAGACCTTATTTTCAATTAAAAAAGAAAAATTATCCCTTTTTATATTTTAAACCCACAGGGTCCTGTTAGTACTGCCCACAAAGTTTGATGGGAGATGAGGCATGAAGAGGCTCCCTGGGAGAAATTGAAAGCGTGAGGGACCGATATGTTCAGATGCATGTATACGTGTATGAAATTTAAAAAAATTAAAAGGCCTCCTTTTGTCAGAGTGAAAACATTTTAAAAACAGAGACTAAAACAAACTAGATTACCACAGTAGTATGTATAGTTTAGTAGTTTAACGTTTTTCCCCTACCTCTGTGCCTGGAGCTGTGTTTGTTAAGGCCTTATGTTACTAGCTTCCAGTGAGTACAGACAGAACATGCTAGTAAGTACCCTATAATTCACCAGTGTCTTAGCCTTAAGTGTCAGCTTGCCTAGAATCTTCTGAGAGGAGAAGCCTCTGTTAAGAACTTGCCTAGATCAGATTGGTCTCTGAACATTTCTCTGAGTGATTGCTTTGATTATTAATTGATTGTAGAAGCACCCAGCCTACTGTCAGGGACCATACATGAAGAAGATGGTCCTGCCTGTTGAGAAAAGCTAGTAAGCGTTAGCCAGTCAACAGAACCAGAGAACAAGGCATCAAAGAGAATGTCCTATGGTTTCTGCTTTTAATTTCTGCACTGACTCCACTCAGTGATAGACAATAACATTTACTATGAAGGAAACTCTTTTATCTAAGCTGCTTCTGGCTGTGCAAAAGAGAAACTAGAACAACAAGTTTGTCCTAACAACCAACACTGAAGTAACCCCAAATTCTCTTACTGTGGATCTTAACAATTCAAACATAGTATTTTAGGAAATCCAGAACCATTTCTCAGCTCTATCAACATCAGAAAATCAATTCACATGCCCATATGATCTCTTTACTTGAAAAATTATTTCTTCAGTTTGTGGTATTAAAGAATTTCCAAATATGAAAATTTTATAAACATACATAATACCTTAATCACCTCCTTCTTCTCAGAACAAAAAATTTTTATGACCCTACTTCCTTTTTATGTCTTCTAGAAAAGGCATTTTATTTTCTATTCCAATTAATTTCTGTTGTTTAACCTAATAATGCACAAGGAATATCATTCAAAAATCCATATTATAGAACAACTTAAATTTTTGTGTTCAATTATTTTGAATGTATAATTTTTGAAATTTTTTTAAAAATTTACCTCTACCTTTTTCAGCTACTAAACCAAAACTACTCCTTAAGTAAACTGTATACTTTGAAGCGTCTACCTTCTTTGGTGTGTTCAGGGTATGTGTAGGCAGGTCTCCTAAACTGTAAAAAAAAACCCTACTCAGATAATAATTAGATTATCATTCTACATGATCTTATCACATTTATATTAAGCACACGTAGATAACTGAGTAATGTCCATTATACTCCCTGTCTCTAGAGAAACTGTTTGGGTCACTACTATCAGACATTCACTTGATGAATCATAACAAATAGCTTCTCAGGTAGTTCAGGACATAAAGTAATCCCTGCTTTGCACTGGAAAGTGAAAATTCCTTTAAGAGAAGCAATTCTAACTGCCTGTCTTTCCATGTACCATATGCCAAACACTCAATGTATACAGATGAGGTCACGTCAATTCCACAGGGATAGAAACAGTTAAGTAGCTTATTCTGATTGTGCAAACATAAAAAGGTTTACTCAGTGTGGCAACTTGTTTAGAAAGTAATTTTGTTGAAATGTAGGAAGAGCCGCTGTTAATTGTCTTGAATAAGAGTCAACAGGTATTTTTGTTTTTTTTTTTTTTGGATAGGCAAGTCTGGTAAACATTTCAGGCTCTTTAAGGCATACTCCTCTGTAAAAACTGCTCTCCTCTTCCTCAAAGCAGCCTTCTATAACACTGAAGCGAATGAATGTGGCTGCTTCCCAATACAAACTTAGAGAAAGATTGAGCTACAGTTTGAAGACTCAGATCTTAAACATTTCCTAATGTCTCATGACCCAGCTTGCAATGTCCATTTGTGCCCCTCTCCAAGATACATACACACTCTCTTTCAACTGCTTTTGAGTTCAATTCAAATTGTATACATACCCATAAGCAGAACATGTATGTCCTTGGGAACCTTAGCTCCTTAGGTCATCCAAAATTAACTTCCTGAAGTTTTTTTTTTTTCACCACAGCCTGGCCTCTGTTATGATTTGCTGTCTTCGAGCCAAACTTTTGGGTTCGTTGACAAGTAGAGATGCAGGTTTTTCTAGAGGTCATGACATTGAATAGAGAACATTTCTCTCATAGCACCTTATGGAATGTCTCTAGTAACTTTTCCTGGGACTAGATGCTTTATCCTTTTTTATAGAGAGCTCTTTGTCATGGCCTTTGAAACTGTAGATACATTCTGTAGTTAAGCTTGATTATTTCAGGGCAGCCAGCTCTAAAATGGGAAGCAGAGTTATACAACTACCACTTTATAATTGGGTATGCTTTGTTTAGGATAAAATTATTTTAATATATTTTAACATATTAAATATATTGATATAAATTTTTTAATATATCTAAATATCACATAATTTTGGTAGAAAAGTGAACAGTTTCAGGAATAGAATACTTGGATAGCAGCTTGAGGTCCTGAGTGTCTTTACTACCAGCTTCACCAGCATTTCAGGATTTTAGAAACTAATTCTCCATTTGAACCTTTGACTACTAACCTTTGAAATAGGGGAGGAGTAACAATCCTGATAACTTTACTATAAATTTTACTAACACATGGATTAAATAATGGATAATAAAGACTTTTATTGGCCAGCATTATTCCATATGGACATGACTTTGCAAATCGAGATAAAATAAATTGGAGACAGGAATACAAAATGTGCTAAATATAAATTGTATAAACAAATACTTCCTTTGGCCTTTGCAGGATTTGATAGTGGTTTCTTTTTACTCTAATTAGAAAAGTAATTTAATAGGAAGATATATGGATTCCTCGAGTTCACTAATGAGGTAGCCTAGCCAAATAGGTGTGCTCCAGGTTCAGTGATAGATACTGCCTCAAAAATTGAGTTAGAGTGATTAAGGAAGACAACTCTTAACATCTGTTTTCCACACATACATGTATATGCACACATATAGATGAATTCATACATACATATGCTTATAGCATACACAAACACACACAAATGCACACACACAAAAATAATTTTTAGTTGTGTTTTGGAGTATTTTTGATTTTGATACTTCTAATTTATTTCATGACAATTTTGGTTGTTTTTAAATTTTTATTAGTATATATTAATATCACAAAATTCTGGCTATTACCATGGCATTATATATTTGAATCATAACCTGTCCCATACTCTCCTCTCCTGTTACATCTCCTTCCACAGGTCCATCCTATCCCCCCTTCTACTTTCACATTTTCTCTTTTAGTGCTTGTGTACCATATAAGAGAAAAAATGGTTAATATTTTTATGTTATATTTCTCTACATCAAAAGTCCTGGTTCATAATGACACAAGCAGGCAACAGAGAAGCTAACCATAATCTGTTCCAGTATATACACATTATACATATAAGAATTTCAGAATCACAATATCAATGCTGACCCCTCAATAATCAAGAATTCCTTTTTCCCAAACAGTTGTTTTTCCCTTGATTTTTTTTACTTTTTAAATTGTTTACATTATTTTGAGATTATAATATAATTGCGCTACTGTCTCTTTCCTTTTTCTCCTTCCAACCCCATCCATATACCCTTTCTTACTCTCTTTCAATGCCATGGCCTTTTTGTCCCTCCATTGTTGCTACATACACATATATAGTATATTATTGCTAAATACATGAAACACCTTGATCAGTCTGCATAATGTTACTCATTCGTATGTTTTCATGGCTGACCATATGGTGTTGGACAACCAGTTGATGTGTTGTTTCCTAGAAAAGACTATTCCTCCTGTTCTTAGCATTCCTTATATGCCTATATAGAGTTCTTTGCATAGGTTGAAACCTCCTGGACTTTCACCATCTAGAGGAGTATGTCTATTGTTGATATCCTTGTTCAGCTCATATTTAGACAACCATGTTGGTGAGCCATTATGGGTATAGCTTCTGACATTAGAAAGACACAATTTCATAGAAACCTTCCTGATTCTCTGTTGCCTGAAGTATTTCTGGCCCCTCTTTTACAATGTTCCCCGAGGACTAGGTGCAGGAATGATTTGTATGATTTGTTGGGACTCAGCTTTACAACTCTGAGGTTTGATTGCTTGTGGCTTTCTATAACAGTCTCAGTCTATTGCAAAGAGAAGTCTCCTTGATGAATTGAGGACTACATTCATCAAGGACAGATATTAAAAGTGTACTTAGGGATTGTGCCGATTTCCGTTTAAACACTATAAGGATACTGTTCATCCTTGGGAATTAGTTCAAAGACTATTTTGTGAATATAAAATCATTTGGTTCCAATCTTTGTCTTAGGTACATGCTTCTGCTACCTTTGCCTCTCTTCCTTTCCTCTGGTGTGGGAGGTCCTTCTGTCTATGTGTTGCTTTTATTGCTTAATGAATAAAGAAATGCTTTGAGCCTATGGCAAGGGCAGAACAGAAGTAGGTGGGGAAAGGCTAGGCTGTGTGCTGGGAGAAAGAGGGGGGGAATCTGAGAGAAGCCATAGAGCTGCCACCAAAGACAGACACTGGGAACTTTGCCTGGTAAGCCACAGCCACATGGCAATATACAGATTAATAGAACTGGGTTAAATTAATATAAGAGTTAGCCAATAAGAAGCTAGAACTAATGGGCCAAGCAATGATTTAATTAAATAGTTTCTGTGTGATTACTTCAGGTCTAAGCTAGCAAGGCAGCCGGGAAACAACAGGCAGCCCTCCTCCAACATTCTTCCTCTCAATTTTTATGTTCCATTATTTCACTCTTTCTCTTTTTCATGTAAAGGGCAGATATTGAAACACCGAATGCCTTTTTGTGATTTCAAAACAAGTATGTTGGCAATTGACTTAACAAACATTTCTTCAGAGCCCCTGCAATAGGTAGAGTAGAATCTTTGCCATCAAATAGCTTAATCTAAACCCATGCTGTTTTATTATACAGCCATTAGTTTGAGGGGAATTTTGAGATATGGGAGTGGAAATGAAGGTAGGAGGTAACTAGAAGGAAACCAGGAACAGATACTCATTTTAGAAAGTATATACTTATATTTGAGGAGGCAGAGAAGGTATGTGTGCCATTACTTGCTCCTATATATTCTGTTTTTTATCTACTTCTGGTTTTGATAATTATCAACTCAACTCTAACTTATGTAGCTAATGTTCATATGCATTTAGACTGAATACAGCTATTTATCCATATGCTATAGTGGATTATAAGTTTAAACTGGTCTCTTTTCTTTACTGCTAACACACTGCATATACTGTTGAAATCAGACTCTGAGAATGTATTTGATTTCAGAGACCAGTTTGGAGGAATAGTGTAGATGAACGTTTATGTTCCACCTGGTCCCACAGATGTTCAGTCCAAAACAAACAAAGAGATGCCTATATTAATTATAAACTGTTTGGCCTATTAGCTCAGGCTTATTGTTTACTAGCTCTTAGAACTTAAATTAACCCATAATTCTTGTCTATGTTTAACCACATGACTTGGTACCTTTTCTCAGTGCAATATTTTCTTCTTGCTTCTGCTTTGTCTGGGTGGCAACTGCAGACTGAGCCTTTCCTCTTTCCAGAATTCTCCTAGTCTTGTGGCCCCACCTATACTTCCTGCCTGGCTACTGGCCAATCAGCATTTTATTAAATCAATATGAGTTACAAATCTTTACAGGGTTCAAAAGCATTCCCACAGCAGAACAGATTTAGGTTGTTGGGCAATTAAGAAACCAGCAGCATTGTATTTGGAAGGTTAAAATTTCTATTTGTTTTCTGCTTAATATTGTGTTTGTTCTTAAGGTGAGAAAGAAATAAACTTTATTGCTTCTGAACTTCCATATTTTTCAATCCTGTGCCTAGTCCAGTACCTAACCTCCATGTTAATTGATGATTGAATCAATATTTACTATATAATACAAATAATAAGAGTTCAAAATATTTTGATTAGACAAATTAATTATATTTTAAAGCCAATTTCTACCACAAAGAACTGCATGTACATATTTCTTTGTAGATATTTCACAGTATTGATTAGTACATTTGAAAATGACTTTGAAGCTAAATGGAATATCAGAAAGAATTCTTTATTTACTTTTAAGTCCAAACTAATGATTTATACATGCCGTTGCCTGGGGAAAGTTGTTGAATAAATCACAGAATGTTCATGTGAAGTCTTATACAACTCTTACATCAAGAAAATGTGTGTTTATCTACATGCTATTTTATAGTCAAGTGAGAACAACAAGTTTTTCATTGTTTTTGTTTGACATTTATAAACAGAAATTTCTATATTTGAAAGTACATATGTTTATTCATTTACAAAAGAATTATGATAAAATGTGCATCCTCCATAGAAGGGAAACGAAAGGGAGATAGGTAGAAACAGGTTTCTCACTTTTTACATCCTGTGCTACTTGATCTTTTGAGATGACAGTTATAAGTTATTTTTGTAACTTTTTAAATACTATTTATAAATTTTCATACTAAAATATCCTCATTCATTGCAAGTTTTAAATGAAATTGGGGACCGCATGAAAAAGTCACTTGGGAAGGAGATTCTTTCACAAACTGCTTATATGTGGAAACTTTTCTGATAACATGTAAGTCTTTTTCAAAGATGTATTTTTCTGTTTCACATGAAATTTCAGTTGTAAATTCTGTTTTTGCAGAAACTAGATGAGTTGTTTCAATAATATTGTAAAGAAAATACATGAGATACCGAATTATGTAGCAGATAAAAGTCTGCTCTCTTCTCATTATTAATAAACTGGAGAAGAAAAACACACTTCGGAATTTTCTCTTCAAATGATTCTTCTCCAGTACAGTTATCCTTTAACTGATAATAAGTGCTATATGTCTTTCTTCAGAATTTCTGCTAGCATTTAATTTTTTTAAAGATATATTTTTCTGTTTCACATAAAATTTCAGTTGTAAATGTCAACTATATCATGCAACCTGTCTTCCAATGATTGAAAATCTCTTGCAGCAGGAAATGTTAAGTATGCAGTAGATGACCATCAACCTAACTACTGAATTGTTCAAAAGAATTCTTGAGCCTACAGTTGATACTTTCAGACTTACCATTTTATTCTTTGTAGATCTACGGAATACTGGAAAGGACTTTATTCACGCTCAATAGTTTATCTAAATACCTCCTTCATTAGTGTTCCTTTTAAAAGTTCCGTCATGAAATACACCTTTATCCTAGATTATATAATAGAATAGTGAATATTAATTAAGACTATAAACTTTTAAAAAGAAGCAGGAATGTATAGATAATTCAATCCATCTCCTCATCTTATGGGTTTGGAAACTGAAGCTCCAAGAGGAGTTAAGGTTTCCATATGCAAGGTACACCTTATTAGAGCCTCAGCTTTACATTTTAGAAATATTATTATAGTCATATGGTGATAGTCACACTAATGGCAAATCTCCTTTATTTGTTATTACCCTGACTATAATAATGTATCTTACAAAATATGGTAATAAGTCAAGAATGAGGCAAGGCTATAAAGTCTATAATTTTTTCTAGAAAACTTAAATGATCGTACATAATTTTAAATATAAAAGACAATTGTTATTTCATACTTTTTATAATATCAAGCCATTTCCACCAAGTGAATAAAGACAAAACTTTTTTTACCCAGGTTGAATTTTATTTTTAAGAATTTTTTGGTCTGATATGCATAATTTAAAATGTTAGCTTCATTTTTTTGTAGAAAGCCAAATTCTAATATGAACTTAATTACTTTTTTCTATATGATTTTCTCCTGTGTAAATAAGGGTTATACTGTGAATAAAGTATCACTCCCATGATTGCCTTTGATATATGGCACAAACCAAAAACTAACCATGCAAGTACTATAAAGGTAAGTCTTTTATTATAAATTTTCTATTCATTTTACATACCAACCACAGTTTCCCCTTCCTCTCCTTCTCCCTCTTCCACCCACCTCTCCCCCAAACCATCCCCCATCCACTCCTCAGAAAGTGTAAGGCCTCCCATGGGGAGTCAACAAAGCCAGGCATATTAAGTTGAGGCAGGACCAAGCCCCTTCCCCCAGAATTAAGACAGTGTAAGGCTTCTCACCATAGGCAATGGGGTCTAAAAAGGCAGCTCATGCTTCAAGAATGGATCCTGGTCCCACTGCCCAGGTCCCCTCAAACTGACCAAGCTATACAATTGTTCCCCATAGTTTGGTCCCATGCTCTAGAGTTCATGAGTTTCCACAAGCTTGGTTCCTTCAGCTTTCTCTGTAGATTTCTCCATCATGATCTTGACCCCCACACACACACACCTTGCTCATATATTCCCTTTTCCCTATCTTTGACTAGATTCCCTGAGCTCGGGGGCCTGGTGCTTGGCTGTGGATCTCTGATTCCGCCATTAAAGGCTAGGCTCACAACCAAAAAAAAGAATAAGCAAAGTCTTTATGGGGCGACAGGAAAGAAAGTCAGAGATTCAAAACTTAGGAGATGATTTGTGTCGTGTCAGTACTAGCTTGAAGATATAAGTGGGGACATATGGACAATAGTGCTTGTAAGTATTTAGCAAAATCCTCTAGGAAGAAAATGAAGACCTCTTAGCTACACCTATAAAAAGCAAGGAAGGCATTTACCTTGTGTCTCACATGAAGTTTTTCTTGGCATGAAATAATGGACATGATCTATAATGCTGTGAAGCTGTAGTTGTTTAATGTAGCAAGTAGTGGTTGACTTGTGTAATTGTTTTGGTGATATTAATAATAATCTTGATTGTTTCTCACACACAGGAATCTTCTTGATACTTGAATAGTTAATGAATATAAATTAGGCCAAGATAGACTTCCCCCAAAATGCTATCATAGAATATTCAGGTCGTTCTACCATTCTACTATAGCAGACAAAATATAGTGCTTGAGAAACTGGCTATCCACAATGATACTCAGTATCTACAATTCTCTAATGAGAGTTGAAAGATGTACGAATGATAAGCCAATGTGAATTTTTTTAATACTATATCCACTTAGCAAAATAATAGTGGTAATTTCTTCCCTATGGCCTATTACCTGTGTAGCCACAAATTCTTGCCAGGATAATGGTGCCAGGTATTGTGGATCAGGTCATAAATCCAATCATAAAGTGTTTGGTAATTTCCCTGACATTTGTCACCATTTCACCAGTGGGCATGTCTTGCCATGAAAGTCATTGTTGTAGCCTACAGAGTTCAAAGTTGGGTAAGACTGATGCTTACTTTTCTCCTCTGGTAGCATACAGAGCACCTTCTAACACTATGAGAGCTATTCAGCAGGGATGAAGTTTTCAGGTCACTATGAGCTTGAGTTCTTTGTGATGTATGGATGGCTCATGGATGTGGTATCTTCCTCAGTGGGGTCTAACTATCAAGTTCAGGAGACAGTCAAGAACATTAACAATAGTCTGTAATGTTTGGGGGGGGGGAGTCTGTAGGACCCCTCTGGCAAAAACTTCAAAGAAGGTAACCCATTCCTGGTATTGGGATTTTTATTTGTTACCTTGTGGTATCTAGTGGGGGAATCGGTGTCTGAGTATACAATAACTCCATATTTTACTCATCCTGTGTGTGTATGATGTATTTGCAAAATTTTCTATGGTAGTAGAATTTCCACATGACTTTTTCAAAAATGTTTTAATCCCCTTAGTCCTTACTCTGCCTTGCCCTCATGCTAATTCTTCAATTTTTTTATGCTTGTAACACAGTGCATATTCTGCAGCTTGTCTCTGTCTGCCTTTTGAGAAAAGATCTTGACATGGTCATGATAAATAGGCAATGAAATGATGAGAATAACTAACAAAACACTAGACAGTCTTTCTAAAATTCAATGTCATAGCACTTTCAAAATAATCCATCACTTTATTTCCTTAGTGATCAGTATCAAAATGGGATTTTGTGGTCTGAAGCTGATTACATGAAGTCCAGAAATGATTAAGAAACCATTTTCTTTCCTGGGAATTAGTTTGGTAGAAATCTTGATCTATTAGAAAACACCAGGGTCGCAGCCTCAGGCATTCCCAATGGTTTCTCCCAGTGACCTGTGTTAGAGAGGACACAGTTAGAATGGGCTCCTGGTTTCTAGAGCTGTGTACATGATTATGGGATGACTCACTGTTTTTACTTAGATGATTCCACTTTCATTGTGCACAGACTTTCTGGAGGGCCAGCTTTGCTTGCATGTGTGTATTCGTTCCACCCTGAAGCATTTTTTATGAGAAAGCATTTGTAGCGCTGTTTGCCATTTTGTTTTACAGGCACTCTGCAGGCTATGAAACGGTCATCTGGCCTGTTCATTTGTCTGAGAAAAGCAGTTTTCCCTTTCTTGTATCCATGGCTGACACTCAGCCAAAGGGGTAACTCAGGAAAACCATATAATATCCATCTGTCTATTCAGAAATGAGTGAGGGATTAGACTCGACTTTTCATCAAATTGAGTTTTACAGGTTCATATTTGTCCCAAAGTGGACGTGTCTTATTGTTTGTGTGGTAGCGTGAGAGAGCTCACTGGCACTGCTTTATTGAAATGAATCAGTCCAACAAGTATGTGTTGGGTGTATAATATATGTACTAGGCATTGTGCTGGATATTCCGTTAACAATGATGGGACCAAAGAAATGCTATATGCAATTATAAGGTGGTGAATATGTAACTAATTCTGAGAGGAAAGGTGGTAAGAGAAGGATTTTGGAATGAGTTGAGAGAGGAGAGGAACCTGAGTTCAAGGAAATAGAGCACAGTCAAACGTTGTTCGTGCAGGTTGCAGGTAGTTAGCAACATTCTCTGAAGTTGGCTGTCATCTTGAAGTTCTTTTATTAATTTTTGGTTAAATGAAAAGTTTTATATTATGGGGTACCATGTAGTGTTTTGATATTGTGGATACATGCCGAAACGATTGCCAAGTTCATTATATATGCACCACTTCATATACTTACAACTTTTAGTATTGCGAACATTTAGAACATTTATATTGTATGTTACTTCGAAACATACAATATAATTCATACAATATAATATAATTGACATTAGTTCCCATGTTGCACAATATGTCACAAAACTTATTCTATATGACTGGAATTTATACTCAGAAGATCGTCAACCTTCATCTGAAAATACACTCAAAAGGAATTTTAAAACTATTTCACTGTTTACTGATTAAGATGTCAATTTGTCAAGCAGTAAGTATTATTCAATTTCATCGAGACTTGGCAATTTCTCCACTATTTTAAATCTAGTTTATTCAGAGCAATTTAAACGAAGGCATCACCTCACGGAATTTCCAGCTGATAGTGGTAACTTGGGGGAGAGATACACAGAATGGTAATCCAAGAGATAGTGAGGCAATTCAGGTGGCTATTGTCCAAACTAAGAAGTATTTAGGCAGAAAAGAATGAATTCTATGGGTTTGAGATGGCCCTAGGTATTGTAAATGCTTAGAAACAGGACTAAGTTAGTGAGAGGATCTTAGTTTCCCCCCGGCTCTTTTGCATATCATCAACATACAGAAACACAGAGACGACATGGTGCTTTTGAATCGATTGTAAGCTTGGAATTAGAACACTGGGTTCAGGCCTTAAGACTACTGTATAAGTAAGGCCACAGTGACCATCTTTCCCTTCTTCTATCTGTGATTACCTCAGTTAGAAACGGAGGAACTGGAACTTTCAAGCCACTGCCTTGAGTTATGAGGAATAAGCAAGATAGTACTCTTGAAAGACAATGTGTTCTACAAACATTGGTCTCTGCGGCAGCTGTTGCTAATGGACCAAGTATTGCGCCGGCCTCACAGGATTGTTGTGAACATCAAATAGGATAATGGGTTGAAAGCATTTTTCAAACTTTAAAGTGTGATTCAAATGTTAGGAATTAGTAAAAATAATAAAAGAGAACAATTCATTCTCTTTCCAGATGTTCTGGTTCCATTGTGACTCATGTACTCATTCAGAGCTGTCCAGATGAACTGCCATTTAATTTCTACTGGCTTGAGTTCCACATACAACTGAAGCAAGTGGAACCACGAGATTCTGGGCAGTGGCTTCTCCCCTGTAATATTTTGGCTCTAGGATTAACGGGACACCCATTTGTGAGCCAGCGACTAAGACCCTTCCTTTACTCAAATCTAGTTCTATTGTCCACGTGCAATTTGAATTTGGCCTCAGGGCTCCAGACCCAACAGGAACCTTGAATTCTATCAAAGCCTTCTAGTTTGATGCCCAGCAGCGCCACAGGTTTTTAATAAGCATGAAATCAGACATGATCTATAAATCAAGTTTCATATTGTTTGTGGCCAGTAGAAATACCTTAACAACCACAACGAGCTGTTTCCGGTAGCGTTAATCACATGGAAAGTTTGCCTTTTGAATCTGTGAGATGGAAAGTAAAACTGAGAATTGGAGCAGTTCCCACTCCTACCATCAAAATTCCAAAATAAAGAGGACTGAATATCTTTCTATTACAGTTATTAATAGAAACATGTTACTAACTATATAGTTACTCTATTTTAGTAGAGTCAGTTCAACATACTTGGCTTTGGACTTGCATGAACAATTCTGTTTTAACTTGATATTATTTGGAATAGGAAGGATGGGAGGAGATTGGTTCCTCATCTCTTTGCTCCTGGAAAAGGACTGAAAGTTGTAACTGTCAAAAGAAAGGCAATACTGACAAACTGAATGAAGCAATATTAATAAAATTAATACATATTTGAGAGTTCTATATGATGAAGTGAAATTTAAACTTACCTTTTAATATATTTAAAGAATTAATTAAAATTTTTAAAAAACTGAAAAATCCAAGAAAAGAAATTATATCACTAGCTAATCATTCTGTCAGATTAATTTTTATTTTCTTTCTAGTGGATTTATAGTCCCATGTCTTATGTAAAATGTGGTTTTCTATCATATTATATTTCTCTTAAATTTAATTTTTAAAATTTTTTCCTTTTACATTTTATGTTGTAGCTTCCAATTTTTCATGGCATTTTGAATACCAGTGTCCTGCTCAATGAAAGTGGCTGACTGACCATAAGTTTAGACTATATAAAATTAAGGAAAATTAATATTTCAGTTACTCAGTTTTCTTAGCCACAAGATAAGTGCTGAGTAGCCACACCTGTCTAATGTGTCTGTTTTTAATAGTGCAGATATAGAACATTTCTATCAATATTAAAAGTTTTGTTGGGGATTTTTCCCATAGAGTTAGTATGCCATAGCGTGATGACCAGTTTTTCTCCCTGTTAGACAGCTGTTACTCTTTTAATTTTTAGATCTTACGGCTACAATGAGAGTGTATGCTCTGCTCATGGTTATTTGTTTTGGCTGAATTGATTTTAAGGATCAGTTTCAGAAGTGATATTATTAGGCAGTATGAACAGACTCTTTGGAACATGGTGTAGTTCTTTTAAAAGATCTTATAAACTGGAAAATGGTTTTAACTACATATGTGACTGTATTGGTTTCAGTGCAATCTTACTAACACGGGCCATTATAAATTTTAAGCTTTTGTTTTATGCTCTTCACATTAAAATGTTGTTTATATCTGCTTTACTGTGCATGCACTTTGTCTTATTATTAATAGTAATGTGGGTTCTTAGCTTCATTTCTTTTTGCACGGAATTATATGTTTACATTTTCCTGTTTATAATTTGATTTCTTAATGCCTTCCTATCAAGATCAAAGAATCCTCTCCACAGAAGATATATTTTTATACCACGGTAATTTTTGTCAGTTAATTGTTTATTTTTGCTTGCCTGCTTTTGCACATCAGATAAGTTGTTAGATGCTAAATAATTAAATAAAAAATGTACTTTTAAGAGCTGGTTGATATTACATTTTCCTTTGACAAAATTATAAATATTAGACATTATTAAGCTTCTTAATACTTATAAGATAGAAAAAAACAATAGCATATTGCCATTTTGTTGCCTCTCTTTAACTGTGAGTGAAAATGAGCATCGTTTCACATGTTTATTGGCCATTTATATTTGTTTCCATGTGAACAGCCTGTTCTTGACCTTATCCAGTTGTTGTTTTTGTTTATTTGGCTCTGTTTCTTATAGATTTATGGAGATCTTTGGATATAAAAGAATTTGGTTCCTTGTCATATGCATAACAATCACATTTAATTTCATTCATACGTTTTCTTATCCAACAGTCTTAAATTGTAAACTACATTGAAATCCATCATCCTTGTCTTCATGGTTTCAGAGTTTGGAGGTCATACTTCAGAGACTTTATAGATAAGTTTGATTTAAATCATGTTCCGGAAGTATTTTCACACACACACACACACACACACACACACACACACACACACACACACACACAAGTCTGATTAATAATGAGCATGACGGATAAAAGGGACCTTAGAGATGACATAATTCAACATTAATTTCCTCATAAATATTCCATTTGTCTTTATAAAGGAAAATAAACTCAGTCTCAAGGAAGAAAAGATAGTCTAAATGTTACATAGGAAGTTATTGTGCAGGGATTAATTGCAACTCCTTAGTTCCTAATGTCTACTTTGCTTCTTCTGTTTTTACAAAAAGATACACTTATTTAAAAATACACATTTAAGCAACTCAAAGAAAAACATGCACGACATTTCAAAATAAAACTTTTTCTTACATATCAGATATAATTTTCACATATTAAAAACATGAGGATATAAGTTATTGTAGTATAATTTTTATATATGTATGTATATATGTATGATCTGGTTACTTAGTTAAAGAAATATCTAAAAGATCATAGCCTTCCTAGCTTCTGTACTTACAAATAGTAAATGTGGGTTTATTTTAACAGGAATTAAGTATAATTTTTAATCTTACGTATATGAGGATTGAAAGCAATTAGGTTGGCTGCTGATTGCATTTTCAACCTTCCTTTCTGTGCTTGGGCAAAATCCTTTGAAATTGTTCATTAGCCTATCTTGAGCACAGAAGTCCCCAGGCCATTGTCATTCTAATGTACTCTTAGGGATCCACAGTGTCATTAAAATCAGTCTGAGATCACTAGCCACTCTTGCAACCTGAATCATATAGCTTTATTACCCTTGCTTTTGCACAGTTTCCTGGTAGGAGACAAATATCTTGCTATTTGTTATAAATTTGATCCAGTAAAACAGTGATGTTTTTAGCTACTACAAACATTAATACAATCATCATCAATTAAATTCTGGAAAAGGATTTACCATCAATTCATATGCTACTTGTTGAGCAGGGGAAAGAATCAGTCTGGGAGAAGCCAAATCACTGTCCCTGCCCTTCAACCACACTGCAGTGACATGCAGATAGAGTTAGTGGAATGAGAGAGAGAGTGAGTTCGAATGGAGAGCTCCACAGCCTTTCATTTCATTTGGAAAAGGCATGCAGAAGTTCCTTGCTAAGGGCTTTATTGACGACAGTAGTTATATCGGTCATTGTCAACTAAGAATAAATTGAGAGCTCTATGATTAGTGGCCACAACAAGAAAAATAACAGAGCAATGAAATGTTACCAGAGAAACAAGGTAACTATGAGTCATTAATGGATCATACTAGCTAGTGTGTGTGTGTGTGTGTGTGTGTAGAAAACTGTGCGTAGATGCTAAATTGTGGGCACTCAAGAATGATCTCTAAATGATGCAACGTGAACTCTACTATGAAGCATCACTCAAGATACATATGGATCCATTAGTAAAAATAGGCATAGTTAAAAACAGAAAAAGCACAAACTGACCAAATATTGCTTGAATAATATAATGCCTTGACCCAGGAGCAACTCTTAAAATTTCAACCTTAACAATAAAATCCTATTTATCTCCAATATAACAAAAGACTTTAACCTAAGCAAAGAAAACAAGCCCACAAATCACAACCCCAGAGAACTTAGACAACAATGAGGACCCTAACAGAGACTTACATAGATCTAATCTATATGGGAAGTAGAAAAAAAACAAGATCTCCTGAGCAAATTGGGAGCATGGGTACCTTGGGGGAGGGTTGAAGGGGAGGGGAGAGGCAGGGAAGGGAGCAGAGAAAAATGTAGAGCTTAATAAAAATCTATTTAAAAAAAGAAAATGAACTAGGGGAAACACTTTAGAACTATGTATCCTTTGATAAATGTGTGACAAATATTAAAATCTCCATACTATAGAAATAGTATTTATACCACATGCACGTCCAATCATAAAAGGTAAAAATCTAACTTAGGGAGCTTGATAGCAGCCTCTGATTTAAAAAAAAAAAAGAAAGAAATGTAAAGCTGACCATTTGGAAAGAAGTCTTAAAAACAAAAAAACAAGGTAGCATGAGCAGAATCATTAGAGGTTCCACAATGTTGTGGAAACAGAATTCCTAATCATTATTCAGCCAGTTTTATAAGTAAGCAAATGCCCGAGCAGGAAAGAATGAGTCTCAGAAAAGGGCAAAGTTCTGTCCAGAGTTGTGACAATATGTAAAGAACCTCTGAGACCTGCCTAGAAAGGAGAAAATATGCACTATACACAAGAATTAACTGAATATATTAGGTATATTTTATATAATGTATATTAAACATAGAATAATATAATATAAAATAATTAAATGTAAATAAAAGATGTTCAGGAAGAAACACAGATGCTAAACTTAATAGTAAAGTCTTAAAATAACCTATTTTAAATACACTAAAATATAGAAAATATCTAAAATAAAAAATTATAAGAATAATTTTCAATAAGTACATAATGACAATTGGGAGACAGAAATTCTAAAGAAGAAAATAGAAAGCTTGTAGTTGAATTGTTTAACATTTAAAATTTAAAAAATACTAAAATTGCTCAAAATTAGATTTAAGTTGACAGAGAAATAGCAAATTTGAGTACAGAATCATTAGATATTATATATTTATAATGTAGTTATGGAAATGATAAAAAATTGAAGAACCTTGAAGAAATATGGGATACTTTACTGACAGGCCAACATGCGTATAACAACACTATCAGGAAGGAGGAAGAGAACATAATAGAAAAAATATTTGAAAAATAATGGTGACAAAAGTATTGAGAAACTTGCTGTAAAGAATGTTTTACACCAAACTGGGTAAGAAAATACTTCAAGACAAAAATGAAGAGAATAATACTCAGACAAATCAGAGGCAAAGTGTTAGGCCAAATACAAAGAGAACCTTAAAATTAGCAAGAGAAATAGAACACGGAAACCACAACAAAATTAAGCTGTTATCTAACAATCTATTAACGATACAATGAGCTTTTGATTTTTGATCTTATTTATTTACTTGTCTTTTATAATTAAAACTTCATGAGAATAACTTGCAAAAAATGCTACATAGCAAGATTAGTAAAAACCAAAGTCTATACATTTCAATGAACTTTTGTCCAAAGTAAATGGGGAGGGAGCAATTTCCATCAGAAATCCCATGCTGGTAGAAGGAAAAGGTGCCAGTCATAGGGGCATAGGAACAACTTGTCTCCTGGAAAGAACTTTCAAGCATTACTAACAGTCAATGGGGGGTCAATGATATGGCAGGGCACCTTGACCAGGACTGCTTAAATGTGTATATCCTGGACTCCCTATTTAAACTTTGGTCTCATCTTGAAACCCCTAAGACAGACTTGGAGGTCTGCTGGATCTCTTTGCCTCTCTTCCCAGTATGGGCACATTTAATAAACCTTCTGCTTTCTACTTTTATTGGCTTACTGAAGACATATGCCAGCTGTAACTTGTTGCACAGGTTGCAACCCTCAAGTTAGATAACAGTTATAAAGTCAAGTCAAAGGACAGATTATCAGCATGACTAAATAAGAAAGGATATATTTGGATACCAGCTATGAGAGGTTCATTGTAGATTCTAAGACCTAAATTGTTGGGAAGTGAAAGGATAGAAAGTACATGTCAATAGTCATCAAAAGAGAGTTTTCAGTGATTTTGTTAATATAAAATAAAAGAAAACTTTCCGATAAAAATTATTATTATAGCTAAAGAATAGCATATTTAATGATAAATGGTCAGCTCTCAGAAAGATAAAACAGTTATAAACGTATACATAAAACAGGACCCTAAAGTATACAGAAAAGATGAATAAACAGTTCAATAATAATAATAATAATTGGAGAGCTTAATGCCTTACTTTCAATAATGCATAGCACAACTAGAAAGGAGACCAGCAAAGAAATGGAATAATTGAACAACACTGTAAAAACAAAAAAAGCTAGACATAAGAGATGTCTACCTAGTCGTCCACCCAGCAACAACAGAACACAAAAACTTCTAAAGTTAACTTGAAATGTTCTCTGGAGTAAATCATGTAACAAGCTGCATGAAAACCCTGTTGAACTTCAAATTATAGTATTAAGAATTATCACAAGTACTCACTCATAGGTGGTTTTTTAAACATAAAGCAAAGAAAATCAGACCACAAATCATCATCCCAGAGAACCTAGACAACAAAGAGGACCGTAAGAAAAACATACATAGATCTAATCTACATAGGAAGTAGAAAAAGACAAGATCTCCTGAGAAAATTAGGAGTATGGGGACCTTGGGAGAGGGTTGGAGAGAAGGGGAGAAGTAGGGAGGGGAGCAGAGAAAAATGTAGAGCTCAATAAAAATCAATAAAAAAAGAAAGTAAAAATTCAACCTATAGAGTGGGCAATGCATTTTCAAACCATGAATCTAATAAGAGTTTTTAGGAAAGATATGTAAATTCTTGGAATCTTGTAATAAAGAGACAAATAAGCATGTTTTAGATATTTCTCCAAAGCAAATGAACAAATAGTTGTTAAAATCACTCATCTCCATGGAAATTTAAGTCAAGGCTTCAGTGAGCTATCATGTCATACTGATTAGAAGGACAATAACAGTAATAGCAACAGTAATGAAGCAATAAATGTTAGCAAAAACGTTGGAAAAGCAAAACCGCCATGTGCTGCTGGTGGGAATATACACAGGTATAACTGACTTTGTAAATCTCTTTGGGCACGTTATGCAAGTCATCCAAATACCCTATCACAATGTGCAGTCAGGCATTATAGATGTTGGTAACTTCATTCTTAGATATTTATTCATTGGAATTAAAATATATGGGCACATGAAAATCTGAATCGGAAGATGTATAGCAGCATTATTTATATTGGGCAAAAGTAGGAACAAAACAAATGTTTATCAAATGATGAACAGATACATATATCAAGGTATTTCTATATAAAGAATTGCGCATTACTGTTAAAAATCGTTCAACCTTGAAAACTCTGTGTTAAGAGAGCCAGTCATGAACATCATATACTGTAAGATTCTATTTACATCAAATTTCCAGAACTGACCAATTCACAGAGGCCCCAGGGTGGATTCAGTTCACAGAGGCTGCAGGGGAGAGAGAATGTGGAAAGACTGCTAAGAGTATAAGGTTTTGACTTTAAGATTATAAAACTACCCTGCAACTGGATAGTGCTGAGAGTTGTCCAACTCCATAAGTATACTGAGATTGATCAAATTCTACACTTTAAACAGACATTTTGGTACAACCACTATATCTCAATGATGTTGGTAAAGACACAAAATATTGTTTCCCTTCTCCCATGTTCCTTTATTACTCTATATTAATCTCATTTGTGATTTTTTTCAAATTAATTTCAATAACCATGTTGTTGTCACTACCTTCTTTCTCCCAGCATTCAGTTTAGGTTTCCCCGCCTAGCTCTGTTCTACCCTATCAGGCCAAGATAGTTTTCTTTATTCATTAAGCAATCATATTCACAGAGTACAGATGGAAATCCCACATCATATATTTTTTTCTGCACCCCTCCCTTTCTCCCTCCTGCTCTTCTACCCTCTCCCCTCAGCCTCACACTCTCAATTTACTCAGGAGATCTTATCTTTTTCTATTTCCCATGTAGATTAAATCCATGTATGTCTCTCTCTTAGGATCTTCTTTGTTGTCTAGGTTCTTCAGGGTTGTGAATTGTAGGCTAGTTTTTCTTGGCTATATGTCTAAAAGCCACTTATAAGTGAGTACATATTATATTTGTCTTTCTGGGTCTGGTTACTTCACCCAATATGATGTTTTCTAGATCTAACCATTTGCCTGCAGATTTCAATATGTCATTATTTTTTCCACTGTGTAGTACTCCATTGTGTAAAAGTACCACATCTTCTTTATCCATTCTTCAGGAAAGGGGTACCTAGGTTGTTTCCAGGTTCTGGCTATTACAAATAATGCTGCTATGAACATAGTTGAGCACATGTCCTTGTGGTATGATTGAGCTGGGTCTTGAGATAGGTTGTTTCCTAATTTTCTGAGAAATTGCCATACTAATTTCCAAAGTTGCTGTACCAGTTTTCACTCCCACCAGCAATGAAGGAGTGTTCCCATTACCCCACATCCTCTCCAGCATAAGTTGTCATCAGTGTTTTTGACCTTGGCCATTCTGACAGGTATAAGATGGGATCTCAGAGCTGTTTTGATTTGCATTTCTGTGATGACTAAGGATGTTGAGCATTTCCTTAAGTGTCTTTCAGCCATTTTAGATTCCTCTGTTGAGAGTTCTCTTTTTGTAATAACTGCTTTTCCTCAGGGAAAACAGCTGAAGCTTCCCTTTGCCAGAAACATGAAAACTTAGATTTCTTTCTCTCTCTCTCTCTCTCTTTTTTTTTTTTTTTTGATTTTTTGAGACAGGATTTCTCCGTAGCTTTTGGTTCCTGTCCTGGAACTAGCTCTTGTAGACCAGGCTGGCCTCGAACTCACAGAGATCTGCCTGCCTCTGCCTTCCGGGTGCGAAAACCCAGATTTATTAAAGTTATACTTACTTGTTGTCTCATTCATTTATTCACAGATTCAAAACAGAAAAGTTTTAACCAAACACTAATTTGAGGTCAATGCATATGCTAAGGACCAAGGATAGAGTGGTGAAGGAAACAAGTCCTGGCTACTCACAAGGAACAATAGAGCCAAGTGGACCAGCAAATACCCTGGGCCTGTTTGAAAGACTGTGTGTCTAGTTCTCCTCATCTTACAGTCACAAACCGGTCACAAACCATTTTGACTGAGCCTCATCTTCCTTCAGAGATGGTGTTAACTAAACTAAGGACATAGAGAGTAAGATATCTAGTCACTACTAGGAACTAGAACCAAAAGCAAAGCCCTAAAGCAGAGTGAACATGGCCTGCATGCATTGTCAAAAGTTGTGGTTTCTTAGGCCCAACTTGGTAGTTCATTGCCTGGTTAAGTGGCTTAATGTCTCTGCCTTCTTTTCCTCATCTGGAAGTGGAATGAAAATATTTGTGGGAGGAATGTTGGACTTAGCAATGTCTGAAATTATTTGTTTCAACATTCTGTACTTGTTTTGTATACCACCCATACAAGTGAAAACCTTAAGATAGTCAGGAATTTTTATCTGACATGTTTGCCACTGTATTCCCATTTTAATGGTGCCTGGCTTATGGAGAGGACAAATAAAATTTCATTAACAGAATGAATGAGAATAAATGTTCAAGTATTTTTTTATTGGTGAAGTGCTATAAACCATTGTTGCCAATTCTTTCAAATTAAAGTTTCTAATGAAACCCCTTGTTTTCCATGTACAATGGTGCACTCTGCTACACTGGCAGGACTTCACATTGTAACCTTGCTTCTTTCTGTTCTATTTTAAAGGGGACATTTAACCTCCTCAGGCTTATTTTGTCCCATCTCTTTGACTCATCAGTTGGTTCTACAGATGCCATGACTACACGTTATGTACTTGCACTGACTTACAAATACAGGTTTTAGAAAATGAGAAAACTGAGGATCAGGAAACAAGGCAACTGGTCACGTGGTTGGTAAATTCCTAATGCCTACTAATTTGTAATGGGTATAGTTAGGCAGATTCTACAGCAGAAACAGATGGAGAGGAGACCCTGCCCATAAAGGGAAAACAGGCTCTCCATAGCAGCAGTTTGTCTCTTTATTTTGGGGCTGATGAAACCATGAAGGCAGCATGCCAGGGGCCACATGATCACTTTACAGAATGGAAACTGCTTGTTCACCAAGTTAAACTGTTTGTTTTTGTTTATTTAACAATGACAGGTCACCAGCTCCAAGCCACTTCTCTAGTACCTAGTTCTGAAACACCAAGATGACATGGGTACTTTCTTAGGTTTTATACTGTTTTAAATTCTGTTCACCTTTGTGTCTCTTTGTAATTTACAAAGAGAGATGGTTATTTGAAGAGCACAGAAAGTATTTATTCTCCATTTCTACCAAGGGAGAGAAATAAATAATCTGAGAAATATGGCTTAGCTATGAGTGGGAATTTCATCGCCAAGAGACTAGATGGATATTATAGAATCTTTGGTGTTTGATATGATTTAGTAGCATTTTAATGTAGGACTCAAAAGTTGTTCAGGGGCTGCCCTAGTCCTCACACTTAGGTGCTGTTTGAAAGATAGCACGGCTGTCCCTTCTGATAGAAGTTTCTGTCCTGCCCAATCCCACAGCCATTCAGTCCCCAAAAAAACACACAAAGGTCTACATTAATCATAAATTGGTTGGCCTATTAACTCAAGCTTCTTATTAACTCTTATAACTTATATTAGCTCATAATTCTTGTCTATGTTAGCCACATGGCTTGGCACCTTTTTCGGTGAGGCAGTCTCATCTTGCTTCCTCTCTGTCTGGCTGATGACTGCCGACTGACTCTTTACTCTTCCCAGAATTCTCCTGTTCTTGTTGCCCAGACTCTACTTCCTGCCTGGTTGCCCCACCTACACTTTATACCTGGCTACTGGCCAATCAGTGTTTTATTAAAACACAAGTGACAGGATATAGACCATTGTCCCACAGCATGTCCCTAAATAAGCACTTTTCTATTCCTTGAGAGTCAGTCATAAAAGGAAAAAAGAGAAGCAGCAACATTTGGTCAGATGCTGGGTAGAAAGCAGACATTTGCATAGGTTATGTGATCTAGAGATAGCGGTTTTTTGAAAGAGCTCTACTGCACAAATGAGGACAAGAGCATGCTGTTTCTGGGGAAATCGAATCAGAGGAGGCTTCCTGGAGGAGGTGTTGGCCTCATCCACGGAGGCCTACATAATGGCATAATGTTATGAAAGAGACAGTGGGTCAAGGGCAGGGTGAAGTGTTGCAGTTAGAAGGAGCGACCATGTAAGTAAAAGCAGAAGTCCTTGTAACGGCAGTTGCATTAGGAAGTGCAGTGTCTTCACACCACTGGAAGATCATATGGAAGAGGTTCTGGAAGGGGCGAACCTGAGAACTAGAATTAAGCTTGAATTTATGTGCTATAGACCATGTGGTTTTCACTTAGGCATTTAATAAAATGACAAACACTCAGGTTTGACCTGTAACTCCCGACTGAGAAGAATCTGAACTCAGTAATGATATCATTAATAAGCTCCCCTTGTGATGTAGCAATGAGTTAGAGCCACTCACATGAGTCATGAGTCGTTGAGAGCTGTTAGAGTGCATAGTTACAGAAGCAGATATTTTCGAGAGAATGCCACTGGGGTCCTGGGTGAGGATCAGGCAAGAAGCAGAAAGACTTGAATAAAGCAGTTATAGTTATTTTGAAGGCAAAGCTGCGTGCCTGTGGTGACTATTTCGGCTGTAAAATTAACAGATATTAGTCACTGATCAACTGATAGGAATGGTGGCAGGTGGGTTGCATTGAGGATGTGGAGTACATGAAGTCCAAAATGACTCAAATTTTCTGGGTTGAGTCACCGTAGATTGCTACAGAGACTACAGCCTAATGGGTAACTTTGGAATCAGAAAGACTTGAGTTCAAAGTATAGGGCAACCATTTACTGCTTGTGTGTCTTGGGCAGAATCATCCATGAGCTGTACCTCAACATTTCCTCCTATAAAATGGCAATAATGTTACATAGCTCGCTGATTTGTTCTGAAGATTAAAAAGAGATGATGTTTCAAAGTCTTCCAGCTGGCTCTTACAGGCACCTATTAAATGTCAGGTGTTACTATCGTGTTATTTATTGTAATGTATCCTGGAGTGAAATGCTGTCAGGGATTTTTAATCACTGCCAATAATCCCCCTTCCCACAATAAAAATAAGTCTGTTATTTGTGGGAACAGGATACTTTCCTTGTGTTGGAGTTTAAGAGATCAAAGTAACTTCTGTTCTGTTGTGGTTCAGTGATACAATAGACTTATTTTCCTAGCTCCTGTGCGTTCTTTGAGCCAGCATGAAGTGCCCAACCTTGGCTTCCTGGTTTAAAATTGAGATTGAAATCTAATCAACATTTCATTGTTAACAAATTGTGACTGCTCACATGGTGCTGTCTGTCTTCTTTAAGTTTCAGTGGCACAGAGACATGTGGCTGAACATTTTTCGCACTTTGTATGCCACGTTATCTGTGTTTCCCTGCCTCAGACAATGTCACAGCGGGGCTTTAAAGATAGAATCTTTTTCTAGTATCTCCACTGACTGCTGCTAAGTAGTGTCTGGCATAGGAGGCTGCATAATTGCTGTACAGTATGAGATTCTATAGACTATTTTCAAGGGGAAGTTGAAATGGGATGGTGAAAACAGGTAGAAGTTAAAATGTATTTGGGGTCTACAGGGCTCTTTCTCATGTATTGTCTGATGTAATTGTCACAATAAGCTTCTGAGTTTAGAATACTATGCTCCTCATTTTATAGTTAAAGAAACTAATCACATGACTAGTGATCAGGAATAGTGGCATTCAAGCTCAGAACTCTCTGTTCCTTAGACTTTACTCTTTTCTCCTTCAATCCTACTACCACTTATTCAAAATGTACTGAAGTTTGTGTTTCATTTGCCTTATCTGTGGATTTAGGATCTGTGGAGGCATACTGTCATTCAGAACAAATGTTACAGACCAGACTAAAGAGAGTGGTCCCTGGATCACTATGCTTTGTGTCTGACACACACAAGGGAGATCATTCACTGTTAACTAAGTTCCATCTGTCTTGGTAGCATTTACATTGCTTAATGCTTTTAATATTTTTTAGAAATTCTCTGGGATATAGCTGAGTGACTACATTATGTGGGTTATCATATAGAGTTTTTTTGCAGGTTCCCTGTTTCTTACTCACAGAGAACTTAAATTTAAGACTATAGCTCTTACTCCAAAACAGAACGCGAGCATAGGAATTGTAACACCTAAATTCTAGTGGCAGCTCTGCTTCTGGATAGCTGTTTATACTCATTAATTCTCTGTCCCTTTCTGGGCCCAAAATTTTACAATAGGTGTAGACAGAGTTGAACAAGGTTCAGACATTTCAGGACATTAAAGCATTTGGGGAAATTTGGGAAAAAATGGATGCTCAGTCCCCCCTGAAGTTTTTTAAATCAGAGTAAGAAGATTGGTTAATTTGAGGAAGCTCCCATATGAGTTTACTGTGTGGATAAGAGTTAAGAAAGACTGGACTAAAAGATTTTTTAATTGTTATGCAGCTGTGACGGTTTAGGGAGCCCATGCTATATAGCACAAGAAAGAAATTATGAAATCTGTAGGCCTGTCTTAGGGCTTTTGCTGCTGTCATAAAACACCACAACTAAAAGCAACTTGGAGAGGAAAGGATTTATTTTTCTTACACTTCCAGGAAACAGTCCATCACTAAGGCAAGTAAGTCAGGGTAGGAACTTAAGTAGGGTAGGGACCTAGAGGCAGGAACTGAAGCAGAAGCCATGACCGACTATGATTCACTGACTTGCTCCCCATGCCTTCTTCAGCCTGCTTTCTTATATGCCACAGAACCACTTGGCCAGGGGTGGTACCACCCACAATCAACTGGAACTTCTTTAATCAATCACTAAATTAATAATAAAAAAAATGCCTCAAAATCTTGCCTCCAGTTCAATCTCCTGTTCTCAGATTACTTTAGCCTATGTAAATCTGATATTCAAGCCACCCAACACACAGACACACACACACAAAAAAAAAAACCATGAAGTTAAAATCCTAGCTCTGCCCCTTACTGGCTATGTGATTTGAAGACATCACCAAATGGGTCATGTTCCTCTGACTCCCTCATTTTAAAAATAGAGATAGCCTATGTAGCCTACAGTAATAATGGTGAGAATTAAGCACTTTTGCTGATTCATAGCACATAGCAAACCCCCTGCAAATCACCTTATTATTATTCAAAATTAAAATGAAAGATGTGAGAAACATTCTAGTTCAGAAAGATTTAACATGTAAGCTGAAATTAAGTGCTTTATTTTTAATTGATTGCGTGCTTTCCATTTCCTGTTTCATTGGCAATGTATTCCGGAAATGAGCTATGGAAACAGATCTTGCCCTAAGATTTGATGACACTGCAGGAAACAATCTGGCTAATTCTACCATGGCCGATTGGCTGTGATGGCTGGAAAACTGTTGGGAAAAAATTGGCTCAAAGAAGACAGCAGATGTGGTTTGGGAAGTGCAAGGATATGACTATAATAAGCATTCATCTGTTCAGCCCCATTTCTAAGAGTAGTAACAGGAGAAACAGATAGATCTGTCAAATCGGCAAGATGTTGACATTACAGTCTTGCTGTCATCATTCCAGCTATCTTGATGTGTTTTTCAGTGCTTTAAGCTTTATGAAAATGGAAATAACCACAAAGACTGTAAATAGCTGATGCATAGTAGCAGGTAGTGTTTTTATTTACCTTTGTGTACTGTATAAAGCAGTTAGTATATATCACGCTTAAGGCTTAATTACAGTTTACAAACATAGATACCACCGTCCGATCTCTAGATTCCACAGTAAAATATCCAACATCATAAACAGTGAACACACCGCTTTAACCCAACCTGGCCCCTTCTACAGAATTTCCCTTGTAACATTTTGCACTTTTCTTAACCCTGATTGAGATTACAAAAACTCCCTGAATAAAGTCCAGTGCCTTTATCGTCCTTGCATAGCCATTATTCATCAAATTTATCTCATATAATGTGAGTTATTGAATAAAATTAATAGATAAATACATGAGTGAAGAGTATGATAGACCTCTTTTCTTTAATGATATAGTGTATGTGTAGATAAATTTCATACCATGTACAATATAGTGCAATTTAGATATGAAAACATCCAGAGTGGCTGAATAAAGATATTTATATATCCACCCTGTCATAAAAACAATGAAAATATAAGCAAAATATATTAGACTCAACCTCTTCAGAACTCTGCAAATAAAACAGACAATATAAGGACATTTATTCAAAAATGCTGTAAGTTCTCATCATAATAGAAATAATTAGACATTGATAACAGAAAGATAATTGGAAAATTCACAAGTGAATGGAAATAAACAGCATATTCCCAAATAAATGTGGGGTCAAAGAAGTAAACACGGGTGAGATTAGATACCTAAACAAGATGCAAATGAAAATGTGTCACACCAAAACTTAGAGGGAGATTCAAATTATTTATTTGAACAGTGAAAGTAGAGGTGACTTTAGAAAACATGTTTGAAAAAAGGATTAAGCATAATGTGGTAGTGCATGCCAGAAGGATGCACTAAAGGGGAAGGGAAACATCTGGAGAATCATGAGTTCCAGGTTTGGTCTGCACCTTGTGTTGGGAGTATGGCTTAGCAATAGAGAACTTATCAATCATGTATAAAGCCATTGGATAAATATTGCATTTTAATCGATATTTTAAATTCATTAATTTATTTTGTATGCATGGGTAGTTTGTCTGCATGTGTGCATGTTGTCCGAGCAGGTCCAAAGAGGACATCAGATCCCCTGGGATTAGAGTCATAGATGGTTGTAAGCCACCATATGGATGCTGGGAAGCAAACCTTGACCCACTAGAATACAAGCCAGTGCCCTAATAGCTGAACCATCTTTTCAACCCCTTTAATTTAGGTTTTTAAAAAGATCAACTAAAAAATACTAGCAAATTGAGTCAACCAAAAAGTAAAACATAGTACAATCAATGACAAGAAAGAATTTATCACAAGGTCCTAGTGAGCTCCATTTTACAAATGAAATCAACTAATGTGATGTACCATATTAAAAATAAAAGACAAGATTATAGGTATGTAATTCAGTGGAGAAGTACTTACTTAGCATGCATAAGATGCTGAATTCCACCTCTAGTAGTGTCAACAAAGCAAACTAAAATAATAAAAGATGAAAATACTAGAATTAAATAATTCTTAACAGATACAGAAAAAAATTATCTGAAGTTTAATGCCAACTTTTAATTAAACAGTCAGAAAACTAGGCATATAGATAACTTTCCTAACCTGATGGATGCTTTATGAAAGCTGCAAAGCTAATATCACACTTAATAATCAGAGACTGAAATCTTCCTATGTAAACTGGACACAATACAAAGAAGACTGACTGTTCTCTCCATTTGTATTTACCATTCAATTAGAGATGCTAATCACAGTGATTAGGCCAGAAAAATAAGTAACAAGCATCATGATGAAAGAGAACGCAGTAAATTATCCCTAATCACAGATATCATAATTTTACAGAGACTAATTTTAAGAAATTCACAGTAAACTACTAGAAATAATCCAATGAGCTCAGCCAGGTTGCAGAATAAAAGACTGACATCTGAAACCTAACTGCATTTGCATGCTCTGGAAAGAATAATCAGAAAATGAAGAGGCAGATCATTTATTATCATCAAAATAGAAAAATACAAATAAGCAAAAGAAGTACAGGATGGTCCACTGAAAATCACAAAACACTGTAGAAAATAATTTTGAGTAGAAATAAATGAGAAAGCATCCCATGTTCATGTTTCAAAAGACTTCATAGTGTTGAGGTGTTAATAATACCTAAAGAATGAAGGAACTCTCTAGCAAAATGTCAGCTAAGAATGAGGACAAAAATAGAATTTAAAAGGATGGTCAATATGATCAAACTCAATATATATATATATATATATATATATATATATATATATATATATATGGAAACTGTCACAGTGAAAGCTATTAATTGCATAGTGTGTTAATTATAATTTTAAAATCCTACCTGCCTTCTTATCAGAAGTTGAAAAACTGGCCATAAAGTTCTTAATAAAATATAAGAAGCATAGAACAGAAAAAAAAACAGTCTTCAAAATAACAAATAAGGAAAATCCAAATCCTGACCGGAAACCCTTACTATAAAGCTTTAAAAAATGTTTAAAATAAAATAATTTAAGGAAAATGAGGTGGGGAAAATTGAGATAAAAGTGGTTGGTTCTCTCTCTCTCTCTCTCTTTCTCTTTCTCTCTCCTCTATCCCCTCTCTCTACTCTGAATGTTAGCCTCTTAAAATTATTTGATTTTTAAAATTTATGTATAGGCAACAATTAACCAAATGGTAAAAAAATAAAAAAGGGCGATGTTCACATAGATAAGAACTCTATAAGTATCTGAAAATAAATCTCTACATTTATGGTCAACTGATTTTTAACAATGTTTGTCCAAACTTTGGTGGTGGATGGACTATAACTCAGGTCTGACCGGTCATAAAGCCATAATGTGCTAACATTACTGGACCTAACAAGGAAAACAGCTATGAGACTTTTGTCTTTCACCTTGAGTCCACAGTCATTGGTGTGCTTGCTCAAATGAGTCCAATTCTCAAAGCATCTCAAAATCCTATTTGGGGGCAAGAATGGAGAGGAGGAAAGAGGAGAGAGGCAGCAGGAGCGAAACATCTAAGTCCTAAGTGTCCCTGTGTCCAACTTCCCTCAAGGTTGACCTGGCATTTTCAGGCTGACAGTTTCTGACAATACACTTCTATTCAATTAGGAGTGCAGCTTAAGTAAGCATGTAAACCAGGGCAGTTGGGGAGAAACATGATGCACTTGTTCTCAAAGCAAACCTTTGTGCTTGGGATAGAGTGCTACTAGGAAGATATTAAAAGGTTTCAAGTTCTTATTTAATTATTTATTATTATAATCAGAGGAAAGAACAAATGCATAGCAATGAGCGAATGAGTGCTAATGTGCTCGAATTAAAGAACCAACAATATTATTAATACCTTTTCACTGAGACTACTAGAATTAAAGGTCTGTGAGGGCTTGAAACTTTGGTCTGCTTTAGCTTGTTGCCCTACCCTCCAAAACCTAGAATGGTACCTGACATGTGCTAGGTATGGTGCGATATTTCTTTATGATTGCATGAGTCTACTTGAAGCCAACAATACGTTAGAGCTCAACATTGTCCTAAATTTGGGAGCTATTATGCACTTCAATTTTGATAACATTTTCACATACATCCTTCAACAATATTGTTATGTTGGGCTCTTTGTTTTAATTTACACAACAGAATTTAAATGCACCAAGTTATTAGCTAGGTGTTTGAAATCTTAGTGTGGAAGATTTACCTATGAGGTTTCAGTCAGACCTTGTCATCGCTGTCTTGTATTTTACTGAATTTATATGCCATAATTTCATCTCCCTTTTCTCCTGGCAGTCGATACTTGGCATTTATGTGTTTATAAACAAAGCTACTATGAGCATGCATGCATGTACCTCCTGGAGTTTCAATCTGGAAGAAGGAACTGCAGTCAGAATTTTTATTTTCATCTCCCAAAATTTAGTCCGTGAGTCAAAACTACAGCATGCCCTTAATTCACACTAAGATAGAATCAGTGGGAGAACTGCTATCGAAAATATTTTGAGAACTGAGTAGAGGAGATGGGATAAGGGAAAAGGGAGAGGAGAAATTTGTCTGCTGAAACCTGCCATTTCTCTAACCTTTAATCAAAGTGTAGTCCATAAAAATCCAGATTCTAAAATCCTCTTCATTATTTTTCTCCCCTATGTTCTCTTAGTAATTTAAAGATCATTTATTAAGTTCATATCTACTTAGCAAAATGGTGATTGTTTGAACCTTCTTTTGAATACACATTTGGTTGGATGCTTTAAACAACCAGTATAGTTTAAATTTTGATGTGGATAAAAATGTATATTTTTTAACTTTCTAATAAAAATACAATACTTCTCCTTATAACAAAACTGAAATGTGCAGTGCTGTAGTAACCCTAGATAGAATTTGCATAGCACAGCTTTCAAACTTACCTTTTTTACTGATTTTTATTGAGCTCTACAGTTTTCTCTGCTCCCCTTTCTTCCTCTCCCCTCCCCTTCCCTCTCCCATGGTCCCCATGCTGCCAATTTACTCAGGAGATCTTGTCTTTTCTACTTCCCATGTAGATTAGATCTATGTATGTCTCTCTTAGGGTCCTCATTATTGTCTAAATTCTCTGGGCTTGTGAATTGTAGACTTGTTTTCTGTGCTTTATGTCTAAAATCCACTTATGACTGAGTACATATGATATTTCTCTTTCTGAGTCTGGGTTACCTCACTTAATATGATGTTTTCTAGAACCATTCATTTGCCTGCAAATTTTAAAATGTCATTTTTTTCTGCTGTGTAATACTCCACTGTGTAACTATACCACATCTTGTTTATCCATTCTTCAGTCAAGAGGCATTTAGGTTGTTTTCAGGTTCTGGGTATGGCAAACAATGCTGCTAGGAACATAGCTAAGCACATGTCCTTGCGGTACGATTGAGCATCCTTTCGATACATACCCAAAAGTGCTATTGCTGGGTCTTGAGGAAGGTTATCAAACTTACCTTTATACACATTGAATGGCACCTCTCCTTGTTTTCTTTTGTTTGTTTGTTTCGTTGTTGTTGTTTAAATCGCCTTGGCTGTCCTAGAACTCACTTTGTAGACCAGGCTGTCCTTGAACTCACAGAGATCCACCTTCCTCTGGATCCTGCGTGCTTGGATTAAAGATGTGTGTCACAACGTCAGGCCTGAACTCTCTTTTCTTACAGTCTTCTTTTAAAAAATTACTCTACTCATCTGTTTTATGTATGTTTTCCACTTTGTTAACGTGACATGGAACTTGTATCTAAAGCAGACATTACTATTGTCACTTATACTTATACCCTTAAAATATAATCCCATCTCTCATGTCTTCTTATATGGAGCAATCAGAAATCATTATTTGCTATATTATTTTACTTTTCTTTGGCTCTTGAATTTCTGCTCTAGTAGATGGTGAGTTGCAAAAGGGAAAGAACATATACTAATCACCACTATAGCTCTATATTTTAACTTTGTGACTCACTCATGGGTCAGTTATCTAGTCTACCTATTTACCTGTTTCCAGCTTCCAACCATATTACACAGTTTGCCAGTCATATTACATAATTTATCAGTAATTAAGAATCTTCTTTTTGGAGTCGGACATAGCAGATATGGAAGCTTGGCAGTTCTATTTACTAGATTATGATTTTGCATAAATGTGTTTAATTACTCTAAGCATCAGAATATGAAGGTGATCTAAAGTCACCCAGAAAATTTGGGAGGAAAATTCAAGGCGATGATACGTATGAAATGGTCTGACATGTTGACTACCTAACTACATGTATTTTTTTATTTTATTTTGCTTGTATTAGTCAGAGAGGCTTTAAAACAGTGAAAAGTGGAGGAAGAAAATTATGAAATTTTTCTTCTGCTTCTTTCTGGAATGAGAATGAAGGCACAATATTTAATGACATTTTTTTAACATTTTTTTTTATTGATAAAAGAAGAAGAAAAAAAAAACAAATTTCCACCTCCTCCCAGCCTCCCCTTTCCCTCCCCCTCCTCCCACTCTTCTCCCCCTCCTCCCACTCTTCTCCCCCTCCTCCCACCCCTCTCCCCTTCCCCCCACTCCTCTCCCCCTCTCTCTCCAGTCCAAAGAGCAGTCAGGGTTCCCTGCCCTGTGGTAAGTCCTAGGTCCTCCCCCCTAGGTCCATATCTAGGAAGGTGAACATCCAAACTGGCTAGGCTCCCACCAAGCCAGCAGATTGCGTAGGAGCAAAACTGCGTGCCATTGTCCTTGGCGTCTCATCAGCCCTCATTGTTCGTCATGATCAGAGAGTTCAGTTTTATCCCATGCTTTTTTGGTAATAGTCCAGCTGGCCTTGGTGAGCTCCCAGTAGATCAGCTCCACTGTCTCAGTGGGTGGGTGCACCCCTCGTGGTCCCGAGAACCTGATAGAAGAGAAAGTGGGAAATACCCTACAACAGATGGGCACAGGAGATCGCTTCTTAGGTATAACCCCAGAAGCACAGGCATTAAGGGCAACATTGAATAAATGGGACCTACTAAAACTGAGAAGCTTCTGTAAAGCAAAGGACACTGTCACTAAGACACAAAGGGAACCTACTGACTGGGAGAAGATCTTCACCAACCCCGCAACAGACAAAGGTCTGATCTCCAAAATATATAGAGAACTCAAGAAACTAGACTTTAAAATGCTAATTAACCCAATTAAAAAATGGGGCACTGAACTGAACAGAGAATTCTCAACAGAAGAACTTCAAATGGCCAAAAGATACTTAAGGTCGTGCTCAATTTCCTTAGCAATCAGGGAAATGCAAATCAAAACAACTTTGAGATACCATCTTACACCTGTCAGAATGGCTAAAGTCAAAAAAAAACAAGGATAGCCTTTGCTGGAGAGGCTGTGGAGGAAGGGGTACCCTCATCCATTGCTGGTGGGAATGCAATCTTGTTTAATGACATTTTAACCAATACAGTGAGTGATGTTCGTTGTGATGGGCTGAGTTGTGGATTTGAAATGGGCTCTTTTCCTTTGAAACATGTGGCTCTTCAATCCTTGATTCTATTTACAGTTTTAGTAATGGCATGAAATGGGGGCTTTTGAAAAAGAATACAGGACACCATAACTAGCTGTTTGATATTCATATTTAGAGCACAAGTATTTTAAATTCATTCTGCTGTACGCAGGTCTTGAATAAAGGTTAGTATTCCTGTCCTGGAGACTTAGAAATTGTAGCTGAAGTTGTCTTTGCTTATGCTTTGCCAGGGCTGCTCCTTAGAAGTGGAGGGAGAAGTTTGAATGCTTTTCTGGATTCTAGGGACTATGCTATGCAGGAAACCAGAGCGCCATTAGTAGAAAGCAAAAGAGAGGAGTGAGAAGAATTTGGGGAAGGAAAACTATTTAGATAAACGTGGCTTGGTATCAAAACATTTTAACCTTGTCATTTCTTACTCTTCCTTGTTTCCACTGTACAATAACTATGCTAATGAGAGAACAATCTTGTTTTGGTTACTTGTTATGGGGTGATGAAACCACTAAGCACAAGAAGTAGATTCCAATTATGGCTCATTTTCCTTCCTTTTTTTGGTAGACACGTACTGATGAAACATAGAAGTTGTAGTCCTATGGCTCAGAGTGTGGACAACTGTCATCTATCTGAGGCACAGTAGCATAGGCAAATGTGCCTCTGGCACAGCAATTCGGTTCCTCTTTGTTACAGAGCAGGGCCAGGGACATGGACCTGTGATGCAGAGAGGCTCAAAGGAAAGCAAAGGAATTGATTTTAAAGACCAATGGAAACTGGTGATATATTAATTTATCTTTCACTTGTATATTAATTTCAAGAGCAACTCCCACAGTTGATTCATGTTGTCACATATAGCAATAACCCAGTACTACCAGTGACAATGTTCCTGTTTTACAGGTAAGACTCCAAGAGCTAACATCCATAAAAATTCTTCTGGTATTTGATATGGTTTTATCATAGGTCTCCCTTTGGGAGAAGTAAGATAGAGGGTTGAGTTCATGTCATTTAATGACCAAAAATGTCTGAGCAATATATTAAGTTGTTACCTTTACCTCAGATTTCCTGACCTCTTCCTTCCCCCTTACAAATTCAGAGGTCCTGAGATTGACTACTCCCAGAGAAAATTGTTTAATCCCTTGGCAGGATCCACAGGGTTCTATCAATGCCATGCGAAACCTTACAAACCCGTGCTCAGGTAAGGTCTCAAAAAAAGCTAAGCTTCACATGAGCGATAAATAGAATGATGCATAAAATATGTACGGCTTCTCCTTAAACCAGAGAATTCGCCTTGAGTTCTGCCACCCACTGACATGTGCTGCTTTGTTTTGTGTGTGTGTGTGTGTCTTTTCAGTTTGGACAGCGCCAGGGACCACGTTTTACCCATCGACTATTACTTCCCACCCCAGAAGACCTGCCTGATCTGCGGCGATGAAGCTTCTGGCTGTCACTACGGAGCCCTCACCTGTGGCAGCTGCAAGGTCTTCTTCAAAAGAGCCGCTGAAGGTAAAAAAGCTCTTACCTCATTCCTGATATTTGCCTTCTTCTTCTGCCTCCAAGAGAGGGACAGCAGCCTTCCAGGGTTTTCGGGTAATCCCAGGGACTGACTTATTAGCAAGAGCCCTGTCGTAGAACCTATAAGAGCAAAGAAGCAAATGGTTCTCTTTGCTGAGCTCTGTTGGCTGCCCTGGTTGGACTAGCAGTGTTGATGATGAAGGTGGTCCGAGCTGGTGCTTGGTGTGCAGTGGATCCTAGGAACGAAAGCAAAATTAATGATTTGACAAATTAAATTTCCCTCCTGCTTGTTTTCAACAAGTGAGGGGGAAATGGCCTTATTAGAGAGGTTACAAGTTGAGAAACCCCAACTGAGTCCGCAGGCTGTTCTATGTAGTGAATGCTAGATTGTTTCTAGCTAAAGCTTCCTGGCTTTAACCCCAGAGAGGAAGTGTGTTCACTGTTAGGCAGACCGTCAGTGTCTGCACCTGCTCCCTTTTGCTTGCCACTCTTTGGGGCCTATCTTTGCCATAACAATTCCAAGGTAGATAAAAACTCAGAGGGAAACAACAGTTTTATTTTCCTCATCAGAGGACTGCCTTCAGGGCGTGACAGTTGGTCCAGAATCCCAAGATAAGTTGCATTTTATATCTGACTATGTGGGATGAAGCCTACTTGTTATCTGCATAGATTTCAAATGTGCCTAGCCTACATAGCCTAACAGGAACTCCTGATCTAGACCCTCCCTCCTTAATCACTGGGGCTTAAGGCTTCTATTCACACACTCAAAGAGACACTGGGAAGCTGCCCCTACATGGTCTAACTGTGGCAGCAGACCCAGTTTTAAATACAATTTGAAGCCCTGCCCTGGTTTCCCACAAAGGAGGAGCTTCCTGCCAATGAGTTTTTCCTTCCTTCTGCCTGGTCTGGAAGAGTTTAATTCTAAGTCAGAACCTAAACAGAGAGTCTTGGCTCATGCAAATGAACCATCTGAAAAAAAAAAGGCTTTCCTGAGGAATATACTGAGCACAACAGAAGCAGCAGTGAATATTTGGCAACTACAGGAAAAGTAGAAAGTAGATACCCTTAGACTGCTCTCCTCACTGATAGTCAATCATGCTAATGATTTTAGTTGCAGCATTTTAGCGGGTGGGCGAAATACACTCCAAACAAAAAGCTATCATTTTCTTTTCTTCCATTTCTCAAAAGTGTGAGGAGGTGACTCGCATTTGTGATTACTGAAAATGGGCTGCAGGTTTCAACTTTACTCCCACATGGAGAATTGCTGCTGTCAATAAATAGCCTAGCATGAGATCCAAGGTCCTAGGGCATAAGCCTAGACATTTAGAAAGAGCCTTAAAGCAGCACCCCCTTTCTCAACAGTACCTAGGCAAGAACAGCTATTAGAAAAAGAAGTGGAGGCATGTTCCAAGGACTTCAGATCACACCAGCTTCTCCAGTAAATCACGCCTGCTTTCTAATTCCCTGTCACAGATCACCCTGGTTTCCCACCAGGGAATGAAGCAGAGTAGCATTCTAAAGCTACTGTGGCAGCAGGCCCAGGGCACTATAGTAGGAGCCATACCAGATGGAAAATGAGTTCAAGTGAGCAAATGAACAATTCATAGATTATATCATTATCAGTGCCACCTTTGGGTCTTAGAAGTCAAGGTGACTAAATGATTGCTTTGAACAAACAGAAAGATCGTCTATATTGTAAAAGGAAAAAAAATTGAGCCATATCATACTACCCTGCATAACAGCTTTCTGGAGAATTTAGAATTAAAGGAAGAAAGAAGGCAGAAGGGCAGCTGCCAGGACTTCATGACAGCATCTCTACCATCATGTGGATTCTAGACTATTTGACAGCAGAAAAGGCAAGCAATGTGGACCGGAGGGGATTATTCAATGTTCAGAACAGAGAAATCCAGCATGGTCTTAAAAATGATTCAGACCCTGGAGTCACTCAAATTCCTATAACTCAGTGATATTTTATTTAAGAAAATGAGGATCACCAAATAAAACAACTATTTGTTTTATCGTTTTATTTTGCTAGCAAATTATCATGCAAGTTTATTTCACCATTTTTCCATAACACAAATTAAATGCAGCGCAACTGTTTAAAGACCATTTTTTACACAGCACAAGTTTATGCATGAGAAAACACTGAGTGGAGAATGTGCTCCATGCAGAAATTCTGACATGGAGCAAATTGGCTACTTTATTTTTTAGTTATTTTACTATTTTGGAGTATTTCCACACACAAGTACTGTATTTATATCATTTCCACTCCCTGCCCTTCCCTCTCCTGCTCCTTCACACTCTCCTCTCCCAGTCCCTTTGAACTTGATGATTTAATTCCTATAGCATGAACACACACACACACACACACACCAACAACACCACACACTGTCATAATACAGCCAACCATATGTTGATCATATGGATATATATTTAAGAATGACCACTTTTTGGCTGCAAAGTGTAGTGGCACATCCATTTAATCCCAACACTTCAGACATAGACGCAGGGTTATTCTAAGCCAGTCTGATCTACATAGTGAGTTCTGGAATAGCCAGGAAAGCTAAGTAGAGAGGCTCTGTCTCAAAAATACCCCCCCCAAAAAAATGACCAGTTGAGATTGGATAATCTATCTCCCCACTCCATTTCCTCTTGTGTTCCTGCTACTCCCTCTCAAATTCATGACTTCTTCCTCTTGAATTATATTGCTCTTTTTATATGTGTTTACAGCTAACCACTTGAGATTGGATAACCTATCAGAAAGCTAGTCCCAGAGAAAAATGAATCTTTTTCTCTCCATATCCATTAATTTATTAGTGAGGTTGAGGTCTTGTGAGATTTACTCAGTCCACACTGAGAGGACAACTGGTGTTGCCATTGAACTGGTCTTGATTAAGCAACCATATTGTTGAGATTTCATGAGTGTAACTTCCCTGTAAAATACAGAAGACATTATCTCACAGAAGATGTCCTACCCATATGGCTTTAACTATTTTTCTATTTCCTCTTCTTTGGTGCTCACTGAGTCTTGGGTGCAAAAGTTGTGTTGTATATTTGTCAGTTGGGGTTGGGCATGCCCAGATCAGTTGATCTTTGCATTTTGACCAGTAGTGACTTTCTGTAATGATTTCACTCTACTGCAAAAAAAAAAAGTTTTTTTTAATTATTTTTTGAATGCAGAGTGAGAGTTACACTAATAAATGGGTTAAAAGATAGGTATTTAGAAAGCAACTAAAAATTATAGTTGTTTATCAAGGTAGTAGGTTCTCCTCTAGGGTCCCTAACCTCACCATCCACAGATAATTAGCCAGGTTTGCAGTACCAGGCATAGATGCCCTCCTGTTAAGGGTACCTTAAATCCACTTTGATGGCTATTGATTACCCTCTCCCAAGATAAACATCATTATTGCACCCTTGAGGATATCATTCTGTTCTGGTCATTGTTGTCATGCAAAATCCTTACAGCTGGGTAGTACTATTGATTTCTTTGCTCCCTTGGCAGATTGCATAGCTAACTCCTTTGGATACTCTGAGGGATACCTCTCAAGGAAGAGGCTTTCAGGTCATTGCCAGCTCAATTCTTCCAAGTCATGTGCCCTGTGTGCATGGTGTCTTTTGCAAAAGAGACCTACCATCAATTTCTGGTAGGGAGCCAATGGCAATGACAATTACCTATATTATTTTGAGAATCTTTTCAGCTCTTCTGACCAACAACTCGAAGGGCAGGTTCCCACGCCTAGACTGAAGATTTTGTTAAATAGTCTATGGCATCTTCCCATGTCTTACAGAGCTATGGGAAATAAATATTCTCAACTTTTTTGGTTACTTTAGAATGTGGGTACCAGGTTTCAATTCTCAGTCTTTTGAAAGATACTAGAAAGGTATATTAGGGCTAAACAAAATAAGACAAAAATTATTACTATCACAGCACTCAAGAGGATTTGTAAGTTTGAGGCCAGCTTGCTCTATACAATGAGTTCTAAGCCAGTCAAGGATACTTAGTGAGGCCCTATTTCAAAAAACATTACTATTAATAATTACCATTGCTAAGATTTCTGTTCCTCCCGGGAAAAGATAGATGGCTTGAATTTCCTAGCATCGTTAGCCTATTTGAAAGCAGGAGGCTATCTTATTACTCCAAAAGAATATTTATTAATATTAAATATTTTAGTAGTTATCTCTAGTGCCTATGTGAAGATGTTGAAATATGGAATTCTACATGCCTTGGAGAGAGTAGGGTCATAAATATTTCTCTTCCTCATTCATTGTCAGTTAACTCTGAGTATTCAGCATGTTGACTATCACTTCATACACAGTTTTTCAAAGATCGCTGGACTGGGCACAGGTACAAGAGTTAAAAGCCTGGCATGTCAGACAAAAATTCATTTCTAGCTTTGGTGGTTCATAAAGTATGACGTTTTAAAGCTGTCATGGGTAGGGGGCTCTGCACAGAGTTGATTGTAATCTGGCCAGGATTTCTTGTTGGAAAGGAAGAGAAGGGAGAGCCCCACATTTTCTCATTGCTGTCAATACTGAGGGTTAAGCAAGAGGCAGGCTGAGCAGGGAGGGCTCCATATATTCTTGAAAGAATAGACCCTGGAGATAAAATCACTAATGTTTAATTAGAGAGAACAGTGAAATAGTGGAAGCCATGTGAGCACAAAAGCAGAAGTGGAAATGTTTGAAAATGGTCTGTGAGTTTGAAATAGACATTAAAAAAATGTGTTTGTCGGTGGATAAGGTAACTGCGAAAGTGAAAGGGAAGGCATGTTGAATACTTACGAGACCAGGAAGTCAAAGCAAGTTTCTGCCTTTATATGGACTTCAAAGGATGTGGTTGGGTAGCCTTAGACAAGAAATGCCCCCCCCCCCCCGCCTTTTACATTTTAGTTTTCTGTGAAACAACAGATGTTTTTAGAAATGCCCTTCCAGGGGCTGGAATGATGGCTCAATTGATAAGAGATCCTATTTCTTTTATCAAAGACATGAATTCAGTTCCCAGCACACATGTCTGGTGGCTCACTACTGTCTGTAACTCCAGCTCTAGGAACTTCCCGACCTTCTTCTGGACTCCACGGCCACTTTCACTCATGTATAGCTACCCCCGTGCACACAGACCTATGCATAAGGAAAAATAAAATACGTTTTTGGATCAATAAATGTTCTCCCTGCTTAGAGGTTTGTGACAATTCTACAACTTATAAACATCACTATTGTTTCAGAAACACAAACACATTTTATACCTGTATGTGCTTGGAGTTCGATTTCCTAGCAGATAGTAAACTCAAGACCCGGATCAATAAAAACTCAATCTTCAAGCAGGGCCAGCAAGAGCTGAGAGAGTACATGTGGCAAGGCTGGGTTAACATCCAGTGCTGAGGTTCTCCTTTGTGACCATGGCTGACTAACTTCCTTTCTTTTCCATTTTCTCATGTGGCACATCAGGATATGAATCCCTATCTCTATTATCATGTTTCAAAGAGGGTTAATTAATTCATTATGCACATTATGTACTTGAGAATTTACTATTTTTCAGACATTTTCTAGTAAAACATTTGAGAGTGCACATCCATTTGTTTTGTACACATGGAGCACTGTTTGGTACACATCATAAAATTGAAACTGTAGTTTACATTCTGAAGTCAAGGAATTACACCATCCTCACTGGTGTTTACAATAGGTCTCAATTTAGTTTCCTTGGCAAATTTTATATAAGTATGGCTTTGATTTTCTCTCTTGCCCCAGGTTTTTGCGAGGGGAGAAACATAAGTGAACCTTTATTGAACTCATTCTGTCCTTTAAATCCACTTTCCCACCTCAACTCATGTGGTATTGAATGTTACCTCATTTGGAGTTTTATAGCAAGTTTTTCATGTACGATAGTGTCCACTTCACTCCCTGACTCTTTGAATAATGTTTCCCAGGGGCAAATTAATTCAGCTAAAAAAAATCAGTTTGTAGCAAAGATTTGATGGCGTATTGCGGGCCAAACAGGTGACTGATCCTGGCTTGGTGAGTCCCAGAAATCTTCCTACAAAGTTATGTTTATCTTTTTATTTCTCTTTTTCTTACATGTTACTGCCAGCCTTCAGATGAGAGGCAGATTTTTTTATATAAAAGGACAGGTAATAAATAGTTTAATTCTTACAGGTAACATGGCCTCCATCTCAACTATTCAGCTTTGCCTTTGTAGACCTTATACAAGCTAATGGGTGTAGCTGGGTTCCAATAAAACTTTATAGGCACTAAAATTTGAATTTCATTTAATTTTCACATGCCATTAAGTATTCTTTTTCTTTTCGTGTTTTTGAGATTCTCAACTCTTCTCCTAGATTTGGCTATTGACTGCAGTTTGTTGACTCTTGCTTCAATTGGTCGCTCATGGACTTGCAAATGTGCATAAGTAATTAGGATCTTGTCTAACCTCCTTATACTTATGTAACAATTCAGAGTACATTTTTTTTAAAAAAAATCACCTCAGTTGGCAAAATTTTATAGAATACTTAGTATGGTAGGTTCCTTGCTTTGTTACTAAACAGGAAAAAATAAAGTTTGAAATTCTAGAAGATTTTTTTTTCATTTTATTTTACATTACAACACAGTTCTTCCTATTCCATCCCCATATTTTCCCCCCAAACCCATCCCCATCCACTCCTCCCAAAGGATAAGGGCTCCCATGGGGAGTCAAGAAATTCTGGGACATTAAGTTGGGGCAAGACCAAGCCCTCCCCCCCCGGATTAAGGCTGATCGTGGCATTCCATCATAGGGAATGGCTCCGATAAGCTAGCTCATACACAAGGGATAGATACTGGTCCAACTTTCAGGTACCTCATAGATAGTTCAAGCATTACCACTGCCTCACACATATGAAGGCCTAATTCAGTCCTGTGGAGACTTCACAGCTGTCAGTCTAGAGTTCATGAGTTTCCATGAGCTTGGTTCAGCTTTCTCTGTAGATTTCTCCATCATGATTTTGACTTCCTTTGCTCATATATTTCCTCTTCCTTCTCTTTGATTGGATTCCCGGAGCCCAGCCTAGTGTTTGATTGTGGATCTCTGCAGCTGCTTCTGTCAGTTGCTATATGAAGACTCTGTGATGATAGTTGGGGTATTTATCAATCTGATTACAGAGGAAGGTCAGCTCGGACGCTCTTTCCACTATTGCAAGAAATCTTAGCTGGAGTCTTCCTTGTGAATTCATGGGAATTTCCCTAGTACCAGGTTTCTCTCTAACCCATAGTGGCTCCATCTATCAAGATCTCTTTCATTGTTCTTCCCCTCTGTCCCTTTCCTCCTCAACCATCCCACTTCCTCACGTAGAAGATATTTTTTAATGAGCTATTTGCTCACTCCATCCTATATACTACTCAGAGGACAAATTGAAATTTTTTTCACATTTTTTAAACATAATCTTCTGTATGACTATGAAACACATATATAATATGAGCAAGATATATATATATACATGTATATGTATACACACATATGTGTGTGTGTGTATGTGTATGCTTCAATATAGTCAATATATTCTCCAAAAGGTACACAGAAAAGGAAAAGGCTGTAGGAATTATCTGGTACCAAATATTATGGGTGGAAAAACTAACTCCCAGAAGTAAAAGCTGAATGGCCTTCTGAGTTATGGATCTGTCATATAATACTCTATGAAGCTCTGACTTCACAAATCTTCTGGCTTAATTTTGAGTTTCCCCATAAAAAGACTAAACTATAGGTTTACAGAGTAAATAATTTTGCTGTGCTACTCAGTTCCTACTAAGTCTCTTGCAGTGCCAAATTTACAAGCCATGCAAAGATTTTTCCACTGATGATTTGTAGTAGCCTATGTCTGCCTGATTAAAGAATGTTCATTTTTAACCATTAGTAACAAGAAATTGCCGTAGCACTTATACCATTATTTAAATATCTGTTGTGTTTACATGACATTTGCTAAAGTAAGATTTCTTTTGTGTATTACCTCCTTCTCTCATATATAAGTAAGTTCCTGGTCCTTTGTCACCTTTTATTGCTTATGCATATGCTATGGATGGAAGTTTATTCAATCCCTCAGGAGAATCTTCTGGTGACTATCAAACATCATGCTGTTGGTTCATTTTCCTAGCTGGTTTCTATTGCAAAGTAAGTGTCTCTTTAGACATAGCTGTTATGTCTGTCTTCTTTGAGATCTAGTCCTATAACAAGGAACATACTGACCCTTAGATAACTGGCCCCTGCAAGAAGTCATTATGACTTTGTGATAATGAATATGTGTGAACATTTTGAAGCCAGTTATTTGGGTGTTCATGTTCCCCTTCGGTCCATTCTTGGCAATATAACTGTTTTAAGCCTACAAGAGAGACAGGTGAGCTTTGTTAACTGAAAATCTACAAAAATAAATAAATAAATAAATAAATAAATAAATAAATAAATAAAGTTAAGGAATCCATGAGCCAGGTGTGGTGGTGGCTCATGCCTATGATCCCTGTTTGAATGAGGCAGAGGCAGAGGCAGGAAGGTTCACAGAAGTTCAAGCAGGCTGGTGTGGGTTACATGTTAAGTTTCAGATCAACCTAAACTATATAGCAAAACACTAACCAAAAAACTGGGAGAAGTAAACAATTCTTTATAAAGGGGACAAGGACTAGATTTCTCAGTCCTCTCCTTTCCATCTGTGCTGTGATTGCTGAGACCCTCTAGTGAAATCTTAGTAACTCCTGTCTAAACGAGTGTCTGTCTCTTTGGAACACCCCCCAAGAGTAGGCCTAGTGCTCAGTCTACTCAGTCATACAGTCAATAAGTGTTTGCAAAATACTTGCTATATGTATCAGTAAAAGGCTCACTTCCTCGAGCCACAAAGCCTGTTTTCTTCATTTGAGGAGCTGGAATTTGAACATTGCTCTGCCTGGGTGAGAGTCACCACTCATTTTAACACAGCAAAACTTCCCCCACAGACATTTAAATATATTGAACCAATGCAGAAAGTAATGTCATGGCTAAGGAAACAAGCAAAGCAACAGTGAGAAATAACAAAATAATCTAGTAAAACTGAAAGATGTTAGGAAAGAGTATTGTGGAGAGAAAACAAAGAGCCACCCAGTAGTATGGGTATCACAAGAAGAAGCGCTTTCCTAAGTGCTGCAAACCTGAAACAGCTGGTGTGTCATTAGCAATTCTCTTCATTAGAAGGGACACGTGGGCCATCATCTTTCTACCATCTCATATGCTTCAGAAGTTAGAGCTCTACTTCTGATGAAGCCAAGCTGGGTAAATCTTAAGTCACTCTTACCATGCAACCACAAAACAGGAAGCACAGTTTACCATCTGTGCTCATGTGAATTTTGATCTTCATTACATAGCTAAGAGGAGAGCTCAGAGACAGGATGTATGTATATAATAGACACATGGGTCCTTGGCCCTTTCCTCTGAGCTGTCCCAGAGGAACACACTGCTGAATTTTCCATCAGACTAGGAACAAGAAAAATTCATTTTCCTCCTAATTTATGTCAGGAAACACAGAACATTCTCTTTTAGAAAGCTAAAAACAGGGATAAATTATTGATTTTTCTTTCTCATACTTTTGAAATTCTATTTTTCCTTCCTCTCTTGGGATATGTCATTGTGCGAATGGACCTTGGTTTCACTGTGGTGTCTGCATGAGGAGCCTTGAAACTGGGAACCTCTAACAGCTTCTTAAGTTAGACAGGCACATTCCACCAGATCACAAACTGGCTCATTTTTCTTCAGGCTAATTGAGGCAATCACAAGTTTTTTATTGTTGTTGTTGTTGTTTTAATGAGAATTCTTAAAAAGGTTTGTAGTGCTTAGCACCACAGCAATTTTAAAGTCTAACCCATTAGACTTGAAGAAAATGAATTTAGGAATAAAAGTAATCTAGCCAAACTATTGCAGTGTTGTGTGGATGAGAAAATTAAGATCCACAACAAGATAGTGGCTTTTTCAGGTTCAGTTAACATATAATTAATGGCATTGATGTTTCTTGACTGAGAAGCTCTCCTGTCTCACAGCTGCTCAGCAGAGATATGGAGACTGTTGCCTCGGAATGCCTAAAAACTATGTGTGGCAGCCTAATAAGCATTCAGCACAGCTTCTGGCTCCTGGAAGGCATTTGGTATCTGTTAACAGCCTCTGCTTCAACCATTTTTCTATGTTTTTATTTATTCTTCAAGAATTTCATACAGTTTATTTTGTTTATGTTCTTTTTCCTCCCTCAGCTCCTCCCAGATCCTTCTGTACCACTCTTTACCCAAATCCATATTCCTTCTTTCTCCTAAGCAAACAAACAAAAACTATGGAGTCCAATTTTTATTGGCCAAATAAATCATCTTTTTAAAACCATCTCCTTTAACTGTAGGCATTCCTACACAACAAGATAGAGAGTGATGATGATGAGGCTTTTGGTAAGAGGGCTTTGTAAGGTATTTCTCGAGATGACTGCCAATTTGTACTAGATCTTCTGTCTGGATATATAAACTTTTTCGGGAGAACTCTCAATGCTTCATATGATTCTCAGGGGCTGTATAACTCAGAAAAGATTTCAGAATCCTGCTCTAGTTTTTGATAACAACTTTCTACACACATAAGGTAGTATCCTAACAACAGTGACATTCAACATAGTTATTTGGTGACTGATTTTTTTTCCCACCATGTTTATTTTCATTCAGAAGTTGTTCCATTGTACATGGGAACATACAAGGCACTAGTATAAGAGATTCAAGATTAGAACACAAACTATTTATTGGGAACACAATAGATTGGATGATCTACAGACAACAATCCTGTAGTATTGTTATTGCTCCCAGTTTACAGTTCAGGGGGCTAAGGCATGGAAGAGTTAAGTAAGTTGTCCAGAATTATCCAGTCAATGACTGTGAGGTGAACATGTCATATAGTTATCATTATAACAGTGAGGTCAGGAATTAAAGTATAAAATTATTTGAGTAGACAGAATATGAAAAAGAGTTAATTTGTAACATTTCAGAAGATGTCACAAGGGAGGTAACAATTGATATAGGTCCTTAAAATGATGTATAAGAGTTGTCCAGGTAGTAAATATAAGTAAATATAGTAAAAGTAAATATAGTATAAGTATAATATAAATATAGTATAAGTAAAGAGAATATAAGTAAATATAGTATAAGAGTTGTAAGGTAGTAAAATAGCTTCAGAAGGAGGTAGAAGATGGACCTAAGAATAAGGTGCTGTGGAGGGCAATGCTTGCTTGGGGGAATATTGAGACTGGAGGTCATCACATGGAATCTCACCAGCTGCAGCAAGGTTCTTGAGAAGTTTTCAGTTGACCTTTTGTGCCTGGCTCCTTCCCCATAACTGCCCCAGTTTAGTCCCTGGGCTATTGGGAAACAGGCTTTTATCTAGGTAGAAAAACAAAATGCAATGTAAGAGAACCAGATGGGGTTCTGGCTCTGCCCCTAACTTACATGTGGTCTTAGGTGTAACTTGTTGTCTCTTTCCGTATGAATACTTCCATCTGACAAATAAATGGTTATGCTGGATGGTGTTAAATATTTTAACTCTCTCTCTCTCTCTCTCTCTCTATATATATATATATATATATATATATATATATATATATATGATATTTAAAGCAGTAATTTAAAGAGTTCTTCTCTAAAATTTGTATAGGTGTCTCAGTTGTGTCCATGTCCAGTGATTTCCTGAACTATCCCCAGGAAGTATGCAGAATGAGTTCAATTTTTAGCTTTAAAGTGGAGTAGATATGTGTGTGACCTTAAAGAAATTTCTTAATTTCTCTGTGCCCCTGTGAAGACATTAATATTCCATAAGGTCATTATAAGAGTCAAGTAATGTGTAAAGTAAATTCAGTTTCTATTTCCCAGTAAGTTTTAGTCCGTCTTGTAGAATGTAATATTAGTCATTAAGTTATAGACACTTAAGGTCTTCCTGGACTAGGCAGGAAACAAAGGTAGAATGTGGTCGCAGTGCTAATCCTCTGGATAAAGGCAATGGAGAATGTGTAAAATTCCCAGACAACTACTTGTCTTCTCTGTTGCTTAATTAATGACCTGAAACGCCTCCAGATTTTGTAGGAGAAATACTAAGGGTCACTCTCTTTGCCTTCATGTTTTGGTTCCCAAGACTCTGAGTAACATTCCCCAACCTCTCCAAGCTCCCAGACTTTTGACTTTGAGATTTTTGTGCTCTCTGTATATCTCTGATCCTGACAGGATAAGTCTGGCCTCCCCAGAATATCTAAGTTTCAAACTACAGGCCAGGAGAAAAGCTAACAAAGGTCATAAATTATCCTATATATTATTTAGCCATTTGTTTCCCTTGTCCAGTCAGAGGCATGTCTGGAAGGATACTGAGGCCAGATTCAATAGAAATCTGAGCCAGCACCTGTGCAAATAATTTTAAGGCTTCTTTTCCTGAAGCCGGATGAGTATTTTTTTTTAAGTAAGCCAGATTATCTTTTATCTGGAGTGCCATCTTTTACATTCCTAGTGCTTTAGATCTCTTAGAGGTGTGTGCTTTAGTAACGACAATATTGTTTTGTTAGCCTTTTAAGCAGGATGGGCACATTTCTTTTAAAAAGAATAATGCCTTGATATGACCTATGACTCTATTGTGTTGAAAATTAATCACAAGTGATATACTTGAGTTCATAGGTATCATTGATTAGCTTATATCTTGCTCTCTAGTTTTTTTTTTTATGGGAGATGGGCAAAGGAAAAAATGAGACAAGAAAGGCAAAGAGACTGCAGATGAGGTTGTGAGTGAGGATTAAAAATTGTAAGGGGTAGTGGAGATGAAGAGAAAAGAGATTCTACAAAAATCACTTTGCTCAAATGTCATAATAGTATCTAATGCCTACATGCTAATTTTTAAATTTTTAAAAATGTAATCAGGATATATTATGTGAGAAAAAAATCTATTTTCAGCAAAAGAAAAATACAAGATTAAAAAAGCAATAAAAAGCAAACAACCCAAAGCATCAAGCATATACCACATAAGTACAAATATTGCCTGAGCCATTGTCTGTTCTTGTCCCCTCAATGTGGCCTTGAGCTAATGTAGCACACTAGGAGTGTGCTAATGTTTGGTACTTATGATTCACTAGCTATGAAGCTGAACTTCAGAATGCAAACAGGATTGGTCTTTTGTGTGTACTGTTTATGACTAAATCTCTCTAACATCCCACTATATTGTATAGCCTCTTTTCCAATATCATCATATATAGATTCCTTGACCCTCCATAGATTCTTCAATAGATCATATCCTTTTAAAAAGTTACCTTTGTTGTCTTTGTAGTTTGAAAAGAATTGGGAAGAAAGTTTATAGATAGATTAGTATTCTCTAGTCTCAAAAACAATGTAGGAAACAAATATTTTGCCAATGTAGAATTATTTTATTGACAAACATTTGGGCCCAAAGAGATGTTACAATGTTCAACTACTTGAGAACCCCCGGATATAGGAATAAAAGATTTAATCTGAAATTAATGTCAATGTTCTAAGATTTATGATGATGTTAAATTACATTTTGTACACGCAACCTTCCAAAAATCAAAATTTACCAACATTGGCCACTGTAGAATATCAATGTTTGAATGGTTGTCAGGGAACTGTGGCTTCATGCCATTGCTCAGGATCACAGGAGACTAACACCCCCACTCCATGGTGTAATTTGTCTCCTGTAAAAAGAGATCACTTCCAGAGAAGTTGCAGGGACAATATAAAATAAGATGAAATCTCCGAGCAGAGTGCCAGAGTTTTGAAAATAAACCGAACCAAACTGTTAGGAAAGTCTTCTAGTGTAAGAATGAGAAATAAGTCCATCATCAATCAAATGATAGCATTTTCCACATCTCCAATGATGTCACTATAGATATATTAGTATTAATTTAAAAACTCACACATTGCTATTTACATGTCTAATGATCATCTTCAGACATGACCTCCTTCATATGTGAGTGTATTTTAAAGTATCAATAGCTAAGAAAGGTAGGCTGAAGGCTATGAAAAAGTGGGCAGCAGAGATTTTCCTGGAACCTAAGCCCTTAGCCCCATCTAAATGAAATTCCAGATGCTGGGCATTTGAATTCTTATAATCCCAGGTCAAAAAAGACACGGCAGAGGTTTCACTCTTTTCTGTTTTGTTTTCATCAAGCATGTGTTGTTTTATGCCCTGTGTAGACATGGAGATGAATGTAAACCGTCTCCATTCTAAGGGTGTTTCTGGTCCATTCGGGTATATTATCCAAACTTTGCTGTAGATTTAACATTTCACAAAACATCTAAGCACAGCAAAGACACTATTATAGTGTATCTAAGTTAGAGATACTATTGCTGTGATGAAACACCATGACCAAAGCAAGATGGGAAGAAAATAGTTTATTTGGTTTATACTTCCACCCTGCTGTTCATCACCAGAGGGAAGTCAAGACAGGAACTCAAACAGGGCAGGAACCTGGAGGCAGGAGCTGATGCAGAGGCCATGGAGAGGTGATGCTTGCTGGCTTGCTTCAAATGGCGTGCTCAGTCTGGATGACCAGGCCAGGGATGGCACCACCCACAATGGCCTGTGTTCCCACCCCATCAATCATTAAATAAGAAAATGCTCTATAGCCTTGCCTATTGTCTAATCCTATGGAGGCATTTTCCCAATTGATGACTTTATTATATGTCATAGAACTATCCAACATGGGTATGGAGCATGAGAGAGAAAAATATACAGATATGGACCCATTTCCCCAGGACCAAAGATAACCCTGAATCAGACTCATCAGAAGATCAGGAAACCTTGATGGCAAGCCACAATATTAATTACAAAACTTAGAATTATTGCATCTTTTTTCTGTGTTAGGCACCCCAGGACCAATAATAACCCTGAATCAGACTCATCAGAAGATCAGGAAACCTTGATGGCAAGCCACAATATTAACTACAAAACTTAGAATTATTGCATCTTTTTTCTGTGTTAGGCACTGTACTAACAGTTCACCTAATCTTCATAACAGGCCTAGGGGATAGTACTATTACTGCTCTATTTTACAAATAAAAAAAATGGAGTCACAGAAGACTAAGAGCACAGGAAGGCACCTAATTCCTCAAATTCTAGCAAGCATCATGTACCTGGTACGTGTCAGGGCTTGTGCTGGATGCTGGAGAGAGAAAGATGACTAAAGTGTGTGGTTTCAGTTCAGTGAGAGCAGCAGACAGCAAATGATAAAGCAAGTATATTCCAGGCATTCTGCCTGATAGTGAGAACTCAATAATGAACGATACAGAGTCCTCTCAAATATCTCTAAGATTATCATCACTGTAATAATTTTACTTAGAGAGATAAGGATAACAACTGATTTATATCAGAGTCCTCAAAGAAAAAAATATTATACAGTGATAGAGCAATGAATTTACATCAAACCCCAAAGAGATAGCATTTTGTAATTTTATTTTGGTTTATTTGATAGTTCTTCTTTTTTAATCTATCCCTAAACTGATATTCTGTATGTTTTTCCTGCCTATGACTACCAGGATACTGCAGGGGATAGCTGTAAAAAGTAGTTAAACTCTTCCTTTATCTCAATCTACGTCCATCCTGCCTGCCCCTATTCCTCACCTGTACTCAAGCTATCTCTCCTTCAAGTACTTTTCCCATGTCTGTTTCATTAAGTGCTGCTATTCTTCTAGGCGCCACTCAATGCCTTCTTCTTCAGCTATACTGTACCCTATTGAAAGGTACCATGTCCTCTTTAATATTCACACAGTAGGCCTTGGGTGTGTTTCTCTTGTGGTTTTTACCACTTCCTGCTTTAATCTTTTAGTAATGTACTTGCTGATCCTTCCCCTCCACCACTCTAAGCTCTGCAGTAGAAGGTTCACTTTTCTGAAATCATGATTTTTCTTTCAAATGCATCCAATCTCTGGAATGCACTGTGCTTGGTGGGCTTCGGACGCCTACAAATGTGTGCCCTGTGCTACTGTAGTCCAACTAATAACTGTCCTCTTCTCGACAGCTGCTCTCCCACAAGCACCATTTCTACAACCCTTTGTTTTGCTTCACTCATGACTTTAAAAATATTTTTAGAGACCCGACTTTTCTCCATGAATTTAGGTTATATTAATATATGCTTCACTTTTTTTAAACATTTTCGGGATCGCGTGTAAATCAAACAAAGTACTTAAAAATACAAGGATTAGAGGTGGAAGCATAAAATCATATAGTATGACTTAGAAGTTAGAAAAGACTAAAAGAATAGGAAAATTCTTGAAATTACTTGATACTCATGACTTGTCTGTTTCTTTTTTTTTAAATTTATTTATTTATTACGGATTTCTGCCTCCTCCCCGCAACCGCCTCCCATTTCCCTCCCCCTCCCCGGATCAAGTCACCCTCCCTCATCTGCTCCAAGAGCAATCAGGGTTCCCTGACCTGTGGGAAGCCCAAGGACCGCCCACCTCTATCCAGGTCTCCTAAGGTGAGCATCCAAACTGCCTAGGCTCCCCCAAAGCCAGTACGTGCAGTAGGATCAAAAACCCACTGCGATTGTTCTTGAGTTCTCAGTAGTCCTCATTGTCCGCTATGTTCAGCGACTCCGGTTTTATCCCACGCTTTTTCAGACCCAGGCCAGCTGGCCTTGGTGAGTTCCCGATAGAACATTCTTGAATTTTGCATACAAATGGATGGAAATAGAAAACACTATCCTGAGTGAGGTAAGCCAGACCCAAAAAGAGGAACATGGGATGTACTCACTCATATTTGGTTTCTAGCCATAAATAAAGGACATTGGGCTTATAATGCATGTTCCTAGAGAAGCTAAGTAAGAAGGTGAACCCAAAGACAAACACATAGGCATCCTCATGAATATTAACCTTCATCAGGCGATGAAAGGAGACAGAGACAGAGGAGCACGGGACAGAAATCTCAAGGTCCAAATCAGGAGCAGAAGGAGACGGAGCACGAGCAAGGAACTCAGGACCGCGAGGGGCACACCCACACACTGAGACTTGTCTGTTTCTTAAACTCCTATCCTGTGTAGAGTTATTTAGGAAAGCTTTCCATCTTGGGGTGTAGTCATTAATAAATAGTATCAGAAACTGGAATTTAAGAGTCTCCAAATTTGAAAGGGATAGATGTTGTTTAAGAAAGGTTCTGAATAGAAGATATTTACAAGGACTATGGAGGTATATGTAGAACATCAAAGTGGAAGCCTCTGGAGCCAGGAGTAAAATGGAAGCCATGAGCACCTGATAAGATAAAAGAGTACAAGAAGAGGGAAGTAGAGGAAAGGATTATGGGGAGACCTGGATGTGTTTGAACTTGAGAATATCACCTGTGTTTGTGGGCATAGCAGAAGCAATGTGATTTGCCTTAAACAAAACAGGTAAATATATTCTCAGTAAACAAGTGTTAGGTATGGATTTTGTTGGGTTGTTTTTGTTTTTAGGTAGCCTCAGGGCGTTGAAGCTCTGAGGTTCATTCTAGTCTAAGGAATCTGCTTTGGGACATCAGAACATAATGGGAAGTTTGAATATTAGAAAAAGAAGAGAAGCAAGAGAATTGAGGGCAGCATGGCAGACTCAGCATATTCAAATCATTTTGTGCAAGTCACAAGACTGTACCATGAATACTTCTATGGGATAGGGGCCTTGCCACATAAGGGCAGGCTCTTAGGATTGGCAAGCATATGTTGCGAATTGGAGACAGATGATAGGCTATGTATATGAAGTGGTTGGCATCACTGGTATGTTTGAAAGAGTAGTTTCCAAATATTCGGGTCTGCTTCTCTGTGTAGAGACTGACATCTATTAGAGAAGTGAAGATTCCACAAGGGAAAAAAAAATCAACTTGACTATGTTAACACACAGAAGGACTAAGAGGTTGCATAGGATTTTCTAGGTTTCCTTCTCTTCATTGAGACTCCTGTGAACTTATTTTACTCTAGTTCCTAATGTCACAACCTACTTTTATCCCAGGTTGGGAGACAGAAAGAGTTTCCACTTCCTCCTTATGTTCTAACAGTCCAAAGTATAATTCCACTGAAGTTTATCTTAGGTAACCAATGAGTTCATCAGACTTACCCAGAGAGCATGGATAGAGGAGTCACTTATAGGAACACAGGGAAACTCAAAGCTTCTGCATTGGAAAGTCTTTGCTCATCATGAATTATGGCTTCTCAAGGAAAAATAGATGAAGCCTACAAGGACTGTTTCATTCAACCTTACACAGTCTGTATCATCTAGCATTTCCCAATATTGAGGGGCCATGCAGTTGTGGCACAATTGTATGTAAACAGCTTTCCGGAGTGTTTGGAATCTCAAATGATACCCTCTACACAAGCATTTTTTAATCTGTGGGTTGTAACCCCTATGGGGGTCAAATGGCCATTTCACAGGGGCTACCTAAGATCATATCATCATGAATATCAGATATTTGCATTATGTTTCATAACAGTAGCAAAATTACAGTTATAAAATAGCAACGAAAATAATTTTATGGCTGACGATCACTACAACATGAAGAGCTGTATTAAAGGGTCGCGGCATTAGGAAAGCAAAGAACCATTGCTCTACACCCTCCTCCTCTGAGAGAATGCCAATAATCAGCAAATACTATCTTGATGAACTCTTGGAAGCAGGCACAATCTGTTTTGCTTAGAAGATCACATTCTCTAACATTCCCCCATCTCTGTCTTGAGTATATAAATATTGATCACATTGTCTAGGTTATCAGAACACAACATAAATTAGCTCATTCTTAAAACTTTCCACTAGTATATGGTGAGAGAGCAAATTATATAGACATGCACTATAAGAACTAATATTGGTATTCTATTCCTTAGAAACACAACTAGAAAAAGGAGGAGCTTTATTTGAGTATTGTATGCCTTCTTATGAAATGATTCACTTTTAGCCATGTAAACTTGGTCCAGTCTGCACTTGGTAAATCTTCATGCTTGGTTTTTAACAAATTTACCATGTTCTTATGCAATCACTGAAAAATGCCAATAATATACACATGTAACCAGTAAAAGGAGGTCACTTTCTAATAGGAATCCTTTTTGTAGTAGTATGGATATTTAACATACTTGTTGCTAATAATACAAGTGAATGACCTAATGTTTTCTCGCAGAAGAGGTTGACTGATTATACAGCCTCACGTTAACCCTAAGGATCTGGGAAACAAACTCTAGGGCTTGCTGATTCACACTAAGGAACACATAACACAGTTTAAGCTGTCCCCTGAGTAGCTTCAGAGATTTTTCAAGCAATAACGATGTGGTTGGAGGAAGGAACACTAGAAGTCAGGAAATAACGCCTAGCAATTAGCATCTCTCAGCCTTTATTTGATCACAACAAAACTGAAATAACAGTAGCTAAAAAAGACCAAAAGTGACCATCTTTGTGAAAATACTATATAAATTGCAGTGTAATGTGAGTATTTCTAGGAGGTCACTTTGCCATTGTGCAGGAAAATTATGCCTATTTTTAAATAAATACACACTTGTCTCCACTCCCTCTGTAAAGGGTTGCTTTTGGAGAAATGGCTTCACTTGCAATTCATTCCACTGTTTTCTCTGAACACAGTTTATTAGCGTAAAAGGCACTCACCGTAATGACTCTCTCTTTGAACTACCACCACAACTCTTAAAATTGTATATCCCCTTCAAAAAATAATATACTACGAAGATAACTCCTACTAGAGTGATGTGTCCAACCACATTTGTATACTACAGAATAGATAACTGATTATATTATATATATAACAATCTCCCAGTAAATAAGTCATTGTCAGAAATGGCTGTGGGATAATAGAGGATTCCTTTCTAACCCAACTCAGCTTTGGATCTTAGTTACAAAGTCACTAGAAGCCTGCACAGATAAATTACAGAATTTACGGCAAGAGCAAATCTTTCTACAAAAACAAGTCTTTGCTTCATTGTCTGGTGTTTTTAATCTAAAGGAAACATGATTGTCATTTGGCATTCTGCAATGTCATTCTGAAGCTGTGCACAATTGTGGTGATCTTATTGGAACAAATTTGTTTGTATTAATTTATACATTCTAATATATGGACTTCTCCAACCTCATCACCCTTGAAAACTTACCTGGTGTCCCTGAGAAGTATGTCTGGTCTGCCTTTAGTGTATCTATTTTGAGTTCATGGACAAGCACTCCTACCTGGAAGATATATGTAACTTAGGAATTTATTTCTTTTCCCCTGATACTGGCAGGGGCAGTAGCAACTGTGGTTTGCTGACAATGAGGTGACAGCAAGGTGATCTTTCATTCACTAGCTTTTTCTTGACATGTCTTATTCATAGTTTGGGAGACTTGAAACCAGAATCCCACAGAGTAGCCTTATTAAACTTTAGGATTAATACATAAGGGCAGGGTTCCAATCAGCCACTATCAGCCATTATCAGCCTCTTCCAGATGCTCAGAATTACTGACACCAAAAAAGGTGATAAGACTTAAGATTTTGTAAAACTGTAGAGTTGTTTCTGCTTATTGCTTTTAACCCAGAAAGAGGCTGCTTTTCTTTGGCAGTATATTAAAACTTTATGACTCTGTCAGAATCTGGGCATTTCACTTAGAAGCATGTTAAAAGCATGGACATGAACCAAGGATCAGTCAAATATTAATTAAATAAGGTATATTGACAGTTTTGTAATATGCTAGACAGTAGATGACAAAGAAATATCTATTGCATAGTTTCCTATACATCTGAATGAGAGAGAAAGCTATTCTTTTCCATTTATAATAACCTGTATGCCTTCATATACTGCTGGGTATTGTCACATGGCAATATCAAAGATAATGATTTAAAGGTGGACAGAGGCCAGGGAAAGAAAGACTGGATCATGGATATAGCCTCTTTCAGGGATCCATTTTGAAATCCTGAGATTGCAGTTTCAAAAGGCTATTCTGAATTCCCACCCAGTGGCACTGCAGATAATAGAATCTCGATGTCACCAGAGCTGATAGAATGGGTAACAGAATGAAATGGATGAGGTGAGAAATTGTGAAGTGTTAGAATTCATTTTTATTTTGCAGAGAGTCTACTTTAAGGACCGTGGCAAGGTAAAGCCACTCTTAGACAAAAGAACACTGCCCACGGAATTCTAGGCAGGTCCTTGAGGCTCTTTGGACTTTTGCTTTTGTCTCCACAAAGCCATTAATGAGATTTGTTCTTTCTATTTCATGGCTATGCTGTGAGATGGTGCATAGCAACGTATCTTAAAAATGTATGAATGCCTAGCATATCCTCAAAGATTTCCACGTGCTTTTACATTAGGCCAATTATGCTACAAGTTTTATTTATTTATTTATTAAAGATTTCTGTCTCTTCCCCGCCACTGCCTCCCATTTCCCTCCCCCTCCCCCAATCAAGTCCCTCTCCCTTGTCAGCCCAAAGAGCAATCAGGGTTCCCTGCCCTGTGGAAAGCCCAAGGACCACCCACCTCCATCCAGGTCTAGTAAGTTGAGCATCCAAACTGCCTAGGCTCCCACAAAGCCAGTCCGTGCAGTAGGATCAAAACCCATTGCCATTGTTCTTGAGTTCTCAGTAGTCCTCATTGTCCGGTATGTTCAGCGAGTCCGGTTTTATCCCAGGCTACAATTTATAAAGTTCTTTTGATTTCTTTTTCGGACTTCTCTTCCAGAGGCTCAGAATTACTGGCACAAAAAAAGAAGCACTCTAGGATTTTGTGTGTGTGTGATGTATTCTACATGCCACATTATTCTCTCTTTTAAAGTGTACAATTTTGTGGCTTTTAGTGTATTCAAGAAGTTTTACAAACATCACCACTATCTAATTCCAGACGGTTTTCATTAGCTCAAAAAAGAAGTCCTGTACTTGTTTGTGTTCACTCCCCATTCGCCCTCCTCCCAGCCGCTGCCATGCGCTACTTTTTTTTCCATCTCTGTAAAATTTGTCAACTCTGGAAATTTCATATTAATGAAACAATGTACCATGTGGTCTCTCTGTTTATTTTCAGTGTAGTAAGCATATTTGAAAGCTTTAACCACATTCTAGCAAGCATTAGTTCTCCATACATTTTTCTGGCTAACTAATATTCCATGTATGGATATACCACGCTTGTTTACCTGTTCATTGGGTAGGTATATATTTGATGTGTTTCCATTTTTCCTTTTATATGAATAAGTTCCAAAGAATATTTATGTGCAAGGTTTTTTTTTATACTCACATATGCTTTCATTCACTTGTGTCTATATATTGGAGGGTCATATGGTACATTTACATGTTCCTCTTTGAGGAACAGACAAATGCTTTTCTTTGGTGACTCATTCAATCATGTTTCTTACTAGTAGTGTATTGGGCTCGGATTTCTACACATCATTTCCAACACAAAATATTTTTTATTTCTACTCTTATTGTTATCACTGATCCCATCCTAGTACATATAAAATGATAGTATTACACTGTATCTTTAGGACAGGTAGAAACTAACATTGTGAAAATAGCCATCCTACCCAAAGCAATCTACCAACTCAAAATACCAAGGTATTTCTTTACACAAATTGTGAAAAGAATCTTAGAATGCTTATAGAATCACAAAAGATCACAGATAGCCCAAACAGTACTGAATAATAAAAACATGATTGGAGTTGTCACCATGAATCATTTTAAATTATACTATAGAGACACAGTAGTAATAACAGCATGATACTGGCAGAAAAAAGTATCATTGATCAAAAGAACAAAATCAAGGACCCAGATATGATGCCATGCATCTAAAACCACCTGATGCTTGAAAAAAAATTCACAAACACACATTAGAGAAAATACAGTATCTTTACAGTGTTGAGAAAAAATGAGTATCTACAAGTGTTAGAATGGAACTAGTTCCCCTTCTCTGAACAGAAATCAACTCCAAATGTATCAAAGATCTAAATGGTAACCCGGAAACCTTGAAACTTCTAGAAGAATGAATGAGAAGAATATTTCAGGATATAAAATTCTCAAAGTATTAAAATTATTTAAGTTCCATCACTAATCACAGGCTTAGAAATAAAACAAAATGCTGTCAGCCTCACATAAGGGTTAAGAGAATGGTTTAGGTCTTTATTACTTTTTAATATTTTACTAGAGGTTAAAGATGGTGCAATGATTCAAGACAATGCAACAAAAAGATCTAGATTGGAAATGAAGAAGTAAAATTATTTATACTCACAAATGACATTATCTTATATAAAGAAAAAATTAAAAGCACACAAAATATTAAGTCTAATAAATTTTTAGGTTGCTATGTCCTATTACATCTATATACAAACAGAAAGTACTGTTTTATAGCCTAACAATAATTCAAAATGGAATGAAGAACAAATTCATTTACAACAGTTTCAAAAAATGAAATAGTTTAAAATAAAATTGACACAAGAAATGCATTTAAAACTAAGAAAATAAAGAATTTTTTCTTTAGCATTTTATTTTCTCTTTATCGTCTCTTAACTTACTGTTCTAGCTAAGACCTCAAGCATTATGTTGAAAAGGAGTAGTGAAGGTAAACATTGTTCCTGATTTTAGTAGAAATGCTTCAAGTTTGTCTCTACTTAGCATGTCGTTGGCTGTTTGCTTGCTATATATCCTGTTTATTATGTTGAGCTATGTCCTCTGTGTCCTTAGACTCTGCAAGCCGTTTATTTTATCACAGAAGTACTAGATTTTATCAAAGATATTTTCTGGTTTCTGTCATTCAATCTATTTATACAGTGTATTATAATCATTGTTTTACATATGTGAACCATCCCTACATCTCTGGGATAAAATTGATTTAATCATGAATGATCTTTTTAATGTAACCTTCAATTTTATTGAAAAGTTGTACATTTTTGTCTATATTCACAAGGGAGATTGGCCTATGTTCTAGTTAGATTTTCTATTTCTATGATAAAACACCATAACCAAAAGAAATTTGAAGAGGAGTGAGTTTATTTCACCTTATAGCTTACAGTACATCTTGAGGGGAAGTCAGCAAAGGAACTCAAGACAGGAACCTGGAAGCAGAAGTTGAAGCAGTGGTGGCACGCCTCATGGCTTGCTTAGCCTGATTTATGATAGCACTCAAGACCAGCAGTCCAGCGGTAGCACCTAAAGCAGTGACCTGGGAACTCGCTTATCAATCATCAATCAAGAAAATGTACCACAGGGTTGCCTACAGGCAATCTGGTGGAGGCATTTTCTCCTTGGGATTCCTCTTCCCAGGTAACTGTAGCCTGTGTCAAATTGACAAAAAATTAGCAGGGATAATTGACTCCTTGTCAGCTCGACAAAGTAATACATTACGATCAAACCACAACATTTCTCTCTTCTTTATAACCACAATTCCATATAGATATCAATATCACAATATAAAACAGTCTAACTTTCAAAGCCCTAGTCTTTAAAAGTTCAATCTTTTTAACCCATCCAAAGCCTCTCTAAAATTCAATCTCCCTAAAAATCAAGTTTCTCTATAACTTTTAAGTCTATTAACTGTGGCTTACTGAAAAATAAAATGAAGTTACATACTTCTAGTTCCAAGAGCAACGAACCAGGGCCAAAAGAAATTTGGAGAGGCAAGAGTTTATTTCACCTTACAGCTTACAGTCTTTCATGAACAGAAATCAACAAAGGAACCAAGTCTATGGAGGGATCACGATTACTGGCTTGCTTCTCGTGGCTCACTCATGTTGCTTTCTTATAGCATCAAGGACCACCTGTGCAGGGGTGGCACCACCTGTCTATTATTAATCAACAAAGGGCACTACTGACTTGTCAATAGTTGATCTGATGGAAGCATTTTCTCAGTTGAGCTCTGTCTTTCTAGCTACTTCTAGCCTGTATGAAGTTGACAAAGCAAAAGCTAATCAGGACATCTTCGAACTAACTTTTTGTATTAAGTCTTTGGTTTCAGGATCAGGGTAATGCTGGCATCATATAAAGGCTTTGTTTTTCTGTTTTATGAAGTAAGTTGGGGAGTTGTGGCATTAGTTCTTTTAAGGTCTGGAAGCTTCTGTGCTTAATTCATCAGCCCTGAATTTTTATAGTCAGGAGATTTTTTTTTACTTCTGTCTCATTTATTGTTATAGGTCTGTTTAAACTATTTACCTCATTTGACCTAAATTTGGTACATCAGATACATCTAGAAATTAATTCTTTTCTTTTACATCTCCCAGTTTATTTTCCTTATGATTCTCTGAATTTCCTCATTTTTATCTCTCCTTTTTAATCTCTAATTTTATTGCTTTGGGTTAAGTTATTATTTCGTGATATCTCAATTTTTCATCAAGGCGCTTAGTGATATAAACCCTTATTGTATAACTGTCTTCATTGTATGCTATTGATTTTGAAATGTTGCGCTTTCATATTTATTCGGTTCTTAGAGTTTCTACGTTTCTTTGCCATCTCCTTTTTTACCTCATTCTCATCCAGTAGCATGTTGTTTATTCTCTATGAGTCTGTGTAAGTTCTCTAGTTTCTATCATAATCGGTATCCCATTGGTATCAGAATGTAGGATGTTACTTCAATTCTCCTATATTTGGTGAGACTTGGTTTTTTTCTAAATATGTGATCAATTTTGCAGAAAGTTTGATGGGCTGTTGAGAATGATGTGGTTTCTTTAGTGTTAATGTGCAATGTTCTGTAGATAGCTGTTAGGTCCATTTGATTTATGATATTTAACTACAGTTTTTTTTCTGTTCATCTTTAATCCAGATAATATACCTGCTGGTGACAGTGGACTATTGAAAGTCATACAGTATCACTGTGTTGAGGTTAATCTGTATTCTCAAATATAACAGTATTTCTTTTTGGGAAAAAGGATAAAACTGTTTTGGTGTGTATATGCTTAGAATTTTAATATTCTCTAAGTATTTTGTTTCCATAATTAGTATGAAGTAACAATTGGGGTGTGAGTCTCTTTTATTAAATACTAGAATAGTTTGTGTGGGTTGTTTCTTGGTTTTATTTCTATTGAATATCTTTTGGGAGGAATTGAGTATATTAATACTGAGTCATCACTAAGCAGTATGCATTAATAACTGTCATTCTTTTGTTATTGTGCTTTCTTAGACTTCCTTTTATTAACTGTTTTAAACATTTATTTGTTCCCTGTAGCTTCTTGGATATGTTTATACTTGTCTTCAAACTAAAATATTCCTTCCAGTATCCCTGCAAAGCTGTCTCAGTGATCATAAATTTCATTAAAATGTTTCTGCATGAAATGTTTTTCTTTGTACTTCAATTTTAATAGATAGTTTTGCTGAGTATAATATTCTGAGTTGACATTTTTTTTCTTTGAGAACTTGAAATATATCTTTCAAGGCCCTTCTGTCTATCAAAGTTTCTGTCAAAAAAAAAAAAGCAGGTGTTATTCGGATGGACCTGCCCTGATAATGATCTTTCTCGCTTAACTTTTAGTCCCCTTTCTTTACTCTGTGGGTTTACTATTTTGGCTATAATATGTTTGGTCATCTTTTTAAACCTCTATATTTGGATTTCCTTGTGGACCTGTATGGACATTCTTTATTCTTGGTTTAGGATATTTGCTCCTATGACTTTTTTGAAAATATCCTCTATGCCTTAGTTGTGGTCTTCTTCTATACTCATAATCAGAAGCCTGAGTTTGTGGATCCCTTCATGTATCTGTGATACTTAACACAGAACGCGATTCAGTCTCTACCCTGGATCCTCAGCAACCGCTAGAGCATTTTGTGGCTGTGGAAAGACCCACTTCCCTGTGGGCTTAACCTGGAGTTAAATCAGGCTACCACCCTTCTGAAACTGTTACATTATGTTACACTCCCCAAGTTCAGATAGGCTGGACCTGGGTTTAGAGGATTGGGTCTTTCTGCATGGTTCCAGATTTAGCTTGCTAATATTTCACTCAGGTGTTACCCCTACCTGTGATCATAAGAATTTGTTTGTAGTTTTCTCTTGGTTCTATCTCTGTCTTGATTTATTAATGCAGTAAGATTATAATTATAAAAGGAATTGCTAAGTTGTCCCTATTCTTTTTGTAAACTCTTTATGAAAGATTAATATTAGAGCTTTAAACATTTCATAGAATTCCCTAGTAAAATCAAATGGTCCTGGGATACCGTTTCACTGGCAATTCAACATCTTTACTTGTTAGAGGTCAATTTTCATTTTTAAATTTAATTTTAGTAATTTTAAGTAACTTGTATCTTTATAATAATTTTTATTAAGTAATTAAAGTTGCCATATATTTGGATAAATCCATGCCTTTATAAATGCTCAGGGAACAGAGAAGGGGAAATTTACTGTAACAGAGGCTAAGCCAGAGAAATACTGTTGTTATTTGGAAGAAGTTTTCTTTAGTTGGAAGTAATTTTCCATTCCTGATATTTGTGAGTTAGCCTTTTCAACTGGAATGTCACAAGCCTCTTTCTCTGGATTATTAAAAATTATTGATGATTTGAAGCCAAAGATGACCTTTTGTTTTCCAAGAAAATGTCTGGTACCCCCTTGTTGTAAATTTTCTCCAGAATACAAAATCCATTCCTAAGTACTTCTGGGACAGTGAAAATTATAGGAGATGAAGTAACACTGTCGGCTGTTGTTACTCAAGTTTGTCATGGTGTCATTTGGAAGACAGATTTGGTTTTAGAGGATTTTTTTTCCCCATCAAGTTAACCGTAGTATTGTGTATCTTCGAGTTCTCTTGACTTCAAAATTACAAATGCAACAGAATGATTTATTAATTCTGTATTATAAAGAAATTTTAATCTCCTAGTTTTGAATTTTTTCTCATTTTGTCAGTAGCCAATTTTCTCACAGTACAATTAAAATCAACATTTCAGGAGGATTTACCAATAATATTTTTATTTAGTTTTGTTAAAACAAAATAATACTCATGTATCTTTATGGAGTGCAGTACGATTATTTGAATGTATCAAATCAAACTAATAAGACCCTATATCTCATCAAGTGTTAATCATTTCCATGTGTTGGAAACATTGATACTTATCTTTTCTTGTAATCTTGAAATTTAATGTAGATTTTTATACATAGTAGCTGGTTTACTATGGTATAAAACAACTAATTCTTTGTATGGAACTCCTTTAAGGAACTCAAATATATGGAAGAGTAATACATTATGTTTATTTCAAGGAGATAGTCTAGATGAACTTTTTCCCATGGGTTCAGTATCTCTGCCCCCACTAATCTCTGATGCAAGGACAGAAGAGGCTAGTGATGCGCTCAACATACCAAAACTATCTCACAAATTTTCAACTGACTATAATCTGGTCAGATCTGTTGCTCACTTCCTCCAATTATTTAATAGATCATAGTCACTCATTTATAGACAAAAGCAGAGATAGGAAACAAACAAAAGAGCTAAAACTGGTTTGTTTGTCTTATGGTAGTTTTAAGAAGAAATATTTTTCCTTTAATTCTGAGATTTAGGAGACTGAAACAGAAGGGTTGTCAATCTCAAAACAGCCTTAGCTTCATGATGATACTATACATTCCAAATATTTTTAATTTTTAAAAAGGAAAAAAGTAGTACAGAGAAAAAAATGTCAGTGTGCTTGATCAAGGCTAATTGAATATTTTGGAGTTTTTGATGAGTAACATATCATAAATTTCACAACCTGTTTCATGTGTCAATCTTGGCTCGTTCCAACTTCCATTCCTTTTCATACACATCATGCTTTCTCCCTGGAACGTCCTCCAATTCTTTGTTTACTTAGAAAAATGTCTGTTTTTATTAAGAATACTCTTTCTGTGAAATGAAACTTCTACGAAAATTTTTATCTCAAGATTTTAACATTTGTTAGCTGTTAAAATTTCTTTTTGCACATTATCCTGTCAATTTATCTTCTGGTGTATTATATAACAACTGCTACCATTTTGCACAGTTTTTTTTATATCTTTTATTCAGTCTTATCAAAATTTGATCATCTCCATTGTCATATTTGCATATTTCATGAATTATTTACTGAATGCTTATTGCCTTGCAAAAAGTATTGCATTTAAATTTTGCAGCAGATCTGTGTTTCCTCCATTTCATAGAAGGCTAAATTCAGATCTTAGAAAGTCAAGTAGTTTCTACCAAGTTGCCATAGTAAGAGACAGAAGAAAGACTTAAACACAAACCTACCATGCTCCACTTATTACTAACGATAGTGTACTGACCCTTCTCCCTTTCTTTAGTTTTCACTGATTCTTTTCTCAGTTTAATATCAACCCTTAGAAGCATTGGTGGTGCTTCCTTAGAGTCAGAAATTAACATTACATTCTTAGTGTTTTGAGTCCATCATGGCATAGATTCTTTGGGGAACATTATTCAAAATAATCCTTGGAGCCAGTCAATGGCCACACAAGTCTTTAATCCCAGCACCAGGGAGGCAGAGGCAGGCGGATCTCTGTGAGTTCGAGGCCAGCCTGGTCTACACGTGCTAGTTCCAGTACAGGCACCAAAGCTACAGAGAAACCCTGTCTTGAAAAACAAAGCACAAACAAAAAAACATAAAATGATCCTTGGGAGAAGCATGAAAACACGGAGGAACAAAAAGTATGAAATAAATACAGATTGAAGTCTCTTACTCCCCTCACGCAGTCAATAGTGCACATATTCATAGGGGAAATGACAATGGCATGCAATGCAGGTGATATCTTCTAGTTTATCTTGATGCTCTTACAGATCAACATTATTTTAATAGGACTGAGTTCAACTTCTCTTACCTCTCTTCCTCCCTCTTTTCCTTTCATTTTCTTCTCTAACCTCTTTTCTTTCCTGCCCTCCTCCTTTCCTCTTTTAGCATCTTCCTCTTTCCCCCACACCCCCAATCTTAATCTTGTCAGGGTTTTATATGTGGCACAGTACACTGTAATCATCTTGGTTAGTGGCTTTAGGAAATCAAATCAGAACAATACCCCAGAATGAGAGTGCAAAGAGGATGTGAGTCTGAGCTGCATATTCCATTTTACTTTTCAAATTCCACCTTGGGTAATTTTATGCTTTTAAATTATATGGGAAAAAGACTGAATAATTTGATTAAATCTCTTTATTTCAAAGCACTTGTTAAGATAAGTAAACAACATTAAATGCACATCTAAGTACAATACAATAAAAGATCTCAGCTGTCACTTCAGTCTTAATCAGCTTTTCTTCTTTTTCTTTTCTTTTTTTATTTATTTCTTTATTAAAAATTTCTGCCTCCTCCCCGCCTCCCTTTTCCCTCCCCCTCCCCCCACTCCCCACGCACCACTCCCCTCCCCCTCCCTCTCCAGTCCGAAGAGCAGTCAGGGTTCCCTGCCCTGTGAGCAGTCCAAGGTCCTCCCCCCTTTTTTTGAGAAAAATATTATTTATTTTAGGTATCTAAGTATTCTTATCAATATCTTTTTAATTTTATTACTTTTCTTTTTTTATTAAAAATTTCCAACTCCCCCCCAGGAGAATGTTCACCTTGCTTGTGATTTAACTGTTAACTAACATTTTCTAGATACTTTACATGTATTCTTTTAATTGTCACAGCTCTGCAAGTGTGAATTTATATACCTCACTTTTTAAGAAAGGCACAGAATCAGAAAAGTTATGCCTAGTAGTGTCAAATGCAATATTTGACACTACTAGGTGGAATTTCTGGGATTTACAAACCTGTCCTTCTGGCACCTAGCCTAGGTTTATGCTAATAGCACATCATGATGTTTTCCCAAGTAATAAATACCAAGCACAACCAATAGCGTTGACCATGTGTGCCTGATAGCTCTTTAGTGTCTGGGAAGAATATTGATTTATCAGGTGATTACCGAGTTCATAGCTAGCAGTCTGAAGTTCATGCTGAAGCTCAGAGGAAAATGCTGTCTTTGCCAAGGACCCACAAGACAGAAGACATAAGCCATGATCTAGACATCCTTGCTTCATTTTAAAGCCCTCATATATTCTCATATATTTGTAACATTTTGGTTTCTGTGGACTTATATTATCTCCTACTAGACTACAAGCATCTAAAAGACAGAAAATAATAATTTCTCTTTCTCCCCTACAGATATTAGTGGTCTTCAACAAGCTTGTTTTAACTGACTAATTGATATTTGGGATCAAAATGAAAAGTGTTGAGCTTTTAAAGGAGTAGTTTTCCTAATTCCTCAGTGTGGTGAACAGGGAACACACCCGCTGTGAATAAGGACTGCCAATTAGGAGCTAGGATGTGCTGGGAGCCACTTGTTTTTTTCTCACTGAAGTGTTAGGGACTGAAATCTTTTTTTATTATGTGTATGGGTGTATCTACTGAAGCCCAAAGAGAGGAAAGGAATTTAATCTAAAGTGACACAGACATGTATAACCAAACTGGCTAACTATGAAAGGTGCAATCGCAAAGATCAGCCCCAGCAATTCCACAGAAATGTTATCTGTCTTAAAGCAAGCACTATGCATCAATTACTGTATATTTTTTTAGATGTTATATACATTTATGAAAATAAGCAAAAACAGAACAATTTTATTTACCTAATTAGTATTTTACATATTTTCAAAAATTTACAATAGATCTTGGAGTATCTTCCATTTTGTTATATATAAAAATTTTTAATGGGAGAAGTGTTACATAATAATTTATTCTTGTTGTGATAGGTATTCATGCTGTTGTTAATCTTGTGCTGTTACAATGCTGTTGTAGTGAATGTCTGTGTATATGTTATGTCATACATGTGAGAAACAAATACTGAGTCAAAGAATGGGTATGTACATTTTTAATTGAAATATTTTGTCCAGTTATACTTCATGGAGATTGTAAGACTGTCAAATAAAATTTAGATTTAATGAAATTAATAAATTTTAATTAGTGGCCATTTTACTAAGAGATTATCTTAGACTTGAAGAAATATTCAACACATAAGTTCTTTAAATGAATAATCGCTGCTGTACATTTAATTGAGACTTCAGTTGAATTGCATGTGGTAAGTACACTGATATCCAGAAATACATCTACTGGGTAAAACATGTAAATATGACAACGTGTTTTGAAAGTGTCATTGATTCTGCTTAGGCAGTGACTCTAATAATATAAACAAATCCCAGAGGAGCAATTTTGACAGAACTGCAGAGATAAAAATACGGAGGGATCAGACTCAAACAGGAGGGAGTAAGGCAGAACCTTACTTATTCTTAGGTTAAAAAGTTAATAAAAAAAATCTAAACTTCCTTGGTCATATTCTCCCTCCTTCTGCTCTTCAAGGAGAGAGAAGGTAGAAGGAGAGGGTTATGGAGAGCTTGGGGGAGTGGAATGGTTGAGATGGAGGAAGCACAGATATGGGAGCAGGGAAGAAGATATCTTAATTAAGGGAGACACTGTGGGGTTTGGCAAGAGGCTTGACTCTAGAGGGAGTCCCAGATATCCACAGGGATGTCCCCAGCTAGGACCCTGGGCAGTGGAGGAGAGGGTGCCTGAACTGGCCTTGTCCTGTTGTCAGACTGATGACTAATGTGAATATCACCATAGATCCTTCGTCCGGTGACAGATGGAGATAGAGACAGAGACCCAAATGGGAGTACTGGGCTTTTGGGGATCCTAGTCTACTTAGATGCATACCTTCCTAAGCCTGGTTCGAGGAGGGAGAGCCTTGAACTTCCCACAGGGCAGGGTACCCTGCCCTCTCTTAGGACTGGAGTGGGAGGAAGGAGGGTGAGTGGGGGAGCAGGAGGGAAGTGGGAGAAGGAAAGGAAGTGGAAATTTTGATTCCTAGTATTAATAAAGTAAAAAAAAATCTAAACTTACTGAACCCTCTTTATGTTAGTTCTGCCTTTTGCTCAGGCTGTGTGCCTAAACTTGTCTACACGATTTTACAAATTCAAGAGCAGTAAACTGGTAAAGAATCCTAACTAGAACTCAATAACCTTTGAAGAACTTTTCAAAGTGTCCAGCTTAGTGAGGACACTAGATGTGTCTATTGGAAACCATGCTGAGAAGAGATGTGCCTCATAGAAGCAGTGACACCTGACTGGAGAGCACAGAATTCTATTTGGCCAGAAAATATACACTTCAAGGACCTAACGCACAGCATGGTGACCAGAATTAAAAACTCCACATTTTCATGGGTTTTGGGGTTTTTTTAATTGTTTTTTATTGAGCTCTACATTTTCCCCTGTTCCTCTCCCTGCCTCTTCTTTCCCCCCTTCAACCCTCCGACAAGGTTCCCATGTTTCCAATTTAAGCAGGAGATCTTGCCTTTTTCTACTCTCCATGTAGATTAGATCTATGGAAGTCTCTCTTAGTGTCCTCATTGTTGTCTAAGTTCTTTGAGGTTGTGATTTGTAGGCTGATTTCTTTGCTTTATGTTTAAAAACCACTTATGAGTAAAATACTAAAAGTATAGATTTGTAATATGCTTACCGCAAAAAAAAATCAGGTAATGCAATGGATTTAACTACCTTAATTTAATCCTTTTATCATATAAATATTTATCAAAACATCACATCATGTCTCATTAATAAGTAATATATACAATTATTTCCCAAACTTTTAGGGAAAAACTTGAATAGATGAGGGTGATAAAGAAATGTGGATTCTCTTTGCAGATCTACAGTGTATCTTTATATGCTTTAACATGAGAAAGAATGTTTGTATTTTGCCAACCATTTCACAATGACTTTTTGTAAGAACTTAATAATTGGTTGTTGATATAATTTTATTATTGAAAAATAAACAGTATCAAAGAGTGGAGTTTAATGTTTAGTCTCTGATGAGCAGGAGCTGAATTTGTATTATCTGTGCTAATTGTTCAGCCACCTAGACTACAACATGGAATTGTGTGACCTTCTAAAACTAAATTGGAGCAGGCCCAGAACCCACTTATAATTTCCTCTGGCAACTGAAAATACACAAGCTGAGTTTAAACAAACAATGAAGAAAGATATCTGACACACTAAGAATGCTTTCTCTTCCAACTATACTCCTTCACAATACGTCTCCATTGTGCACAATTTTCAAACGTTATACTGGCTCTATCACCAACTTGTCACTTGGTGCATCTCCATATATTATGTTCATTTCATAACTTAAGAACTAAGAACCCCATTAAAACTTTTTACTGAAGTGCTTTAAATATCTTTACCAGTTCAGATTTTGTGTTACTATCACTGATGGATCAGTGCTACAAAGAGACAGAAGTACATTTCCTGGAAGAAAGGATCTCTTAAGAGAGTCCAGAAATATTACACACTGAGTCATAATTCAAGAAAATTTGGGGAAAACACTTTACAAGTATGTGTCAGAGGTAATTGAGGCTTTATATAGAAGAGTAAGCTTGAGGTGATCAAACAGAATTTAAATTCTTTCTCATTCATTGGGTTCATATTCTTAGACCAAACCAAGGATGTAATTCCACACAGGTCAATAGTCTTGAAGAACATAGATAGAAGAACACTTTTAGCATACACTATAAAACTCAATTTAGAATCACATTAAAAATTATCCATTATGATCCAAAATGATTTATTACTGGGATTCAAGGATGGTTCATATATATAAATGAATAAATACAATTCACCGCATCAACGGAATGAAAAAATTATACGATCATTTCAGAAAAGATAAAAAACATTTGACAGAATTTATCTTACAATAAATACTCTGAATAAAGTAGATAAATGTTCCCTATCACAAATTAAAGGTCATATGTGAGTCTATAATTAATATCATACTTGTGGTCTAGTAAAAAGACAAGGATGTACATTACCTACTACTGTTAAACGTAATGTTGAAAGGTAGAACATGTTTAATCATAATGACCCTTATTTTTTTTTTATCATAGAAAGGGGTATATGACAATTCCTTTACATGTACTTTGCTCAAGATTATTACTAAACTTGTAAACAAATCAAATATAATGTACATATCATTATTCTGATATAGAACCCTGAAATTTTCAGTCATATAATGAAACAGATTAAATAATAAGGAAATAATAGACTTTTAAAAGATTATTTTCTTCCATCTTGTTTTATCCCTAATCCACAATGTACTTGAGGATATATTTTGAACTATTTCTATGGTGACTCTGTTTACTTACGCATCTTTATGTTCTGCATACATACACATTTATCAAGGGCCTACTATGTGTTGGATTGGTTCTGGGAGCACTGTAACAAAAGCCAAATAAGAAGCAAAGCACATATCTTTGGACCACATCTTCCTTTGAGTAACTCTTACCATAAAAATAGTTAGTTTCCTCTATGTTCAGCTAGTCCGGATTTATCCCATGCTTTTTCAGACCCAGGCCAGCTGGCCTTGGTGAGTTCCCGATAGAACATCCCCATTGTCTCAGTGTGTGGGTGCGCCCCTTGCGGTCCTGAGTTCCTTGCTCATGCTCCGTCTCCTTCTGCTCCTGATTTGGACCTTGAGATTTCTGTCCCGTGCTCCTCTGTCTCTGTCTCCTTTCATCGCCTGATGAAGGTTAATATTCATGAGGATGCCTATGTGTTTGTCTTTGGGTTCACCTTCTTACTTAGCTTCTCTAGGAACATGCATTATAAGCCCAATGTCCTTTATTTATGGCTAGAAACCAAATATGAGTGAGTACATCCCATGTTCCTCTTGAGGACAATGAGGAATACTGAGAACTCAAGAACAATCGCAGTGGGTTTTTGATCCTACTGCACGTACTGGCTTTGGGGGAGCCTAGGCAGTTTGGATGCTCACCTTAGGAGACCTGGATAGAGGTGGGCGGTCCTTGGGCTTCCCACAGGTCAGGGAACCCTGATTGCTCTTGGAGCAGATGAGGGAGGGTGACTTGATCGGGGGAGGGGGAGGGAAATGGGAGGCGGTTGCGGGGAGGTGGCAGAAATCCTTAATAAATAAATAAATTTTAAAAAAATTAAAAAAAATAGTTAGTTTCTATGTCCATCTATGAGGACTCAAATTGTACCTGCTTGTGCTTTTGTTTCCTTTACTGACTTAAGAAGACTTTCTTTTGCTTGCTGTAATTTATCACACAAACTGTGGGTTTTATTTCTGGCTTTTTCAACCTACAGGCTTCAGAGTGCCATCACTGGCAATGTAAAAACAGCTAGGTATCACATAGCAAAATGATGTACTGTCTTTTTTAAAGCATCTAATTAGCTAAAGTATGAATCTGTGCATGATTACAGGTGTCAGTAGGAGGATGTATTGACTAAGCCAACATCTGTTCTGTGCCAAGCTAAAAGAGTGTTAATTTTCACAACTGGACATTTTCTCAAGGGCACTCTTGGCTTTTAGTCAAGCTAAAACATCTTGTATTCAAAATTGGTAAATAGTCATAATAATGGAAGTATTAGCGGGATCTGAATTGCTAATATCTACTAAAACATCTATGAAAAACAAGCAACATAGCACAGCATTAAATCACCTTCTTTTTTTTTTTTTTGATTTTTCGAGACAGGGTTTCTCCGTAGCTTTTTTGGTTCCTGTCCTGGAACTAGCTCTTGTAGACCAGGCTGGCCTCGAACTCACAGAGATCCGCCTGCCTCTGCCTCCCGAGTGCTGGGATTAAAGGCGTGTGCCGCCACCGACCGGCTTAAATCACCTCCTTTAAATGGTTCGATTCTGAGTGATCAAATTGTTTAGGGCCATTGTCTCTCAATTTGTAGTATATATTACTATCCTTTTGCCTAGAGATACTCAAGGAAAGAAGCTCTGGAGACGCAATAACCTGTCTACTATTGCATTTTTCTCCCAGGGAAGCAGAAATATCTGTGTGCCAGCAGAAATGATTGTACCATCGATAAATTTCGGAGGAAAAATTGTCCATCTTGTCGACTCCGAAAATGTTATGAAGCAGGGATGACTCTGGGAGGTAAGAATATTTTCTTCTTTTTTTCTCCTTGTTCTTTGTTTTTCTCCTTTTTCTCCTTCAGCTCGCCTCCCTCCCTTATAATTATTGCACTAGACGCAATTCTCCTCTGCAGTGCTTCAGAGAGTGCCATATAGGCACAAGACTCAGGCTGACTTTCTCATGGTGCCTTCTTTATTTTAACCTATGACATTCATATCTTTGGAGTTTTGCTTAGGATCAGGAGGCATGAAGTAAGGATCCGAAACTAACGGAAAATGAATGAGGGTATGTTTTTTGGATTCAGTTCCTCGGGTGGTCTATTGATACTGGCCCAAAGCTGTTCAGTGGTAAGGACGAGAGAACCAAGTAATCAAAACTGTCACAGGTGCAGGATGAGTAGGGCACAGGCAGGCTGTGAACACCTGGGACTACCCCTCACCTAACTGCTGCATGTTCTGTAGAGACAGCCAACTGGAGTGTAAAGCTGCTTCTCTTTGGACTCTGTGTCTAAGGCACCAAACAGAGCCAATTTCCTATCCTGTGTCTCCCAGAAATCAGCAGGCCTTTAATCATTTCCTTTTCTTTACAAATCCATTGATTGTTTCCAAAAGCATTTTTCCAATGGCACAGTAGCTTCTTAGAAGATATAACCCTTCCAAGGGTGACCCTCTATTGAAGTCTCTGTGTTCCATGAACGTGTGTCTACCATGAGCTCTGTCATCCTTCTGAAATGGCTTCATACTGCTTGAATGACACATATTTCCCCCCTCTTCTAATTCTTCATATCTTCATCCGCCTCATGCCAGAATTCACACGGCTGCCTGCTGCTTCCAAACAGATGCATCCTTCGTGAGAAAAAGCAGCTCATTAGTCTACTTTGATTTAGAAATGGAACTCAAAGAAAAACAAATGTATTTCTGAGTACCAAAAACTATAATCTTTATTCAATTATTCAGTAACAATTGGAAAAACCCAAATGACTGGAATTCAGCCCACTTTTCTCTCATCTCAGGGCTAATTTACAACAATTGTTATCTCTGGCTTCCCATAAGGCACTCAATGCCTTCTCTGCCTATATATCATTGTGATAACTACATCCTCCCCTCCTCACGGACCAGTTCGTACTTTTTACCAGATCATAATACTGTAAGCAAATTGTTTCAGGCTTGATCTGTGAAAATTCCAGCAGGAGCATCTCAAGTAACTGTAGTACTCTCAGGCACCAGAGTAGATGCCCTCTGAGTTATTTTCTAGACAACTATATCAAATGAGAATCAGATATTTGACAATCCAACCTTGTTTTTACTTGTCTTGCTAAGGATATCCTATAGTTGTGATATTCAGTGGGAAAGAAGCCTCAAGACCATGGGGATGAAGTAGAAAGAAATCCAGGAGAGGCACCAGAGGGAAGGATTGAAAGAAAAAGTTTTCCTACATGAATGTTCCAAGTCTTCAGCAAATGTTCTGATACACTCGTATCTCAATCATTTAACATTCTGTGAATTATGCATAATATACAGTGGCTTCTATATTGAGGATCCTCTTCCTTGCCATCTTTTGAAAGTAACTGTAAGCTCATTTTGATACAAGTAAAATTTAATTATAAGATACTCCTTGTTAAGATATTAGTTTCATATCAGAGTCCATATCCTCCATTAAGAGAAAAAATAGTTCTTCTGACATTATCACAGTGAACTTCTTTGAAAGAGAAATATACATATGACTAAGATTTTAATTGAACAGTGTAGCACTGATATAGCTTTGTGAATTCAGTTGCTGAAAGAGTAAGACAAAAAGCTATCTGATTGATTTACTAGAAAATGTGGTAGAGTAGACATGGGGAATACAATCCTGAATTGCTGTGGACAGTTTTCACCTCAGTTTCCTTCCCATACAAACAAGACAGCACATTGGGCACTAGAGGTTCAAACTAACAAACTTCAAGAAAACTAGAAGATAGATGCCCACAAAATACAATGATTCTTTTATTTTGTTTTGTTTTGTTTTTCTTTCCTTTTACTATGCAGGGAATTGAACCTAGAGCCTTGGGCATTTTAGGCAAGTATTATACCACAGAGATAGATGCCGAAGATAGATGCCCAGTCAACTCATAGAAGGATTATTGATTACCTCTGAAGTCAGACAGACCTAGGTTAAAAGTCCAGATCTATTCTTTACTCCATGTCCCTGTGAATTTCATTTTCGTTATTTGTAATTTCTAGATATCATCCTCAGAGTTGCAGTTAGAAGAAAATAAAAAGATGAATAAGAGCATCTTTGAGAAAGTGCTAGACAAATGTGAGGACTTATTATTACAATGAGGTTCCTAGCATATTAGGTAGACACAAGCTGTTCTTAGCACTTTCCAATGACTTTCTCCTTAATAAATAGCTTGGCTTGCCATGCAGTATGTGATATGTAACAACAGTCAGCAGCTCACAAAAATATGCTTCTGATTACCTCACACTGAAAGGTGCTACAAGCATAATGCTTAAAGTCTGATTTCAGTAATTTTAATTTTAAAAAGTTTATGGTGATATTAAAGTACCAAGTCAGCGAAAACCAAAGTGTTTATTCTCTTAGGCTTAAAATATAAACCTTTGCACGTCGCTGGAGTTATCACCACATCCTCTGCTTTTCAACATAATTCTTCCAATGTTTATTGTTAACTTACAGTATCAGTATATAACACATTTTATTCAAACAATGGTAAGATAAAAGAAAGCATCAGCACGTAGTGACTTTTGTGAATATATTGGTGGTATCCTCTCATTTTCATAAGATTTGGGTTTAGCATAGACTTTTTGTCACCTTTAAGAAGAATTTAGATAATTTTGATTCCTTTTCTTTATCACTCACACTACAATTATATAACATATAATAAAGCAGCAGTTCAGAATATAGTCTTGGGCAAGTAATTTCTACCTCCCAGAGGCTCTATTTTTTTGCCATCATGAAACTGGGATGATCAGATTTACCAAGAATCCTTCTGCTGTTAAAATTTTGTGATTTGGTGTCAAAAGCCATGAAGAAAAGATCATAAGATTATTAATGTCTTAATTGCCAGTCACCTGCTCATAGAAGTACTAATACAAGAGATTGATTTGCACAATAATTTTCGCTACCCCTATTCACAGCTATGTAAGGTATATGCCAAAACCATATTCGATGAATAGATAGTTGAAGGAGTGGAGGATAAAGTAGATGTTTTGAATTCTTGGAGAATATGACACTCTACAACTGATATATGTTTGGTCTCAACATCTTATGATCTCTAGCATGGCTGTGTCTATAGTGTTCCATTTGCTGATGATCTTCCATTTTCTGTTAAATTAAGAAACAGTTAGTACATATAGCCTTTTCTTTGAGTTTCCATGCCTACCTTCCTATCCCCTTGCTTATTTTCTTAGAAACTCATTGGTATTTGTTAATCCCACAGGTGATGAGTTCTCAGGATAACCCTTCAGGCTCTTAAATGTCCATCCATGGAAAAATATATGTCTTTCTTTGTTCTTGATTAATATCTGGCTGCTTTTGAAAACTGTATATCAAGAATTGCTTAAAGAATTTACATGCTGTGCCCATTTGTTTTTTAAGAAAACACTTAACAGCCTGGATAAGGACCTTGCCTTCAGTGAATTGATGCTGACTTTTATATAGTACATAATTCAGATAAATGCACAGGCACCTCTCACTTTATTTTGTAATTCCCAAGAAACACTTCCATTTTCCAAAATGGAAAGAGACAACCAACCTTCCCGCCATCTTCTTTCCTGGCCTTTTTCTTTGCTCATGTTCCATCTTTCCTCTTATTGCCCTGGACAACTATTATTTCTTTTTTTCCTAAGACTCATAAGTTCTTAGTATGGAGTAAATATCATGAACCTAAATATCCCTTGCCATGAACCATTTTATTTTGTAGGCTGTACAGAGATTTGAGGTAGCAGCTACCACCCACATGAAAGGAAGGACAATGTGGACTCAGAGCATGTGAGATTTGAAAAAGTGTACATTTATTTGAAAGGTTATTTAAGCCTGTTATCCCAGTGTTCTTGAGGCTGAGAAAGGAATATCATGACTTTAAGGCTGGTTTGCTACATAGTAAGCTGCAGGTCAGCTAGGACTATATAGTGTGAGCATTCTCAATAAACAAGCAAGCAAAAAGTTTAAATGAGAAGTTTCTTTACTCCTAGGAGATTGAATATTGCCTATAAAGACAAAATCTTAACACATATGCAAATTTCAACAATGTCCATGAGATCTGTAGTTAAGAAAATAGTTCAGAGAACCCTGACAATAGTCTGATGCCACAATAAACAGTAGTTTCCAATGTTCAAGGTAGTCCTTATGCCAACTACCTCATCATTCACTACCTCCAAGAGAAGTGCAACATTGCTCCTTCCATATCAGATATCCTAGATGTGAGAAAATGATTGCAATGCTGAAATACAAATTATGACATGGGTCTTTGTGTATTTTTCAATTCACTGATGTGACTTCATCTCTCCATGCACTTACTCATCTACAAATACATTTAATAAGTTCCTATTATATGCTAAATATATGCCAAACTCTATAAGAGGCATCTGGCAATGGCAAGCCTAGTAATAGAGATTTAAACATATCCTTGTTTTTATACTTTATTTGACTCTGTTTTATGTGTGTTAGTATGAAGGTGTCAGATCCCCTGAAACTAGAGCTAGAGACAATTGTGAGCTGCCATGTGGGTGCTGGGAAATGAACCCAGGTCCTCTGGAATAGCAACCAGTACTTTTAACCACTGAGCCATTTCTCAAGCCCCTTAAATGTATGTTTTAAAAATTATATAGGGATATGGAGGTGTTTCATCGTGTGATGGCAATTGCTGCCAACCCTATATCCCATATTTGATCTCTGGAACCTATATTGTACAAGGAGGTAACCAATTTTCTCAGATTGTCCTTTGACCTGTGACACATTCATACCCACATGCACATGAATGTACACATGTATACACATACAACATAAATAATATTTAAAAAAATATATCAAATAAGGGAGACAGTGATTACAATTATACTTTAGTCTTAAGGTGTAAAGAGAAAATTATTGGGGAGAAGTTTAGTGAAATGCAAGGGAAAAGGCGCTTGAGGCAATGATCATAACTTGAATAAAGGCACAGAGACATAAAAACGATGATGAGGCTTTAAAGAACAGCAAGTAATTTAATATGGCCAAAGATAGGAAAATAAGGAGGCAAACTGTGACCACACTGAAACTGAACCGGATTTCAGGCAGTTGAAGATTTATGGTTGCCAAACAGACATGACCACATGTCATATTGTTTATGGTGCATTTGTTTTAAGAGACTGTTTTGCAGCTTAACTGTTATATTGGGAGGTTACACTTTTACAAAATGAAGAGTATCAATGCATGCAGAGAGAAACAAATGTCTAGCATCTAATTTTGCTAAGTACCCATGCTTTATTCTTGGGGCTACTTAGCTCCACTTGGATTCAAATCCACAAATACTGACCATTCACAGTAGGAACACTAACCTAGGACCACTAGGAACACTAACCTAGACCAAGGCAGTTGGCTTGTATGAAGAACCCGCATGTATATCAAATGCCAGTTGCCTTGATCTTGACCACAGTTTTCTACTATGAGCTCAATGAAAACTATTTTAGTAGATGTTTTAGAGGAGCTGATTTCTGAGTTCAAATGAGGAGAAGAAACCTGCATATTACTATCCTTAGGAAGATTTGCACTATAAATACTGTAATAAAATAAACCGAGAAATTTTATAACTCAGGATTCCCAAACTAAATTAAATTTCAGGTCCCCTCTTTCATATAACACCATTTAATATCCTACCAAAACTCTGCTCTCTGGAAAACACAACTTGAGGATAAATAAAGACTTTATCTGTGAGCAAAAATTTTTACCTACTCAATGTCACTCATTTTCCAGATGTATGTGTCATTACTTAAATCAGTTAAGTAAGAAACAAGAGCAGACCATCTTCAGCATACATCAGTACCAGTGGCTACCAAATCCACTAAAGTTCACCAGAGAAGCTCTATAGCATACTTGTCTTTTGGAAAGTACAAGAAGGCAAAAGCCTTATATTGTACATAACAGATGGTAGCCGTAGACACATAACCAAAAGAGCATGCTAGAAACATTATTTTAAACAACAGAATGACTTTAAGCATCACAAAGTGATGTTGAACCGTTTCGTTGAACACTATCTGATCTACTTCCCAGAACACCAACATGGTGATAAAACTCTGGATTTCATGTTTGACATTCAATAACGTATTATAAAGACCACTTAACAATTCGAGAACTGAAGGAGTTAGTGCAAAAGAATCATGAGTTCCAGGCCAGCCTGGACAACATACCAATGCTCTATTACCAAAATAGAACAAATATAGCTCAGTGGTAGGACATCTTCTAAGGATACACAAGACATAACCAAAGAAATAATAATAAAATGTGAAACTCAGGTACTGGGGATTTTTATGTTCTCTTTCAACTCTCTGGATTAGAGTCTAAAAAGTTCTCGGCCTAGAGAGGCATTCATGAAGTCTCAGTTCTAAGAAGTGTGGTTTTCACACACAATTCCCATATACCTGGGTGTTTTAATAGCTCTGCATCACAAAAGGATGTACAGATGAAAAATGTTGCACTTTGTGTTTGAGCATCAACATGCACAACATATGGCTGGCACTTAGAATCTGGGATTTTTTTGTGGTGCTCAGTATGGAACTTAAAGACTTAACATGTTAGACAAAAACTACCAGTGAGCCATTGCACTAGTCCTTTCTTGTAAATCAAAACCCTGTGGTAGCTATAGTAGAAATAGCATGATGGATTTAGATTTGTTTCTACTCCTAATTCTGCCACTTACTATTTTAGTGAGTGTGTGAAAATCTGTAGATCTCTCTGAACCTCATTATTTCCCAACTATATGGTAGGATTACCATTTCTTATAAAAATTGTTGTATGTGTGAATAAAGGATCATGTAATAGGTACACAGTAATTATCATTGTACCTTCTCCTTTTTAGGTAAAGACTGATCTTTCTTTGTTTCCCAGGTACCACTACAGACTTCTTTCTCTGCTGTTAAATGACTTTTAATTCTTGGTCTTTGATCCTTTGCTTTCTGATTTAGCCTTTCTTTAGTCAACACTTGAAGCCTTCTATCTGTTGCTATCAATACTGTCTCCCAGTTGGATACACACACACACACACACACACACATGCAGAAGCACTTACATACATGCATGTGCACACACACACACACACACACACTTTGAAAAGAGGGAAGTATGCATCTTCTAGTTGTGGATTCCAAGGGAACTCATGTGTAGGGAGAGCATATAGTTTCTCTCTTACCTTCCAGCCAGCTTCCATTTCCAAATACTTGCTTTTAGTGAACTCTATTTAGAGATAAGTAATATTTTTCTAATCATCAAATTTGATGATACTCCATATATAATACTTGGATCTTGCTTGTAAAATCTCTCCTTGAAATCTTTGAATTTTTAATGTGTGCTAGCCATAGAAATATAATATTGGGGTTTACTTTTGCTATGAGAGATCCAAAATGCCACATTTCCACTGTCAAAAGACAATGTTCTAGATAGTGTTTTCTAATGCATCAGACAATGTTCTAGATAGTATTTTCTAATGTATCAGACAGACAATGTTCTAGATAGTATTTTCTAATGCATCAGACAGACAATGTTCTAGATAGTATTTTCTAATGCATCAGACAGACAATGTTCTAGATAGTATTTTCTAATGCATCAGACAATGTTCTAGATAGTATTTTCTAATGCATCAGACAATGTTCTAGATAGTATTTTCTAATGCATCAGACAGACAATGTTCTAGATAGTGTTTTCTAATGCATCAGACAGACAATGTTCTAGATAGTGTTTTCTAATGCATCAGACAGACAATGTTCTAGATAGTGTTTTCTAATGCATCAGACAGACAATGTTCTAGATAGTGTTTTCTAATGCATCAGACAGACAATGTTCTAGATAGTGTTTTCTAATGCATCAGACAGACAATGTTCTAGATAGTGTTTTCTAATGCATCAGACAGACAATGTTCTAGATAGTGTTTTCTAATGCATCAGACAGACAATGTTCTAGATAGTGTTTTCTAATGCATCAGACAGACAATGTTCTAGATAGTATTTTCTAATGCATCAGACAGACAATGTTCTAGATAGTATTTTCTTTTTTTAAAATTTATTTATTTATTAAGGATTTCTGCCACCTCCCCGCAACTGCCTCCCATTTCCCTCCCCCTCCCCCGATCAAGTCACCCTCCCTCATCTGCTCCAAGAGCAATCAGGGTTCCCTGACCTGTGGGAAGCCCAAGGACCGCCCACCTCTATCCAGGTCTCCTAAGGTGAGCATCCAAACTGCCTAGGCTCCCCCAAAGCCAGTACGTGCAGTAGGATCAAAAACCCACTGCGATTGTTCTTGAGTTCTCAGTATTCCTCATTGTCCTCTATGTTCAGCTAGTCCAGATTTATCCCATGCTTTTTCAGACCCAGCCAGCTGGCCTTGGTGAGTTCCCGATAGAACATCCCCATTGTCTCAGTGTGTGGGCAGACAACGTTCTAGATAGTGTTTTCTAATGCATCAGACAATGTTCTAGATAGTATTTTCTAATGCATCAGACAGACAATGTTCTAGATAGTATTTTCTAATGCATCAGACAGAAACCAAAACAGACAACACACAACAGACTATGCACACATAGCCAAGTATCTCCCAATTGTAGCAATCCAAGAAAAAGTTTACTTTTTAAATAATGTAACTGCTTGTTTGAAATCACTCAATTTGGCACTATAAATTGTGAGATGTGTTCCTTAAGACCATACAAGTTAGATTATTTTCCTATTGTACTGAACTCAGACAATTTATCTGAGTAAGCTGTCTTTTTAGAAACATTTGAACACCTTTTGAGATCATGTAGCTTAGAAGGAGAACTGTGAAAAGAAGTATATGCTCACTGAGAAACCAATAAAACATCCAGATGAAGTTATTGCTAGTTCCATGATAACTTATGTCTAAGTTACAAATTGGAAATATAATTACTACCCTGGATGCCCTCTTTTGTCATCAGATTCCATATTACTTAATCCAACTAATTGGTGCTAAATACAAGCCTAAGTATGCCAATTCCTTCTTTTCCTACTGGCTTCCCATCCCATTGAATAAAGTCTTCTGAGGCTGGAGTGGGACTAAGTTGATAAGGGATATTTCAACCTCCTAACAGTCTGCAGCTAAAATTATGTGAGCACTAATCAGCATCAGAAAATTTGGACTGGCATTTGAAACAAGAAGAAATGTGGAACTTAACCAAGAGGAACGATAACGAACCCAAGCCAACACACCGAAGTGCCATATTGGCTACTTGGAAACCAAAAGAAATTGAGGAATCTTTCTTCTGGAACAGGCAATAAGGCATGAAAGCTTTGATTATTGAGCCCTTAGGCACAGAGATACTCATTTTTAAATGATTTCATTTCCAGCTGAGTAAAGATACCGGGATTTTTATGAGACAGTTTGACTGATGCGAACAAACCCAGAATACCATCAATAAAGAAGTGTTGGTCTTTGAGTATTTGTAATGGAAACATTAAATTGTACCTGCCTATTCTGTGACCCTTCATATTCTCTACTCTGAAAATTTAGTTCTTGTCTATAGTGGATGGAGAGGTTCACAAACACACACTTATATTGAAGCTGTTAACACATTTGTCACTATCCAGAAAGGAAAAAAATCCCCGCATAACAATGGTCCCTTTCTTCATCTTATGAAAACCCTTTTCCAAAATGGCAAGCTCCCCTCTCTCCACTTTTTCACCATGCCTCCTAGGACAGACCTGACTCACACACCTGATTATTGAGCTTATTTGGTACAAACCCATCCTTAAGCTACTACTTTCAACAAAACCACTCTTTTTTTCCTCTTCTTTTTAAGACCTCTTTGTTATTTATTTTTAAAACAATCTAGTCTCATTTTACATACCAATCCCAGTTCTTTCTCCCTCCCCTCCTTCCACTGCCTTCACTTTTCCCCACCTCATCCCCCATCTACTCCTCAGAGAAGTTAAAGCTTCCCATGTGGAGTCAACAAAGTCTGGCATATCACTTAGAGGCAGGGCCAAGGCCCTCCCCCTATATTTAGGCTGAGCAAGATATCGCTCCAAAAAGAATGGGCTCCAAAAAGCCAGGTCAAGCACTAGGGATTAACCCTGTTCCCACTGTCAGTGGCCCCACAAACTGCTCCAGCCACACAACTGTCACCCACATTCAGAGGGTCTAGTTTGGGCCTATGTAGGTTCCCCTGCTGTCAGTCCAGAGTCAGTGAGCTCCCACTAGCTCAGGTCAGCTGTTTCTATGAGTATCCCCATCATGGTCTTGACCCTTTTACTCTTATTGCTCCTTCCTCTCTTCAAATGGACTCTGGGAGCTCAGCCATGTGCTAGCTGTGAATCTCTGAATCTGCCTCCATCAGTGGCTGGATGAAGATTCTATGATGACAATTAAGGTAGTCATCAATCTGATTACAGGGGAAAGCCAGGTATTATGTAGGATCTTAACTGGGATCATTCTTATAGATTCCTGGGAAGTTCCCTGGTGCCAGGTTTCTTTCTAGCCCCATAATGGCTCTTCAATCAAGATGTCTCTTTCCTTGCTCTCTCTCTCTCTCTCTCTCTCTCTCTCTCTCTCTCTCTCTCTCTCTCTCTCTCTCTCCTCCCTCCCTCCCTTCCCCCATCTCTGTCATCCCATTCCCTCATGTCCCCTCCCTGTTTCACTTCTCTCTTCTCCCTTCCTTTCTGTCTTCCCTTCTCCCTCCCTTCCCCCATGCTCCCAATTTTTTCAGGAGACCTTGTCTATTTCCCCTTTCCATGAGGATCCATGTATCTTAGGGTTCTCCTTGTTACCTAGCTTCTCTGGGGTTGTAGACTGTAGGCTGGTTATCCTTTGCTTTACATCTAATATCCACTTATGAGTGAGTACGTACCATGTTTGTCTTTCTGGGTCTTAGTTACCTCATTCAGGATGGTTTTTTCTAGTTCCATTCATTTGCATGCCAGTATCAAGATGTCATTGTTTTTTACTGCTGAGTAGTACTCCATTTTGTAAATGTAGCACATTTTCTTTATCCATTCTTCAGATGAGGGACATCTAGGTTGTTTTCAGGTTCTGACTATTACAAATAATGCTGCTATGAATGCAGTTGAACTAATGTCCTTGTACTATGAGTGTGCATCCTTTCAGTATAGGCCCGAGTGGTATTGTTGGGTCTTGAGGTAGATTGATTCCCAATTTTCTGAACAACTGCCATACTGATTTCCAAAGTGGCTGTACAAGTTTGCACTCCTATCAGTAATGGAGGAGTGTTCTCCTTACTCTGCATCCTCTCCAGCATAAGCTATCATTGGTGTTTTTAATCTTAGCCATTCTGACTGGTTATAAGATGATATCTCAGAATCACAAAACCACTCTTTCATATTAGAAAATTCCAGTTTGGGAATTACATATATCTCAAAATGACCATACAGAGAAAAAAAGGACTTTTCTGGATTTCTGCCCAAGACTCAGCTTTCAACTTCAGGCTGTTCAAAAGAGTTGAAGGAAGTTGCTGATCCACACACAAGAAAGAACCAAATGCTTGCTTCTCCCGGAAGAGATGACAGCCAGCCCCTCTTAAAATATGGTAGGAAAAAACAAACTAGAGTCAGATAGTACTTTTTCTCCAAAGTCACGGTGACTCTGTTTCCAGTAGCCCACACAACTTGAACCTTTCGTAAGGCAGAAGAAGGCAAAATCTGACCAACAATATCTGCTTTCTTTGTTTCCTGCTAAGCTAATAGAGGAAGTGAGTCTACCCTGGTCTTCTCACCTGAGTACTTCCTCCACTCCCCACTGCTCCCTCACAGGAAACTCTTGCCTCTAATCATACCTTGTGTGAGACTTCCTCAGACACTTCAAATAGTCCACTGATGTAATAGATGAGACAGTTAGCATTTCAAGATTTCGTTCTGTCTTCCCACATCCTCCATATTGAAAACAGTTTCCTGCCTATTGCGGACACGATATACGAGACCTGGAAAGACAAAAATGAAAGTAAAAATGTTCTTTTTGCCTTGTTTGGGACTTGCCTTTCCTGCTCTGTATCTTTTCAAGTCACCACCTACACACACACACACACACACATACACACACACCACATAAACACACATACGCACACACACATACCACGGCACTCTTGCATGTATGCCTACAGCCTTTCTCTTTACCTTTACTTAACCATATTCGGTGGGAGACAAAGCCATGGAAGGGCTTTTGGCAGGGGGCATTTCCTCCTCCTCCTCTGGGCAAAATTCTCACCTGGCCAACAACAACTTCTGTAATGTGGATTGAAAGGCTAATGTGGTTTAGTTTTTAACCACTCTCTATTTGCATGAATACTATTTCTGCTAGTAAAATTTTTCTTTAATAAAACCATGAATACACCCAAGGTAATTTTTTTCTTTACACCAGACTGACATAATTAATCCTGTTAACACTCAGCCTTTTTTCTTCCTTTTCTCTCTTTTCTTTCTTAAAAGAAAGAAAGAAAGAAAGAAAGAAAGAAAGAAAGAAAGAAAGAAAGAAAGAAAGAAAGAAAGAAAGAAAACTCTCGTTTGCTTCCCAGGTCGTACTGACCTGTTCAGCATGGACTGTTTCGCATTTGTTTTTAACGTCAGTTTAAATGTAATTGTAAAAGCATGTATGCTCTAAATTCATGTACTTACTTTTTCCAGTGGAAAATCCTGATATGCAAAAGCATTTCCAGGCTCTACAATTTCTCATGAGCAGGTTTGAGGTAATGACCCTGTGCTCCTCACTCAGGATGGCATTTGGACAGTGAACCCCTTTCTTCTGGCTCAGTAGTCAGAGAAGGGAGACTTGGAAATAGTTTCTGTGCTTTGGCAAGGATGTGCAGCATTGCATATCATTCTATTATTAATTATGTTTACTCCTCCACAAACTAAAAACCATTAGACTAAATAGTCTAACATAAACCTTGAAAGATAAAATTTGATATTCTTTCTCCTGACTATTCCTCTGACCAAGAATTGAGACTGGGAGGAGAATGTTAGTCAGCAGGCAGGGGTGGAGACCAAGGAGCCTTCTTGCCTGAGAGGGTATTTGTCATACATTTATTAATCCCACTTGGTCACATTTCCCTGCTAAACTCTTGCTTCAGGCTTGCCAAGGACTGGTTTTGTTCTTTACCTGTTGTTCCTGTCCTAATTTTCCCCAATCCAATTCCAGTCCCTGCTTCTGACCCCTCTTACTAAGAACATGCTGGTCAAGCTGGCAGGAAGGAAAGCACACCACCGTGTAAGCTAAGACATCTGGTTCGGTCTTTTGTTCTACCATAACTATGTGTTTTGGCATGACTTACTTTTGCCCTTTAGTCTCTCTATCTATAAAGTAAGGTGAAGAAAAAAATAGACAACATATGAGTTCCCCAAATCCCCCCTTTTTTTTGAAAACGGAATATTTTCTTCAAATAAAATCTGACATAGAAACTCATTTGTAGGTCTAGACTAATTTGAAGGCAGGTGAGGCTGCATACTAAAGTTCACTTCGTCTTTCCTTGAAGAAATTCATAGGCGCCCAAGGACTCTAGTGGTGTACCAGACTGATAGCTTGTGATCCTTTGAACTATCATTCTCTTTCCTATAAGATTTTAGTCAAAGTGGAAACTATACATCTCAGAAAGAATTTCTTTCCAGAACATTTATCTATTTAGGATAAAGAGCGTCATGAACACAGTAATGTAGAGTTCAGTAAGAGTAAAGGCCATCATATATTGGCCTACCTAATTTACTCTGTGCTGAACAATGCACATACGTGCTCTTTCGTAAAATCACAACCCAGTGAGTTAGAGCTTGCTCTTGTATAATGATTCTGAATGCTGTCAGTCTGCCCTTCAATCTTTCACCCCAAATGAAAACTGATACTCCTCACAATTTGCCACTGTAAGCAGCTTTTCAAAGTGGTTCTTGCCAGAGATCCATTCTTGAGAAAAAGTCATAGCCTCTGTTCATTGGCATATATTTTCACGGGGTTCAGAAAGGCCTCACTAAGCTTACTGCATTTCCTCCTAAAAGCAGTAGTATAGAATAATCAAATTGGATTTTCACTACATAGATTCACGAACTAAAGTATAGGAGAAAATAAAAGATTTGTTTGTGACCACACATACCATAAAATTCAACATTACCACCAAGCAAATAATAAGCCCATTATAATAACATTTTAAAATTTTAGTGTCATTTTTTTCTTCTTCCTCCTGGAGCTCAGGGCATATTTCATCATAAGTGCATCTTTTCAGACATAGAATTCAGGTATAGAATCTCTTCTACCAGCAGATGCCACCATGGTGTCTATATTCCTTCAAACAATGTTATGATTCAGTTACTAATACTATCTACAGTTTATATATGAGTTAACTGAAGTACAGAGAGACTGAATCTTTTCCTGAGTCTCACAGGAATAGACTCATGATTACTAATGAGACAGTCTGAATCCAGAGCCCTTATTTTCAAAAACTATTTTATTCCTGAGAATTTCAAATATGTGTGCTGTATTCACAATATTTCCACCTCTTCTCTCCCTCTTCCAAAGCACCATATCCTTAGACTCAAATTTTGGAATCCAGATATCTTTAGAACATATATGCTGGTTTATCTTAGCAGCCCATGCAATGAAAGGTCTCTCCCTATTTAGCACCTTCACAGTCAAAAAATTTAAAGATAACACAATATACATAATCCAGACTCTCTGTAAATTTTTCCTTTTTATTTGGCTTATTTTTTTTACTCCTTTTAAAATTGTTCCAAGGTGAGGGCCCACTTGTTGCTCCTGGCAGCCCGGCTAGCTTAGCTTTGAAATAACCACACAGAAATTGTATTAATTAAATTACTGTTTGGCCCATTTGCTCTAGCCTCATATATATATATATATATATATATATATATATATATATATATATATATATATATATATATATATATTCTATAAAAATGAAGAAAAGATTCCCTGGAGGTGGGGATATCTGCCTTGGTTCATACTCTAGGATTCCTCTGACCTTCTAACCCTAAAGTAGTGTAAGTAAGATACACTGACTCCAATTCTAGTAGATGGAAAGATGACTGATATGATTTATACTAGAGCTGAAAACCCAACCCTCTGTAGACTGAAATTCATATGAAGAATTCTGTTAATTCAGAATAGCATTTCTTTACTCCCACCCACTACCTTTCACCCTTCGGAGGCTCAGGAAATATCTTAGAAGAAGGGTCAGAAAAATCAAAGAGCTGGAGGCTAGGGAAGGGTGCTGTGAATACTGTCTTCTGGACATGAAATGCCTATTGCCTACATGCATGCACAAAAGTTGTGGTTACAATATAAGACCTGCATAGGAAAAGTCCACTTAAAACTTAGAGCATGGCAGATGAAAGGGCACTGAGACCCTAACCCTAGCTGAGGAGCTCTGGGTACTCAATGGCTGCTGTGAGAGGGAGACTTATGTTTCTTTGGAAGGGGGCACCTCACTTTCACAGCCAGTTACAGAGAAACTTCTTTTTGTTGAGTCATTCAAATGGTGATGGTCTTAATGGAAAGATGTCAGTATTTTAAAAACCTTGCCGGATGCAACTAAGCCCATACCATTCAACTGAACAGAGACTTTGCTCAGTTCTTTCAACAGCAGCTACAGTTCTACTTGACTGCATAACTGAACAAAGATGCAAATATTTGCGGAACTCAAAATCTTGGAGGCCCTCCTAGAAATTAGGCTCTCAGAGAAGATAATTCTTCGATATTCCAAATTCCAGAATTAAGTATAGGGAAGAGAGGCATCCTTGACGTTGGGCACAGTAATTCAAAGTTTCAAAGACTTTACAAACATCACCTACACCTCTCCACTGCCTGAGTGTCAGAAGGTATATAGCCCTAGAAAACAAAGAATTAATCCAGAAAAATCCCAAAAGGTCACTGAGGCTAGACAAGTTACAGATTAAGCTCATGTAGGTCTCCTTAGGAGCACACCATGAAACTTATTTTGACAATGCTTTCTCTAGATGCTGTCGAGGGAGTTTCCACAAATTTCCACTGTCCAGGATCCAGGCTTGCCAGGCTTCTGAACAGTAGGTGGGAGGAGCAAGGCCAGACCTTGTGAGGATCCTTTCTTGCTACTACTTTAACCTAAGTCTAAAAACAGTGATGAGACATAAAGCAGTTCATGTATCATTAGAACTATCCACTTTCGCTGCTCCCTTTCTCTGTTTTCCCGTCAGTTTAAGTAGACGTCTGCTTTGACATAGCAGTTAGTTTGCGTGTATGTTATAGAAACAGTTATCATTGACTCTGGGGCTCAGGTGCGGGTGGGGGGGATAGGAGGAGCATGGGAGCGGCCTTCATGGAAGAAAATAAGGCCTTGGGCATTGTGTAACAGCTGAGACTAGCAAGCTTTGTTGTCTAGGATTCGAAGTCGTCTAGCAACATGCTGGCCTCTGCTGCAGAGGACCCCCCCCCCCCACAGAATGAATGGCATCCTATTTCAATTATGCTTAGTCCAGCAACCCTCTTCATGCAGCTAGCTCAGAACACCTGATGCAGCTTAAGCCACTATGGTCACACGAACAGCACGTTACCAGGGTCCTCGAGGAAAATGGGAATGTGGACTCTCTTCTTCAAGCAGATGCTGTATAGGTCTGGATGACAATAGGAAAGTGCCAGCCAAGTTCTGATGGGCACAGTTCAAAGAAACGGGAATAATTTCATTTGATGGATCTTCCTCACAGTCTCTATGCATATTGATCTGGCTTAAATTAATCTGTTTAGGTCCACAAGCCATCACCTCGGTGATTTGAGTCACGGTACAGAATAATGATAACAGACTAAATCTCACTGATAGTAACACCACCAACTACTCTCTTTGTCCCTGTACCTTCTGAATAAAAGCCAGTGGATTCTTCTATGTGTCATTCATTTTGGATTCTTTCCTTCTTTATCAATACCTTTAGTATAATATGGCAAATAGCATAGTATGCCTGCCCCAGAGAGCGGGCCATATTCATTGCACTAGTCAACAGGAATCTCTGAGATAATAGAAACGTTCTGTGTCTGTGCTGTTCTGTTTAGCAGTCACTGACTACATGTGGTTTTTAAACAGTAGCAATATGTCCAGTGAGAATAAAGCATTACATTTTTATTTGATTTATCTTCATTATTTTAAATAGTCACACAGAACTAGTGGGTACTATATAAAATAGTGTAAGCCTAGATCTCAGAGAGGTGCATACTGAAATAGAGCAGGAATAATCTAATGAAAGAGAAGCAATGAGCCTTAAGGGATTTTAAATTAAGAATAAGATCCGTGGTTCCAATACCACTGCCACTAGATTGCTTCACCCTCATTAGATTCAACATCCCCAACTTTGACTTGAAACTTTGGACCAATACAAGAATTCTCAAAGAGATAGCTTAGAATACATGTATATCATGAAAGATTTTAACATGATACATGAATGTCTTCCAGGGATAGGAAGTTAGAAAGACATTTTGTCCCAGTATTCCAGGCAGAATGCAACCGTTCTTGTACATACATGCCTGTATACTGTATTATTTCCTGGATACATTCTGAATATATTTAATCCATTCTGAATATAGCTGAATCTGTGAACACTGGAAAGATGATTTCTAAGGACTCTTCTTTAAGACAAGCCATGATTTTTTTTTTAATCACTGCAGTACCCAAGATATGTTTCCCTTTAGGCAGGGAACTGAGTATTTTCAGAACTTCCTGTTTCTCCATTTTTAGTTGCAGCACTAGCAACTAAAGTCCATTGTCCGGAGTAAAAATTATAGTCAAGGAAGATAAAATTTTAGGGATCCACACTCTTTGGAGAAGCGACATGATAAAGTATAGAGAATGTGAGTTTTCTAGATAAAGCAGGTTCAAATCATTGAAGTTATTTTTCTCTAAGTCCATGACTAGAAAATACCAGCAAGAAGGGTGGGGGTCTATCTGGGAACTGTACCGGGGCATTCTGGAGGCATCCTCAGTTTGTAATGCAATGTACAAGAAAAAGACTCAGTGTAAGAAATGGATTCACCAAATGACAAAACATTGTGAAGGTCAGGCCTTTTGCTCTGGGAGTAGATTTAGCTAGGTTCATACAAAACCCCCAGCTTTATGTGGGAGGTAGAAGTTCGTAATGGAAGTACGTCTCTCCTTATTACTGGCTGTGCCCAAATCCTATAGAAACGATTCTTGGACCAGGTCATCTTGCAGTCAAGGTTGGAGTCTCAGGCATCCTTATTTGTCCCCCTTTTCTTCTCAACGCTTCTCTTATAGTCACAATTTTCTCCTCTCTGGCCTAAGTGCTGATACAAATATGCAAGCTATTATTACTTTGATTTACTGAGCAAGAGTATGATAAAGTTTGTAGTAAAGGCCTTACCTTTTTAATTAGTGCTTAAAGTCTGTTCTAGATATGTCATTTCTCTGGTGCCAGAAGCAGATATATAGTAGGTTTTACCACATTTACGCACTGTATTGAATATCAGCTTCGCTTTGTTTTGTCTTTATTTGTTTGTTTGTTATTTTTAAAGTATTAGATAAAAATGCAGTTTATGGTCTACTCCCAGTGCATCTGCTTGTGATAGATCTCAGAGTTATGACCTTTTCAATTATTTATACTTATCAATATAAGTGCTAGGGAAAATAGAAAAAAAATAACCATTGGATTGCTAGAGGACATTTAAAGTAAGTGTGTCTGTGTGTTTGTGTGTTTGTGTGTGTGTATGTGTGCACGCACATGCGCGTGCAGGCATTGTATGCAAAAATGTTCACATATATGTGCATATGTGTGTGGATGTGTCAGGAAAATGGTTCTTAAACTGAATTTGGAATTACTGTGGTTGTTTTAAAGAATGTTCTATTTTGCATTCTAACAGCTGCCTGCTAGTATGATTTCCTTTTTTTATAGATGGATAATAGAGTCATGGACATTACATTATTTATTTAATACTATTACAGGCTCTAACATTTTGCCCTCTATTTTATGCCCCGCTAAAGAAGAAAATCAGTATGTGTTATGGTACATGATCAACTATGACTATCATTCAGAAAACATCTGAGCCACTTTATAGTGTGTGGTGGGAAACAAAAATCCTACTCATAGTTCCCAAGGTGGGGTGATTTGGTAGTCTGAAGATACAGAGGATTATCAAACTGTTTCTAAATGTCATTCTCACCTGATATGTGAATTCTCAACTGCTGTAAATCTAGTCTCTGAATTTCTACAATGCCATGAATGTGTGGCAATCTTTTTGTCCTCAGAGAACCCTAAGTCCCAATATATATGTGTGTGAACTAAACCTGGTAGCAACGACCTGAACTTCCAGCTCCTGGGAAGCTGAGCTGGAAGAATCACATCCAAGGCCTGCCCAGCTTACAGAGTAAATTCAAAGCAAGCCTGATTAGCTTTGTTAAATGCTATTCTCAAAGTAAAAAAGAGGACTTAGAATATTGGGGAATTGATGAGTATATATTAAGCATGAACTATGTTCAATTCTCAGTGATGAATCAACAGAGGAAAAGGACCTGGTTTCCAAACTGGTATACTTTTTGTTACCCATTTAGAACCCACGTTAAATCCAGATCTTCGTTCAACAGGTCTTTTGGTCACTTTTTCTAACATAGATACATTTGTATAACTCTTGTTTACAACGTTCAGAATTTGCCTATAATCTGTAAGCCAGAACTTCTTAATGTCAAATATAGACACATTTATATTGTTGTTTTGGTTACAGCATGCATTATTTGCTTATTCCCTGTAGGACAAACCCTATACTTCTTTAATATAATACACATCATCCACTAAAAACAGGCCACAGCTTCTTTATAGCACTGTAGATAGCCTGTTTTTTTTATATATGCAATATAAACTATAGGCACACTGATTCTCAGTTTCTCTCCTTTCTTTATGCCCTTTCTACTCATTTCTGCCTGGTAAAATTCCTATCAGTATTTAAGCTCCAGGTGAAATGCCACCTTTGAAGTAAAGTATTTCCTAACCTCACCATGCAAAAAGACTTTTTTTCCCTCTTCACGCTGCCTCTGTTGGAGTTTTTACTATTCTGGCGCTTTCTAAACTTGTTTGTGGGTGTTTATTTCTTTTCTACAAGACTGGATCAGGGCCTATGCTCTTTATGTTACCTAAAAACTATTATTTGTCAATGAACTGTGGAGAATAGATAAATAAAGAAATCAGCCACAGGTGATTTTTTATAAATGAATCAACTGAATGTCCCAGGTATAAATACTGACATCTGCGCTCTGGCAGAGATAATTGAAGGCTATACTTGGGAGAAAACAATGTATGATACTTTGGGGCTCAGCAGGGATGGAGGACAGCTCATTCATTCAACCATTTTTGAATAATCACTTGTCTGTAAGAAACTTAGACTCTACGACCAGAAAGAAAGATTTTGTTTGTGCTCAATCACTTTTCCTAACAGGGTAACTATAGTGTGTATTTTTGGTCACTAATAATGAATTCAAATTTCTTTTACTCCTCAATAGCTCGTAAGCTGAAAAAACTTGGAAATCTAAAACTACAGGAGGAAGGAGAAAACTCCAATGCTGGTAGCCCCACTGAGGACCCATGCCAGAAGTTGACAGTATCACATGTTGAAGGCTATGAATGTCAGCCTATCTTTCTTAATGTCCTGGAAGCTATTGAACCAGGAGTGGTGTGTGCTGGACACGACAACAACAAGCCTGATTCTTTTGCTGCCTTGTTAACTAGCCTCAACGAGCTGGGCGAGAGACAGCTTGTGCATGTGGTCAAGTGGGCCAAAGCCTTGCCTGGTAAGAAAAAGGAAAATGAGCATGTGGGATGAGGGATATTATATTTATTGAATGGTTCATTGGGCCAGACTCGTTACCTCAGACAGTACTCAACGCCACACTGTAGATAAATGGTTGTCATAGAAAAGGTCTCACCTTAAACATTGAAGAAATTGAGACTGAGAAAGCAAGAGGAAAGATACCATACCCATGTCACCTATGACTCCACTGATACACAATAATCATACTTTGTCATTTAACCCCAAATCAAATATTTTATAGCGATAGCTACATAAACCTCAAGGTGCTCTTCTATGTGGAAACATGTAAGTTCATTCCAGAGGTAGTTTTAAGTCTCAGTTATCCCATAGGAAATTTTATATGGTATGGTAGAAAGAAAGTTGAACATCAGAAATCTTGGGTTGTTATCCCTGCGCAAAACCCATTTGTAATCCTTTACCCTTCTGGCTCTGTTTTTTTTCTCTGTACACATCAAGAGCATTCTGGACTAACCTGATTGTAAAATACAGTGGGAGAGGGACTTTTCTGGGTCCCCTGACACTTGAGGAATGTGGGCAAGAAACAGAATATCCATGCAAACAGAGCTGGGGAGTATGGAGTTTTCTTTAGGAAGAGGGTATTCATGGGGGGGAGAGATACAGAGACAGAGAGAGGGAAGGGAGAGGTCTAGAGGAGAGAGAAGAGGGGGAGAGAAACAGAGAGCTGCCTCTTCAGAAGAGAGAGGACAACAGAGAGGAGCTTGCCTGAGGGGGAGAGAGAGATTGAGAGTGGGCAGAGCTTATCTCTTTTTTTTAATTAATTTATTTATTTATTTTATTGAGAAAAGGAAGAAAAAAAAACAAGAGAGGAGTGGGAGGAGGGGCAGAGCTTATCTCTTAAAAGTACAGGCTATTGTCTGGCTTCATCCTGCCAGGTGACAGGGAAGGCCAGGATAATTCTAATACTGTTAGCTTTTAAACTTCAAGGAACACTTAAGTGTTTTTTACAGTACTTTAGAAATCATAATGGGAAGAAAAGTTAGGTCAAGGTGAAAGAATCACCAAGTGATTATCCTCCTTCTCTAAGATACCTTCAGGAAGAAATGGGAACTCACTTCCTTACTAGAGCATTTGTTATTTCAACACACCTTATTTTTTAACTATAATAGATTAGGGAAGCTTTAGGTGGCTTCTAACTATGGACTCACAAACATTCCTTTAGTAAACAAACTGCTTCTTGCTTAAAAAGCATTTTGCACAGATACAAGTGATCCACTCGATTCATTTAAGCCAGAATTTCTGCCCATCTTTACCACCTCCCCACATCATCTCCCTCAGTACTACTTCTAACCAAGCCATAAGCTTCTAGTCACTGGCACACAGTCTTGTAGCTGTTGGAAATTCATTTTGACAGGCAACGAAGCATATGCTTTTTAAAGATTCTCCCAATCCTGAGATGAAATGATTCACGGATTCTTTTGAAATTGCAACAACCGAGTCTCTTCCTCTGAAGTCAAAGATTAACTCACCTTTTAATGAAAGCTGCTATTCAATATAGTGAAAAAAGAGGAACTTGTCTAATCGGTATACCATAAGAATTCCCTATGAAGTAGTCACCTGTTCCTCTGTTTTACACAGAATTAAATTCTGACAAGAGTTATTATTATCTTATAGCTAAAGACAAAAATACATGTGTACATACATAAAACAAATTAGTATAACTTGAGCCCAGGGCCCCTTAATTCCAAACTACCTCCAAGCTATGAACTCTAGCTATTGTGTATAATGGCTCTCTGTTTCTGTCATTCTTGGCTTTACATTGAGGGCTTGAAACCCCCTGGAAGGCCACTTGAATCATGTGATGGGTTTTCTACTTTTGAAAAGTTTTCATTTTGGCTGTCAAGAACTCATTTTGTATTTGTAACTCACAAGGCCCCAGTCACAGCTTTGAGAACTTCCCTACTACTTTCTCATATCAGAAAATAGAGTTTAAGTAGCCAATAAGATTACTGGGCAGGAAGCCCAAGGACTGTGGATGGATATGCACTGTGCCAAAACTTGAGAGTTCACACCGGGAACAAGAATACAAACAAGAAAAAAGACATTATTATCATTTATCCAGCTGGATGTCTTGATGCCATTTTTAATGGAGATTCTCAATTTCCAAATATTTAACATGTCTCATTTTATTGGCTTCACAAGCTTTCCCTATATTTGAGTCTCAAAAATGATCCTGTTATTCTCTCCCACATACCACAGCTCAAAGAAATTAACTGAATTATTACACTAGTTACTTAACAATGGAGCCAGAGCTTGATCTTAGACTTTGATTTCTAATTTGATGGCCATAGAAATAACCTAGCTCAAATGACCATGGCAGAATTTCTTTTACCTGGAAATACGAGCTGTTCATGACTCAACCCTCAGCATGGGAAACTTTCCTCTCCATTAACAAATCTTCAAGCCAAAATCAGTTTGTCTTTCTTTCCGGAATAAATGAACTCTGACACTGAATCATTTAGAAGAATAGCTCCTAAAAGAAGCTGATTACTGCATTCATAAGAATGACTATTCAAATTGTCCATAATCACCTACTAGTTCAAGTAATTTGCACTTTCAATATTTGAGTTGCTATCCTATACAAGAACCTGGTCAGATGAAATTTGTTGAACATTTTGTGTGATAATGATAACACCCTGAACATTTCTCATAAGGTGCCTGGCACACTAATAATTATAATTAAAAATTGGAGACACTTGAATCAATTGTATATACACAGCATATTTAGAATCAGATAGACCCGGATTGAAATCCTAGCTATGGCTTGATATATAATCTTGAGTAAAATCACAGGTATTTGTGCCGCGTTTTTGTCAGTTTTCGAGATGGTAGAACACTTTGAGAACTGTCATCAACATGGAGTTTATGTATAAAGAGTACAGGAGCTGAAACACAGTACCTACTCTCTAGATGATAGCTTATAATTATGATGATTGAGTGCTAGCACTATAAATTGCATTAAGCTCAATCTAACTTGTCGCCAGTCTTCTTTTGATGTTGACCTCAGATTTGAACTGTCTAAAGAGAAAACAAGAAAACATCATCCACTCCTTATTGGTTGGGTCTCAAAACCTTAGCATAAATCCTTGTATTTCACCAGAACAGCCTAACAGTTACCTGAAACTGCAGTTTCCTCTGTCTTCCCATATTTTCCATGTAGTCTGAACAGGCTACTTCAAAATCTATGCATTAAAAACAGTCAGGTATTGCAAACTGAATGCAGCTATAATGGAAAATTGGTGTTCTACATTGTTCATATATGCAAAGGTATTATGTCTGAGTGATAAGTGGCTAAAAGTACTCTTAGTATTGCAACCTAACTGAAATGTTCCCCTTTCACCTTTTTGTTAGTTCTCTGCTGTTGAAGAATTAGAGGGAGAGCATCTGTATAGTTTCTTTGATACATACACAGTTTAATACTTCCCCTTCCACATACCTTCAGATTGACATGAACATTCACATCAGAAGATCAAAGCTTACCAACCAGTGGTTTGTTTTTCCTTCCTACTGCATCACACCACAGACATTCAGCATTCAAACACTCAGGACTTGTTCCCCATGTGAACCTTAACTGTTGCCTCTTTACCTTGACTTACCTGGCCTCTTGTCTTCTATGGGGAAGCATCAGAGCCAGGGATTCTATACTATAGAAGGGTTCTAGGAGAGAAATGCTCTGTCATGTGAGGTTCCAGCCAGTCTGTACATTGTCAATACAATGAAGAGAGAAACACTAGCCTGGGCGCTAACATGACAGCCAAGAGTGGTGCTATGATGGATTTTAGAATAGCATACAACTAGGAGACTTGAGATCTAAGACAAAATGAAAATGGAATGGTAGAGTGGGTAGGTGAGTGGACAGAGAGCATTCTGATAGTGAGGACCTCACACTTGAGTCCATGGCGAAGAAAGGCAGATGACCTGCATAATCTCTGAGCTATGACCATCAGCTAATGATTAAAAGAAAGAGTGGAACAAAGAACTCACATTCCTGAATTCCAATTCCAGTTCAGCCATACTGACTGCATGACCATGGGCAAGTCACATAACTGCCCTCATTTTTAGGTTCCAGGTTGTTGGTAAAAATAAGTGTCACATTGTCTGTCATCTGGGGTCATTAGAATCCAATAAAATCAATTCCCAGATGCTTGCTCTAAATTCAAATGAATATTCTTAATGATAATTTTGAATTTGTAGGAGAAAAATAGAAGAGGTACTACTAGTATGGATGAGCTGTGAGGCAACACTTTTAAATTTTTAATCATGGAAAAAATTGAAAAGTTTTGGGAAGCTTGCCCTATATGTTCTACCTATGTATTAGTACAGATGTAACAGTTGGGAGGCAGTTTCCTGCACTTAAGGAAGGCCATTGGGAGGAAATCAAATACCCAGTCTATAAAAATTGAGTGAAAAATATTGAGGATCCATACCTCATATGTCTGATTAATGTTTTTCCAGCACCCAGTTAACTACATAAGCTATGCTCTGTATTAATGATGAATAAGAAGCTAAGCCTGAAGTATTACAAAGGAAGAAGATATGTCCATTTTTAAATCATGATATTGTGAACCGAGTTCTTTAATTGGCTAAAGCTCCAGGTTCCTTGAAATGGTAAAAGAATAATCGTTGGTCCATGCTCTTGGAGAAGGTGGAAAATGCTTCACAGAGGAAGGAGTTTTGGAAAAAACACTTGAAGGGTATATGAGTGTTCCATCCTAAGCAAAGACATCTGCCTAGGCAAAGAGACCTGAAAAAGCACAGTGCATTCAACAAATTGTAAGTTTTAAAGAAGAAGTGAGTGTATCACAATTAATAACCACTCAGAGACAGATACTGGGGCTCAACCTGGAGCTCAGAAAAGCAAAACAGCCAGTCACTGACTCTTACTTCTACCTCAGTCCAAAATGGTTATCCTGACTCCAGAAATCTTCAGAATGAGACAGACTGAGAGCTGGCTCCTCCCATCTTATATTCTTCTCTAAGGCTGGGATTAAAGGTGTGCACCATTACTTTCTAGTTTCTATGGCTAACTAGTGTGGCTACTGGGATTAAAGGTGTGTGTCACTATGGCCTGGACTCTTGGGCTAACCAGGGCAGATCTTCAGGCAAGCTTTATTTATTAAAATACAAATGAAATATCATTACAGGTGAGACCTAATTATCAGAAGGCAAGTAACAAAAAATTAGTCTAGTAGTGCAGGTCATACAGAACCTATTTATGTCTAACACAAGGATATAAAACTAGGAGAATTGGAATTAAGTGGGTAGAACAAAAGGAAAGAAAGTGTGGGGCAGAAAGAGATTCATGGTGGAAAATAGTCTAAGGAGAGTGTAGAGAAAGCCATACCCATTAAACATATTCCATAATTTGCAGATATGTATGAGAATCCCCCTTCCAGTTGTGACATGGCTGAAATCACATGGCAACCAGAGGACAGCTTTGAAAAGTGAGAACTGTCCATGTAGGAGAACTGGCAATTAAACTGAATCTTACCAGAGGTGTAATGATCAAGAATGTGGGCGTGGGAAACCAGTCTGCTAGATACAGCTCTGTGACTTTGATCAAATTCCCGAGCTTCTCTGTAACTCATTTACACAGATGCACAGAGTGGGTCTAATAAAACACACACACACTATTCCATGTGAAGATGAAATGAGCAATACAAGTAGAGGGTTCAGAAAAGAGTCAACTCACGTTAGGTAGTGTGAGATTATGAGTCTCTTCCAAATATTTGTACCCTTTCTGATACTATCATGATCTCATTGGAAGCCCTCAGTGAAAGAGAATGGGTTCCCTCAAGAGCCATCAGGGTTGTCCTATAGGGCACCTCAGTAGCTGTGCGGGGGCCAAATTCTCAGCAAAGCAGAGGCCCAGACGTAATTCAGCCTACCAATGGCAATCTGAATTTCCCTCTGCCCATTCTTCTCCAGGATTCCGCAACTTGCATGTCGATGACCAGATGGCAGTCATTCAATATTCCTGGATGGGACTGATGGTATTTGCCATGGGTTGGCGGTCCTTCACTAATGTCAACTCCAGGATGCTCTACTTTGCACCTGACCTGGTTTTCAATGAGTAAGTACCCCTGGGACCAGTCTTGTATCCCTCTGCTACCACTGAGGACTTCTGGCAGTCACTATTTGCTCAACAATTGCTTTCATGTTAAGATTATGCTCAGTACTTCCTAAAAAAAAAAGCCCATCTCGCTGAGTTCTCATGATAACCTGATATGTTTTCATAGATAGCCATGTCTTTTGGGTTGTGGGACGTTATACGTACTAAAATAAAATGACCCAGCTATTTCCCTTTACTTAAATAGATTGAATTTATATCTCCTACCAGCTATATTTATCTTTCATGAATTTGACCAAAAGCTTAGATTTTTAGAATCATATTCTCTCCTAAAGTCTTAGTGCTGCTATTACCCATGTCTTGATCTTTAGACAAGACCCCTTAACCACAGTCCGTGGTTGAAAAGAACTTAAAATCTTTACTCCAAGAATGGTAGCTCAAAGAATCCTAGCATTTAAACGACTGAGACAGGAGGATCAGGAGTTCAAGGTTAAATTTACTTGTGTAGGATATTCAAAGCGAGCTGCCAGCCTAGGCTGCAAATAACAACACACAAAGAAAAGTGAACAGAACAGAAAGGGTGGGAAAAGGACAGGGAAAGGGAACAAAAAGAAAAGGAAGGGAACCGACTAGCAATCCCGTTTGCATGCCCTTCCCCCTTCTGATAGTGCAAGTGTTCTCTACATCCGCTATCTGAGGTTTTGCGGTGGCTCTATGAATGGAGCTGAACAGAATAAGTTTCCCAAGAACCTTGAGCTCATTTCATTACAGAGAATCCCTTCAGTAGAGGAAGGAATTAAGCTTCCTCATCCTTCAGACCTTTAAATAAAATCCACAGGCTTCTGGTTCCTTAAAACACAGCAGTGTTGTGGGAGGCAGAGTAAGTGTCCCCAGCTGCTCTCTTTCAACCTAGCCAAGCCCGGTAGTCAGAACCTAAGAATAGCCACCAGGACTTTCATTTCCAGACCTTCCAAGAGTTACCTTTGATGCCATCTTCTGGGACAGACGTTGTAAAACCTCATACCCATTACTGCTCTTGATTGAATAAACTCAAGCACTGGCTCTACCTTCCTCAAATCCCTGAGACCTTTGGGAGTCTGCATAGTGATGAATTTCTAAATAGCCATTTCCTTCTCTATGGCATTCTACCTCAGCTTTGTAGCTAGGTTTTTTATCTCATGAAAAGATACTACAGAGCTTCCAAAAGTATCAGGCTTAGATCTATCAAGCCACAAAAATCCTGAAACAAGGTTTCTTCCCATTTGTAGGAACCAATTGCAATACAGTCATCAGAATCTTTACAAATATCTAGACCAGGGCTTCTCAACATAGATACTGTTGACATTTTGGGATGTTTTCACGTATAAGATGTTATGGAGTTTTGCATAATGCATTATGTTAATATCCCTGGTTGGTACCTGCTTGATAAATAAGATTTCAGTCATTTTGAGATCCAAACAGACTCCATACATTTCTACTGTCCACTGGGAATGCAGTACTCCCTAGTTGAAAACTATAATTGCTTGCAACTGAGGCCCAGAGAGACAGAGCCTGGGACTTGAAGCTGAGAAAATCCATATGCTGCTCTATGGAAGGCCAAAACCCTTTCTCAGTAAAGTTTTCATCGTTCTCTCCTTCTTTGTGGAAATCCCGTGTTATGAGGATAATGGACTTAAATTCGAACTCTGTAACCATGGGAGAATTGCTGCAGTTCTCCGGGTCACACATCTCTCATTGAATGATAGATAACATAGCAGCACCTTCCTTACACAGCGTTAACTAAGCGCTTACCACATGCCAGGCACTGGGTTTAGTGTTTCCCAATTTTCACTTTTCCTTTTATCTTGTCTTTTAGCAATGCCCACTTCTGCTCTCTTTTGGAAATCCATCCCTACCCCTTATTTTTACCCCCTACTGCCATTCCGCTTTCCTTCCTTTAATTCTCTCCCAACTCTTTCTTCCTGTTTCCTGTTTATTTCCTCTTTGAACTCTTTTCATTGCTTGTTCCTCTTCTCTCCTACCCATTCCCTATCTTTTCTGTCTCAGGGGCCTACAGCAATATTCTAGGAATCCTTTGTGCCCTGGCCATGATTTAAAACGCTGCAGTGTTGACATCCACAGAGGCGTGCAAATACAATGGAGTCGGGAGCACAGCCAGGTTCCAGGGAAAGCAGGACTTACTCAAATGTCCTCTAGGGTAAAAGAGCTTAGAGCAGCACTGTTCTGCTCAATTGACTTGTGATACCATCTAAACACTTCCCTTGTCCAGTTGGATTTCAGCCTGGATTGAATAATTCACCACCTGCTACCTTCCCTCCTTCTCCAGGGCAGGCAAGGTCTCTACAGAGCTCCTTTCTGCCCAGGCAATGATAAGCCTGCTCACCTCTTCACCAGGCTAGTGACTTGGGAACTAGAATATCAAAACATGGCCTGTATAGTTCATCTGGGAGGTCTTTGTCCTCATCACTTAGGCACTTAAAGTTGGTGTCAATTCCCCTTCCTTTCTTCATAAGCTACAAATGAGCGTCCCCCCTCTCTCACTCTCTCTCTCCCATACACACACACACACAAACACACATGTATGTGCCCATGTACATACACACACACACACACACACACACACACACACACACACACTTCTCAACTTAAAGGCCTACTAGTTGGAGATAGCATGACTTAACTTGCCATAACCAGACATGGAACAGAGAGGTTGCCTCCACCCTGAAGTTTTCTGAGCCTTGGCCTCTTCCCCATATAATTTATAGGTGATAATGTGATAATCTGTTCACAACTCACTATAAGAAAGCAGCTCACAGATGTTTACAACTCCCAAACCGTAGTAAGGAACAGCCAGTCTTTGCGGGAGTGGGCTCCCCTCTGCAGAGGACTTAGAGACTAGACATTGCAAAACATCCCTAGCACATTTAGAAGCACTGGAACTCATTGTAAAAGGATAATGTGCAATTTATGTCTATTGCTAGATGTTTTTATTAAAGAAATGATTCCATTTCTATTGCAGGAAATGGCATGCAGGGGTGTTGACAGGATAAACACCTGTGGCTCCTTGCAAACCCTGGCATTCTCACACAGAGCAGATTGCCTGGGAGTCCCTCTGAGAAGTCCTAAAGTGGGCAGGTTCTGGCTCTGCCTGTAGTTGAGATCCTAACACTGTAGTCAGGGAGACCATGTCCCTGCCCCATTGTGTTCATTTGGTCATGTTTTCCTGTCCCTGACTCAGGAAACAGAAAGGAAATGCAGGCCTGGAAATTCCATGTGCTAAACCACATCCTGACCAGAGAAGATGAGCCTTTATCTGGGTATCAGAAGTTTGGGGGACGGGGAGAACAGGACAATCCCTTGTCACTGAAGTCCTCGCAAGACAAATAAGCCAGCTTTTCTTGGAGAATCGCAGGAGAGTGGGCCTCCAAGGAGCATTCCTTGAATGCTGGTTGGATGTGTCCCCTCGTTTCTCCTTTTCATCTATACGTCTGTCTATTGCTTAGGTACCGCATGCACAAGTCTCGGATGTACAGCCAGTGTGTGCGCATGAGGCAACTGTCTCAAGAATTCGGATGGCTCCAGATAACCCCCCAGGAATTCCTGTGCATGAAAGCCCTGCTACTCTTCAGCATTAGTAAGTACTTGGGTCTATAGAGGATGCCAGTGGGAGCACAGAGGTACCAGGGGACCTACACTTTCCATTAAATTGTTATTAGGGAGTATGCAGCTCCTAGATTATTCCCCTTCTCTCTCCCTCCCTCCACCCTCCACATCCCTGCAGCATCCTTTCTCCTTAAAAGACCAATTTCGTGTGGAGAGATCCGTTTCATTGGTAGAATTCAGCCTCTACCAGATTCACTATTCTCATTCCGTCACTGAAATAAGGCCTTTAAAGAAGTTGTAACAGGCCTCTGAGATAGCCTGTAGTCTCTACTGTAGGAACAGGCTTGAGCCACCTTGCATTCCTTGCAGAGGAGTAGAGCAGGAGGGATCACCTCCTAGAGGATATTTCCTCTTTAGCAACCAAAGGAGGCGGATGGAAACAATGGAGACAGGCTTGCTTGACAGTCAAGGAAGAATGTCTCCTCTAAGCAGAGTGTAATGGGGAAGAATGCAGGCATTTGGTATTTGATAAGCCAGGTTCCTTGAGTGTCTAAATCACAGCTGGATGGAGAACAAAAAGGTTTGGGGTCTGAGAAATGGGTGCATGTACAAACTAGTCAAAAAAAGAGTTCAGTCTATTTTATCTAACTCCTCCGTGTTAAGTACAGAAAATCATTTACTTTGAAGGCCCCAGGCACACAGACTTCAACTGATAGAAAGCCAAATAGATGCTTCCCTCGGTGTGGGGGTGGAAGATCAAGTTTGTGGTCAGAAAACTTGGTGCTTTGTCTAATGCTCCCTCGTGGGCATGCTTCCCCTCCCCATTCTGTCTTCATCCCACATCAGTTCCAGTGGATGGGCTGAAAAATCAAAAATTCTTTGATGAACTACGAATGAACTACATCAAGGAACTCGATCGTATCATTGCCTGCAAAAGAAAAAATCCCACATCCTGCTCAAGGCGCTTCTACCAGCTCACCAAGCTCCTGGATTCCGTGCAGCCTGTAAGCAAACTCCAGAGGGTGCTTTATCAGGGAGAGCAGCCTGATAGAGCGCAGTGATAATGGGCTCCTCTAGGGTCTGGCACCACCTGTTGGGAGGTGCTTCCATTTGCCTCTGGCTTTGAGTATGGTCCAACAAGAAAATGCAATGGAGAAGAAAGAAACACAGGCCACAATGTCCCAGCTGGATGTTGTGAAAGGGGTGGAGGAGTAGAGTACTGAGAAGCTGGGTCTTAGGGAAGAAGCTTAAGGCAGATGAATTTTCCAGGCAGACAAAACAGGCATAAATATTTTTCTTTCCTCCTTTCCTTGAGTCATGTACATGGGAGTTGTGTACGTGTGCGTGTGTGTGTGTGTGTGTGTGTGTGTCTGTGTGTGTGTCTGTGTGTGTGTGTGTGTGCGCGCGTGTGTGTGTAGAAGGAAGAAGAAGGAGAGAGAGGAAGGAGGAAGGTAGAAAGACAGAGAAAAAGATTGAAACTGTGTGTTTGTGTGTGCGTATATCTCTGTGTGTGTGTGAGAGAGAGAGAGAGAGAGAGCATGTGGTGTGTGTGTGTGTGTGTGTGTGTGTGTGTGTGTATGTAATGGAGGAGAGGAAAAGAGGAACACTCAGTCCTAAGTCAGAGGACTTGAAATGGTCTAAATGATCTGTAGGAGCCCTGGAGATCATTTTTCAAACACACAAATGGGTAGATACACATACATGAATGTGCGCACATGCGCACACACATACATACACACACACTCACTGAACAGGATCAAGGCTAGGCCTTGGGACAAAATGCTAAAGGTACTGGTATTCAGGGTGGGAGGAGAGCTGGGCAGGAGCCAAGTTTTTATTAACCATGTTTGTTCTGTCTCTTACTCTCCCTACAGATTGCAAGAGAGCTGCATCAGTTCACTTTTGACCTGCTAATCAAGTCCCACATGGTGAGCGTGGACTTTCCTGAAATGATGGCAGAGATCATCTCTGTGCAAGTGCCCAAGATCCTTTCTGGGAAAGTCAAGCCCATCTATTTCCACGCACAGTGAAGATTTGGAAACCTTCGTAGTCAAATGCACCTTGTTCCCTTTTTTCAGATGTCTTCTGCGCTACTTCCCTGCAGTGCCTTGGGGGAAATTCCTCTGCTGATGTACAGTCTGTCGTGAATGCTCCTCGGTGATATTTCCTGGGCTTTCCTTCTTTCCTTTCCTTCTTCTCTCCCTCTCTCACTCTCCCATGGCACATGTAAAATCTGCTGCCTGTTGTGGCTTCTGCTGGTGTTTTGAGTTGTGTTGTATTTCTTTGACTTTGTGGTGACCCTTGTGTGGCCCAGTGTCAATTGTGCTTGTTTCCAGCCCTGTGCTGTGTGCCAACCACACAAATGTTTACTCGCCTTATGCCATGTCAAGTTCAGAGAGCTCTAAGTATCTGGGGAAGAAACAGACATAGAAAATAACAAGCCAAAACAGCATGCTAGGGTTATTTCTTCACAATAAATAAATAAACACATAAGATTCTCAAAAAAACCAACAAGTAACTAGAAGAAAGTAAAAATCCCAGGTACATGAGGAGTCGCTCTCTTTGTTCGTCCTGTCTCTCTGTGGGAACTTCAGTTGTTGCTAATGGCTGTCGGCATCAAAGAGTAGGATGACCCCAAAGCTTACTGGTAGGATAGAGAGAAAATAGGACAAGGAGAGTGCATGGATAACCATTACTTCCCCAGAGCCTTTGTCCCTGAGTGCTAGAGTGCTCAGTTGCAGTGCAGTTCATTGTACCGAAATGTGCTTCGTGTCTAAAAACTTGTCTGCATGCGAATACCTCCTCCTTCAAAGTCTTTTCTCTCTTAACCTCTGCTTCCGCCCTCAACTGACTTTCAATAGGTTTTTCTTAGAGCTTTGAACTAAATGTTCTCTTTAGCCAAAACTTTGGCCACTTCCACTGAAGTTATGTCAGTGAGAAGAAAGCAGAGAAATCTGTCTCTTTGGAAGGCTCCATTCAGATCTATGGCCACATTTCTATGTGGGAGCCATAGAGAAGTTTGAGGGCTGGAATCAGAGGAAAGGGAATCCTTTAGGGACAGGAAATGGTTGATCCCTTAGTGCAACCACCGTTTCCTTCACTTATAAAGGACCTCTAGACTCCGTGCAGCCACCTTCTCACTCCACAGTTCTTCAGTGTACAGTGGAACTGAACTTCACTCTAATGCATTGAAGCTATGGTGGGAAAGCTTGCTCACTTCTTTGGACATATTTGTAGACACTGCTAAGGTCTCCCTTCCATCACCACCATGAAGCCTAGCAGACCAAGAGCCACGGCATCTTTATTTAGATGCCAACAAGTATCAAAGACATCTCGCTCAATGTCTTTCATCAACAGTGAGATTTCTGGAGCCCTTAGACAAATTTGCGAGAAATCATCAAAGGGACCAGACAAACTGGGCAGCTTGCCCTTGTCCTCCAGAGACAACATACTCCTATCAAGTGGAGAAATGTCAATTTCCTCCTCAGAGTGATGAAAGAGGCTACTCAGACCATGGTGGAGGAGAAAACTAAGTAACCAGGCTGGGTAAATGAAGACAGTAGAGCCAGAGAGCATAAAATGCTCTCCTTTTCATCCATCATACTTACTCTCTGATATACTCACACGGGAAGAAGAGAGGAGGCCAGAAGAGAATGCTGACTGCCAAAGACTTCCGAGGCCAAGGCTAAAGTCAAATGAACACCACCTGGCTAGGTGGGCACCGGTTTGCTCATCCTCCTCTATTGAAGTTGCTGGGTTGACCTTGGCCAAGGTCACTCAGATTCTCCACCAGAGTGGTTGCCTCTCAGCCAGAGGGTGCAGGACCACTGAGACATTCTCTAGAACTGTGACTCCCATTGGACAGATCTGTCTGGTGTGGCAACAAACAGACTACACCCACAAACTCAGGGCATGCCCTGGGTCACTGGTTTCATGTAGTCCGTTGGCACCTTACTTTTTCTGTGGACCCTGCTCCTCAATCTCAAGTGCAGGAGGAATTCCCACCTACTCCTGCGTTTTTACAATTCCTCCTCGCTCAGCTCTTCACTTTACTGCTGAGCTTAAGAAATCAAGGGCCAGCCCACCAGCTGCCCATGTTAGTTGGTATATTAAGTTGATTGAGAAGATAGTGTCTGAGTGACACAATATGATACACATGAGCTTCCTTCCCTGATTTCTGTGTTGATATTAATAGCATAACAAACTTGCAAAACAACTTCTTTAAATAACAAGGGACGGAGAATGTAAGATCGGTGATATGACAGTCCGACCCTGCTGGGCTAAAGCTGAATCTGACTGGTTCCCTTTTTTGAGCTAGGATAGACAGATTCTGATTTGCTTTGTGATGACACCATATGGCTTATGTACAGGATCTCTTTTAGCTGTATTTTAAACAGAAGAAAATCACCACTCTTTTCAGTTAAACTAGGTTACATTTTAATAGTTTCTTTACATCTATTTTGAAGCAATTTCCATCTTCAGTGGTATATGGGTTTTGTTATAGCATTCTAATATTTGTAAATACTAGAGGTTCTTAATTCCACTTCTCAATGAAGTTTTTCATCTTAGAGAGTTCCAGATCATGACTCTTGTCTTTTTGAATGTATGTTTTTGTTTTTGCTTTTTACTTGCAAAAGCCAAAAATTAGTGAGACAGCAGTGCAATTAAAGCAACACCAACTAGATAACTCCAAATTTCCAAGTGGCGAAACTAGAGAAAACAGCCCACACAAGGCCTCATGCCTGCTGTTTCTGCACAGGGATTTGAGTGAGCAATGGAGTCATAGCGAGGCTGTGCACTCCCACACAGACAAAGAAGACATTGAGTTTTGCTTTTTTGCTTTTTGGATTTTCTGTTTCATTTCTTTTTGGGGTTTTTTTTTTGTTTTTATTTTTGCCATCAATGTTCCAGCTAGTATGACTGGCAGAAGTCTCATCTTGCAAGCACTCTACTCAGGAGAGTGAGTGCTGCTGGTTCACTGAACAACTGGCCACTGCTCCACTCATCTGGTAAGATGGAAGATGAGGATCACTCACTGGACAAGTCAAGGTGATCATCTCCACAGAGGTTTAGAGTGCTTGATAAGAATGGAATGTGAGGATGAGAAAAAGAGGAGCACCATGGAGAAGGCCCATCTGGGCTGGGCAGCAGCTAGCTGCCAAAGTCACGAACTCTGTGATTTAAAAAAAAAAGAGTCATGTATTGCTGTCAACTCTGAGCTGACATGGGAGTTGGCTTCTTTGTTCCATAGATTTCCTATGCCACAGGCAATATTATTGTTCTTGGAAAGTTCATTATTTTTTAAAATTACCTTACTCTGAGAAAGGGATTTTTTTTGAAGGATTCTGTCGTATATCTTTGAAAAACAGAAAATCAGTAATATGTATATTTTTATGTATGCTCACTGGCACTAGAAAAGAAAAAAAGGAGGAAAAAAATCTTCACTCTGTTCTTTGGGTAGTTAATTGTCCAGGTTGCGAAATGTACTGATGCTAACATCCTTCTCTGTCCACTCGATGTCTAAATACATATAGGTATCTATAACAAGATATAGTCAACACACTTTAAGAAAATCGTATGCCCACCATCTACATAATTACCTGATCCTCCACAAATTACCTGACTTTAAGCTTCAAGCAGCTTCTGTTTGTTTCATTTAGTACAGACGTGGCCTTGCCCCCTTCTTTCTGCTAAATTTGCCAGGGCACAAAGGCCCAAGCCACCCCTTATGGCCCCCCAAGACCTATGCCAACATCACACTTCAGAAGGTTTTCTAAAGACAACTGGCTTACTATCCCTGCATGACCCTAGCATGGCCCTGGATAACAAGAGTCTGACTATAATTCTTCTATATTAATTTCCAGGGTAAGAGGTCATTGAGCCAAAAGCATGGTTCTCACACTTGAGAACCATGAATGCTAACCTTCCCAATCAAATCCCCAACTGAAAGTCAAAAGAAACCATTTAGCATGTGAAGTGTCTTAGACTAAGGAGCTTCTTTCCTGACTGCCTTTACAGACAGGATTGTTCTCACCACTTATCGCTTTGAAAATCTTTGAGAGTATTTTTTTTTAAGTAGAAAAGGAGATGAAAGCATTACATTATATAACCAAAGATTGTATTGTATCTGCTAAGATACCAAAATTGTTAAGGGCAGGGAAGGAGCAAGCATTAGCGCCTCTTTGGTAAACGATCCAAAGACAGACTGGAGGGCTTTTCTGATGACCTACTTAGAAGACTTTGTGGGGAGGGGCTGTCTCATAATATACATATTTACAAGTGTTGAGGATCATTTGGAAACAATGGGATTATAGCGTCCTTCACTAACTGATTTTATTAGCATAACTAGCTTTCCTTTTTTCTAGTAGCTGCAGAGCAAATTCTTGAAGCTCCATCTTTGCATGGCTGGAAATGGAGCTGGTCTTGGCCACTGTGTTTGCTAGTGCCCGTCTTAGCTTATTTGAAGATGTGAAGCCCTTGATGAGAAAGGGTGCATTTAAAAGATTAGATTTTGCACTAGAAGGAGGACAGGCAGAAACCCTCATTTCTGCCCAGTTTGGACAGCACAAAAAGTTCTCTGCAGTTTAAGGCAGAAAGTTGAAATATATTGTAAATGAGTATTTGTATCCATGTTTCAAAACTGAATTATATATATAAATGTAATGTGTTCTGATAGCTTTACCTTTCTCTGCACCTTTATATTTGGTTCCAGGTCATATCTGATGCCATGTACTTGTAAGAGAGGTTGCAGTTACATTTTGGATGCTCTCTCAGAATGGATAAGACACCTGGATTGATCAGATAGTTAATATCTCTTCCCATATTGGGCCTGGTGTTCAGGCCTGGCAAAGGGGTGGAGGAGGAAAGGGTAGGGTACATGATGTATTGCACTTTACTAGCTGAAGACAGATGAATGTGGAAAGGGTGGTGAAATCTCATTGAAGTCGCCTGGGAATCGCAATAGGGAGAAATCCAGATGTGGGGCCTGGTGCCCACCCAAAAGACTGGCCAGCATCCTCTTTGTGGGATCTGAGCCATTGGGAGAAGGAAGGGTATTTCCTTGATCTTCACCATTCTTGTCAGCGAAGGGCAGTTGCCTGATTTTGGGAACCGGGAGCAAATGCTCCTTCTGTCGCATCAATTCTTTCCCCTGCGATTGAGGCGCTTTTGCTACTGGGTGTCCATGTGCTCTGATTCTGGTTTGGGATATGTTCTGTAAAGATTTTGATAACTGATAATGTATTTTTCTCTGTTAAAATTTGTTAGTGTACTAGAAGTCATATCTCTGTAGGTACAGTTCCATCACTACTTATGAATAGGGGTATTTTTTTCTTCAATTAAGAGTTTGACACTGGGGTCTGTTGCCCAGAGCCTTCTAACCCCCCCCCCCCAACCATTCAAGGTGAAGGCAGAAAAGCCCACATCTTGCCACTTTTCTTCTGAAATTTCAGCCATGGTAACAAATCACTGGGAATTCTCTTGTCCCTCAAAAGAACAGCCAATCATTGAATTTAGCAGGTGGTGTTTTAGAGCAATGAAACAAAAACAAACAAACAAACAAAACAACCTTTGATCCAACTTCACTATGACCCACTTTAATCTGGTCAGAAAGCAGGTGATGTGTACTAAGTTCAGTATAGCAGGGTTCTACTTCATTTCCTTGTTCCATTTGTCTCTTGGCCTTTCATGGAATTAAAGGAGAAGCTGTGAACGAGCAGCATGGGTAGCCTGGAAGGGTTTCTCTGGAAGCTACTAGGTAAGACCGTTGTTCAGCTGCAGATACCATTGGCCAATAACAACTGGACTACACACATATACATTACCGAAGGAAAATAAACAATTCTGAAATGTTGCTATTTCTCTGCAGGCCTATGGGGTTGTCCTATAAGCCACGTTGGACACTGAGAATAGCCACTATTGGAATCCTCCAGGTTGAAAAAAACAAGAGTCCCCTCACCACTCTTAGACACACCATCTGCTTCCCTCTAGCAGGAAGAATAGACATTGATTAAGGAGTGTATGGCAGATGACATCCTTACACTGTCCTCGAGATTAATTTGGCAGTAGGAGAGAATAAACAATGTAACTAGAGATAAGAATTAAATTTTGATGTGGAGAGAGCAAAGAATGAAGGCATTATTCAAAAATTGTTCAAAAGAAACAGATTAATTTTGCTTGGAAAGTCTTTTGATGGGGCTTCAGTTCTCACAGTGGCACATGGCCTCCACTGGGCAGCAGGACCAGCCCCAAGCGCTAGTGTTCTGTTCTCTTTTTGTGATCTTGGACTCTTTTGTTGCTCTAAATACAATTAAAAGTGGCAGAAACTTGTTTGTTGGAATACGTGTGTGACTCTTGATTTGTCTCTGCGTCTGGTTTTAGAAATGTCATCCATTGTGTAAAATATTGGCTTGCTGGTCTGCCAGCTAAAACTTGGCCACAGCCCCTGTTGTGGCTGCAGGCTCAAGTTATTGTTAACAAAGAGCCCCGAGAAAAGCTGCTAATGTCCTCTTATCACCATTGTTAATTTGTTAAAACAAAACAATCTAAAATTTCAGATGAATGTCATCAGAGTTCTTTTCATTAGCTCTTTTTATTGGCTGTCTTTATTGGAGTCAAGAATTGGTATCATGCCCAGTGGCCTTTTATGCTACTTTGATTTTCATATATTTTTAAAAACCGTTAGCCAGGGGTTATAAATTTGCCCTGTCTTAACCTTAGCATAGGATGACCCGAGACCACCAAAATAACAGAGAATCTGTGTTAGGAAACACAAATAGACACCAACACTCCATCGCAACCCTTTGTGAGAAGCCCCACGCTTGGCAGCTCAAGAGAAATCTGCACCAAGCTCAGCTACTCACACTCACATGCTGCTTCCTGTAAAAATATGGTGCATCAATACTCAATTTGAATCAAACTTCAGACAAAGAATGGACATATTTGCAGCCTCACTGTTTGGGGGACTATACTGTCCTCAACCACTGAAGTATAAACTGAGCCAAACTTCCTTTGTGGTTCTTCAACTCAAGAGAGCGCTTTCTATACCATCCCAATGCTAATACATATGGGATCTCAAATTGGATTGTTGATTTTGAGATATGCTTGATCCATCAATGAGGTATTCTAGGTACCTTAGGCAGCAATTACAATGTTCCCTATGCTGCATATCTTCCCATGTAATAAGAGGTGTTACATGCTTCCTTTCTGGTTTGGGTTGAGGATCAGTGAAAACATATGTCACACAGCTGGTGGACTATTTGTTCTGGCTCTGTTCCCTATTAAAATTCCAGAACCCCTAACAGGGCTCCCACATTGGGCCATTTTTATTATTGTCCACCTCAAAGTACATGGATCTCTCAAATGTTTCCTGATATCAATGCATGAGTTAGAAGAAAGAAATACCAGTAGTTCGTAGGATATGTATTTGTGTGCCTACAATGAAGAAGAGGAATGTGTGTGTGTTTAGTGTACATATATCAGAATAAGCCATTGACCCACCATTACTTAGGATGTCCTCTCTTGCATCTCTAACAGATGACCTAACAACTGCACTACTTGATTTTACTTGCCACCCAGTTCCTGGAAAAGGTGGTTAACATCTACCACAGGAGTTTTCCAGAATTGGCAACACCAAATTCAGAGACAAGACACCTAATAGACGTGAAAGAGCCTGCAGAAAGAAGTCCTGTATTGACTTGTTTAAGGTCGTGCAACTAATGTATATAGATAGACACGATCTAAGCCTACCCATTTAATGATTTAAAGTACGACAATGGAAAACTCACCACCCCTTTCTGGATCTGAATCGACTCATCAGTAAAATAAATGTGTGTTCGAAGATATTTGGAACTACATGAGATATAAAGTCTTTTCTAGCCTGAACACTATGGAGACTGCAAACTCCAAAAATACTTTTCACATTCATGACCTAAGATGAAAAGGAAAAGGACTTTCACTTTCCTCAGAACACATTTCTGTAACTAGCATGCCCATAGTTTGTACTCAACAAATATTCAGAGAACAAATGGTGGGAGGCAGAGTCTGAAAACAACAGCAGATACTGTTGACTCCTTGACGGTTGGAAAAGAGCACGAAAGTGAAATCATGTATTTATCATGGAGATTATCATGTAAATGACAGAGATAGATAGGAGCTAAATAAACCTTACCATGGTTTCAGTGAGTTCACAGTCCGTTAACATGCCCTAGATTAAACCAGTCCGTGATTGTAATATATGACACCTATCGCCCAACTTTCCCATATCCTTCCACTCAAATAAATAAGGTTGATCTTTAATTTAGAATTCCTAACTTTAAGCCAGGAGGTGATGGTGCATGCCTTTAATCCCAGCACTCAGAAGGCAGGTGCAAGTAGATTTCTGTGAGTTCAAGGCCATCTTGATCTACACAGAGAGTTCCAGGACAGCCAGGGAAACACAGAAAAACCCTGTCTTTGAAAAAGAAACAAACAAAAATTTCCTACTTAAAATGGCCGACTTTAGGGCTAGAAGAGCTTTTAAGCATATTCCAAATTTCCACTTTACAAAGGAAAACTGAGCCAAAGGAAGTAATGGTATTGTGGCCTAGGGCCTGTAGCAAGGGACCATCCTTAGAACCCAGTTCATACTCCACTCACATGTATATGTATGTGGGAAGCATTTTAAGGTGGTGGGACATCCATGAGGACTTACCCTGCCACTGCATGCTTATTTGGAGCCTTAAAAAGGAAGAACGTCAACTTCTTGATATATGGCTCCTACATACACTGACCAAGATTCTCTACCCTAGTTGCTGAACCTACTTTACCTTATACCCATTCCAAGAGGCTTTCTTCACTACCACTGTAAAGGAGGAAGATAGAATTAGAGACACACTTGGTGAGCTCTAACAAGGATGCACAGGAAAGTGAGAGACATGGGGAAGAGGATGGTTTTCTGAGCTAACAGGCAGATATGGGTAGCTTAAGCATCCTAATAATTTTGCCACACTTCAGACCATAACTTCTCATCTCCCTTCAGTTATTAAAATATACATAAAACATCACTATAAAGGATAGGTCATTTCGGTGTTAGACTAACATTGAAAAAGAATCCCATTGACTACAAAGGCTGCAGGGACCTTCACAGGCACATTATCCAATGTTCTCCACAGCAGTTGACTTTCAGTTGTTTGAAAATACTTATTTTCAACCATCATTCTGTTTCTTTCCAAAGAATAAGAAAAACATATACCCTGATGGAGACCTGGGTCTCCTGGGGGAAACAAACAAAAACACAGATCATTGTATTTTCACCTAATGGGTGTTATGGCAAGGAGATCACTGGGTTCTGTCATTGTCACAAAGGTACAGTGCCTGCCTTGTCGGGAGGTAAGGTCAAGGAAGGCTTTTCAAAGAAATCCAGCCCACACATCTAATTGGATGAAGATGAGCCTGTGAGAGGAGAAAAGCGAAGCCTTCTGGGGTGAGAGTTGGCAGGCTTGTAAAGGATAAAAGGGCTTGAGTTGAGATGTTAGCAAGAACTGAATAAGAGAGTGGCCGGAAGCAATGAAAGTAGAGAACTGAGTCACACACACATACACAAAGCCTTAAGAAAAAAGTGTGACCTGTGTCTCCTGAGTAACAGGGATTCAAAGAAGTCCTTGCCAGCATTTGAATTCCCAGACAACTGTCTAATCTAAACTTCACAACATCCTAAGGATGCAGGGAGGTCAGTGATCAACCAGTTTGCAGAGAGGCAAACTGAGGCCTGTGAATGTGATTTGCCCAAAAGCTGGTTATTACGGAATAATTGATATCCTTACATCTAAACCAATAAACACACATTTTCTGATTTCCAGTATTATTCTTCTCACATCATGCCAATTTAGCGAACACTTCAGGACCAAATAATGCAAATATTTAAGTGCAAATGTTCATGAGTCTCTGTAATGATAGCACGTTTGCCTGCTACCCCGCTTCCACTTGCCTTGGCCTTACCAAGTGACATTGACAACGAGGTTTCCAGATAATAAAGAAGAAACCCCAGAGGGAAGGATAGTAACATTAACTTCATAAATACTAAAGGAGGTGGTAAGTCAGCAAAATTGATTGTGAGATCTCATTTAGTCATCTAAATAGGAAATCAGAACATTCTGGAGACATGGCAACTTTCTAGATGAGGTAATATCTGACTCTGCCCTTGACTAATCAGCTAGAACTTCATAGGAGATGAAGGTAGCTGGGCAGACAACCAGAGCAGGGAAAGCTTGTGCCTTCTTTCTGGAAAAAAAAAGTCAAAGAAAACAGGAAGAGAAAGAAAGGTGAAAAATGAACCTGGTTGTGGAAAATCTTCACTGTTAAGAACTGTAATGGTGATTGTGAAAATCTTCATTTTCAAGAGTTAGAGTTTCTTCTGTAGACCATCCTTTCTCAGGTGCCACGGGTGAAAGATAATGGCCTAATAGATAGCACACAGTCTGAGAAGAGTCCCTTTGACTTGTGTGTGACACCTGACCCATACCTCACCGAGTGTCTTCCTCTTCCTTCCCTCCCATTTATTTAAGAAATGAAATGTGACTGCAAATGAAATCAAAGCCTTGGAGAGAATAATCTAGGTCTCAACATATATTTTAAAATTACCTATGAACTTCAATATTTAAATCATTTACATATGCCTTGCCACAGTTCACAACTGATTCTGGGACATCATTTGAAATAACTAGGAAATTTTAATAAAGCTGTAACATGATAGAAGTTAAGCTAAAACTTGTATGAGAATCTAATAGAATATGAGGCAGAGATGGATTATAGAATAGAATTGATCATAATAATGATAGAAACAACAATAATAAAATATCTGAAAACATTGCTACTACTTTACTTCCACTGTGTGTGTTATAAGGCTCTTTACAGTATGTGTTATGCAATCATCCTATCAACCATATAAAATGAATAGCGTTACCTTGCTCATTAGACAACCAATCAAAGGCTTTTTCTAGCATAAACTATGATTACTTCTAAACAACACAGCCTGACCTCAAACTCAAGAAGGTGAATCACTCTATCTGTCTTAAAAGGCTGGTTGATTTCTTTTATTCAATGGCTTTTACAAAGAGATTCAAAGAACCCCAAAGCAGACAGTAGCAGCATAAATAGGAGGCAAGACAGATCTATATCAAAATGCAATTGTCTTCTTACCCACCCACTTTGAAAATGCCAGTTATATCTGGTATATATGAAGTCATGATGTCCATACAGCCTTATCCCCAAATTTCATATGACTGTTGCTGGGAACCAAGGCCATTCCTCCTCATTCCTGTCTGATTAGTTTATGGGGGTATAACAGTTCATTTAGCATTCAAGTAATCTATGAATATATCTGTCTATTAAGAAAGACAGGAAAAAAAGCATTGGTGTTTATCAGCTTCTGTTATTAACTAACAGATAAGCTCATGTAAGTCATATATTGGGGGGCGAGTCATCATCTTAAAAGCAAGATTGAGGACTTTACTTTTAAATTTCTAAAACCTGGAATGATCATCTCTTTTTTTTTTAAACTTTGAATCTTCCTTTCTAAGCCTAAACCACTAGGTAGGTTTGCAGTTACTTGTCCAAGCAGCACACTTCCAATTTTACAATTTTGTTATCTCAATGTTACAGAGAAGTCATAAAAATCAAGCAATAGAAAAAGATCAGAAATTACAAAGAAGTATTGTTAGAAACTAAGTGAAATATAAAAACTGGTATTTTAAAAGTCGTCATTCAACTAATATGTTAGGAAAGAATCCAAAGAAGCCAAAAAATGAAGTGATGTCAAAAATCATATGTAGTATACAAGTATTACAGCAGAATTTTGCCCTTAGAGTTTTACCAGATCTCGGGAGATGCTAAATTTCTGTTTTCGTGACACAAGAAATGGAGACAAGGGCAAGAAAGCTGAGAACCAGAGTCCCTGTGGGAACTGTCTCTGTGATGGCTGGCCAGCCTGCCTAATGAAGCTAGCTGTCTGGGAGAGAGCAGGAGAACCTGCCAAGAGGTGCTGCTCCTCACATTCAGGGAGGATCTGTAGGGTCAGGAGAGGCCATGGTGGGGTGTAGCAATCCAAAGGAGCTATCAAGAAAGGACTCACAGCACCCCCCCCCCTTCCTCCACACCTTGCCCCAGGAACTGAGGTTGCTCGCAGAGACCAAGGCTCACTTTTGTCCCTTCCTCACATTGCACAGCACACTCCTGCTAGAGTCAGAGGGATCTAGGAACTTCCCCGTTCAATTCAGCACAGCTGAACCAGCAATTTACTCTATAAGCACTCTCTCTTTTCTGCCTGTGTTTTATTTAATTTCCAATCTTGCATATAACTCATGATGGTTTTTCTTTTGCATATATTGCTCAATTATGTTTGCTTCTCTCCCAGTTTATTATAAAGCAATCTTCAGTAGCATGTGATATATACTATGCCATTTTTCTTCCTCTCACCCTTCCCTCCTTTTTTTTAAATCTATAAGTTATACCCTTCCATAGCTCTATCTTTAAAATCTTTGGATACTAAAACTATTCCAATTTTCTGCTTCTTTACCAACCTTGTTTTCTGTTTGTTTTGTTTTTACTTTTCATGGTATGCTTCCTCTTTATACTTCTCTCCCTCTCTTGATCGTTTTAACTAAACTCTGAATATACTCCATACAAGCCTTGCTAATTTATCAACAAATGATTATTAAAGTGAAAGGGGACACTGCTATTAGTTGGCTAGTATGACATCTGTGTTGTGGTAATATCAAGTATCAGTGATCTCTCAATAATATCCCACTCAAGGAATAATATAAATTTTACACCATGTACCTTGAGCTCCTGAACAATACACTCAACATAAAATCTCCTATTAACACTGAAGATACTTCTACTGAAAGAATATAGCAGACAAGATATAATCCAAGCTAAGAAATAACAACAGATATATAAATCCCAGTGAAGCAATTTAAGAAGAATGAAAAACCAGTACAACTCCTCCAAAAATTATTAATCCTATAATAACATCATCTTTTGAGAATAACTTAGGTGAAATTCCAGACAGAGAACTCAGAAAAAGATAATGCAAATGCGCATTTCAATTAAACTTTTAATGTTTGATCTTTTTAAGAGATAGATTGACCTGGAACAAACTCTATAGTCTAAGTTAACCTTAAACTCACACTGTCTTCCTGACTCAGCCTTCCAAGTGCTCATTTTCATTTTCTTGGTATCTAATGATGTTGCTAATATCTTCATGCCATTATGTTGGTTATTTATCTATCTTCTTTTGAGTAGTATCTGCCCATTCCCAAATTATATTTGTCTCTTTATTACTGCATTGCAATAATGAATCAGACCCTTACATTATTTTAAATAGTTTCTCACATTCTGAAGAATATCTTTTTCTTTTCTGTATGACTTCTTTTGATCTGGAAAAGCTTTTCATTTTGAATACGTCCATTGAACTCTTTATTGATTGCTGCTTTTGCCTTTAGAGTATTGCCAAGAAACTGTTGCGTAAAACAAGACTTAAAAATATTTCACCTATATTTTCCATAAAAATTTTATAATTTTAATTATGTTTAGTATTTGATTAACTTTCATTAATTTGTATATATTGTGCGTGATAAAGGTTTGTTACTCACTCTTTGCATGCTGATATCTAATTCTCTCAGTACCATGTGTGGTAAAGATTCTCCCTTATCCACTATTATAAGTATTCATTTCAAAAATAAATATGATACTTAAAGTAAGAATTTATTTCCAGGTTCTCAATTCTTTTCCACTGCATTATCTGTTTCCCATTGCATCAATATCTCATTCTCTTATTACCATAACTCTTTTAGTCTAATGTTGGCTATGTAGAAACCCTTCTGCTTCCGTATGAATTTTGGAATCAGCTTATCAATTTCAAGAAAAATTGTACTGAGAATATTGATAGGAATGTCCACATATTTGAAACTAGGTTTGGGAGCATTGTAATTTTAAAAACATTAAGTCTTCCAGAATATAAACATGTTAATGCATTTTCATTTATTTAAGTTTAGCTTTGTTTCTTTCAACAACGTTTTATTGTTTTCATTGTATACTCCTTGAACTTCCTTGTTCAAATTTATTCTTAAGTATTTTACTGGTTTTGATGCTATCAATTGGTATTTCACTGTTTGCTTCCTTATAGCATATTTAACAAGTTTCTTTGTCATTTAGAGATTCTGAAAAATTGGTCACTGAACTAGTGGCTTGATCAAATTGAAATTCTAAAGGTTTTGGTCAAACAAAATCTTCCTAAATGTGCCTTTTGTGTATGGAAAAGAGTATTTGGGTTTCTCCCTGCTATGGTAGCAGCCATGATGACCACTGTCTAGAGTTACTAGTACATTAAGAGTTGCAAAATGGTAATGTGCTCATCAAACACAGTGGCAAACGCCTATTATTTGAAAACCTGGAAGGCTGAGGACTGTACAATGAGACTTTCTCTTTGAAGAACAGTAATATTTTAATTCCATCATTTTTCATGTACTAGATAGGATACTACTATAATGGTAAAACTGTATTTTAACTGTTCTATTAGTTATTAATTTTATTAATTACTTTTCTCAAGGATATTACCAAACACATGAAAAAAATAAACTTAAAGGACTAAGGATTTATGCTGGCTCATAGGTTGAGGATACTTAACTTGTTAAAAAGGAAGGCATATTGGTGGGGAGCAACTACTTGCTCACCTGGGAATGGTTAAGAAGGCAGGAAGAAAAGAATGCTGATGCTCAGCTGACATTCTCTTTTTGGTCAATTGTTTTTTTCAGTCTGTGACCCCAGCTCTTAGGATTGTGCCATTCACATTCAAAACAGGTCTTGTCATCTCAGTTAATCCTCTCTGGAAACACCCTTAAAGACACAGCCCAAAGTGAGAGTCATTAATGTGCCAAAAGTTTCTTAATGCAATGAAATTGGCAATCAAAATCAGAAATCATATCTACTATTTGATGACTCAAAATACTGAGGTAGGAAATCCCTCTATTATATAATTTAATCAATAAGGGAAATAGTAACTTCTCACAGGGTTCTAGAATGATACAACATTCAATTGAAAGACATTTGGATTATTAATAAAATATATTTGTTCAAAGCCATAATAAAGACAGTAACTGACTCAAGTTAAGACTAAAACCCACATCTTTGGCTTCTAAATCTTCTACGTTTTCTAATTGAATATCTTGGGAAAGACAGGTTTATAGCCCGTAGTTGTTCGACTCTGTATGTGTCACAAATATTAGGTTAGTATCTTCATCTGTTAGACTATCTATTGTCTCTGTCAGTCTGGATATTTTTAGTAATATCTGAAAAATAGTTCTGCTGGTGATTTTAGATGCCTACACTATGTTAAACACAATGTTTGATGCCTTCAGGTATATTTTTCACACAATTTCATAGGCAATCCATATATATATATGATTTTCATATATTTTTGATGAAAATCATACATAGAATCTATTATTATGATTAATGGGTACTATATTTTGAGTTAGAAACAAGCAAATAATAAAATTGGTTCTTATAATATAGCTCCTCAGCTTAGTAACTATTCATTATTTTATTAGATATGCTAGGCTTACAAGCAAAATTCGAACATTCGCTCATTTACACTTTTAAAAATTCTATTGAAAATTGGGGTCTCGGCCTTTGTGGTAGTTTCTGATATGGTAGAACGAATGAGATGTGGGCTTGGAATGAGCAAGACCCTAGAAAATAGAAAGCAGAAGTACAATGTAGTAATGGCTATAATTCAAGCAAACAAAGTATTATACAGAGACAACTGTAAAGAGATAATCATCAAGGCTTATTCCAGAAGAGGAAATGCTTGGTCTGTCAGAATCCACAGAATATATGGAGCCTGTATGCTTCCAAAGTATTGCAGAAGGAACATGCTTACCTGTATAGCTAAAGATCAGCCTAAGGGTCTATCACTTTGTCATCAACCAAGAGCCACATTAAGGCTTCTATGCTCTTCCAGGACCATAATTTTCTTGCTTTCTCTGGTCAAGGTCTGATAATATCAGTGTATAGCTGAGAAGAAAGAATGTTTTGGGATTCAGTAGGAGACACACTGCAAATATTAACATCTGTTTTCTTCCTTATCAGTGCTTGAGTCTGGCACTCCTCTTTGGGATACTAAATAAAGAAAAGGTCATCTCTTGGATTTCCATGTGGAAAAGTAGCAGACAATGAGGCTTGAGGAGAATGAAGAATATTTGGATGCACAATTTGGAGGAAAAACAAGTCCTTAGAGGAAGTGTTATGAGAAATAACTAAAAACATGAGAGTCTCTGCCACACAAAGTTTGTCCTCTCAGATTAAACTTAAAGTAGGTGGGGTATGAAGGAACAATTTCCTGCCATCCCTTTATCCCATCAGCTAGAATTCCCATTGTTTTGGTGGCAACTGTTTCAATAGTCTCATAGTGAGACTGAGAGACACAAGTGTCTTTAGAGCATCTCCATTTCTGCCTTCTGCCGGATCAGGTACAGTATAAGACCCATATCCTTCCCTGTTGAAGTTCCTGTCAAAACTTGGCCACACTCATGGCATTACTCGTACCTATCTTCCCTGGTTTCAGAGCCAGTCTTCAGTGTGTCAGAGAAAATCTTAGCCTTATCTTTTCTATAATAACTGCAAAATAGAAGTGAGTTTCATTCCATTCTTTGGAATACTAAATACAATGCAATTTTAAAGACTGTATTGCAATTCTCACTTTTCTCTTTGTTACCACTGTTAACTGAACCTGATAACTGCTGAGTGAGGCTAGGAAATTGGTATAGCCGTCTACCGCTTCAATAAATCCATCATGTTTGTAAGGCTGCTTCTGTTACCTTGAATACATTAAGTATTGACTATCCATCCAAAATCGCATATGATGTAGCCTAGCAATTCCAACCTGTTCATATGATGCAGGAAAATGATGTTCTACAAAGTGTATGGGTAAAAGGAAGCCCTATTTCATTTTCCTGGAACCCTTATTTCAGGGAGAAGTGTGTGTCGTAGTCATTATGTTTATCTAGTGCATAACTTTGACCTCCTGCCTGATTGATTCCCTTGCCTCATACAGTTCTAAGCATGTGTATCTGAACATACAATCACGACTCCAACTCTCACCTCAGCCTTCCACATCCCAAAGAACATTTCACTCCTGTGTCTCACGAATTTCCCATCCTTTAAAGGTGCATCGCGTACAAATGCAAATGAACTAATTGGTAATGCTTTTGTTTTGACCTGCCCTTCTCAGGCTACTACATCTGCTAGATTCACACTATAGTCATAATAACCTAGGCAATTTCTTCCCCATAAGGCCTATGTCACTGAGATCTTGGAAACCCAGGGAATCCTATATCTGACTCACAAATAAAAGGGAATTTAACCTCAAAGCAAATCAGAGTCTAATCTCCTCCCCCATCACACACCTTGCTTCTGCACTTACAATCTAGACTAGAATTAATAAGGTAAGACACGTTTCTCAGGTACAATAACCTTTCCACAGAAAACTCTGACTGACAGATTCTAATTTATAAGCTTTATTCTGTTGCATAGACAAACACCGCCATGCTCACATGCTCAGACTGTATCTTTTGAAGGTTATAGCAGTTATACCTCAAAGTTCTTCATTTTATTGAAAATGGAAGAAAAAAATGTCATACAAATATTTCATTTTGAAGCATAATGATTCCAACACACACCTCTTACTGGAATGATTGCCACCCTTCCACTTGTACCATTATCTGAAAATCAGGCACAGAAGCCTCCAGATCCATGCAATGTCTATATTTGGGATCCCAGAGAAAGATATTAAGATTTATTATCTCAATGCTCTTAGAGTATCATCTTACTATATCACATCAACTAAGAACCATGTTTGAATGAAAGTTTAATATTTTAATATATCAAGTGTAAACAGAAGCATCCTTACAAATACAGATTTCTAGACTGGAGTTCCTTGGTTGGCAGGCTGGTAGAAGCACCCTGATAACCCTACCTCAGATGGAGTAAATGGTGCCTAGAAACCAAATTATGAAGAAAGAATGACAAGATCATGGCACAAAGGTGGTTTTCTCATGGCACGGCTTATCAATTACACTTCTGATGTGCAGATGTATTCAGTTTCCCCAAATGTGGGAAACTTGCCTGTATAATTTAGGATAGCGGGAGACTGAGTACACGCTTTCCTTTTAATTAGAATAAAAAGAATAGGAAAGAAGTAGGTCAATACCTGGGGGAGGGGGGGACCAGGAAAGTGGAACATGCAATTGTAAGAGTAAAGAACAGTTTTCAAATGAGCAGTGAGGCCACTGCCTAAGGGACAGTTGTATCATAAACTCTAGTGGCAATCAAACCTACGAGAGGAAAACATGGTTTTCATTGAGAATAAAAACCGAAAAACTAAGTGTGGCAGTTTGAAAGACAATGACCCCCAAATGGAGTGGCACTCTCTTTAGAGGAATTTGAACTTTGGAAAACAGTGGGATGCTTTAAACAAAGCTTAATGGGCCGTGCTAGACGGAGCATGGAAGACAGTGGTACTGAGGGTGATTTGATGCACTGTCCGGGCCTGAATCGAAAGGTTTCAGAGAAGAAGATTTTTAGTACATTGCCTAGAAATCATTCTTGTGATATTTTGGTGAAGGAAGTGACTCCATTTTGCCCTTGTCCAAAGCATCTGCCTGAAGCTAACGTGAAGTTCTAGATTAATACCTTTTGCAGAAGAAATCTCAAAACATCTAGTAGAGACTCTGTCACGTGTATAATCATGGTAACTCTAAGGAAGATATATAACAAAAAGGAGCAAGCTAAGTAAGGAAGACTATTTGAGGAGAAAGGGGGTCTCAGAAAGTGAAACGGAGATAAAGCCTCTTTTCAAGGAGATAAACGGATTAAGAAATAGAATAAAGGGAGTGGTGACCTCAGGGCAAGATCCCACTCAGCTAAATTTCTAACTATGAAAACGAGTTGAAGAAAAGCTTAGAACTGGGTGTTGCAGTGCACACCTTTAATCCCAGCATTGGGAAAGCAGAGGCTGGAGGATCTCTGAGTTTGAGACCAGCCTGGTCTACAGAGCACGTTTCAGGACATCCAAACTTAGGCAGCGAAGGGCAGAAAGCAGGTGAAGAAACAATGAGAGGGTAATGATTAAGCCCGAGTAAGCAGCAGAACTTGGCAACTTGGACCACATCATTCTGGCTTTAGAGTCAAGGAGAGAAGAAAAGAGTTACAGAATAAAGTCCATGAGGTTAGTCATGTGTCAGTCCTGTCCCTGAATGGAGACTTAGTAGAGAGGCCATTGCATATAGCTACGAAATTGAAGCCTAGATTGCCTTAGAGAACCCAAGATATCAGAGATGCTAGAATTGTGGAATATCTGCTATTAGTAGTAGTAGTTAAGGTGCTATTAACACGGAGTGAAACCAGCCCAAGAGTGTTGCAGTGAATAAAGCTGAAAGGAGTTGGAGATATGGAGAACACTTTGACACCAGCCATGGAAATGCAGACTTTGGATTTGCCCAGCTGGTGGTTGTTTTTTTTTTTTCTCTCGCTGTGGTCCAGTATTTCCTTGCTATGCTACCTTCTCTATGTTTTGGAATTGTAAAAAATATCTTGTGACACTGTATGTTGGAAGTATGTGATCTGCTTTATTTTTATAGGTGATTATAGTTAAGAGATTGTCATGTATCTCAGAAGAGACTGATATAGACTATGGAGACTTTTGAAGTTAGACTGAATGCATTTTGCAATATGATATGGCTATAAGACTTCGGGGGCCAGGGAGTAGAATGTGATGTTTGAAAGAAAATGGTCTCCAAAGGGAGTGACACTATTAGGAGGTGTGGCCTTGTTGGAGAAAGTTTGCCACTATGGGGGTGTGCTTTGAGTTTTCTTTTGCTCAAGCTTCTCTCAATGTGACTATAAGTTGACTTTCCATTGCCTGCAAGGTGTAGCCCTCTCAGCTCCAGCACCACATCTGCCTGCATGCCACCATGCTCCCCACCATGATAATAATGTACTGAACCTCTGAAACTGTAAGCAAGCCCCCTCAACTAAATGGTTTCATTTATAAGAGTTGCCTTGTTCATGGTGGTTCTTCACAGAAAAAAAAAAACAAGCCCTAACTAAGACAGTAAGACTACCTCCAAAGAGGAGGAATGGAAACACAGACATGGCTTTCATGAACTCTCTACCATGTCTATCAATCATGGTGAGAGACCTGTCTTTCCCATAGGAAAAGCTTTCATCTATAAAAACTATGGAAAAAGGGAAAGTTGTGCTATGAATAAGAATGTGAGGATCTAGATATTGAAGAAACTATGTTGCTGAAGTCTTGGCAAGTGGCTCCCAACCACCCGTAGCTCCAGCTCCAGGTGATCTGATGCCCTCTTCCAATCCATACACACCTGTACTCATATTCGTGTGTGTACATACTCACTCCGAGACATATTTTACAAATACTTGAAAAATAAAATAAATCTTTAAAAAACGAACCTTGGAATTACTGCTGGGGTTGGGTGACTGCTTTCTCTACTAAGGGAATAGGACAGAGACCAGTGAAACTTCTAAAAGAAAAGAAATGGTAGATTTCAAGGTAGATGGCTGCCAGAGTTACAGCTATTCCCAGAGAAACAGAAAGAAAAAGTCAGATATAAGTATTTGGGTTGGACATGAAACCCCAGCTGCTGAAATCCATATATCCAAAGAGTCTGGGATGTCTGATTGGAGGTGTCACCCCCAGCCCCTGGCATCCTTATACCCAAAGAGTCTGGAAAGTTTGGGTCCAGGCTTCACCCCAGCCTCTGGCCTCCATGTATCCAAGGAGTCTGGAATGTTTGGGTGGAAGTGGCATTCCAAGCGCCCCCTCCCCTGGGAATTGCCTCAGCCCAGACTCCACCCCCAAGAAAGCCCGCCAAATGGTGGCCCCTCCTCAGAGATGCTCAAGACCACTCCCACAGGGTATTTAAACAGCAACTCAGAGAACAAACACATGGTTGCCTGGTCTTCCTTCCCCAGCTCCTCTCTGAGAGCCTGGAAGGTCACCCAGGAGCGCTGGTATCCATTAAACCTGGGCTTTTTCTAATTCAGTTTGATTTGGTCTGACTTGGATTATTGCTTCAGCAGAGATGTTTATCAGGACGCAAAAATAACCTTTTCAATAAGGATTCCTAAAACAACTGTGAAGTCACCTATTGCTAGCTTTTCTGTCTTCAACACTTCCAATACTGAAGGGAAAAGTGTTCTTGATCTTCATCAAATGGAACCTGTCCCTCTCTGAGTCATCTGGGATTTTTGTCTCAGATCAGTACACTATCCATCTCTCCCTTTCTTTTCTTTACCTCGGCTCCGCATCATCAGAATGGATATGGGAACCATCTTTTATGAATCTCTTACATGCTTCCAGACTTTGATCATTTATATCAACATTTGTGACTGTGTTGAAGAAAATACATAGCCTTAAACCTAATCATTATCCATTACTAAGTCTTGAACCTGAGGTGCTGACAATTTATTCAGTATGAAGCATGCATTTGATATGTTTATGGACATAATAGAAACATTAAATTTGGTTTCATTTTTAACCAGAACAAGTTTCTAACCATTCTAAAGACAAGAAAACTGAATAGAAGGTAGTGAAATCATACAATGCAACCAATAAGCTGCAGCAAAGTCAGGAGGACTATGACTTTCTAACTCCAAACCCAATTCCCTCGCCATTGGGAGTCCCTGCAGGAAACCTTAGCTTTTTACTTTAATCAAGTTTAAGTGATAGAGTCTCATTCTGGTTCCCTAAATGCATGGGCCAGCACTTTGGTAGATATGAGGAAACCATTTCCAGGTGTCACATTCATGTGGGTATACACCAGTTGTCACACTTCTCTCCCAGATGATCATGGAGCCTTATGGATGGCTCCATTTACTATTTCCACTTGAGGTTTCTAGGATCCCTCAAATTGGCCGAGATAGGGTGACTTTCATGGTCTGAAGTGGGCCCCAATGATCAGACACCTTTTCCTTTATAATCATCATGATGACTGTTGTTCTTGTTGCTGCCTTTCTTGTCTGCGGGGTTAAAGAGTGGAGATGTCACGCAAGGAAAGGAGACACAGACACGCGGCGGTCCCACGTGGGTGCACTTTAATGGGGGAGGGGTAACAACAGGTAAGGTACAGGTGTGCAGGGACGAGAGGAGAGGGGGAAAGAAGAGAGGAGAGGGGGGGGCTCGTGGCGACCCCCGCCTTTTAAGGGCATCTGTGAGAAGTGTCCTGCGCCTGCGCGTGCTGATATCCGTAGTCCAGGGGAATGTTGGGAGCTGTAGTTCGCAAAAGGAACAACAATGACTATCCCCAATTAGCCCAACTCTCACCCTTTTTCTCTGTTTAAGACTGCCTCATGAGAAGACTAACAGAACAGCTCTCAGACTGATTGACGTAAATGCTGCAGAGAAGGAAAACAACTCCCAGTCCTGCTGCCATAAAAGCCACAAATGAAACCTTGAGGTCTTCCTACAGTGTCATTCATCATCTTCCCTCTACAAAAAAAAATATAAAAAAGAAAAAAAAAGCTAACCAAGATTTCAAATCATATAGGCCAACGAGGTCAACTATTTTCTGAAGTTTGGCTACGGTCTTGCCCAAATCTGCACCTTGGAAGGAATGTGAGCCAGTCAGGCTCAAGAGCTCAGCCACAGCTGCTTTGGGAGTCCACAGTTTGTGCCTGGTCCATTCCCTAGCCCTACAGTTTTATTAGCTTCATTTTTATATGCTTTTTAGCTCCCTGAATGCAGCCAAAACCAACATCAAATAACATCAAGGAACACAAGGTCATGACTTCTCCACCCCCTCAGCACTCCACACCCCCCCTCCAATGCACTTAGAGGTGGGGTATGCAAAGCAGTGCACCACAATTTTCCCCTTGTCCCCTTGTTCAGAGGTCGGGGAAAGGCTGCTGCTGATCTGTGAGCTATTCTCGAGCACTGCTGCCTCAGAACTGACTGTGAGAGATGGTTCAGGTCACCATAACCCAAGGAATAGAAGGAGGAAAAAGGGAGGGAGGGTGGAAAACCCAGTTAGTAAGCAATCTTCAGATCTCTCCCTCAGGCTAAAAGAGTTAGGCCTAATGCTCCTGCCCAGTACCTGGTAGGAGACAGTTGCAGGAATCAATTCCCAGCCTTTTGATCTCTTCATTGCCCCCTCTCTCCCTTTCCTTTCCCTTTTCTTTCCTTATCCTTCCAGAGACAACAGGAATGAGCATTCCAACAGAGCTCCCTGGTGGGTTGCAAATCCTCTCTACCCCAAGGGATTCACCAACCCTTTCATTTGAGCTCTTAGGTAGGGAAGCCAAGAGCCCAAAACCGGTCTGGGAAGTTTCCCAGTACAGCAATCTGGGCACTGGGCCTGAGACCAGATGCAGGAGCCAAGCTGCCTTAGTGAAAGGAGTTCCCTAGTCAGAAAACCAGTTTAGATTATAGTTTTACTGATTCACAGTGCTTGAAAGCAGAGGCAGAGCTCTAGGATCCATAGGACCAATAGGACAGAGCTTTCTGCCTTCACTCGGGAACCACAATTTCTAGTTCTGACCGTGTTCTTCCAAACCCTCTCTTCAACCCAGAAAGTCCAGAAATATAGCAACTACTCTCACAATTGCATCCTTCCAAAGGCAGGACATGCCTATTTTCTTCTCAAAAGTTTGTATTTGTTGACTGGGTTTTGTGCTTGTGTTGTGTATGCACACGCCACACCACACAATGTGGAAGTCAGAGAAGGACCTGTGGGACTTTATTATCTCCAGTCATCATACAGGTCAAGTATCAAATTCAGGTTATCAGGCATGGTGCCAAGCACCTCTACCTGTTGAGACATCTCACCAATCCCATATCTACTTTTTGAACAGATAACATATTAACATTTGAACTATCGAAACATTTGTGAAGCAATCATTGTGGTGGCCATGTGGAAGCCAGACCATTTGAATGCAAGAAAGCAATTCTTGTCTGCACTCGCTCCTTAGAAAACATGGTTTGATTTGGCTGCTCAGAGATATAGTTAGGAGGAAGGTTTTTGTTGTAGATATGAGAGAGAGAACGGTCCTTTCTCTTTTATATCTCTCTGTTGGTCCTCTCTTTGTTTTCATCTGCCCATCCACCCATTCTCTCTCTCTCTACTCTGCTCCTGCTTCTCTCTTGTCCAAATCCTGTCTGCTGGCCATGTTCAATCTACTATCTTCTCTCTCTGCCCTGGACTCTTCCAGATGAAAGGACTGGACTGGCAAGATGGCTCGGTAATTAAGAGCACTGACTGTTCTTTCCAGAGGACCTGGGTTCAATTCCAAGCACCTACACGGCAGCTCACAACTGTAACTCCAGTTCCAAGGGACCTGGCACCCATGGCAAAAACACCTCTACACATAAAAAAAAAAGAGGAAGGTTAGTTGAAATAGCAGGGCTATAAGGAGGAATGAGTAGCTAGAAGTAGGGATGCTTTTCAGCTGGAGGGAGTTTAGGGTAGGGGGAAAAGGTGAGAATAGCCAGGATGCCTGCCTGGAATCTGAAATGTATAACATGTACCTGTGGTAATGAAGGAGAATGTAGGCAAGCATGGGCTTTGGTATGCTAAGGTACCACAGAGAGCCATTTGCCCTTTCTGCCAGGGATAAAGGAAATGGCTCCTTTCAACAGAGTTGAACCAGTTTCACAAGTTCCTAAGGAATACTTACTTCTGTATAGCCATCAGAACTTGAGAAATGGGAGTTTCCTTTGAACCTGACAAGCATGGCTCACAACTACCTGTAACTCCAACTCCAGAGGACTGAATACTCTTTTCTAAATTCTCCAAGCACATACACACATACATATATGCACACACACACACACACACACACACACACACACACAACAATGAAATAAATGTTAAAAATAGTTTTATATTGTTTCTTCAAGGGTAAATTTGATTTTTATACCTATTTGGATCATATCTCTTTGCCTCTATCTGTTCTCCACATATACCCACCTAATTATGCACCAGCCAGTCTACCTAGCATGGGCATCAGAGTTCTTCTGCTATTGGGAAGATCAGTTTGTTAGATGAAATTCTCTTGTGATTATAATCCCCTTTGTAGTTGTTTTCTCATAAAATGAGTCCAGATATAAATTAATGATTTCATTCCATCCATTGGAATCAGAAACTATAAATGATATAGCATTATTCAAATGAGAAGCTATTGATAACATTATGTAAATGAAGTTGTTTCATCATCCTTAATAAAAATACAGCCACAAGTAAAAAGCCATAATAGATACCTGGAATCACTCTTTCTTCTGCAGACAATAGAGGCATTAAAATGTTTGTCCAACTCAACCCAACTCCCAACAGCTTTCAAGTAACAAGGGCTTAGAGATAGATAAGACAAAACTGGAAGAGAATATGGAGAGTATTTTGGCTTCTAATACCGAACAGGGAGGTAGGTGAGACTGAAAACATTTTAGTCACCATTCCTAGCCATTTCTTATGCTCCATCAAGTTCCATTAGAACTTCACAAACTTTCTTGGTTGCCAATATCCTCCTTAGACTCTCATCAATATTTTTCATGGTTCTCTATACCAATAGTAGTACCCAACATTTCCATTTATTAAATAGCTGTTTCCCCAACTCAGTAGGTATTCATTATAAGCAGCATAGTTGCCACATAAAATGTTATGAGAAATTAAGATAAAATCTTAATATGAATAAAATACTTTATTTCATTTTAAGTAGCCACCTTTGGACATCAGACAACTTTTCAGACCTTAGAATGAGATTGGATATCACTCTTTTATTTTATTTCCTGGTCCCCATGGGCATACACACAGTACTTAATTTTCAATACTGCAACCATAAAAACAATGGAGTACAACCTAATGTTAAACCTGTGTACTACCTCAAGCAAGCAGGTTATAGGATCCTTGACAAATGAAGACTATCACAGCATTTTTCTTTAAATTTTTAAATACCCCCCAAATGCCCTGGGACTTTACTGTGGAACCCAGAGAAAATTGTAAACCCTGTGATTAAATGAACAGATCTTTGGACATTCTGAGACATAAGTTGTTCCCTTTCCAGGTCAAATATGTTTCCTTAGTTGTGTTCCAATGAAATTTCATTTGTTGTAATAGAAATGTAAGATAGAAGTATATCTATGTTATCCATAAAATTCCTGGAGGCATGTTTCACATTATAGCTAGAGAGAACCTTTTAAAAGTACACATCTAGAATAATAATCAGAATAAGAATCATTTAGCATATTGACAAGACTGAGTGCTGGTAAGAATGTAAAATAATGGTTTCTATCACATATTACTAGTGGCAACGGGATTTGGTGCAGTCACTTTGCAAGGATCTCTGTCATTTTTTTTGTGTGTGTGCTCGGAATATTTTTTTGAAACATTATTCTTTTTTTATTTTTTATAGTTATATATTTTTTTATTGAGAAAAGGAAAAAAAACAAGTTTCCGCCTCCTCCCATCCTCCCATTTCCCTCCCCCTCCTCCCACCCTTCTCCCCCTCCTCCCACCCTTCCGCCCCTCCCCCCACTCCTCTCCCCCTCCCTCTCCAGTCCAAAGAGTAGACAGGCTTCCCTGCCCTGTGGTAAGTCCTAGGTCCTCCCCCCTCCGTCCATATCTAGGAAGGCGAACATCCAAACTGGCTAGGCTCCCACCAAGCCAGCACATTAAGTAGGATCAAAACCCCGTGCCATTGTCCTTGGCTTCTCATCAGCCCTCATTGTTCGCCATGTTCAGAGAGTCCGGCTTTATCCCATGCTCTTTCAGTCACAGTCCAGCTGGCCTTGGTGAGCTCCCAGTAGATCAGCTCCACTGTCTCAGTGGGTGGCTGCACCCCTCGTGGTCCCTACTTCTTTGCTCATGTTCTCCTTCCTTCTGCTCCTCATTGGGACCTTGGGAGCTCAGTCCAGTGCTCCAGTGTGGGTCTCTGTCTCTATCTCCATCCATCACCAGATGAAGGTTCTATGGTGATATGCAAGATATTCGTCAGTATTGCTCTAGGATAGGGTCATTTCAGGTTCCCCATCCTCAGCTGCCCAAGGAACTAACTGGGGACATCGCCTTGGGCTCCTGGGAGCCACTCTAGGTTCACGTCTCTTGCCAACCCTAAGGTGGCTCCCTTAACCACCTTAAGGGTTAAGGTGCTTAACCCTCCCCTATCCAACCTTCCTTTATCCCAATCATCTTGTTTCCCCAAGTTCCCCCCATCCTCCCCTTCTCCCTTTTCTCTCCCCATCTCCCCTTACCCCCATCCCACCCCACCCCCAAGATCCCAATTTTCTCCCCGGCAATTTTGTCTACTTCCCATAGCCAAGAGGATAACTATATGTTTTTCCTTGGGTTCACCTTCTTACTTAGCTTCTTTAGGTTCACCAATTGTAGACTCCGTGACCCTTATTTATGGCTAGAAACCAATTATGAGTGAGTACATCCCATGTTCATCTTTTTGGGTCTGGGTTACCTCACTCAGGATAGTGTTTTCTATTTCCATCCATTTGCATGCAAAATTCGAGAAGTCATTGTATTTTACCGCAGCGTAGTACTCTAATGTGTAGATATTCCACACTTTCTTCATCCATTCTTCCATTGAAGGGCATCTAGGTTGTTTCCAGGTTCTGGCTATTACAAATAATACTGCTATGAACATAGTTGAACAAATGCTCTTGTCATATGATAGGGCATCTCTTGGGTATGTTCCTAGGAGTGGTATTGCTGGGTCCAGGGGTAGGTTGATCCCAAATTTCCTGAGAAACCGAAACATTGATTTCCAAAGTGGTTGCACAAGATTGCATTCCCACCAGCAATGGATGAGGGTACCTCTTCCTCCACAGCCTCTCCAGCAAAGGCTATCATTGGAGTTTTTTATTTTAGCCATTCTGACAGGTGTAAGATGATATCTCAAAGTTGTTTTGATTTGCATTTCCCTGATCGCTAAGGAGGTTGAGCATGACCTTAAGTGTCTTTTGGCCATTTGAACTTCTTCTGTTGAGAATTCTCTGTTCAATTCAGTGCCGCATTTTTTAATTGGGTTAATTAGCATTTTAAAGTCTAGTTTCCTGAGTTCTCTATATATTTTGGAGATCAGACGTTTGTCTGTTTCGGGGTTGGTGAAGATCTTCTCCCAGTCAGTAGGTTGCCTTTTTGTCTTAGTGACAGTGTCCTTTGCTTTACAGAAGCTTCTCAGTTTTAGTAGGTCCCATTTATTCAATGTTGCCCTTAATGTCTGTGCTGCTGGGGTTACACATAGGAAGCGATCTCCTGTGCCCATTTGTTGTAGGGTACTTCTCACTTTCTCTTCTATCAGGTTCAATGTATTCTGACTGATATTGAGGTCTTTAATCCATTTGGACTTGAGTTTTGTGCATGGTGATAGATATGGGTCTATAAAATTGTACAAATATATATTCTTTGACATGCATTCCACAAGAATATTTTCTTGTACATTTTATGTATGGGGCTGTTTTGCCTGCATGTATGAATATGCACTCAATACCTGCTTGATACCCATGGAGGTCATAAGTGGGCACTGTATTTCCTAAAACTGGAGTTACACATGCTTGCAAGACATCATATGGGAACTGGGAAAGAACCTGGGTTTATTAAAAGAGCAACCAGTGCTCTTAACTGTTCAACCAAACCTCTGGCCCTCTATACCTTTTTTATGATCTGAATTAGAATAACTCTGGCTCCAGCATGGTCATAATGGTACACATATTGTCTTAAACTTAGCATTTTTTCTGATTTTGAGCCGACTAACATTTTGTTAGGCCCAAGTCTGCTTTTTGTATGTCTTGTAAAATGGACGAGATCTTAACAGAATTATGAGAAAGGCATGCAGAGCAACTCAAGCTTGGCAGAGACACAGGTGCCACACTGATCTGCTGTGAGACCTAAAGCCATAGAGTTTTGAAGATTTCTTTTCTCATCATTTGAACTTTAGAATTCAGAAGAGAAAATCTGTTGGCTGTGTGAAAGCCCCCTCTAGTATTAACAGGGTCTTGAAAAAGTGGATTTTTCTAATCTACAGATTCAATAAAATGCCCATTAAAATCCAAGCAAAATTCTTCACAGATCTCAAAAGATCTGTGAAATTCCAACTTCATATGGAAGAGCAAAAAACTCAGGATAGCCAAAACAATCCTATACAATAAAAGAACTTCTGGAGGCATCACACAATCCCTGACTTCAAAGTCTACTACAGAGTTACAGTGCTAAAAACAGCCTGGTATTGGCATAAAAACAGACAGGAGGGCCAATAGAACTGAATCGAAGATGCAGATATTAATCCACGCACCTTCGAACACCTGATTTTTGACAAAGAAACAAAAAGTATCAAATAGAAAAAAGAAAGCATATTTAACAAATGGTGCTGGCATAGCTTGGATATCAACATGTAGAAGAATGAAAATAGACCCATATCTATCACCATGCACAAAACTCAAGTCCAAATGGATCAAAGACCTCAACATAAAGCCAGCCACACTGAACCTCATAGAAGAGAAAGTGGGAAGTACACTTGAACTCATTGGCACAGGAGACCACTTCCTAAATATAACCCCAGTAGCACAGACACTGAGAGAAACAATTAATACATGGGGCCTCCTGAAACTGAAAAGCTTCTGTAAAGCAAAGGACATGGTCAACAAGACAAAACGACAGCCTACAGAATGGGAAAAGATCTTTACTAACCCCATTTCAGACAGAGGTCTGATCTCCAAACTATACAAAGAATTCAAGAAATTGGACACCAAAAGATCACATAATTCAATAAAAAATGGAGTACAGACCTAAACAGAGAACTCTCAACAGAGGAATCTGAAATGGCTGAAAGATACTTAAGGAAATGCTCAACATATCCTTAGGCATCACAGAAATGCAAATCAAAACAACTCTGAGATTCCATCTTACACCTGTAAGAATGGCCAAGATCAAAAACACTGATGACAACTTTTGCTGGCGAGGTTGTGGGGTAAAGGGAAGACTCCCTGCATTGCTCATGGAATGCAAGCTGGTACAGCTCCTTTGGATGTCATTGTGACGATTTCTCAGAAAATTAGGAAGCAACCTTCCTTAAGACCTAGTAATACCACTTTTGGGAATGTATTCAAAGGATGCTCAATAGTGCCACAAGGACATGTGTTCAATTATGTTCATAGCAGCATTGTTTGTCATAGCCAGAACCTGGAAACAACCTAAATGCCCCTCAACCAAAACAGATAAGGAAAATGTGGTACATTTACACAGTAGAAAAAATGACATCTTGAATTTTGCAGGCAAATAGATGAAGCTAGAAAATATCATTTTGAGTGAGGTACCCCAGACCCAGGAAGACAATTATCACATGTATTCAATCATATGTGGTTTTTAAACATAAAGCAAAGAAAACCAGCTTACAAATCACAATCCCAGAGAACCTAGACAATAATGAGGACCCTAAGAGAGACATACATAGATCTAATCTACATGGGAAGTAGAAAAAGACAATATCTGCTGAGTAAATTGGGAGCATGGGGACTTTGGGAGATGTTTGTAAGGGAGGGGAGAGGCAGGCAGGGATGGGAGCAGAGAGAAGTGTAGAGCTCATTAAAAATCAATAAAATTAAAAAAAGAAAAAGAAAAGGTGGAACTTTGACTTCATTCAACCTAACAGCAACATAATAATTTGAATTAGCTCTAAGTGGGAAGAATGGAATTAGTGAGTGGTTTATGTGACGACTTCCAATTTCTATCATTAAAAGGATGAATCTCACACTCAGCTTGCAATAGTTATTGACAATGATAAATCACTGATTAAGTCTTGACTTATATACCAGCTGTTGACCTTTAAAAGAATTTTTTACCTTTTGTAGAATTCACTTAACACACTACAAAATGAGTCTAATCCATGTAGACTCATAGTGTCAGAATGTTAAATGACAACAATTTATGCCAAAGTTTGTACTATACTGTCCAAGGAGTTAGCTCAGTGGACAAATTTACTTTGCTACACAAGCCTGATGACCTGAGTTCAGATCCCTGTAACCCATATAAAAAGCCAAATGTGACCCAAGCCAGCTGGTCTTGGTGAGTTCCCAGTAGAATATCCCCGACTCTCTGAACATAGCAGACAATGAGGACTACTGAGAACTCAAGAACAATGGCAATGGGTTTTTGATCCTACTGCACGCACTGGCTTTGTGGGAGCCTAAGCAGTTTGGATGCTCAACTTACTAGACCTGGATGGAGGTGGGGGTTCCTTGGACTTCCCATAGGACAGGGAACCCTGATTGCTTTTCGGGCTGGGGGGGGACTTAATTGGGAGAGGGGGAGGGAAATGGGGGGTGGTGGCGGGGAAGAGACAGAAATCTTTAATAAATAAATAAATTAAAAAAAAGATATAAACACCCAAAAAAGAAAGAAAGAAAGGAAGGAAGGAAGAAAGAAAGAAAGAAAGAAAGAAAGAAAGAAAGAAAGAAAGAAAGATGATGCCTCCAATAGCCTAGCTTTCTTTCACTAGGCCCCATATCCAAAAGGTTACACCACTTCCCAGATGGAGGCCAAGCTTTCAACACAAGAGACTTTGGGGGGACTTTTACTGTACAAACCAGAACAAAGAGATTAAAAGCTATAGTGAAATTATTACAATCGAAAAAAAGCCAAATGTGTTGATGTATATCTATAAGTCCAGCACTTCTGCTATGAGATTAGAGATGAAGATGGGGAAATGTGTAAACTCATGGGCCAGCTACATAGGAGTACCCTGTGCAGCCGCAGAAACAATAAGAGACGCTGACTCAAAGTAAGGTGGAGGGGAAGAACTGATTCCTGAATTGTCCTCTCGCCTCTACAGGCATGCCACAACACTTGTGTACCCTACATATTTTTAATTCCTTGAGAATTTTATACAATATATTTTGATTATGTTCATTCCTTTCTTCCTCCAAGATCCCCCCTCTGCCTCCATACCCACCCAACTTCATGTTCCCATTCTCTCTCTTTCTCCCTCCTTCCACCCCCCCTTCCTCTCAACATGGAATCCGATTTGTGTTTGCTCCCCACTCATAGTGCCTGTCCTGGATTGTAGTCAATATATTCCAAGTTATTCCACTGGAGAAGCAATCAAATGCCAATAGCCCCACGGATGAGGGTGGAGGTGGGGCTTCATTCCTACTCCTCCTCCTCCATCCTGAGATATTGTCTGATTTGAGCTTGTGCAGATCTTGTGTGTGCTGTCACAGACCCTGAGTGTTCATATTGCCTTGTTGCATCTGGCAACCATTGTCTCCTTGAAGTCATCTATAACCTCTGGCTCTGAAAATCATTCTGCCCACTCTTAGACATAAATTTTGGAGCCTTAAGGAGAGGGGTGTGATATAGACATTTAGGACTGAGCATTCTTAGTCTCTTATTCTATGCACATTGGCAAGCTGTAGTCTCTGAGTGGTTGTCATCTACTATACGAAACCTCTCTGATGAAGGTTGAGCAATACACTGATCTATGTGCATAGCAATATGTCATTAGTAGTTATTTTATTGCTATACCAATTTAGTAGAATTTAGTAGTAGATTTTTCCCTAGAGCCCGTAACCTATCTAGCCACAGGTTTTTTACCTTATTGACAGTGTAGTATATAGCAATGGTTCCCAGCCTTCCTAATGCTGTGACTGTTTAACACAGTTCCTCATGTTGCAGTGACCTCCAACCAGAAATTTATTAATTATTATTTCATAACTACAATTTTCCTACTATTATGAATCATAAGGTAAATATCTAATTTGTAGGATATCAGATATATGAGATTCTCTAAGGGGTCACGACCCACTGGTTGAGAGCCACTGATATATAGGTTCCACCTTGACACCTTGAGAGGACAAAACCACAGCCTACAGAGTGGAGAAGGATCTTCACCAAGCCCATATATGACACAGAGCTAATTTCCAAAATATATAAAGAACTCAAGAAACTAGATATCAGCAAACCAAATAATCCAATTAAAAGTGGGGTACAAATATAACAAGAAAATTCTCAACAGAGGAAACTCACATGACTGAGAAGCCCTTAAAGAAATGTACAACATCCTTAGCCATTCACAAATACAAACCAAAATGATTCAGAAATTCTATCTTACACCTGTCAAAACAGCTAAGAAACACAAGTGATAGCTCATGCTGAAGAGAATGTAGGAAAAGAGGAAACACTCCTCTATTGCTGGTGGGAGTGAAAACTTATACAGCCACTTTGGAAATTAATATAGTAGTTTCTCAGACAATTGCAACTTGGTGTATCACATAGCTATACCACTCTTGGGCATATACCCAAAAGGATGCTCAATCATACCACAAGGACACGTGCTCAACAAATAATATACTTTCTTATCAACACCTCATAGAACATTCCTCCAAACTGACTACATACATGGTCACAAAGCAAGTCTCAACAAATAAAAACAATTGAAATAACCCCCTTGCATCCTATGGGACCACCATGTATTAAAGCTGCATTTCAATAACAGAAACAACAGAAAGCCTACAAATGTATGGAAACTGAACAACTCTCTACTGAATGACTATCGTTTAAAGGCAGAGATAAAGAAAAAAATTTTTGAATGTCCTAGAATTCAAAGAAAATTAATGCTCAACATACCCAAACATATGGAGCACAGTGAAAGCTGCGCTGAGAGGAAATTCATAGCACTATGTGCCTTCATAAAGTTATTGTAGAGATATCATACTAACAACTTAACAGCACACCTAAAAGCTCTAAAACTAAAAGAAGCAAACATGCCAAGAATATATGGTAGGAAATGATCAAACTGAGAACTGAATTAATAAAATAGAAACAAGAAGGACAATACAAAGAATTAATGTAAAACAGTTGGTTCTTTGAGGAAACCAACAAGCTAAACAAACTGTTATCCAAACTAACTGAAACACAGAAAGAGAACATCCAAATGAACAAAATCAGAAACAAAGTGGGGGTCATAACAACAGAGCCAGAGGATATCCAGTGAATTCTTAAAACATACTTCAAAAACCTGTACTACACACAAGTGAACAATCTAAAAGAAACAGGAAATTTCTTGATATATACCACTTACCAAAGTTAAACCAAGATCAGATAAACTATTTAAATAGACCTATACCCCCCAAGGAAATAGAAAGTCATCAAAAGTCTCCCAACCTAAAAAAGCCCAGACCCAGAAAGTTTTAGTGCAGAATTCTACCAGATTTTCAATGAAGAGACAATACCAATACTCTCTACAAATTGAAAACAGAAGGAACATTGCCAAATTCACCTTATGAGGCCACAGTTACCCTGATACCCAAACCACATAAAGATTCCACAGGGTAAATAATTACAGACAAATTTCTCTCACAAATATTCATGCAAAAATACTCAATAAAACACTCAGAAACCAAATCCAAGAACATGTCAAAAAGATCATTTATCTCCATGATCAAGTAGACTTCAACCCAAAGAGGCAAGGATAGTTCAACATATGAAAACATAACAATGAAACCCACCACATAAACAAACTGAAAGAAAAAAAAACATGGTCATCTCATTAGATTCTGAAAATCCAATGTTTGGCAAAATCTAACACCTTTTCATGATAAAGGTCTTAGAGAAATCATAGATACAAAGGACATACCTAAACATAATAAAAACAATATACAGCAAGTCAGTTGCCAACATCAAATTAAACAGAGAGTAACTCTAAGGAATTCCACTAAAATCAGGAACAAAACAAGGTTACCCACTATTTCCATATCTATTCAATAAAGTACTTGAAGTTCTAACTAGAGTAATAAGAAAACAAAAGGAGATAAGGGGATATAAATGAAAATGAAGTTAAAGCAGCACTGTTTGCAAAAAATTCTACCAGGGAACTCCTATAGCTAACAAACACCTTCAGCGAAGTGGCTGAATACAAGATTAACTCAGTACAATCAGTAGCCTACCTATGTACAAATGATGAATGCACTAAGAAAAAAATCAGGGAAACAACACCCTTTGCAATAGCCATAATGTTATAAAATATCTTTGGGTAACTCTAACCAAAAAAAAAAAAAAAAGAAAGACCTATATGACAAGAACTTTAAGTCTTTGAAGAAAAAAATTGAAGAAGATATCAGAAGATGGAAAGATCTTCCAGGCTCATAGATTGGTAGGATCAACATAGTAAAAGTTGCCATCTTAACAATAATCAACAGATTCAATGAAATCGCCATCAAAATTCCAATACAATTCTTTATAGAGTTAGAAAGAACAATACTCACCATTATAAGGAAAAACAAAAAGCCCAGGACAACTAAAGTAATCCTGTACAATAAAATAACATTTGCATGTCTCAACACCCCTGATATCAAGCTGTACTGCAGAACTATAGTACTAAAAACCACATGAATGACATGAAAACAGACTGGCTGACAAATGGAATCTACCAAAAGCCCAGACATAAATATATACACCTATGGACACCTGATTTTCAACAAAGAAGCCAGAAATATACAATGGAAAAAAAAGTATTTTCAACAAATGGTGTTGGTATAGCTGGATTTCGGCATGTAAAAATGAAAATAGATTCACACCTTACATCCTACATAAAACTCAAGTCCAAATGCATCAAGGATGTCAACATAAAAGCAGACACACTGAACTTAATAGAACAGAAAGTGAGGAATAACCTTGAACATATTGGCTCAAGAGACTACTTCCTGAACAGAATACCAACAGCGCAGACAATAACATCAACAATTAATAAATAGGACTTTATGAAACTGAAAAGCTTCTGTAAGGCAAAGAACGTCTTCAACAGGATAAAACAGCAGCCCACAGAATGGGAAAAGATTTTCTCCAATCCCACATTTGAAAGAGGACGAATTTACAAAATATATAAAAAATTCAAGACATCAAAAAACCAAGCAATCCAATTTAAAAACTGGGTACATATCTAAACAGAGAGTTCTCAACCGAAAAATCTCAACTGGTTGAAAAACACTTAAAGAAATGTCCACCATCCTTAGTCATCACAGAAATACAAATCAAAAGAACTCTGAGATTTCATCTTACACCTGTCAGAATGACTAAAATCAGAAACACAAGTAACAGCTCATGCTGGAGAAGATGTAGAGCATGGGGAATACTCCTCCATTTCTGGTGGGAGTGCAAACTTGTACAACCACTTTGGAAATCAATATTGTGGGTTCTCAGAAAATTGGGAATCTGTGTACCTCAAGACCCAGCTACATCACTCTGGGGCACATACCCAAAGGACTCTCCATCCTTTCACAAAACACTTAATAAGCTAACTATTTATTCACTTCATTTGTAATAGCCAGAAAGTGAAAACAACTTAGATGTCCCTCAGGCAAAGAATGGATTAAGAAAAATGTGGTACATTTACATACGAAGTATTACTCAGCTGTTAAAAAAATCATTAAACTGTCAGGAAAATTGATGGGATTAGGAAAAAAAATCATCCCAAGTAAAGTAACCCAGATACCGAAAGACACACACGGTATGTGCTCACTCATAAGTGGATACTAGCTGTAAAGAACAATAATGCTACAATCTCCAGACTTGGAGAGGCTAAGGAATAAGGAGGGCTCAAGTGGGGGGGGGGGCTTATAGATCTCCCCGGGAAGGGGAAAAAGAATAGATTTTTCAGGATGACTGGGAGCCTGTGTAGATGGGAATGGGAATAACTAGGTGGGAGGATGTAGGGAGAGAGTACTGGTAGTGACGAATGGAATGGGGGGCATGTGGTGGGTGACTTAGAAACCCAGTGCAATGTAAACTCACAGGAATCTATAAGGATCACCTTATCAAAGTTTCTTAGTAATGGGGGATATAGAACCTAAACCAGCCATCTATGTAACCAGACCAGTGTCTAGCTTAATCATCATCAGAGACATTTCACCCAGCAATTGACGGGAGCAATTACAGAGACCCACAGAAAATCATTAGGAAAAGCTTGAGGAATCCTGCAGAAAAGAACAAGGAAGGATTGTAAGAGCCAGAGGGTTCAATGAAGCCGTAAGAACACAGCCCACAGAATCAACTAACCAGGGAGCATAGGGGCTCACAGAGATAGAACCAAAATTCAGGGAGCTTGCATGGGTCTGATCTGTGTTTATTTGCATGTATGTTAGGGTTGTCTAGCGTGGGATTCCTGTGGTACTACTAACAATGTGAGTCATGGCTTTCACTGACTCTTTTGCCAGCGTTTGGGATCCTTTTGCTCCTATTTGGTTGCCTCATTCAGTCCTAATATGAGGGGATGTTCCTAATTATACTTAATTTGATATGCTACGATCAGTTGATAACCCTGGAAGGCCTTCTCTTTTCTAAAGAAAAAGGAGAAGAAGTGGAACTGGGGAAGAGAGTAGTTGAGGGGGGGGACTGGGAAGAAGAGTAGGGAATTTTTGGTCAGAATGTGAGAATATGAGAGATTTATTTTTTGAGACAGGGTTTCTCTGTGTAGCTTTGGAACCTGTCCTGGTACTTGCTCTGTAAACCAGGCTGGTCTCAAACTCACAGAGATCTGCCCGCTTCTGCTTTCCAAGTGCTGGGTTTAAAGGTGTGTGCCACTACCAGTCAGCAAGAATTTAAAAAAAAATAAAATTAAAAATAAGCATTATGCTCAGATGTGAAAATTAAGTTATCAACCTTAATTTCTAATTTTGCCCTAGTTCCTTGAAAGTCTAAATTCTAAAGTTCTCAGTGAGTACGGTAGAAATATCTCAAGTTTATTAGGTAATACCTAAGGACCTTAAGATGGGGAGTAGCTATCCTTTCTGATTCTTTCCAGGCAAGTGCTCTGAACAGACAGTAGGAGTGCCAAAGGAGCCTTCATAGACTTAATGTTGCCTCCAAACATAAGCCTGTGCATGCATGGAGCTAACTATTGACTACATAGTATATATTGTTGGCTTAAGTGAGATTGCAAATAAATATTTTTTATTCCAATGCTTATTAATTTTTAAAGGAAGATTCTGAGGAAATATCTAAATTCCAGGTAAAAAAGTGGTGTGATGTTTCTTCACAAGCATAGGAAAGGGGCAGCATCTTTACTACATGATTACCACTACAGATCTTAGAATGTCTCTTTTCAACATCTGACCCAAATGTTGAAATTCTTCCTTCCACTGGTGTTTCATAGCTCTGAGAAAGACCAAGAAAAAAAATGAAGCTTATTAGCAGCTCTCATATCGAGGACTGATTGAAAGCCAGCTGGACTCTGAAAATACCACGGAGGATAAAATTGGCTGCCAGAATATCAAACATAGAAAAGCAATGAAGCTATGAATTGTAAGGTAGTTTCAGTGTTTGCCTGGGCCTCCCGAGGCTCCTCCACTCATTAGCAGCCACCACACAGAAGTGATAGCTGGAACTAGCTGTAAGTTTGTTCCCTGAAATCACACTGTCATCTTAGACAAGCTCAAATAAGCTGTGTGGGCATCAAAGACCAAAATTACACAGAGTCATATTTATAGGTCATTCCAGTCCTGCAAACCAGATATCAAGGCTTCCTTTGCTGTCTTCCCTTTTCATCGTCTCCATTCCTGCATCTCCTCCCACCTTTTTCATCTTGTTCCTACTTCCACCCATCTTCCAGGCTTCTTTTTGCGTATGCTGCTCAAGCACCATTTGTGCCATCCAGCCCACCTTCTTCACCCTTGACTGATTTAGAAGCTTTGATTCAGAAGTAATTGTGACTTGCAGATGCCAAGTAGTTATTCATTACAAGGAAATGATTCTTCCTCTAATATCAGCATTGTGGTTTCCAGTGGGAATGTTTTTAGTAAGATCATGGGAACAATAGAGTACAAGAAAGACTGCCACATAGACTTTTTTTTATCTCCCAAGAAACCATGAACAACCCTGACGTAACTTTCATCAAGCTACTCTTCCTCCAGCATTTTTGGACTTTTATATGCATACGTGGATGTATGGACACATGAAAACTGAGCCCACGGAGCTCCAAACTCAGAACATGTTACCTTCGGTGTCTTTTCTAGGAACTCTGGCCTTGAAGGAGTGGATAGAGAAAACTTTTTAACTAATTAAACTAACTGGTAGAATGTTTAAAAGTCAGCTAAATCGACACCTCTGATCTATATTTTAATACAAGCTGTGCTACAAATATATAACTTGAGATAAGAAGAAAGGGGAACTTAGTACATTTAAGGTTTAATTCTATTTCTATAGACTCGTGAGTAAAGGCTTTTTCTGATATATAGAACTACTACTAGATTTATGAACTACAGGCTTGGATCTGATACTTCCTACTTGTGGTAATATGAAGTTCTCTCTGTATGTCAGTTTTTTTATATCTCAAATAAGTATAGCAACAAAGCACACCTCATTTGAAATCTGTGAATTTTTAAGATATTTCCCCCTTTTAAAATTTAGAATAGTACTATAGGCCAGTGAAATACATTTAGTCAATGTGTGGTATTATATTGCTTTTAGTATTTACATATAAGATATACAATATTAGTATATTGCTATTCTTTGTACTACATGGAACAGACCACCTCAATACATTATTATGTACAAGATTGTTTTATGAACAGCTGGAGAATAAAAGAGTTGACAGACACTGGGCAGTGGTGGCACATGCCTTTAATCCCAATACTCAGGAGGCAGAGACAGGCAGATTGTAGGAAGAGGCCACTAGTTAGTTCCCAGCAGCTTAGCCCCACACAGAACTCATATTATTTAAATCTCTGCTTTGCTCATTAGATTGAGCTTTTTATTGGCTAACTCTTTCATCTTATTTTAACCCATCTCCATTAATCTGTGCATCACCATGCACTTGTGGCCTACCAGCAAACTTTCAGCAATCTGTCTCCAGTGGTGGCTCCATGGCTTCTCTCCAACTCCACCTCCTTTCTCTCAGCATTCTGTTTTGTTTTCCCCACCTAGCTCTGTTCCCCTATAGCTCTGTTATAGTCCCAAAGCAGTTCCTTTATTAACCAATAATATTCACAGCATACAGAGGGGAATCCCACAACACCTCCCCTTTTCTATTTAAATGAAAAGGAAGGTTTTAACTTTAACATAATAAATTACATATAACAAAACAGGTATCAAGCAATAATTACAGTTACAATATTTATATGTACTTTATCTTTTATCATAACTAAGGAAAACTACAACTATAACTATAAATTCTTCAACTTCATCAAAGACTCCAGAAGGATAATTGCCTAACTAAATAGGAAGTACATTGTAAGCAATTTCCAAAACTAGAATTAGCAGAGACATCTCACTGCCTGGACAATCACCCAAAGTTCTTCTGTACTGCTGGGGCATCCATCTTCACCCTACTGGCCCATAGTATCAGGCAGACTTTTCTATAAAAGAGAAAATTTCAAAGGCTGTTCTGCCTATATTGGCAGTTTGTCAGTCACTTTTTTCTGTGTCCTGCAGAATGTCTGCAGATTCTTTTATGAAGCAGGAACCTCGAAGGATCATCTCACCTTTACGCAAGTTCAGCAGTCATTTCTCTGCTGGTCCTGCATGTCCAGTTCATCAAGCAGTCTAGGCAAGAGCAGTTTCTTGCCCAAATGGCTAACCAACTCCATAATGAGCGTCTTCAATGCCCATCTTCCTCTTGAAGTAATTGATGCTGCCAAGAGCAGATGTGTTTCACTGTCATGAAAAGTCCTAAATTTTTAAAACACTTTAAATGCCATATTCTGTAAACTTTGAAAAAATTGAATACTCCCTATTCTCTGAAATATATCTCTGTACATCTAGAAAATCTAACTAACATGACTACAAGCTTGACTATTATAGATGATTATCTATTAAACTATATTTCTTAATTATACTTTACATTTTTAAATGATCTGAACAAACATAATACCTTAATCAAGATCAGAAACACATATACACAGTACAACAAAATTGACTTTAAATTTGTATCAATAAACCAAGATCCATACCAATGCAAATTTCTGTAGTATATCCCCCTTTAAATGTAAACAAACATTCATAAGCAATATTTGGGTATATGTGCATAGTTCTTCTCCAAACTGCTTCCTGCTTTTTGTTGAGCAAATTAATTTTTTGAGGGGTGCTCAAGGTGACCTTTCAGGGGGTCTTTGTCCATCAAACCATATTAGTCTGGAATGATTCCATAGGTTCTTATCCTCTGTGGAAACAAAAGAAGAACATCTTTTTCAAAACAACATATCCTTAGACCCAAATTCTTAAGTCAAGGTAGCTTTAAAGTATATATATATATTGCTTACTTAGCTCCTTTACAGTTACAAAATTCAAAGAAAACACAGTAATATATAATCCAGATTCTCTGTGAATGTTCCATCTTTACGTGGCTTGTTTATACTCTATTACTTTTTAATATTCATTTTATTATCTTTATTCCTTTATTCTGTCTCTTTAAAGACTTTACCTTTTTAAAAACCATTTACTTCTTTGTATAACAGTCTATATTCTTTTTCTTCTCTCTCTGTTGTAATAGGAGCGGCGGGGCTGAGTCCCCAGCACCCTGGCCGCCTGCTAGCTTATGCCCGAAAATAACAACACACAAACTGTATTCATTTAAACACTGCTTGGCCCATTTCTATCTAGCCTCTTCTAGGCTAATTCTCGCACCTGGACTAGCCCATTTCTAATAATGTGTAGCACCGCTAGGTGCGCTTACTGGGAAGATTCTAGCCTACGTCCATCCTGGGTCAGAGCTTCATCACGTGTGCCTCAGAGAACAGAGCTATCCCGGGAGAGGGGAGCATGGCGTCTCTCTGAGGTGTCTGCCCCCAAAAGGAGAGCTGTTGAGTCTGAGCTCACTTCCTCTTGCTCCCAGCATTCTGTTCTGTTTACTCCTCCCACCTATGTTTTAAACTATGAGGCCAAGCAGTTTCTTTATTGCTTAACCAATGACCTTCCTCCATCATCTCTCCTAAGCCTTTGTACATTTATCCAACACTGTGACCCATTTAGAGGTCTTTTTTATCTATCTCTGTGACTTGGAGACCAGCCTAATCTACAGAGTGAGTACCAAAACGGGCTTCAAGGCTACAGAGAACTGTCTCAAAAAAAATTCAGGAAGAAGATCTACTGAAATGTTAACTCTAATAATTCCTTCTATTTCTACTCTCTGTAAGCAGCTCTGCCTACTCACATCCAGGAACGTCCTAGAGTTTAGGAGTGGGAACAGCAAATTATTCCCCTTTTTAGAAGGTTTTCTTTCATATAGTCTGGAGATGGCTTATTTTGTGCCACTTTAGAAATGAATGCAAGGGCAAATGACACATAATTACAACAATTTCTGAAATGCAACTCAAGGGGGCATTTTCTGAAAATTTGCATTGTCCATATAATACCAAAATTACTAAACTACATTAAAGTGTGTTAAGTATACCACAAGAAGAGGGTTATTCTTTTGGAGGGACGTTCAAGTGGAGATACTTTTTTTAAATAACAAACCCAAGATTCAGCTATTCCTTTATTTTTAGCTCAGAAACTTTCAGAAGGTTGTGCCACCAATCTTAGTGTTTCTCAAAGTGTGATTCCTAAGTCATAGCATAGGAGGTGCCTGTTAAATAGTATATTCTCAGGGTAGCTCATACTGAATGAATCAGAATCACCAGAAAACAAGAGTAAAAAAAAATCTAGCTAAGTAGTTCTCTTTTTATTTATTTATTTATTTTTAATTTATTTATTTATTAAGGATTTCTGCCTCCTCCCCGCAACCGCCTCCCATTTCCCTCCCCCTCCCCCGATCAAGTCCCCCTCCCTCATCTGCTCGAAGAGCAATCAGGGTTCCCTGACCTGTGGGAAGCCCAAGGACCACCCACCTCTTGTTATCTGTTTACCTGTGTTAGTTTCCTGACCTCATTTTCACATCTAACCTGTGCCATTTTCCAGTATTGCTCTCCCCCTCTGTGTGTATCCTTTCTATGTTTAAATAGCTACAGCAAACCATTCTGCTTCCTTTAAGACTCCCTTCAACTTTCTTCTAGCTACTCAAGTAGTCTTGGACTTTGGAAGAATTACTTAAATCTCATGTGTTGGAATATAATAGTAGATTGGAATATAATAGTAGATACCTAAATCTTTCTTCCTTTCCTTTCTTCAATTTTTGTGACAGAGCCATGAATCTTATTATTCCACTTTTATCATGTGTGGACATGCACACAGCAAAATGAAAGAAAAATAAAGTAGGAAGGGTGAGGGAGAGAAAGGGGAAAGAAACAAATAGGGCGGGGGGGGGAGAACAAGGAAAGATAAAGAAAAAAAGCTTCATTTCCGTGTTCTTTGAACACTCGCTGTGTGGAAGACCACCCAAAAAGCATTATGGCTACAGAGATCAACAAAGCATCAATCCCAACCCTTAAACAGAACAATTTCTAGTGGAGGGAGCATTCCCATCTAATACTGAGAGTACTATGGGAACTGAGGAAGAAAACCTGTATTCTGATCTGTGCAAGACAGATAGAATCAGGGTAGTCTGTATAAAAAAATATACAAGTCAGTGTTACTGAAAATATCAAAATTTAGAGGAAATATAGGAAGTGATCAGATAAAGCATAGAAAAGTTTACAAGTGAATATTGGCAGGCAAACAGATTAGGTGGGTACTTGAACGTGAGGTGCCTGTGAGTTCTCCGAGTTAAAACGGGACATAGATACCTAATACCTTCCTAGAACTCAAAAGTAAAATTAGGCCTAAAGAGCTGTATTGAGGACAGATCCACATGGAAGTAAACAGTGAAGTCGTCGCAATGTGGAGAAAAATAAGTTGTTAAAGGTATGAGCAGAGACATATCAATCCTCATTAAGATTTCAGAGAATCGCCCTCAGTGATTTCTTTCAAAATAGTCTCTTAGGGTCTTACCAATGTTCCTCTGCCCTCCACCGTGTAAATTAGAAACAGACAACCTCTGAGCACCCCACCTACACAGAAGTGTCTTCTCTGTGTGGGAACAGAAGCACTAGCACCCTATTGACATGCAGTTTGAGTCTCTTCTTTCAGTCTTTGCTAGATTCTCATATGAATGCCTTTGTTATCTAAAGCAAAAGCAGTGCATCACTTTCCACATTAGTTTTGACACACAGTCAAGAATTTAGATACAAGTTAAGTAACCCAGGGAGACACTCAAAAACCAGATAGGAGTTTAATATGGTTATAATTAAATGAAGCTAAGTAGAACCTATTTGGGGTTGGTTCTAAATCCACCATCCAAGCAAGACTGGGCTTATGGACTAAGTCAATGAGGCCCTTGCTATTTTTGAGAAGGAAGTTAGACTTTTCTGGAATTCAAGAAGTTTACAAAAAGAAAAAATCAAAGGACCTAGATTTCTATAGCTCTTCCCACCAAACCATGAGCTATCTCTCTGCCCAAACTGGAAAGCTAACTTGTAGAAAGACTGCACTCTTTATGCTCCTTACTTAACTAAGATGAGCATGTAACTAGACACTAGTTTTGGCACCAACAGAATAAACGGGTGATGACAAGTCATCTTAAAATTGCTGGAGCTGATTGTAGCGTGTTCACCTAAAAGTTGACTAAGTCTTGTCCATCACTCCACCCACTGGATCCAAATGTTATTGGATACTTCCTGTCAGATTTCACCTCTAGGACTTGCTCTGTCTATGGGACAGGGCTCTGTATTACCATAATTCCTCTCAGCAGGAAGGATTTAAAAGGACATGTCAACAGTCTCAGAGCCTAGTTCAGACTCTGTGAGAAAAATGACTTTGCAAAATCTCTTTATAACACGCATATATATGTTTATAACATATATATATATATATGTACATATGTTATGCAAAAGTAGAAGGGGACTTAAGATAAACTTGAAGGAAAGGAAAGGGATGAACAGGAGCAAAGAAGAAGGTACAATAAGAGGTAAGGATAAAATAGAAAAGAAAACCACATTGGTTACAATTTTCTATTATCACGGAAAGATCTGCTGCAGGAAGAAGTTTCTTTCATGAGGGATGAGAACTGCCGTCATCTGCAAACATAAGGATAAATCTTTATAATGTATATAGGAAAATTATTGAAAAAGTACTGGGTTATGAATATGAGCAAAATAGTGAGTTTGGTTATGACATATATGAAAAATGCCATAATGAAATTCACTATTTTTTATCCTAATTTTAAAATCCATAATATTATAAAAGGGCCTTTGAGAATATAACTTAAACCAATGTTTTTCAAATATTATGTCACCTCACTATGAAATTATTAAATTGGTTCATCAGATAACAACTGGCACTTTGTAAAGATGAAATTAATAAAATAAAAAATATCACAACGATTTCACATGTAGCAATATGATTTAATGATTTAATTTTATACTAGGTTGAAGAATACAAAATTTCAAACATTCAACTATTCTGATAGATAAACTTGTAAATTTTTATCCAAGTGAAAATATGTACATATGCATGCACACAAGCACACACACATACATGTGCAAAAATGGGTATAAACATACTGAAAGTCTTATTGCTTTGTACTAGAAAGGGTATGCCACATTTTGAGATGCAGCTTTTTTTTTTTTACCAAGTTTGAAATTCATTGTCTTCCATGACTCACTGTGTCACACTGCAGGTTCCATCTACCTGAGAACCCAGGAATATCACTCTTGGGTATTTACCCAAAGGATGCACACTCATACCACAAGGACATTTGCTCAACTGCGTTCATAGCAGCATTATTCATAATAACCAGAACGTGGAAGCAACCTAGATGTTTCTTAACTGCAGAATGGATAAAGAAAACATGGTACATTTACACAATGGAGTACTACACAGAGGTAAAAAACAATGACATCCTGAAATTTGCATGCAAATGGGTGGAACTAAAAATATACATCCTGAGTGAGGTAACTCAGATCCAGATCAAAAAACATTGTATGTACTCACTCATAAGTAGATATTAGACATAAAGCAAAGGATAACCAGCCTATCATCTATATCTATAATTCCAGAGACACTAGGCAACAAGGAGACCCTTAAGAGATACATACAAGGATCCCCCTGGGAAGGGAAAACAGACAAGGCCTCCTGAGAAAATTAGGAGGGAGGAAAAGGGAGGATGGAAGGGGAGGGGAAAGGGAAAGGGGGAGAAAGGAGAACATGAGGGAATGGGATGCTCAAGAAGGGGGAAGGACAGTGAGGGAAAAAAAGGAAAGAATTATCTTGGTTGAGGGAGCCATTAAAGGAATAATGAGAAATATGGCACTAGGAAAATTGCCAGAAATCTACAAGCATGACCCCAGCTAAGACTCTAAGCAACAGTGGAAAGGAAGCCTAAACTGGCCCTCCCCTGTAATGAGACTGAAGACTACCTTAATTGTCATCATAGAACCTTAAACGGGCAACTGATGGAAACAGATGCAGAGATCCACAGAGAAGCACTGGGCTGAGCTTCCTGTGACCAGCCCAAGAGAGGGAGGAGAGATAATATGAGCAAAGGGGTCAAGACCATGAGGGTGATTGTCACAGAAACAGCTGACCTGTGTTAGTGGGAGCTCACTGACTCTGGACTGATAGTGGGGAAACCTGCATGGGACCAAATTAAACCCACTGAATGTGGGGGACAGTTATGAGGCTTGGACAATCTGTGGGGCCACTGGCAGTGAGACCAGGATTTATCCCTAGTGCTTGAAATGGCATCTAGGAGCACATTCTTTTTTGAGGGATACCTTGCTCAGCCTAGATATGGAGGGGAGGGCTTGGTCTTGCCTTAAAGTGAAGCCTCAGACTTTGTATACTCCCAGTGGGAAGTCTTACCCTTTCTGAGGAGTGGATGAGGAGGTGGGGCGCAGGGAAGGTAGAGGAAGAGGGAGGAGAGGAAGGAGTGGGAACAGAAATAGCTATGTAAAATGAGAAAAGATTGTATTATACAAAATTCTTAGTAGAAGATAATAATCAAGAATAAAAAAATCCTTTTTATTTTTTCCTATTTTCTCTCAAATTTTGTTTTATTTGGGGGTATGCAGGGGCAGAGGGCAGATGTGAAAGGATGGGGAAACGAATGGTATCAAGATATATGATGTAAAATATACGTAGAATCATCATTTTAAATTATGGTTAAAAATTAAAAAAAGAAATTTGCTACCTTCAATAGAAGAGATTACCAATGATGTGTTATAGGTAGGTCACAGGTTGAGGATTGCAGAGATAAATCAGCCAAGGCCTTTGGGGAAGAATTGTTTCCTAATATAAGAAGCAACCTCTATTATCTGTAGATTCTTCTGATTTAATTATATACTAGTTCTATTGGGATCATTCTCTTCTTCTTGCCAGAAAAAAAAAAGGATTCCATTCAGGGGGCATTTTGTGCAAACCTATGTCTAAAAGGAATAATAAAACAGGGTTTCTGGAACTTTGGTCTTTATTGTTTTCCAAGACATGTAAGGTCCTACTTTCCCCATTGTGGCATCCCACTAAGGAGGCCGAACCAAGTGAAACTCTGTTGTAACTCCTATATATACCTGATTGTCTCCACATCAATTACTTTTGGACAAGAGAACAAGTTTCTGCAGTCCCTGGAAAGCACAGAGCATAAAAACTACCTGTGGTTATATGCAATGGAATGGTCATCTGCATTTTTTTTAAAGTTAAGAGAAAAACAAAAATATGATTTGAAAGCAAATGAAGAATACAAGGAATGCCAGTCTCCACTGAGATGTACAAATGCAAGTGGCCAGCCATTTCTCACCATTTCTATACCTCTCCAGCTGTGGTTCACTGACAACCATTTCTACATCTTTGGTTTCCCATGTTGAGAAAAATGAAGCTTTTTGGGCACTGAATCTGCCTCTCTTCCCAATAGTTTTTCAAGAGAACTTCTGAGAACAATAAAGCCAGTCAAAAGCCAGGTTTCTGAATTGTAACATTGGCCCAATGAAAAATAATGGCTAAAAAATTGCCACTCTTATAGGCACTGAATATTACTTGATTTCTACAAAGTCCAAATACAGAAGTGAGATCAGTGACTAGGATAAGAATCTTGTGACATTTTTAAATCAAATCTTAATGTCAGAATATATTCATTCCTCTTTTTTCATAGCTTGAGTCTTCTGTCCTGAATACTGTGTTAAATCCTACAAAATCTATCTAAATTATTTCTCTTCTGAAAACATTTTCCTACTCTATTCTGAATTGGCATTGTTATCTGCCGCACTGATTTAATCTTTTCTTTCACTGTCTTGTGATTATCATCACTTTATGTGTCGTATGTGAAATTTTGTGTATTGATATTCTGACATAAATAAGAGGATCTGAGTGTATAACTCAGTAGTAGAGCACATTTTAGCAGATGTAATACTATGTATTCACAACAATGTTCAAAAAAGGAACTAAGGCGTATTGCTTATTTATACTCAAGTATTTGCTTACACCGATATTAGTAACCAAGTGTAATTATAGTAAGACAAATGAATGACTACAAAAGGAAAAAAATAATTGAGAATACTCTCGGTTACTTGAACTGCTTCTAAAAATGGTCTAGTCTTTATGTTTATAGTCACTCTCTCTATAGATATGCATATATATGTACATATATATGTGTGTGTGTGTGTGTGTGTGTGTGTGTCCCTTTTTCTCTTCAGCATCTCTAACCCATTCTTCTTTCATACTGTTTGAAGTCCATATGTGTTTTTATTAACTTACAGTCAGTGTCAAATTGCAACAGTTACACATTAAGAGGGTGGTCAGACTACCTCATCAGACACTGCAAACCTAGAGAACTAGAGAAGCTTACCTCCTCACACACTGACTCACCAATACCAACAAGGCTTCTTTGGAAGTTAGCTGCTTCAACACCTTCCTAACAGTGCTAATATGTTTGCTTGTAATTTGTCAACTTACTACTGAAAATATTTAAACATAAAATTAATAAAGAACATCATAACGACATTCTCTTGCTTCATCATGCTCCATTTTTTATACTCCACCACTTCTACTTTACCTTTAACCTCCTGTTTTACTTTTTAAAAAACGCTATACATCTTATCCTTTTACCCATAAATATTTCAAGAAGGCTTTTCTAAAAGAAAAAGGTTGTATTTTAATCATGGTTCTAATGTCCGATGTCATTATTAAGTCCTTTTGAGAATTATTCCTCAGTCCCATTATTTCCATTACATGGAATTATTCCCATTACATGGTGGAAAGCCTTGTCAGGTAGGAGAGAAGAGGAAGAAGATGCACTTTTCTTAGCTAGTCAGTTTCCCTCTCAGAGAAGTTCCTTTCTCCGTCTGTAAAATAGAGACGAGCTAGCTAACATTCTGTACATTCTGAACTAGTACAATTCTGTCACACAACTCCAGTTAGAAATCTAAGCACATAGCGACTGACACCTAGAAGCAGCATAATAAAAATTTCATGACTCCCTGTGTAGAAGGGCTGTTAACCAATGTATACTAGGAGGCTTATAACTTCCATTGTTCCAAGTTCCTTTCTTTATAAGTGGAACCATTACTTCATTGCCTTTTGTTGTAATCACATCCCATATTGAATCAAGGTATTCGCTATCAATTAAATGTCAATGTCATTTTCACAATTGCTTCTACTGAACTGTGACTTTTTACCTTGAAATTGTGCTTGTACCTCTATTGTGTAACAAATAATCCTGTTCTTGCTCAGTTCCTCATTGTATCATATTATAATAGCTTTTTTACAAGGTTCTTTTATATCATTTTATCCCACTTCTATTTATCTGACATTAAAATTTCTAGATTTTGTCATAAAGGAAATCTCATCTCTAGCTTTTGTATTGATCTGGAAGAAGTAGGAAGAAATGAGAAATAAACATTTGTCCAAACAAGGAATTTATTGAGAGGTACTAATGTTCTGCCAACTGCTTTTCTCTATGTTCCCCTTGTCAACCCACCTTCCTTTAGACATCACAATGATCTAAGGTTTTCACATGTTATTCTTCTAAACCAGTGGCTCTCAACCTGTGGGTCACAACTCTTTGGGGGTCACACATTAGATATTCACATTATGATTCTTAACAGTAACAAAATTACAGTTACAAAGTAGCAAGAAAAATAGTTTTATTGTTGGGGTCCACACAGCATGAGGGACTGTATTAAAGGGTCTCATCATTAAGAAGGTTGAGAAACACATTAGAGTCGAAGCCATCAGAGCTTCCTTTATCCATTTCTTCCTCTTTATCCTCCAGTATTGCCCTCTCCTGGTATGCCTCCCCCAAAATACTTTTCTCATTTTCCTCTATATCCTAGTATTCCCCTTTCAGAGCCCCCTCTCCCCATCTTTACTATGGTCCCTTTTTGCTTTCCTCATATCTGCAGTTACTCCAACTGATGGAGAAAGGTCATTGGTTAAATAAAAAGAAGCTGCTTGGCTCTCATTAGGTGGGAGGAGTAAACAGAACAAAACGCTGGGAGGAAGAGGAAGTGAGGTCAGACTCGACAGCTCTCCTCTCCGGAGCAGACGCAGCAGAGATGCCATGCTACCTGTTCCAGGGAAGACGCACGCTATGAAGCTCCGACCCAGGATGGACTTAGGCTAGAATCTTCCCGGTAAGCGCACCTAGGGGCGCTACACAGATGATTAGAAATGGGCTAAATTAATATGTGAGAATTAGCCTAGAAGAGGCTAGATAGGAATGGGCCAAAGCAGTGTTTAAATGAATACAGTGTCTGTGTAATTATTTCGGGTAAAGCTAGCTGGGCAAGCGGCTGGGGTTTTGGGGACGCAGCCCCGCCGCAGCTCCATATTACTACATCCAACCTAGCTTACACAAACAAGAGAGAATATGTGTCTTTTGTTTTTCGGAATCTAAGTAGCCTCACTACGTAATATTTTCTAGTTCCATTCATTCACTTGCAAAGTTCATGACTTCAGTTTTCTTTAGAACAAAATAGTATACCACAGTATATAATATACTATGTTTTTATAATCATTTGTCAGATGAGAGACATTTAGGTTATTTCCATTTCTCAGCTATGGCTAACAGAGCAGCAATGAGCAAGGCTGAGAAAATATCTGAGGAGTAAAACATGAGTGTTTTGGGCCTGTACCAAAGAGAGATAAAGCTAGCTGGGTCATATGGTAGATTTAGTTTTAGCCTTTTGAGATTTCTCAGTACTGATTTCTATAGTGGCTGAACCAGTATCCAGCCCCACTAATAGTGAATAAGGGTTCCATTTACCACACATTCCTTCCAGCATTTGTTATTCATTATTTTGGTAACATGTGTCATTTTGACTGGGGTAAAGATGAAATCTCAAAGTTGTTGACTTGTATTGCCATAATTGGGAAGGACAATGAACATCTTTTGAGATATTTCTTAGTCACTTCTAAATCTTCTTCAGAAAACTCTCTGTCCAGATCTGTTTTATATTTTACTGTTTGGTGCTTGTTTTTAGGACTTTTGTTTTGTTTTAGGTTTGGGGTGTGTGTGTGTGTGTGTGTGTGTGTGTGTGTGTGTGTGTGTATTCGGGCTATTAACCCTCTGCCAGATATATAAGTGGCAAAGATTCTTTCCCACTCTGTGGTCTACCTTTACATTCAACTGATAGTATTCTTTTCTGCAAAGACGCATTTTAGTGTTATAACCTCCGATTTAATTGTTGGCCTTAACTTCTGGGAAAATAAAGTCCTATGAAGAAAATACTTTCTTTATCTGTATGTGTCGGGTGTGGCTTACGCTTTCCTCTAGAAGTTTTAGCATTTCAGGTTTCACATTGAGACTTAATAAAATAAAACGCCACTTTGAAGGTGTTTTTTTTTTTGTATAGCGTGACAGATATATGACTAATTTCATCCTTCTACATACGGATCTACAGTTTTCACAGCACAAATTATCGAAGATGCTGTCTGTTCTCCAGTGCGTATTTTTGACATTGTAATCAAATTTCAGATGGTTATGATTGTGTATATCTCATGTTTTGGATCTTCTATCTTGTTCCATTGGCCTATTACTGTCTTTGAATCAGGGCCATGATATTTTTATTATTATACCTGTGTGATACATATTGAAATCTAGAATAATAATCTTTCCAACTTTTTTCTTTTTGTTTAGGATTACTTTGGCTATCTGTGTCATTTGTGATCACATTTGAATTTTAGGATTTTTTTTTCTATTTCTGTGAAGAATTTTGTAGGGATTTTGAGTGGGGTTGTATTAAATTGGTTTTGGCAGGATGATCACTTTCAAAATAATAATTCTACCAACCTATGATCATGGGGTGGGGTCTTTTGTCTTCCAGTGTCTTCTCCAATCTCTTTATCAGAGATTTGAAACTTTTATTGTAGATGTATTTCCCCTCCTTGGTTATGTCTCTTCGTGGATATTTTATTTTCTTTGATGCTATTATGAATTGGGATTGTTTCCATGAGCATGTTTGTTGGACTGTGGAAAAACTAATTATTTCTGTAAGTTGATATTGTATCCTGTTACGCTGCTGAAATTGTTGATCATTTCCAAAAGTATTCTGGTAGAATTTTTTAGGATCTTTTATGTATAATACAAAATCTAAAAGCAGGGATAATTTGACTTCTTATCTATTAGTATTCCTTTAGTTTCTTTCTCTTATCTAGTATGTGCCAAGCACTATATGGAAAGCAATGGAGATAGAGGACAGACTTAGCTCATTACTGATTTTGACTCATTTCTTGAAAATTTTCCTCTACTTTGGATGATATTGGCTATGGATTTGTCATATATAGACTTTCCCTCTGGTCCTACTATGGCCAGAAATTTTTATCAAGAAGGCATGATAGATTTTTGTCAGAGGCCTTTTCCGCATCAGATTATATAATTATCTTAAGCATATTCATATGTTTTATTACACTTAGTGATTTACATGGTAAACCAACCTTGCATCTCTAGAATAATGCTATCTTGACCATGGTAGGTGATCTTTATGACAAATGCATGTATTGGATTTGCAATTATTTTGTTGTCTAATTATTAATCTTTATTCATCAGAGATCACAGTCTGTACTTTGATTTTTTTGTTATTGTTATATATTTACCTGGATTAGATATTAGAGTAATACTGTCTTCATAGAAGTTGTATGGAAGTACTACTTCTGTTTCTTTCTTTTGTTTTAAATATTTGTAGAAATACTGGTTGCAGATCTCCCTTGAAATTCTGATAGAATATGCTCTAAATTTTTCTGGGACTGGACTTTTTTTTAGTCAGAAAATTTTAATTACTATTTCAATTGCCTTATTTTTGTGGATCTGCTTAAATTTTTATTTCCTTTTGGTCTCACTTCAGTGGTTTGACTGACTCTATCAATTTATCCATTTCTTTAAGATTTTTCTAACTTAATAGAGTACAGATTTTTTAAAAATAGTCCCTTATTATGTTCTGGATTTTTTTTTGGCACCTACTGTAATGTTTTTCTTTTCCTCTATAATTCTGATAATTTTACCAGTCTTTTTCTTTTCATTATTTGAGTCAAGAATCTGTAAGAATGGCCAAGATCAAAACCACTGACAACAACTTATACTGGAGAGGTTGTGGGGTAAATGGAACACTTCTGCATTGCTGGTGGGAATGTAAGTTGGTACAGCCCCTTTGAGAAAATTAGGAAACAACTTTCCTCAAGATCCAGTAATACCACTTTGGGATATATATCCAAAGGATGCTCAATTGTGCCACAAGGACAGGTGTTTATAGCAGCATTGTTTGTCATAGCCAGAACCTGAAAACAACCTAAATGCTCCTCAACCAAAACAGATAAGGAAAATGTAGTACATTTACACAATGGAGTACTACACAGCTGAAAAAAATAATGACATATTGAATTTTACAGGAAAATGGATGGAGCTAGAAAACATCATTCTGAGTGAGGTAATCCAGACATGAAAGACAATTATCACATGTACTCACTCCTTACTCGTAAGTGGTTTTTAAACATAAAGCAAAGAAAACCAGCTCACAAATAACAATCCCAGAGAACATAGACAACAATGAGGACACTAAGAAAGACTTACATAGATCTAATCTACATGGGAAATAGAAAAAACCAAGATCTCCTGAGTAAATTGGGAGCATGGGGACCTTGGGGGAGGGTTGAAGGGGAGGGGAGAGACAGGGAGAGGGGCAGAGAAAAATGCAGAGCTCAATAAAAATCAATTAAAAAAGAAAAAAGAATCTGTCAGTTTTGTTTGTCTTTTTAAATAATTAGATCTTAGATACCTTGATTCTTTGTACTATTTACTTGATTTCTATTTAATTAATTTCAACTTTGATTTTTAGATTTTCTTGTCATCTACTGGATTTGAGTTTGGTTTGACTTGATTTTTCCAATTCTTGAGTTGCATCATTAAAATTATTTATTTGTGCCTTTTCTGTTTTTTAAATTTCCCTAGTAAGACTGAGTTCATGTCTTATAGAGTTATTATTTTATTGTGTTTTCATTTTTATTTCCAGAAATGTTTTTATTTATTTTTTGATCAATTTATCTTTTGATAATGAATTGTTTAATCTCTATGAGTTTATGCACTTATTAGATACTTGTTTGCTGTTTATTTTAATTTTTACTATATCATGTGTAGATTTTATACATGAAGCTATTCCTTTTTTTTTGCTTTTTAAGATTTGTTTTGTGTCCCAGGTCATGATCTATTTTAAAGAAGTTTCTATGGGCTGCTCAGTAGAATGTATATCCTGTGGAGTTCGAGTATAATATTCTGTAGATATCTGTTAAGTCCATTTGATGTGTCATAATTTTTAATCCTGATGCTTCTCTTTTATTTTTTATCCAGATGATCTGTCTATTAAAGTTGAGTATTTAAATCATCTGCTCTTAATAAGTTGATGTTACTCTGTATCTTTAATTTTAATAGCATATCTTTTTAATAGCATAATTCTTTATTGATTCTTTGGGAATTTCACATCATGCACCTAATTCCAATCACCTCTCAATTCCTCCATATCCACCCTTCTCCCTTGTAGCATCACCCTAAAAGAAAACCCCCCAAAATCCAAAACCAAAATAAAAACCAGCAGAAAAACCGCTTTACTCCTCTCTCTTCTCATCTCTCCATCTCTTCGTTCATCCTAGTGGCATTGGGGGCTGCAGTGTGTCATGTATTATACCCTTTCATCCAGTAGGCCTCTCTGTAAATGTTCATTACAATGAGCCATTGGTCTAGTCCAAGACCTCTGGATTCTGACACACTATCATCACTGGACCCTCACCAAAACTCCTCTTAGATATCCTGCTTTTGCCCCTAATTGTGGAGATCTTGTGACTATCACTATGCAAAACCAGTCCCTTCATGATCTCCACAACCTACGACCCAGGATGTGAGTGTGAGTGGTAGCTGAGCTAGTCAGTCTGGGATACTGGGACTCCCCTCCCCCTCAAGCAAGGGGTGGAGACAGACCGCCTAGGCCCAGCTGATATTGTTCCCGATTGGGGGATGACCATCTCTCCTACTGCAGTGTCTAGCAGGGGCAGGGGCTGCTATCCCAGGGTCAGTGAAGACTGGAGCTGGTTCAGTTTAGCCCTTGAATTTCAACAAGCATGGTTCCTATGTGGTGCAGGAGTTTTTCTGTATTTGTGTTGCTTTCATTGGTTAATGAATAAAGAAACTGCCTTGGCCTAGTTGATAGGGCAGAACTTAGGTAGACGGAGAAGACAGAACTGAATGCTGGGAGGAAGAAAGGCAGAGTGGGAGAGAGCCACCATGGAGCTGCCAGAGACAGACATGCTGAATTTTTCCTGGTAATCCACTGCCACATGGTGATACACAGATTAATAGAAATGGGTTAAACTGAGATGTTAGAGTTAGCCAATAAGAAGTTAGAGCTAATGGACCAAGCAGTGTTATAATTAATACAGTTTTTAATGTGGTTATTTCTGGTGTAAGCTAGCCAAGTGGCTGGGATGAACAAGCAAGCCCTCACTCTGCAACACTTACGACCCTCTGTGATAACATGGGCCATGAGCATCAACAAAGACTCCAGCTGCAGCAGGAACAGAGACCCAGACATTGCCTTCAACAGCAATTCAGGCTCAGAGGATACTATGACCCCGAGTGACAGCACAGGTCACTCAGATCTGTATGGCCTCAGCTGCAGCATGGCCCTCAGACATCAATATATGTTTTAGGAAATTGTGTACATCAGAGTTTGGTGAATATATGTTTAGAACTGTAATGTCTTTCCTCTTGATTAACTGTTTCCTTGAGTAGAATGAATTGTCCTTCATTATCTCTTCTGGTTAAAGTTTGAAATCTGTTTCATTGGCTATTAACAGAGCAAATCCTGCTTGCTTCTTAGTCATATTTGATTGAAATACTTTTCCCCATCATTTCATTTTTAAGTGGTGTCTGCATTTGGAGATACAAGTTTCTCATAGACAACAGACAGACGACTTTTGTTACTTAGCCCATGCAGGTAACTAAGGTCCTTTGATTGAATCTTGAGGCCATTAATATTTAAAGTCATTATTGAAAAGGTATGCTGTGATTGTTGCCTTTTTTAAAATTCTTCTTTTGGCTTTGAGTAATTATGGCTTCATTTTTTTATAGTCTCTTGGCAATGCATATCCACTTCTTCATTCAAAACTATTGTGTTCGGTATTCTCTGCAGGGCTCATCTGATGGACATGAATTGTTTTAACTTTAAAGTTTCCATTGAGAAATTAGCTGTTAGTCTGAAGGGTTTTCCCTGATGTGTGATTTATGGTTTTTCTCCTGCAGTTTTCAGTATCCCTTTCATTCCATGTAAATAATGTTTTAACTCCAGCATACTTTAAGGAGTTTCTTTTCTGATACTATCTATCTGGTGTTCTGAGTGATCCTTGTATTTGTATGGCTATGATTTTCCTTGATTTCAAGAAGTTTTATTTGATCTTCTTGAAGATCTGTTGACTGAGTTTTCTGTCCTGCCCAGTTTCCACAATCATTAAGTCCCAAAGAAGTCACACAGAGGACTACATTAGTTATAAATTGATTGGCCTATTAGCTCTGGCTTCTTATTAACTCTTATAACTTATATTAGCCCATTATGCTTGTCTATATTAGCCATGTAGCTTGGCACCTAATTCGGTGGGGCAGTCACATCTTGCTTCTTCTGTGGCATGGACAGCACTGTGTTCTCTTCCCAGAATTCTCCTGTTCTCATTGACGTGCCTCTACTTCCTGTCTGGTTGTCCTGCCTATACTTCCTGCCTGGCTACTGGCCAATCAGCATTTATTTAAAGTATAATTGACAAAATACAGACCATTGTCCCACATCAAAGATCTACCCCCATGACATTGATCTAATATTGTTATCCTTCATCTACAGCTTATTATTAGGTCTAATCTTATTATGGTGTCCCAGAATTTTTGCATGATCCTTTTATGGTACTGGGTTTATTAAATTTTTTATATTCTTTGAGTAGTACTTTCCTCTTTTTATCTTTGAATCCCTATAGTCTATCTTCTACTTGATCTGTTCTATTCATAAGGTATTCCCCTAGTTTTTTAATTTAATTATTTAGTTTTCAATCACATCTTAATTTCAGTTTGAGTTTTCTTCAGTATTTCTATTTCTCTAATGAATTTGGTTTTCAAATCTTGAATTGTCTTTGTGATTTCATATAGCAATATCTTTGTGTTCTATCAGACATCATGCAGGGATTTATGTTTATCTTCTTTAATTTCATTGAGTAATATGTGAGTGAGTATGTGTGAGTGTGTGCACAAACCTTATACAGATAAGTAGAGTCTTCACCCCTTATTAAGAAAACTACTCTAGGTAACAGATGAGGACCATGACATAAAAACACAAGCAATCAAAATGCAGAGTTGGGGAGGCAAGTGCCAACGGATATATCTATATAATACTCCCACACCTAAGGCTCAAAAAAATGCAGAAAAGAAGATGAGAAGCTTTTAGAGCCGAAGAACCAGGGAGTTTGCTGTAAGAGTTTGTCTCTTAATGATGTGAGAAACTTCACTCCTAAAATCTCACCAACATTGCTACCTAAACATGAGGTAAATAAGAACAACATCAATAGACATACCAAAGTGGGTAGGGCAAAAACATTCAGGAGGCTGTAGTTCTACACAAAGAACATGCAACTGAGGAATGCTGAGAGAAGGAGAAATGGTCTTCCCCAGGAAAGAGGATGCCAATTAGTTATCTAATACCAACTGATCAGCCCTAAAAAACCTATGTATAAGAAACTTTATACAGACTGAGCAGGTAGCATTTATGTACTTAAGATATATCGTGTGTGTGTGTGTGTGTGTGTGTGTGTGTGTGTGTGTGTGTGTGTATGTGTGTGCTCACGTGCATGTGGTAGTTTGAATGTAACTGGCCACCATAATCACATAGGGAGTAGCACAATTAGGAGGTGTGGCTTGGTTGAAATTGGTATGGCCTTCTACACCACTGTGGGGACACACTTTGAGGTTTCCTAAGCTCAGGATACCTCCTAGTGTCTCAATTGACTTCCTGTGTCCCTGCAAGATGTAGGACTCACAGCTATAACTACAGCACCGTGTCTGCCTAAACATTGCCAAACTCCCTGCCATGCTGGTAAGGGACTGAACCTCTTGAACTGTAAGCACGCCACTCCAATTAAATGCTTCCTTATAAGAGTTGCCATGGTCATGGTGTCTTTTCACAGCAATAGAAACCCTAACACTATGTATATATGCATATATACACATATGCATGTAACAACAATTAAAGAAAAAGAGTCTCTACATTTAAAAGAGAATGAGTAGGCATATGTGGGATGGTTTTGAGGGAGAAAAGAGAAGGAAGAAATATAATTATATTACCAGAAATAAGTTACAGAAATAATAATATAAACTCTGGGAACTGGAGGGGTGGCTCAATGGTTAAAAACATTTTCTGCACTTCTAGAGAACCTGGCTTCAGTTCCCAGCACCTATATCAGGTAACTAATTCACAACTCCTGTAATGTTAGTTCCAAGGAACCCAATTCCCTTCTGGTCTTGTGGGTCCATGGACACGCGTGGTATACCTGCATACACTCAGGAATATACCTACACAGCTAAAATAGTAAATGAATAAAATTGCAATATAAGCTCTCTAAGTAACTCATGAGAAAAGACAATGGCGATATCACAATCCTCTTTGTCATTAGTGTTTTCTCCATGAGTATTAGAGATGGGAATACTTTCAAGGAGGAAGGAAATAAAGTGTTTGGGCTTGATGCTGGAGCTGTGCCAGCCAGCCTGGGCTAAAGGAGAGGTCCTTACAACCACTTGGAGGCCCACTGAATCTCACAGCTACTGAGCCAGTAGAAAAATCATATTACCCTGATCTGTCCTTGCTTGGCCTGATATTCCAGAGCCTTAGATGTGGCAGCCAACTGGAAACCTTATTCCAGTCACTGCTGACTGTGCCAGCCAGTGTGTGGGGTTCTCCCTGACAGAGGCCAGTCAGGCTGAGGGAGAGATTAAGGTTGGAGCTGCTTTCTCAGCTGAGGCTGTGTTGGTATTCAGTGATCAAGGTCATTCCCATTCCCATGCCACAGGCCTTGAGAACTGTCCCTGTGAGCACTTGGGGAAGGTAACCACCCCCTGACGGAATGCCTGGGGGACTGGATATTTCAACAAAATAACAAAACAGGCTCACAAAGAAAGATGTGAGATGATTGCTGCTAAAATTTGAAAGCTGTTAGGGAGAGGAGGAATATTTCAGGAAACAGAGTAAGGCTCCAAAAACTTGTCAACAGGCTGAATAAGTGGTTAAACCTGATCAGATGATTGACAGTTACAAATGGAAAAGCCGACACTTGGACGCTGAGAGTCACCTGACTTCACAGAATGAAAGAGATTGCCCTGCATGCAGCTTAAAGGAAAGGGACTTGAGACTTTCCTTAATAAGTATCACCAACATTAAGATTCCAAAGCCAAAAATCAAATGACAACTTCGGTTTCATCAGTATGTGCATGGGGTTTAGGCCAGGGGAATCAACAGTCCATTTCCACTCAGCCTTTCTAGGCTCTTACTGAAGGGATCTGTCTAGCACAGAGTATCATATATTAAAGGGGCCATATGTATGATGTATCCAGAAGGGAGTGAACAGACAGAGGAGAGGAGTACAAAAGTTAGATCTACGTCTGTTTATGCTGGAGACAGCAAGACTTGGGGGGAGGAGCTCTCTGCCTTGAGGTTTCTAAAGAACTGCCAGGGACAGGAAGAACAGATAGGGCAGGAGAGATTCCTAAAGGTAGAACTGAAATTTATGATTTAACCATAGGAGATAGATTTGAACTAAAAATAAAGGACTTTCTAAATGAGTGGGCTATGGGCAAAGCAGGTTATCTTTAGATGGAGTGAGCTCCTTATCAAGGGTGATATATAAGAAAAAAAAACACCTTGACAAGTACTTACATAGGATGCTGCCTAGGAGAATCATATATCACCTAAGGTGCACAGGGGTGGTTTAGGGGACCTCTTAGATATCTAATCTTGGAGATGGTCTGAAAGGCTGATGATTAGAGGTATGTAGTGTCCAGGGTGAGTCAACTGATGAGAGAGGTGAGGAATAGACCAAAAAGGCCAGTCTGTTTGCACATTACAGTCAGTAGCTTCTTGTTATATTGACAAAGTTCACACCACAGTAAGCTTAGCAGTTATATAACCTCTGGCTTCTAGGAGATTTATAAATACAAAGTGCTTTTGAATTTAGTCCATCAAATGAACTCTATTGCTCAGTAAATCAATCATGTATATTTCATGGAGTTTAGGCCTTTTTTTTTTTGCAAGAGAGAGCAAAGGATCCTCTCTTCTCCTCCCATACAAAAATTTCATGATCTGGGGGATGTAGATAAAGATCTAACTGATAGTGTACCACCCTCAAACTAGTGGAGGACATGGTCTCCAATTTTACAAATAGGAAAACAAGAATTTCACTTTGGTAAGTGGTCAAGGAAGTAGACTGAAGTTATGATAAAGGCAGGCCAACAAATGAACGCTCAGTTATCTTACATACTTAGGAATGCCTAGCATGTGAGAAGAGAAAGATTGTTTTCATGGTGATGGTTTACTGCAAACTGGGAATTCTTTTATACATTTTGATTTTAATTCCTAGTCATTCATTCACAGGCTTTGCTCTGAGTACATACTGTGTGTCAGGCATTGGTATAGGCACTGAGCATATAGAAATAAATGAAGCAAATGAAATTTCTACAGTTGTGGAAGAGATGCTGTGTTTCTAAAAACACATTAAGCAATAAAGTTAAAGAAGCAAGCTGAAAAAGTAAGCAATACTGTGAAAAGATGTAAAGCGGGATAAAGGGAATTAAGTGGCTGTGTTGTGTGTGCCGAGATACACGTTTGTAATGCAAACTCTGGGGAGGCAGAAGCAGGAGGGCTGTCATTTCAAGACCCACCTGGATCGCCTAGCAGGCATGGGACAAATTGAACGACATGGTGAGAGTCTGTTGCACACAGTAAGGCCTCCAAATAAGGGACAGGATTTCAAAATAAGTTTTCCTGCACCTTTCCAGCCTAAGTAAAAGACATTCAAGAATGGCTCTTGACTGTCAGCTTGGTGTGACCTAGAATCACCATGGAAAGCAACTTCTGGGCATGTCTGGGAGGGAGTTTCTAGATTAGGTTCATTGAATTCAGGAAGAGCCACCCCAATTGCAGGTGATGCTCAGTGAACTGATTGATGCTTCAGACTGAATAAAAAATAAAGCAGGCTGAGCACGAACATTCTTCTCTCTCTGCTTCCTGATAAGGGACACAGTGTCTGCTGCTTCACATCCCTGTCACCATAGATACAGCTGCACACACCGTGACACCTTGCCATTTATAACACCTTCTCCATCATGTTGGACTCTCCCTTCAAACTGTGAGTCAAGATAAACCACCCCTTTGCTTAAGTAAATTTTGTTAGGTATTTTTTCAAAACAATCTGAAAAGTAATTAATAAAGGCAACACGGTAGGAAAAAGTAGGAGTCATATAATACTGGGTACAACTGTAGTTCCACAAATTCTATGTGATAATGTTTCCTTTGGGAAGACATAGATCTTCATTTGCGTAGTCAAGGAATTGGACCTACAAACTTTGTAAGATTTCTTCTCTATTTTATCGCATTCTATTGGACACTGATCTTAATAACAGAATAGGGATAGTTAGAAAACACTGTAAGACTCTCCAGTCATTTTTACTATAATAATATTTTTTTCTGGTACTTTAACAGTCTGACAGTGAATACGACCAAGACCTACTTTTGTTTGAGTCAAAATATGAGAGGAGCTATGGTGATTGTGCTAAATTCACAGTCAAACTTTGTTTTGGCATATGGGAGTGGAATCCAAGGAAACAGGATCATGGTGAAGAAGAGAAGCAAGTAGTGATAGAGAAGGAACTCAATATTTTCTTCAAAATACTTATGGATACTTTGGTAGTCCTTATGCTCTCCCTTCCACCCCATTGTACCACCAACATACACAGAATGAGAGACAGACAGAAACACAAAGAGACATAGAAAGGGAGAGAAAGTGATTCTGGAAGGCACTATATACCCACTGTATGTCCAGCTCTAGCTTACCTCCGATAATGTCCTGGCTCCCTACTCTCCAGTTGGAACACAAACATTTTTTTTTTTAATTTTCATAGTGCAGCATGTCTACTTGACTTTAATCTGAGCTCTATTCCTGAATAATTGACCTTGGGCAAGCCCCTCCCTTCTTAGAGCCTCATCTGTGAATTAAAGTATTTGGTTCTTTTTAACTTTTTGTGGTATTTCAGACTTCTGAGAATCTGATGAAATCTGTGGATGCAGACGCCACAGTTCAGCATATAATTTCAGGGCAGTCACGGGCCAGTAAACTAAGGATTTCTGCCTGTTGTGCTAAGGATTCTTTCAGCTCAGAGTCTACGGTTCTGTGATCTGGGCATGAGGCCAAGGCCCGCCTGCCCCTTCCGGAGGAAGAGGAGTTGGAATCCACCTTCCAAATATATCCCTTGGCCTGTGCTCCAAGCTACTTTTGGCTTTAATCCATGTCTCTGAGACCATGAGGAGTTCTTGCTACCCCACAAAGCCTAAGACGAGTAATGAAAACAAAACAAAAGTAAGGTTTCTTTTAAAACTCAGCGCCTGTGAGGTTCCTTCCTAGGGCTTTCTTGTGCCCAGCCTAAAATTAAAGACAGTGGCAGGTGGGTCTCTGATCCAGGCAATAAATGATTCCAGGAGGACTGGCTTGAATTGCTGGCTGGCAAGGCTTGTCTAGACGGTACTGTCCTCTGGTGGCTGTAAGCATATATAGGAACTTAGTTAGAGACCTTTGGGTTTAATGGCATTATAAGAACAAGGACCAGCTGATTAACACATCCAAGGAAAATCCCCCAAAGGGGAATGGAGGTTTTGCTGGAGTTACTACAATAAGGAAAGCTCAAAATGTGGAAAACAAAGAGGGTTGGCAGCACTATTAGCATTTTCTGAGATCCCTTCTTCTCAGTAAATTCTCGTGTTCAGCCTTGGAGGCATTGTTGCTGATTCTAATGAGGTTCATGTTTCCTCTGCTGCATTTTTCCTGTTATTCTTTACCTAGGACCTTGAAGAGGCACCACTGAAATATTAACCATGATAAAGGTGGCAGTTTATGGTGACTATCCAGACCTCTTGGTCCATAGAGAAGATGGCAATCTCATTTCTTCTTCTGGCCTGGTATCTACATAGAGTACTGCCTCCTGAACACCAGATATCTAGATGTCTCATTTTTTCAAGTTCAATGTAACCTAACTTATCATTTTCCCTTCATAATCCATTTGTATCATTTGGAGCCCTTAAGACTCAAGTGATAGAAACTTAAATAAAATTAATTTGTGATGAAGAAAATCCATCTTTCACAAACTTGTATACTCTAGTGCTGATCAAATAAGTGGCTCAGTGATATTAAGGACTGCAGGTCGTTCTACCTGCTTCATTCTCACTAGCATGCCAACAGTGGACTACAGTTGTGCCAGGCATCAAATGTTCATACAATGATGTCCAAAGCCTGGAAGAAGAGGAAACAGTTGCTTTCCATCCTATTTTTAGGTAAAGAAAAATCTCAGAAGCTCTTCAAAGGACTTCCCCTCCCACATCATGCATAAGAATTGCCACAGTATTTAGTAGGTAGAACTAAATTCAGCAGTACCAAGGCAGAAAAACAAAGCACATGACATGGATATGTGGCATACTTTTTTATCTGTGCAGACTCCTAGATGCAGACAATGCAGTCTTGCATGGTATCTTCAGAAAAGCCTGAGACCCAGAGTCCTTCCATCTTTCTGATATCTTTTTCTTACTGAACTTCCCAGATCTACATGGATCCTGATAGCTGTTAGAGTTCCTGTCAGGACACACAGAGTCAGGAAGAAATATGTAGAAAACCCAAATACAAAACACGCCCCATATATTTTAAGAAATCTTTCCACAAACCTCATTTCTACTTAAATGTCACATGTTAAAAACTTAGTATTGTTACTGTACTAAGTTGTAAGAAAATTCTACATGGTCAGCTAAAGTTTAGCATTCTATTGTCACAAAATAAGAGGAAAATGGCTATCAGGGTGTATCAAGCACTCCGAGAAACATGGCATTTCCTGAAGCTTGTTCCTAGAAAGCAGTCATTTTGCATTCAAGAGACACATGACTGTGTTAGGATACATTTACATTGTTGCTGCAATTTGAAGGGAATAGTGCTATTGACCTCTGATAAGTAGAAGCCAGAGATTCTAATGATATAGTCTACAATGAACAGGACCAACCTCACAACAAATAAGATTCTCATCTCAAATTTCAATGGTACTGAAGGTACATTGCCTTTTATTTACCAAGATATACTGCCTACCTACCCTTGACCTTCAGGCTGGAGAATGGCCCATGTTCTCTAAGGCTCACCTGTAGTTATGAATTACACTGTTTCTTATCTAGCTGACAGAACTAAAATTTAAGGTCTTTTCTTTCCATGCTCGCAATTCTGTAGTACTTTCTCATAACACAGGATGAAACATTATAATCCTTAAGATTATACTTGAAACCTTATATGGCCTTATCCCTAACAGATTTATATCAAACCAGTCTCCTCTTTATTCATTGCGATCCAATCACAATGTCCTCTGATTTCAGCTTCTCAAACATGCCATATAACCCATTTTACCTCTTCCCCTTTTCCGTATCCTTCTCCAGATCTAACTGTAATAAATTAATTCTGTTGTTACAGTTATTAATCATTCCCTTTATCCGTGCCAATCGGCATGTGTTACTGTAGTGCCCTTCCATTTCAGGTCAAGGCTTGCCTATATGGTTTTCTTTAATCAACAAAAAGTTTGTTTTAGTGCATTTTTCATTGCCATAACAATCCATCTGTGACTAAGCAATTTAAAAAGGAAAGATGTTTAAATTTATCTCATGGTTCTGGAAGTTCAAGAAGAGGGTTCCAGCATCTGTTCTGTGTCTGGTTATTGCCTCATGATAGAAAGTGAAAAGCCAAGTTGTATGTTAAAGAGAAGGGAGTGGGGGAAGTATGCAACAAGAGAGGCACATACATGAGAGGGTAATGAATGGGGCTCCACTCTCTCTAAAGCAGCCCACTATAATGACAATATCAGAGGAAGTGCATTAATGCATTCGCAAGGGCAGGAAACTCATGATCTATTTGCCTCTTTAAAGGTCCCGCCACCTATCAACACCAGTGCCAGGTATCAAGCCTCAATATGAGTTCTGGAAAGAACAAACCAAAGTCAAATCCTAGAAGTCTGGATAAGTGACAGTCTGCCAACTCTGAAAATAATGTTAAAAAGTTCTTTTTGTGGCCAGGAAATGGTGGTGCACGCCTTTAATTCCAGCACTTGGAAGGCAGAGATAGTTGAATCTCTGAGTTGGAGGTCAGCCTGCCTGGTTTACAGAGAGAATTCCAGGACAGCCAGGGCTACACAGAGAAATTCTATCTCAAAAAAAAATCATGCTGTATAAATTTTTAGCGCTGTAGCCAATTAAGAAACCCTAGCTAAGCAGCACTTACTGTTACATGGCATCGAGACGATGTGGTTCTTATGCAGTTTGACTCCAGTGAGAGATAATTGATAGACCCCGAGCAATAAAAATATTTCAAAATTCAAATTCTGAATGACAAACCTGATAGGTGTCATATCAGGGGCGGACAAATTCTCCCAAATTATCTCATTTTTCTCCTATTCCACATTTCTAACCATAATCATCTATCAACTAAAAAGTCAGTGAAGTTAGTGGTATCTCTATATAACAGTGTTTTAATACACACAGGGAGGGAGCGTAACTTGTGTGTTGTCTATGCCGCCTCTGAGACAAAACAATAATTTTTAAATATGACTAGAGCAGAAATCCTGTGTGCCATCATACAAGATGCCCAATGCAACTTTAACAGGAGTCACTAAGCCAGGCAGAATAGAGACACAACTGGTACCACCAGGGCATACGACTGCATGTCACACACATACCACACAGGGACACATTGACACACTGCCTAAGGATAGTGTGATGATGTGTGGCACTGTTCTTGAGAGATGGGACCAAATACCTACTCATCCCAGAGGGGAATCAACAAAGGACTGAAACAATGATACTACCAAAGCTCAATTGGGTGAGTCAAATAGTTTTATTGGGGTTTCTTTTTTTATTAATTTTTATTGAGCTCTACATTTTTCTCTGCCCCTCTCCCTGTCTCTCCTTTCCCCTTCAACCCTCCTCCAAGGTCCCCATGCTCCCAATTTACTCAGGAGATCTTGTTTTTTTCTACTTCCCATGTAGATTAGATCTATGTAAGTCTCTCTTAGTGTCTTCGTTGTTGTCTAAGTTCTCTGGGATTGTGGTTTGTAGGCTGGTTTTCTTTGCTTTATGTTTAAAAACTACCTATAAGTGAGTACATGTGATAATTGTCTTTCTGTGTCTGGGTTACCTCACTCAAAATAATGTTTTCTAGCTCCATCCATTTTCCTGCAAAATTCAAGATGCCGTTATTTTTTCTGCTGTGTAGTATTCTGTTGTGTAAATGTATTGGGGTTTCTTAAAGAAATATTGGAAATGGGCAATAAATGGGAGCAAAAATGACTTAAAAACAGACACAACACCCAGCATGAGTGATGACTCACAAATGCTGGAACCCTAGAGTTCACTGAATGACTTTCAGGCAGGTTGACAGGTTGGGAAAGTGTCCCTTTTGAGTAGATTAGTTGGTCTGAGCATCTTCCAAGTAGCTCAGCTGATCTGAGAGTGTCTCAGCTGGTATGAGAATGTCTTTTATTACTCCCTACTATTTATGTAAATTTTAAAAGGGCGGAGCCTGGTATATCCAGTGAGTTTGAAGGACTTCCTGATGATTCTGAGTTGGTTGCCTCTTTAGTTCTAAGGAGCATCCCTTTTAGAACTTCGTGAGTCATAATGAATTTCCTTGCAGGATGCAATGTTTTACCTCCTTCTAGAACACTAAATGTTGTTAATACATTATTTTATGTATGTGTACATATGTACTTGCTTGTATGTATTTCCACAACATGCATGCAGAGCTTATGGGGGGAGCATCAAATCCCCTTTGATCTGAAATTAAAGGCAGTTGTATAATGCACAAAGTGGGTGCTGGGGGGGGCAGAAATCAGGTGTTGTACAAGTGTTCTTTTAACTATTGAGTCATATATACAGTCCCAACATACTGAGTCTTTTTTTTATTTTGTTGAAAATAAATTTCTTTCTCACATAATGAATTCTAAGTATGTTTTCTCCTCCCTTTAATTCTTCTAGTGCCTCCCCGCCTCCCATTCCATTTGGATCCACTCTCTTTCTGTCTCTCATCAGAAACAAACAGACCTGTAAGTGATAATATAAAATAAAGTATAAAAATACACAACAAAATAGACACATCTGAATAGGTCAAAGTAAACAAACAGAAATAAGAGAACATAAGAAAAGACATGAGAAATAGATAAAGATGCAGACACCCACTCATTCGCATACTCTGAAATCACATGAAAACACTAAACTGGAAGCCATAATATATATGCAAATATGCATTATGTATAATATATGCATAATATATATATGTAGGGTGAAAAGAGAAAAATATTTTTAAATGTATGTAAATAAACTAAAAATAAGAGAAATTAAACAAAAATAAAAGGAAGCAACAACAAAAAAGGAAAAGTGGAAAAGCTCTAACAAACATTCTGAGCCAAGGCGCCATCAGAGACACCATTGCGTTTGTTTTCTGTTGGCCATCTACTGCTGAGCACACAGTCTACCCTTAAGAGTAGTTTGTTCCTCAATGAGATTCCCAAAGAGGAAACTACATTTTTGATTGAAAGTGGTCATAAATTGGAGATTGCATGTGTCCAGTTCCCCTTTCACTTCTAGGATTCCATCTGGTGCATACCCGTGCAGGTCCTGTGCATGTTGCCTCAGTCTCAATGAGTTCATATGTGCACCAATCATGCTAATTTAAAGAGCCCTGTTTTCTTGGTGCCTTCCATCTCCTCTAGTTCTTACACTTTTTCTGCCTTTTCTTCTGAAGGTTCTTTGAACCCTGAGAGGAGGGAATTGATGAAGGCATCCTATTTAGGGATGAGTGTCCCAAGGTCTCTCACTTCATACATAACAACTGGCTGTGAATCTCTGTATTAGCTCCCGTCTGATGCAGGAGAAACCCATATTTAACATTACTTGCCTAACCAAGAACACGAGACTGGTGTAGGAGGTCCTTCTGCCTTTGTGTTGCTTTCAGTGGTTAATAAAAAAAAACTGCTTTGGGCCTGTTGATAGGGCAGAACTTAGGCAGAACTTTGGTAGGTGGGAAAAATTAAACAGAATGCTGGGAGGAAGAAGGCAGAGTTGGGGAGATGCCATGGACCACCACCAGAGTCAGACATGCTGAATCTTTGTCAACCAAAGAATGAGACTGAAGGCTTCCACTCTGGACTCATGAATGGGGGTAACTTAGGTGGTGATGATGATGTTGATGATTTGGGATAAACTGTGACATGGACAAAATACTTATCAGCATGCTGGAAAGCTCTTGCTGATCTTGCAGTTGAGACAATCTAGGAAAAGCCGAGAAGAAATACATCCAGAGTCCCCAGGAACAGAGGCAAGCAAGCCATACAAAACTAAATTGCCATCTTCACATGTCCTGCTATTGATGACTTTCTTGTGGTGTCAGTCACATCCAGGAGACATAAACCAAGAAACTCGCAGGGACAAGAGCTACTAGGTTCTGGTCTCCAGAGGCCTGAGCAAAGAAGCACTGAAGACAAGGTGCCCGTTGTGTCAACAACTGACTCCTTTAGCCAATAAGAGGCTAGAGCTAATGGGACAAGCAGTGATTTAATTAATACAATTTCTATGTGGTTATTCGGGGCTAAGCTAGCTGGGCGGCCAGGACAAACAAGCGGCCCTGTCCTACAGCTTGAGACTAGATAGCCCAAGGACATAGAGTAAAGCCAATTACTGTTCTCAAAAAAAAACAAGCAGAAACATAGTAATAAAATGTCTCCAAATGACATTCTGCTGTACTCATAGATCAGTGCCTTGCTCAACCAACATCCTGAGTCTTAATAAGCTTCCCTCCAAGGTAGAATGAATTAATTTGAAGGAAATTGTTATACAACTGGTGGTTTTAAAACATAGAGCCTAGGACATACAGCAACTAGAGGTGGTGCCAAGGAAGTCAAGATAGTACAGTAGATGTTAAGAGAAATGATAAAAAAAATCAAAACAGAATCTATAGAAAATTTCCCATGTGTCATTGATATGTTAGCCTTCATTTTGTAGCCATGTTAATTTTTGAAGACTATAATGCAGGATAGAGTTGCCTTAGTGAGAGAAAATGCATGCTTCATGAGTGGCGTGCGTGCTAAGCCTTTCCTTAGCCTTCACTTTCATCTCAACTTCATGTTTCAATGAGTTTCCTAATACTATTGTTATATACCTTACTTCTCAGCCTAGTAACCTACTCCCTGTATGATCCTTAATTGATACTTTCTCTTCATTGGTGGTACAGGTATTTCACAAAGGCTAAAATATTTTACATAGTTTCATGATTCTGCACTTATCATTCTTCCATCACTGTAACCTGAGTTTGAATATGATTGTGCATACATGTATGTAAACTTGAATATGGCTCTGTCTTTCAGGCTTAAACTTACTCTTGTATACAATAAATGCCTGAGCCACACTATTTCTAAAGGTTTTTCTTTGTATTTAAATGCCACAATTTCGTAATCTATAATATAATTGTTTTTAAGCCTTTCTCCCCTGGGTACATGTCCTTGGAGCCTTTCTTGTATCGTTATTTGTGTCTTTATTATCAGCATATCCACTAAGCTATAGTTCAAAGGTTCTTACCTCTTTTTACCTCCTACAAAGAAGCATGAAGTTTCTCAGGCCCTGCTCCAGAGGTAAGGAGCCATGTTCTCCCTGGTCCCATTACTCTCAGCTACAAAGAGCTATAAAAACGCCAGCTGCTTGGAGCAGTCTCCCACTGCTAAGAGCTGTTCTTTTACAGTTGTCTTGAGAAACTGAATAATTTTCCAAGTAAACCCCATTTAAATTTATGACATATGTGATTTAAGTGAGAAAATTATCACCTTCTCAGGCCAGGAAAGGATTCCAAACTCTCTAGGGAAGAAATGTCTTCATTAGCTAGGGTCCCTTCCAGACTTGTCAAGTCTATGGCTTCACCCTGGGGATGTCACAGAGAGAAATACAAAGGTAATGGGTATTGAGTGATCTCACAATTTGTATATTCCCTCCCGGGTGTCACAAATATTCAAGGACCTTTTGCTACCATGGGAATCATCTAAGACAGCTCCCTGCCCTCACACTGGGCAGCATCCTTTTCAACAAGACACATGAGAATTCTGGTTGTAAAGGTTTTTGGATACCTCATCCTATGACTTATGGCTAAATTGATAAGACTATAGGGGTTGCTAGAAATAAGCAGGTCTAGCTGCTTTGTTGCAAAGATAGGGAGATTGAGACCTACAGAAGAAAAAGTTTACCAAAGGAGACTTGTTCAATCAGTAGCAAATTCAAATATTCTTAAAATTTGGAAAAGCAACAACCACATAGAGACTTGATTTTCCTCCGTATTTCTTCCTTCACGCTTTGTTACGCTATTCTCTAATCTTAGTAAGTCATTTGTTCAGAAAGTTTTGTTCATATGAAGACCAAGTTTTGCATACAGTAGAATTATCAGAAAGGAGAGTCTACTGTTTGCTTCAATGTGGTTAAAAACACTTGATAATTATTTTGGATTCTTCGTGAAAGCTTGATAATCTGATAGCATACTCTTATGACCATCCTCTGTTACCTGCTGATGAATTCTTAGATACTTTTTTCATCCTCAGGTGCAGGTACCCTCACTCTTTCTTCAGAAAACAACTGCTGTAGGTACTGAAACTTGTACATTGACTCCAAAAAGCATTACTTAATAACATGACCCAATTGAAAAGAGTATTTTGGTGGATTACCCTTCTTCCCCACAACTCATATCTTCTCCAATACACACCCTCACTTATCGGCTACCTCTACTGATGGTTAATTCAGTGTATTCTAACATCTGTACATATTCCTAAATGAAACATGGGGTATAATGTTATATTTTAGGGCATGGTCAAAAGGCTATACATTAAGTGATATGTATATGGATGAAGTCTAGAGTAAGTAGAATATGATGATGTCTTTTGTGTTCTGTATTCATTCACCATTTATTAATTAATAACAAGTGTCTACTCTGAGTCCTATCCCATGTAAGATGCTTAGGACAAAAAATAAATACAGACTGTTACTCTCAAGAAGTTCCCAGAATAGTAGCAAGAGTAGGTTCGGTAAAATATACGGTGGTAGCTGTTAGAGCAGAACTATGTTCAGAGTCTTGTGTAAACAAAAGGACATTTTAATTTTCTTCAGTCACTCAAGCAAGTCCTCACAGAGAAGATAATTTTGGAGTGCTTTATGTATGCAAATGAATATCATCAAAAGAATTGGTAAGGATGTTATAAACGAAAATAGCAGGTCAAAAACCAGTGAGTAAAAGGTCAACATGTTATTGAGAACTTTCTGAAGTCAGGTGCTGTGCACATTAACATGACAACAACCGTATGAAGAAGCTGTCATTTGTACTCCATTAGGTAACTGAGAAACAGGAGAATCAAATGACATATCCAAGGTTGTCTTGCCTAGAACAGAGAGGCAATAACATACAAAGGTCACTGAACTTCAGAACTGGAACTTTTCAACATCACATTAGTACTATCGCTTCCATATGCCAACAGGAAATACCACGACTGGTTTGTGGGTTGCAAAGGAAAAGAATGCTGAGGGTTAGCATGGTAAGAAGCAGGTGAGAGAGGTCAGAATCAAACGGTGTATGTAAAAGAACAAGGAGCAGTCATTGGAACAGACAAGCAGTCATTGGAACACACCTCCCAAGTTGACACCAGAATCCACTAAGCTAATGCCGTATCAAAAGCAATGGTAGAAGTGTCTTTGATCTCAGGTTTCGTGTACCTACTACTGTTGGCTTTCCTATCTAGACCTAGGCAATAGAGTATGAATGAGGCAAACTGGAAATTCTAACCCAGGAGATGTGTCTTAGGCATCCTCTGTCGCTGGCTTTGATTTGGAAAGTAGTATAAAACCTGGGAGGAGTGGTATTTACAATCTGGACAGAAACGGAGTACATAGGGATTGGGTCCCAATTTGTGGTATGATTAAGTCATTGCTGAACTGGTAGGGTACCTGGGTAGTTGTCTCCTGACTACAAAACCCACTTTGGAAATATCACTCTGCAAGTTGTCCCATAACCCCATAGCTCTACTGTCATATGTGAGTGCACACAGAGTAAATAATTATTTAAAGAAATAAATGTAACAAAAATGCTTATGAACATTATTTAAAAAACTGTCTTAATAAAAGAAACAAAGGGCATTCTCTCCTTGTATATGACAGGCACTGCCTTTAATCCACAATTATTTCTGGGGTTTTATTTTGTTTTGTTTTTTTGTTGTTGTTGTTGATTTTTGTTTGGTTTGGTTTTGCTTTGCTTTTTAAGTTGGTTATTTTGGTTTGATTGCTTTTGAGTTTGCCTCTCACTGTGTAGTTCAGGTGAACTTTTAACCTTGACCTTGTGAACCTCCTGTTTTCACCTTCAAGGGATAGAATTATAGGCGTGCACCGCCAGTCCGAGCTTCCAGTATCTATTCTCCCCTTATTCCTCAGAAGTTTGGGGGTGAAGTAAACTTAATTAGAGGAAGAATTTCCGTTTTGGAAATGTAGCCAGATTTCCTAGTGCTGACCCATAAAATGGAAACAGACATAATTGTGTATGGGTTTCAAACAAAGGTAATTTTTTTAAGGGAGGAGACTCACTAGGCACATAACTTTTGCCTTTTTTGTCCCATTTTTATTTATCCACACGTGATGCCTAGAATTGCAATATGTGTACTCCAGAGACATAGCTCCCCTTCCAGGTCTATACAGTGATAACCAAGGGAGAGCACAGGCCCCCAGGGGATCAGATTTCCAATGAGTCCCAGAATCTCTAATTCTTGATTCCTGTCTCGTACGAAAAACAAGCCATTTATTTAAACCTGTGGAATTTTTGTTTATTTGTTAGCTCCTACTATTTATAGCCAAATGCCAACTCAAATAGATGATCTTTGGCACCTCCTGGGGCTGGAGTTTAAAAAGCAGCGCTGTCAGAGTCCATGGGGAAAGAGTTTATCCCAAGGGGTGGGTTGAGGGCAACCTCGCCTTCTCTTCAGCAGACCTTTCTCCCTAAGGCTCCTCTTTGTCCAAACCTGGGAGTTTCTGTGTGCTGCTTCAATCGGGAAGGCTTTTCCTTACAAGGGTGGCAGTGAGAAGCACAGCCTTCAAGGGAAAGTGAAACCCAGAAGATAAAATATGGGCATTTGATACAAGCTGTACCTTCCCTCCTACACCCTACTCTTTTAGAACTCTTCTCTGGCAAAATGTAAAATGTTCCCAGTTCTGTTTTTTTAATATGCAAATGTAGTGATTTAATGATGATAAGCAAGACAGAGTGAAAGAATCAGGATTCTTTTACAGGCGAGGAGCAATGTGATGTTTACTTACAAATTTCTCTTACAAATCTGAAATGATATATGAAATAAACACTCTCATGTATAACTAATGGGTAATAAGTATATACAAAGTCTACTGAAACAAAACATTGAAAATTGGTGGAGTTTTTCATATTTTAACTTGACAATGTTTGGCTTATTAAAAGTTCATTAAGGAAGCGCACAATAACAATTCTTTTTCAGACACTACACTGATTTATTCCATTGTTTATCATTTAAAATAATAGCTAAAGTAGAAAATAATGGTATGACACATATTACTTTCTTAAATTAATATTTTATTTATTTTTTCACACAATATATTTTGGTCATATTTGTTTCTTTCCTGCATTTCCTCCCAGATCCTCCTCATTCTTTTACCCACCCAACTTCATGTTATTCCCCTTCAAAAAATAAGACAAAAAGCAATCAAAAATATGTTTTGTGTTGGGCAACTACTCATGGGCATGGAGGGTGCTTGACATACTCCCATTGCATTGAAGAAAAGTGATTCTCCTTTTTCCAACAGCTATCAATTGCAAATAGCTTCTTGGTTAGGGGTGGGATTTGGGGTTCATGTCTCCTTGTCAATGTTTGTATCTTGTCTGGTTTGAAACTGGGCAGGTCTTGTGTGTGCTGTCACAATTTTCCGAGTACATATGGATATCTATTGCGGGAGGTCCTTCTGCTCCTCCAGCCAATAGCCGCTGAGATACCAGCCCATTGGGGCGTGGTTTCTCTCCCTTTAAAAAAGCGGCTACTTCCCTTCTCGCTCTCTTTACTTCCTGCTCCGGTTCTGGTGACTAGATTTCTTCCTGATTGCGCAGAGAGCTGTTGTCTGGGACGGTGATCTGTAAGTTTTTTCCCCTTTAAATAAATACCACCCTATTAATCATAATTCCAAACTGGTGTGGGATTGTTTATGACTTTCGCCTTCAGATATCAGTCCTGTTGTGTCTTGGAGATGCTGTTCCTTGGAATCATCCACCAACTCTGGCTCTTAAAAATCTTTCTACCTTCTCTTCTTCAAATAACCCTAAGCCTTGAGAAAAAGAATTTGATAAAGACATTCCTATTTATGGCTGAGTGTTTGAAGTATCTCACTCTCTACTCATGGTCCATTTGTTGGTATATGTGTTAATTACCGTCTTCTGCACAAAGAAACTTCCCTGATGACTGGAGTGATGTTCTGATCAATAGGTATCACACTATAAGAGTCATTTAATTTCTATGCACCTTTAGCAGAATAGTAGCGGTAGATTTTTTTGTTTGTTTTTTTAATTCCCCAAGGTATCATGACCTATCTGCTCTGACATTCCTGGGCACTTTAACAGTGGCAAGTATGGGTTGCATAGCATGGAATGAGACTTAAATCCACTAAAACTTGTCTGGTACTGATGTCACAATTGTGCCACTGTTGCACCAGTATGTCCTGGAGGCAGGTCACTATTGTAGGTTTCATGGCCTGTAGTTCAGTGAATTGATTCCCTTCTAGTAGTGAGGGGAGTACCGTGAACTGCAATTTGGTTAGGTACAAACATAACTTCTCCATGTTCAATGACATAACTGATGTCTCCAGCTATATTGCTTATCATCAGATTGTGATGATAAACCAATAGCTTTGCCAATAAACTACACTGTTTGGGACAGGGATCTATGGGAATCTCCTTTGGCCAAATAATAAACAAGATATAACCCATTCCTGGCACAGCAGGGTGTACTTGGTAGCATAAGATGTCTAGTTAGGGCACCGCTACCCATTACATGGTGTCTCTGTTTAAATTCTTTCCATATTTGTATCTATTTTAGGAAGGTACAGTAGTAGTAGGTTTCCATATGGCTTTTCAAAAGGCCTTTAGTGTTAGTTATCCCTCCTTTACTCTGCTCTCCCATGCCTCTCCCCATTTAATCCTCCTATTCTAGTTTCTACTTTTTTTTTTAACACAATACTCACTTTCTCCCTTTTTGGAAGATCTCCTCCAACTCCCTAATGCTTTTCTAGATATCAGACATCTCATTATTCTTATTAAAACATACACATCTAAAGCTTAAAAACCAATACCCACATAAAAGAGAAAATGTTATTTTTCTTTTGGGGTCTGAGTAATTGGAGGGTTGTCTAAAGTGCCATCCATTTACCTGAAAATTTCATAATTTCATTTTCTTAACAACTGATTAATAGTCCATTATGTAAAGTGTACCACATTTTCATTACCCATTAATCAGATGGTAGACAGCTACATGGTTTCTACTTTCTCAGCCATTAGTGTTTCATTTTGAGAAATCTCTTTTATTCTGTGTATCCCATTTTTAAGAATTATTTTCTCAAAGTTCAGGAGTTTTAGTTCTTTGTGTTAACTACTAACCCTATCAGATGTTATCCCTCTATTGGTAGTATAATTGGTCAAGCCCCCCCCCCCCCCCATTTTGTAAGCTGCTGATTTGCCTGAATGATAAAGAAGCTTTTCAGTTTCATAAGGCTCCATTTATGAATTGTTGGTCTTGGGGACTTTGATGTCAGTGATCTGCTCAGAAAGTATTTTCCTGTGTCAGTGAGTTCAAGTATAAAGAGACAAGATCTCCCCTTGGGAGCATGGGGACCTTGGGGAAGGGTTAAAGGGGGGAGGGGAGAGGCAGGGAAGGGAACAGAGAAAAATGTAGAGCTCAATAAATATCAATAAAAAATAATAAAAAAGTTTATACCCTACTTTTTCTTCTATCAGATTTAGGATGTCTGGTCTCATCTTGAGGTCCTTAATCCACTTGAGCAGGGTGATCAATATGGAACTATTTGCATTCTTCTATATGTGGTTCTCCAGTTTAAACAACAGCATTTGTTGAAGATGCTATCTTTTCTCCGGTGTGTATCTTTAACTTTTTTTTCAAAATCAGATGTCTGTAGGTGTGTGGAATTGTGCCTAGGTCTTCAACTCTATTCCATTCACCAGTGTATCTGGTTTTATGACAGTACCATGTAGTTATATCTCTGCAATTCAACGTGAAACCTGGGGAAGGGATCCTCTCCAGCAGGTCTTTTATTATTCAGGATTATTTTAGCTATCCTGGGTTCTTTGGGTTTCCATTCAAAATTAAGGATTTTTTTTTCATTTCTGTTAAGAACTGTGCTGAAATTTTGGTAGATATTGTATTGGATCTGTAAGTTTCATTTGGAAGGATGCCCATTTTCACAATATTAATATTACTGATCCATGTTTAGAGCTATACCAAAATATATTTTTGAGGATATCGTGAAAGGTACAGTTCCCTGATTTATTTAGCACTATGTTTGTGATTTTATATAGGAAAACTACTGATTTTTGTCCATTAATTTTGTATCCCACTGAAGGCATTCATCAGCTGTACAAGTTTCCTGGGGAAATTTTAGGATACTTTATGCTTAAAATCCTATCACCTGAAAATAAGGATACTTTGATTTCTTCATTTCCTATTTATATCTCCTTAATATTCTTCAGATGTCTTATTGCTCTGGTTAAGACTTCAGGTACTAAATTGAGTAGGTATAGAGAAAGTGGACAGCCTTGTCTTGTTCCTTGTTTTAGTGAAATTGCTATGAAGTTCTCTCCATTTAAGTTGATAATGGCTATGCACTTGCTGTAAACTGTCTTTATTGTGGTAAGGTATGTCCCTTTATCTCTAGTCGCTATGGACTTTTGTCATGAAGAGATACTGAATTTTAACAAAGGTTTATTTTGCATCTAATGAGGTAATCATGTGGTTTTGTCCTTCATTCTGTTCATGTGGTGTTTTATGTTTGTTAGCTTACATATGTTGAACTATCCCTGGATCTCTGGGATGAAGCCAACTTGGTCATTGTGAATAATATTTTTTTCTGTGTTCTGAAATTCGGGTTGTAAGTATTATATTAAGAATCTTTGTATCTATATTCTTAAGGGAAATTACTCTGTAGCTCTCTTTCTTCTTTGGGTTTTCATGTTATTTAAGTATCAGGGTAATTGTGGCCCCATAAAAACAATTAGGCAATTCCTTCTGTTTCAATTTTGCAGAAGAATTGTGGGATGTTGACATTTAGTTTTTGATGATATGGCAAAGTTTTACACTGAATCCATCTGGTCCTGAGCTTATTTTGGATGGAGGATTTTTAATTTATTGCTTCTGTTTCACTCAGGGTTATGGGATTGTTTAAATTATTAATTTTATCTTCATTTAAGTTTGATAGGTTGTATATATCAAGAAATTCATTGATTTATTTTAGGTTTTCAGTTTTAGTAGGATACATACTTTTAAATTATGTCCTTATGCTTCTCTGAGTTCCCTCAGTATCTACTATAATGTTTCCTTTTTTATGTCTGATTTTATTAATTTTGGATCTTCTCTTTCCAACTTTTGGCTAAATTAATCAAATCTTGATGATTGCCTCAAATAACCAACACTTCATTTCATTGTGTCTTTGTATTGTAGTTTTTAATATATTTAATGTTTTTGTTGATCATCCCTGAGTATGATTAATCCTTTCGGATGTTATTTCTTCTTGTTATTCTATACCTTTCTGATGTGTCTCCAAGTTACTAACATAAGATTTCTCCACTTTTATATAGCTACACACTTAGTTTTATTAACTTGCCCCTTAGAACTGCCTTCATGGTGTCCCATAGACTTGTGTTTGTTGTGTTTTTGTTTTCATTCAGTTGCAAAATGTTTCTAATTTCTTCAATGATTGTTGTCTTGACTAAGTTTTTATTCGGCAGTGAGTAGTTCCGTGAGTTTGCATACTCTCTGTAGATTCTACCATTTTAGATATTCAGCTTTAATCCATAGTGGTCAGATTGAATGCAGGTTCTTATTTCAATTTTCTGCTATCTGTTGAGACATGTTTTGTGTCCTAACGTATGGTCAATTTTGGAGAAAATTCTATGGGCTGCTGAGAAAAAAAAGTGTATCTTTTAGTGTTTGGGTAGATTGCTTTGGAGATATCTGTTAAGTCCATTTGATTTATGATATTATTTAGTTCCAGTATTTTTCTGTTTAGTTTTTGTCTAGAAGACTTATCTATTAAAGAAACTGGTTTGTTAAACTCACCCACTATCACTATGTGAAGTCTAATAAATGATTATAGGTGTAGTAGTATGCCTTTTATGGAACTGGGTACCTTTGTGTTTAGCTCATAAATGTTTAGAGTTCTCTTTGTGGATTTTTACATTAATTAGTATATAGTGCCCTACTTTTCTCAAATTTTTATTTTTGGTTTGGAGTCTATTTTTTTAGATATCAAGGTAGCTACATTTTCTTGCTTCTTTGGTCCATTAACTTGATTGACATTTCCTCATCTTTTGTACCTAAGGTGATGTATAGCTCTGATGGTGAGGTACATTTCTTAGATACAACTTCATATGGAAATGTAAAACACTAAGGATAATTAAAACAGTCATGAATAATAAAAGAACTGCTGGAGGTATCAATAATCCTGAACTCAATTCACTACAGAGGTATAGTAATAAAAACAGCATGTTATTGGCACTATAAAAAAAGATAAGTTGATTAATGGAATCAAACTCAAGCGTAAGAACACACACATACATTCACCTGATTTTTGAAAAAGAAGCCAAAGATACACACTGGAGAAAAGACAGCATCTCCAATAAATGTGGTAGTCAAACTTGATGGCTGCAATGTAGAATAATGCAAATATTTATCACTGCACAAAACTCCACTCCAAATCGATGAAAGACCTCAACCTAAGGCAAGATACATTTAATTTGATAGAGGAGAAAATGGAGAATAGTTTTGAGCTCATTAGCACAAAAGGACTTTCTGACAAGAACAATGATAACACAGGTGATAAGAACACAATTAATAAATGTGACCTCATGAAACTGAGAAGTTTCTGTACGGCAAAGGATATCATCATTCAGACAAATTGGTAGCCTACAGAATAGGAAAAAATTTTAACCAAGTATATATCCAATAGAGGGTTATTATATATGCATAAATAACTGAGAAAAACAGACACCTAGAAAATAATTAACTCAATTTAAAGATGGGGTACATATCTAAATATAGAGTTCTTAAAAGAGGAAATACAAAAGGTTGAGAAACATTTAAAGTGTCCAGCATCCTTAGTCACCAGGGAAATGCAAATCAAAACCACTTTGAGATTTTATCTTATGCCACTCAGAATGGCCAAGATCAATAAAACAAGTGATAGCTCATTGGGTGAGGATGTGGATTAAGGGATCACTCATCCACTGCTGGGGGGAGTACAAGCTTGTACAGCCACTATGCAAATCAGTATGTTGTTCCTCAGGAAGCTGGGAATAGATCTACCTCAAGATCCAGCTATTCCACACTTGGGCATCTACTTAGCAGCTGAGTGGTAGATTGACACAGCCACCACCCCTAATCCAGAAGGTATCTCAAACTGATAACTGCTTGTAAATGAAAACTTACTTTTCTCCAATAGAGTCTCACTAGGATTTCAAGCCATTTTAAAGGGCAGGCCCCATGGCCAGCAGTACATGGCAAACACAAAATGAACTCAATAGCACTTAGGGAAGTTATTTGTCTCATAACTCTTTGTCAAGGCTTTTTCATTTTTCCTTTACAGATCCTTTGAGAATTTATTTTAGCTTTGTTTTTTTTTTATTTTTAAGGGATTTCTGTGTGTGTGAATGTGTGTGTCTCTCTGTCTATGTATTTCTTATCTTTGGCTCTTTCTATTCTATTTGCTTATTTTGTTCTATTGTGGTTTGTTTTAATTTAATTTTATTATTAATTATTTTTATGTGTGTTTGTATCCTAATGAGAGAGAGAGAGAGAGAGAGAGAGAGAGAAAGAGAGAGAGAGAGAGAGAGAGAGAGAGAGGATGAGTGTGTGAATTTGGGTGAATGGGAAAGAAGTTGGGAGCATGGGAGCATCTGGGGGGAGATGGGGGAGGGGAAATCATAATCTGAATTTATGGAATCAAAATATATTTTCAAAAAACATTCCAAACACAAATAATAAAAGAAAACAAAACACCCATACATTAAGTCATTTTATAATAATCTGGAGTAGTTTATGTAACTCACTTTATCTTGAGCTGAAGTGTTATCTTTGACTTAAACACCAACTTATGAAAATGGGGGAGATAGCTTTCTGGTCTATTATCCCTTTGCATATCAATACAACCAACCTGTGCCACCTGGTTTGCCCTAAAGCAATGGGTTCAGGGCACTTATGACAAAGTAGATTTGGAAAATACAAAATAAAGGGCAAGCATGGAGTCTCTCTAAAGAGGCAAGCAGACAAGGCTATACCTGGCTGTTGGGTGTACAGTACCACAAGGAAACATGTAGATTACCAATACCTTATTATTTTGCCCTGAAACAGAAATTGTGAGTTCTCCTGTTACTTTTAAGCCAAATTTGGGACACAGAGCCCCAATAACTTGATCAGATTCTGGTGCCCTTCTCCGTCCTCCAACCTGCTGACAAAGCTCCCATTATCATGACTGGAATTTCTTTTCAGTTGGTAAATGATGACTAGAATAGGAGTCAGGAGATTTGTGTTCAGTTTCTAACTCTGACACTCACTTGTGGGTAACATGAAGAACTTGTTTAGGGTACACATTGCAAAGATGTACTTTCCCACCTATAAAAGGAGGATAATAATCCTTGCCTAGCTTGGAGAACCATTATAATGATAAAAGTCAGTAATTGAAGGAAAGTGCTTTGAAAATAATGAAGCCTGGGCCAGAACAATGGCTCAGCAGGTAAAGGTGCTTGCTGCCAATCCTGATGACCCGAGTTTGATACAAGGGACAAACATGGTAAAAGGAGAGAACCAATTCCTACAAGCTCTCTACTGACGACCACACGCATATTGTGATACTTGCAAACACGTGCATGCACACACACACACCAAACAAACAAATTAAAAATTAAAGAAAATGATACATCCTATGTGTTATAAAACATAAGAGACCATTTTCTTACTAAAAATGTTTATTGAGAGCACACTATTTGAAAGCCTCTGTTCTGTTACTGGTTTTGAAGAAAGCAAAAATCCATATTTGCTATTTTCTTAACATTTCAATTCTGTCACATGAGCTAAAAGGTAACAATCAGTCAGTGGGAACGAAATGTATGATGGCATTATGTTAAAGCCCTAATGCGATCGGCAGTGCCTGGAAGTGTTGATTACAAGGGAAAAAAAGAAAAGCTACTGTATGGGCTGGAAATGTGATCAGTTTTTATATAGGCATTTTGAGATTATCCAACTATTGTATGGAATGAAGAAACACAGTAAGAGAGGAAATGTTTTTTTCTAAGTACAAAATGTGTATAGTTTTCAAGAGCTCATGGGGAAGCTTCGAGAGTTCTCTAAATTTTTAAGGACTTTCTAGCATATGTCTCTAGACAAAGCACGTGATTTTCAAGAACTATGAGAGTGGTGCTGTAACCTCACATTGGCCTACATGTTTGGCTGCACCTGGCTCCACACAATAATGTCCTTTCCACATTTCATACAAGTGCTTCTTGTTGAGAAACTATACTAAACCAATTGAGGAGAGGGAATTCTGATAACCACAGTTCTTAATTTGGTGCTATTTGGTTGCTAGATACAATCCAGAATATGAGGAACTACTTGAGGCTGTGCCATGAGGTCTTTCTGACAGGACCTTTACAAATGCTTATTGTACTGGCTAGTCTTCAAGCTAGAGTTTTTTGACAGGAAGAAATCTCAATTGAGAAAATGCCTCCAGAAGCTCTAGCTGTAGAGCACTTTCCTAATGCTAATGTTAATGGAGGAGAACTTAGCCCAGTGTGGGTGGTGCCATCCTGGGGCTGGTGCTCCTGGTTTCTATAACAAGCAGGCTGAACAAACCACTGGAAGTAAGCAAGTAAAGAGCACCGGCCTCTGCTTCAGCTCCTGCCTCCAGGTTTCTGCCCTGTTTTAGTTCCTGTCCTGGCTTCCTTCAGTGATCTACTACAATGTCGAAGTATAAACCCAATGAACCCTTTCCTCCCCAACATTTCTTTTGGCCATGGTGTTTCATTGCAGCACTAGAAACTCTAACTACGACACTTGTCTAATATATATTGCACAAAGACACACAAGTAAGGAATAATGGACTGAAATTTACCCTGCATTCTGATAATCAAACCTTCCTTGGGTTCTAGTATGGAGTTGTGTCAAGAGTATCTTTTTAAAATCAATTCTTGAAGTTGTTCTTTTGTATAGTTCATCATTCAGGCAGCTATATTTTTTTTTTTGTGTGTGTAACTGTACCAAATTTCAAAATGTTCTGGTAATGCCCTGCTCTCTTAGAAGATAATAATCACTAGGTGAGATGTGACCTAAGCTATGAAAGGACATGTCTATCTCATCTCACTTGTAAGAATATTAGAGGGAAAAAGTAGGTTCTTCAGCAGCTTTCCCTGTTTTGTGCTAGCTAGCTACATGATTAACAGTTTTGGCTAATGAAGGTTACTGATTGGCTGGCCAAATGGTCTACTAACTAAATTTCTGATTGGCTGCCTTACAAATTGACAGAATGAATGGCAAACTTACTTAAGTGACAAGATGACTTTGGATTTCCCAGTTGAATGACTAGATGACTGAGTTCTTATTGGTCTATTGGACAAGTTTTCTGTCTGTCTATCTGATTAGCAGTCTGAAAGACTAGTTCCAAAGTTACAAGTTTCTATCCTATAAATGATTAATAGGCCACTAAATGAACTGTTTCACTGATGTACCAGTTTTCTGGTGGTTTGACTGACTGACCTACTGGCTGAAAGTCATACTGGCTGACATTTTTCCATCTCTCTTTCCAATGAATGAGTTTTCAGTCTGGCTTTCTTACTGATAGGCTATTCAATTGGATGTGAAAATGGTTAACTGGCCAGGGAATATTTCGTCTAAAAAATTTCAGCCATGGGACAAGGATGAAAAAGAAGAATAACAATACCAAAAATTTAAGATAGCTCATCATGTAGATGAGAGAGGAAGGTAAATTGATGAAAAACAGAAAAAGGGTGGACTTGAAAAAGCTTTCTCTGGCGAGCTTGGGAAAAACATCTTTGAGACAAAATCAATCCATTAATAATGATGCATGAAATTAATGCTAGCTCTAAACTGCTTGAGATACAACACTCATTGCTCAGCTTGATCGTTAACAAGGAAAATAGCAGATGACACTCGGATAATAAAAGACACAGTAAAATATCAGGAATGGCCATAAAGAAGTCACTTTTTGAGCCAGAATGATAAGGACCGAGAAGGCACAAATCCCAGGACCCATGGGTTAAGCCCTAAGCACTTACTCATCAAGGAGCCCAACAAGAAGATTCAAGAGCTGTGTTTGTTTTCTAGGACATTATTTACTCCTTGTTCTCTGACTAACCTAAACTGCCAAGTCTTTGAAGTTTCCTTTTTTCCAAATGTGCTTTGACTTTATACTAAGAAATGCCAACTGGTAATTTATATACTCACTGTAAATTTTGCCAAACCTGATGTCAGCTTATTCCTTCATACCCTACTAAAGGAACAGGTGACTGTGATATTTTGCATCGTTGTAGCTGTTAAACAGAGGTGCTAATTAGCGAAATGTTAGCTTAGTGTGGAATGACAGTGAGCTATGATATTATCTGGTATTGAGAAAAATCCAACTTTTAGAAGGTTAAACTGAGAAATAGAGAGGAGTTGATTATCAGCATGACCAGAATCTGAAAAGTTGCTCGGGAAAAGAAGATGAGGGTACTTGTGACAGACTATTTGAAATTGATTTCTATTCATAGAAGACAGAAGAGTAAGTGACTGTAACCTGCAAGAGTTCCTGAAATTGCTTTGATTCATTCTATATTCCTTTTTTTAAAATTGAGTGTCAATCTGATAGTATTGTTCAAGATTTCTGGCACAATTCTTTCTTGTAAGTTTTTTTTATTCATTTTCATACCAACCACAGATCTCCCTCTGACCCCTCCTGCCGGTCCATGTTCCATGCCACCTCCCCAACCCCCCATCCACTCCCTAGAAATGGTAAGGCCTCCCATAGGGAGTCAACAAAGCCTAGCATATTAAGTTGAGGCATGAACAAGCCTCTCCCTACTACATAGAAGTTGAGCAAGGCATCCCACCATACGGAGTAGGCTTCAAAAAGCCAACTCATGAACCAGGGATAGATCCTGGTCCCACACTTGACAGAGGTCCCACAAACAGACCAAACTACAGGTCTAAAGTCCTTGAGCTCCCACAAGTTCAGGTCAGCTGTCTCTGTTGGTTCCCCATCATGCTCTTGACTCCCTTTGCTCATATAATCCCTCTGCCCTCACTTTGACAAGACTCCTGGAGCTCGACTTGGTGTGTGTCTATGCATTTCTGTATCTGCTTCAATCAATTACTGGATAAAGGTTCTATGATTACAGTTAGTGCAGTCACCAATCTGATTATAGGGGAAATCCAGTTCAGGCACGCTCTCCACTGTTGCTAGGGGTCTTAGCTGGGGTCATCATTGTGGATTCCTGGGAATTTCCATAGCACCAGGCTTTTCATGAAATGCATAATGGCTCCCTCTATCAAGTTATCTCTTTCACTGGGACTCCATCCCTCTCCCAACTACCATCTCTTCTCATGTTCTCTTCCCCTACCCTCTTCCCTTTACCAACCCACCCACAGATTACCTAGGAGGTCTCATCTATTTTCCCTTTCCAGGGTGATCCATACGTCCTTGTTTCCTAACTTCTGTGGAGTGTAGATTGTAGTCTGGCTTTCCTTTGTTTTTTTTGTTTTTTTGGTTTTTTTTTTATTGAGAAATTCGGGATCAACTTACCCCTGGACCCAGCAATACCACTCTTGGGAATATGCCCAAGAAAGGCCTTATCATACAACAAAAATATATGCTCTACTATGTTCATAGCAGCATTGTTTGTAATAGCCAGAACCTGGAAACAACCTAGATGCCCTTCAATAGAAGAATGGATAAAGAAAGTATGGAATATATACATATTAGAGTACTACTCAGCAGTAAAAAACAAGGGCTTCTTGAATTTTGCATGCAAATGGATGGAAATAGAAAACACTATCCTGAGTGAGGTAAGCCAGTCCCAAAAAGAGGAGCATGGGATGTACTCACTCATATTTGGTTTCTAGCCATAAACCAAGGACATTGAGCCTATAGTGAGTGATCCTAGAGAAGCTAAATAAGGAGAACCCAAAGAAAAACATATAGGCATCCTCCTGAATATTAACCTTCATCAGGCGAGGAAAGGAGACAGAGACAAAGACCCACATTGGAGCACGGGACAGAAATCTCAAGGTCCAAATCAGGAGCAGAAGGAGAGAGAGCACGAGCAAGGAACTCAGGACCGCAAGGGGTGCACCCACACACTGAGACAATGGGGATGTTCTATTGGGAACTCACCAAGGCCAGCTGGCCTGGGCCTGAAAAAGCCTGGGATAAAACCGGACTCGCTGAAAATAGCGGACAATGAGGACTACTGAGAACTCAAGAACAATGGCAATGGGTTTCTGATCCTACTGCACGTACTGGCTTTGTAGGAGCCTAGGGAATTTGGATGCTCACCTTACGAGATGGAGGTGAGGGCTCCTTGGACTTTCCACAGGGCAGGGAACCCTGATTGCTCTTCGGGCTGAGGAGGGAGGGGGACTTGATTGGGGGAGGGGAGGGAAATGGGAGGCGATGGCGGGGAAGAGACAGAAATATTTAATAAATAAATAAATAAATTTAAAAAAAAAGGAAAAAAAAGAAAAGGAAAACAAGTTTCCGCCTCCTCCCATCCTCCCATTTCCCTCGCCCTCCTCCCACCCTACTCTCCCTCCCCCCACTCCTCTCCCCCTCCCTCTCCAGTCCAAAGAGCAGTCAGGGTTCCCTGCCCTGTGGAAAGTCCAAGGTCCTCCCCCCTCCGTCCATGTCTAGGAAGGTGAACATCCAAACTGGCTAGGCTCCCACAAAGCCAGAACATGAAGTAGGATCAAAACCTTGTGCCATTGTCCTTGGCTTCTCATCAGCCCTCATTGTTCGCCATGTTCAGAGACTCCAGTTTTATCCCATGCTTTTTCAGTCACAGTCCAGCTGGCCTTGGTGAGCTCCCAATAGATCAGCCCCATTGTCTCAGTGGGTGGGTGCACCCCTTGTGGTCCTGACTTCCTTGCTCATCTTCTCCCTCCTTCTGCTCCTCATTGGGCCCATGGGAGCTCAGTCCAGTGCTCCAATGTGGGTCTCTGTCTCTATCTCCATCCATCACCAGATGAAGGTTCTTCTTATTTAGCTTCTTTAGGTTCACCGATTGTAGATGCCATGACCCTTATTTATGGCTAGAAACCAATTGTGAGTGAGTACATCCCATGTTCATCTTTTTGGGTCTGGGTTACCTCACTCAGGATAGTGTTTTCTATTTCCATTCATTTGCATGCAAAATCCGAGAAGTCATTGTTTTTTGGCAGGATACATGATCAACTCCAAAAAATCAGTCGCCCTCTTATACACAAAGGATATGGAAGCAGAGAGGGAAATTAGAGAAGCTTCACCTTTCACGATAGCCACAAACAGCATAAAATATCTTGGGGTAACTCTAACCAAGGAAGTGAAAGATCTATTTGACAAGAACTTTAAGGCATTGAAAAAAGAAATTGAAGAGGATACCAGAAAATGGAAGGACCTCCCTTGCTCTTGGATTGGGAGGATCAACATAGTAAAAATGGCAAATCTACCAAAGGCAATTTATAGATTCAATGCAACCCCCATCAAGGTCCCATCAAAATTTTTTCCTTTGTTTTATATCTAGTATCCACTTAAGAGTAAGCACATACCATAGTGTTTGTCTTTCTGGATCTGAGTTGTCCTAGATTTTTTTCTAGTTCCATCTAGTTGCCTGCAAATTTCATGATGTCACTGTTTTTTAGAATTTAGTAATACTCCATTTGTTGGAGAAGGGCTGCTTGTTGGTTCCCAGCCACCTGGCTAGCTTAGACCTGAAAAAAATCACACAGAAACTGTATTATTTAAATCACTCCTTGGCTCATTAGCTCTAGCTTCTTATTGGCTAACTCTTATATTAATTTAACCCATTTCTATTAATCTGTATATTGCCACGTGGCTGTGGCTTACCAGTTAAAGTTCCCAGCATCTGTCTCTGGCAGCGGCTCCAAGGCTTCTCTCTGACCCAGCCTGTCTTTCTCCAAGCATTCAGTTTGGTTTTCACTCACCTAGCTCTGTTCCCCTATAGCTAGCTGTCTTAGGCCAAATGCAGTTCCTTTATTAACCAATGACATCCACAGCCTACAGAGGGGAATCTCACATCATCTATTCTTCAGTTAAGGGACATCTAGGTTGTTTCCAGGTTCTGGCTATTACAAATAATGCTTCTGTGAATAAATGTCTCTGTGATATGATAGCACATTCTTTGAGTATATGCTGAGGGATAGGTATAGCTGAGTCTTGTAGATTGATTCCTAATTTTCAGAGAAACTACCATACTGATTTCTAAAGTGACTGTGCAAGTTTACACTCCAGCATAGGCTGTCACTTGTGTTTTTGATCTTAGCCATTCTGAATGATGTAAGTTTGTATCTCAGAGTCATTTTGATTTGCATTTCCCTGATGACTAAGGATGTTGAGCAATTCCTTAAATGTCTATCTGCCATTTGAGATTATCCTGTTGAGAATTCTCTGTTTAAATTTATACCACATTTTTTAATTGAATTTGGTATTTTGATGTCTAGTTTCTTGAGTTCTTTACATATTTTGGATATCATTCCTCTGTCAGCTCTGTCAGATGTGGGTTTGATGACAATCGTTTCCAATTCTGTCAGCTGCTATTTTGTCATATTTACCATGTTCTTTGCCTTTTCAGTTTTAGGAGGTTTCATTTATTGATTGTTGCTCTCAGTGTCTGTGTTCCTAGTGTTATATTTAGGAAGTAATCTCCTATGCCACTGTGTTCAAGGATACTTACCAATTTCTCTTCTATGAAATTCAGTGTACCTGGATTTATGTTGAGGCTTTTGATACACTGGACTTGAGTTTTGTACATGGTGATCAATATGGATCTATTTGCAATATTCTACATGTTGACATCAGTTATATCTGGCACAATTCTTTAACATAAATTTCCACACTAGAGGAAATGAGTGAATTTCTCCTAATCAAGGTTGATATGTTAATAAACAGAAACTCTTTGTTTCTTCATCTTCTGCAAATTTTTTGAGAATACATTCTACAATGAAAACTGCTCCATCTTTTCTAATCCTGTTTATTTTGTTTTAAAACAATAATTCTATGCGTACCCCACAATGATCTTCTTGCCAGAATTACAGGGATGTATAACCAAGGCTAACTTCTATTTATGCACTTGTAAATTAACAAAAGCCTGGTCTGTTTCCTACCATTATATTTCCATGGGATTTTAATCAAATATCTGAAGTGGCCTGCTTTGCTGCCATGCATCTTCTAATATTGATACAGCATTTTCACACTCATTTTAAAATTTTGATTACTCGCACTGAGAAGTAGTTATAGTAACCTTTACTATCTCAGTCTTTGAGATGAAGTAACAAAAAGGTAAAGGTATCTTGGGTCCAATGCCACATAGTAATCTAGTTAGAACTACACACATTTTTCCTTAATTGGAAACCTGATTTCTTTTTTGTTTTTTTCAAATGCTTAAAGTGTCACTCTGTAGACCTACCCCAGGGAATGTGCAAGAAATATTTTGTGACAAGTAAAGAAAACGTTTTAAATTGTCTGTTGTTTTCTACTCCTGGGAAGATGGATCAATTTTCCTATTTCGTGTATTAATGAAAACTAATAGCCCTAGTTGCTTTGCTCTTGTTGCTGCTGTTTGGTTGGTTAGATGGTTTTGATCTTTGTGAATGATATAGGTCAGCACTCTATGACTAAGTGCCCTTTCTACAATCCATAGACTTTCATATAAACAAACAAGAAAGATTAAACATACAGTTAAGAAGGTTGTCTGTCAGGGGACATTGAAATCTGAGGAGCAATACAGTGATGAGTCCCCAGGTTTCCCTTATGTTTATTGATTTAAAACACTATGTTGAAGATGAATCCTTTAATCCAGAAAAACTAATGGGAATGAACAGAAAATATGTTGCAACAAAACTTTGCTGTATCTAGGAAGAAAAAATAGTCAAGAAGACTATTCTGTCAAGACATCAAATTTTAGATCATAATTCTACTACAATCAGACAATCCGATAAAAATCAGTTTACATTGGCAAATGTTAGGATTGTTTAGAAAAAAATAAGTTGTGATAACTGGTGTAGATGGATGGGTAGATGAATCGATAGACTAGATTGATAGATTTGAGAGAATTATAACTTTTCATAACACTTATATTATTTGGGTATTTCACATAATACACCCCAATCACCCCTCCTCTCAGTCCTCTCAGGTCCACCCTCACTTTTATGGCCTCCCCCTAAAAAAGACTTAAAAAAAAGTCCAAAATGTATTGTTCAATAGTCGCTAGAGCATGGTCAAACCCCCGGAGGCCAACACCTCAAAGAAAAGTGAGTCCTTCCCCCACTTCATCCCCACCAGTAGCTGACTATTGTGGAGAGCTACACTTCAGCATCCCCACTGGATTTTTAAGAGTTCTCTTTGATGGTTTCCTGTCTAGGTTGTTACATTTGGGGGAGGAGGGAGTTGTTACAGGAGCCTTTTATGTCTCCTTTCTCAACTGTGAGTCTGCAGTCATCGATGTCACTGCAGAAGTTGCTTTACTTCCTTTTATAGTCAGCAGAAGCACAAATCATGGACCTCCACATAGTATCTGGCAACAGCATGGACCATGGATATCTACCTGCACCCTAGAATCAGCATATGCCATGGACCTCAGCATGGTTTTCAGTGGCAGCACAGGCCATAGACACCAGCAAGGTCCCTGTCGTCATCACGACCCATGGACATCAGCATAGCTTCAGGCAGCAACATAAATCATGGACATGGTGATAACACAGGCCACAGACATCCAGATGGCCCCCAGCTGCAGCAGGAACTTAGACACAGCCAGATCTGGTCTCAGGCCATGCATAGCAACATGGATTTCTGTGGTAGCTCAGCTGCAGACATGGAAGCAGTTCTGCCTCTCTCCACCGCACATGCAATACTCTGCTCCTCCATCTCTCCCACCTTGCCATCTCTCCACTTCCCCACCTCTCTGCTGCAAATTCCTTCCTCACAATGGCATTGGAAACTGCAGTGCATCACCCCGTATATTCTTTTTTTTCCCAAACAGTTTTACAGAGTCATTATTCTGATACAGGGTTTGTGGCCTCTGAAACACCATAAATACTGGAACATTGCTGAGATTTGTCTCAGATATCCTGTTCTGGACTAGAGTCAAGGCAATGCTGTGGTTAGGCAGGGCATCCTGCAGCAGGATCTGAACAAGCTACAGACCACCACATTCCTCCCCACTCTCGATAGCAACTACTCAGAGAGACATCAGGCACGACTATAGTTCTTGCAGCCTGTGAGCAAGGCTCCAGCCCTTTGCTCTACTTCTCCCAGGATGGTGAGCAGTAGCAGCAGCTGCATGCTGTGACCAAGCCCACAGGATGAGGACCAGCCTTATTCAGTAATTTCCTGTTCTTTGCTGCAGCTGTGCTCCCATGTTGCTCCCATACCCTCCTTTGCCATATCTGTAGTTTCACCATTCTCTCCCCCCACTCTGCCTGTGTGGTTCTGTTCTGGCATCTTTCTTTCCAGTTTCATAAGCACACTTTTCAAAAGCATCTTCCATAGGGCCTGCTTTTTTTTTCAGTTGTTCCAGTGATACCTCGAGCTCTGAAGGGTCTCCATGGGTCTCTCGGGCTGCTTCAAGATAATCCTTGGTCCCATGTTGGGTGTTGGTGACCGCCACCATCTTTGACCACAATCATGTTTCATGTTTTCACCTTTGGTGGCAATGAGGTGCTCCCTGAGGTCCAGCACCCCACAAGATGGAGCAAGTGCTGGCATTCACTGACCCAAATGGTTGGCCTGGAGCCTGGAGGGGAGGACAGCCAAGCTGGCCAGGCCACCCCCTATGGTGGGCTCTTCAAGAAGTTTATTTTTTATAACAAAGAAATACCTTGTGAGTTCATGTAGGATGTCAAGTATAACACTTGAAAACAAGCTGGTTGTCTAGAAACGGCAAATTCTAGGAAGAATTGATATTCCATGTGGAATCTGAATTCTTTGGGCAGAATCTCCCCTTCTCAGAAGAGTATTTGCCTTCTCTTTTAAAGGTCTTCAGTCAATTAGATGAGGCTCATACATCCATACTATAGGACATAATCTACTTTACTAATAATGAATTTATTTAAATATTAATCACATCTTTTGAATGCCTTCATACCCATATCTAGACACATGTTTGACAGAACAACCAAGTTCCATTAACTATCTATGTTGACTTATAGAAAAGCCATCACAGTCAGCCTCATTTGAACTGGGAACCCATACACATTTACCTAATTTCCACTTAGTATTTCAGAAATGACAATAAATAGACAGTATTTTACTTAACATGGTACAAAAATAGATACATGATATGTCTTGCATACAATAAAAATACACTATGCGTTTTTGCAAAAACAAAGAGCCAAAGTCTTTAACTGATGTTCATTATTCATCAAATTCTGTAATTTAAATACTATGGTATAATATTAATTCATATTATATCATGCAAAAAATGAGACAGACTAAAAATACTGAGAACTCAATCTTGGTATCTGTGTTTGACAGGTTTAGTTTTTAGCAATGGTTTTAGCCAAATCAGTCTTGGTAAATAGAAGGCCATATTGTTATGCCCATGCCTATGTACCTACCATTCCAGCTACCACTTGTACTTGATTTATGATAGTAGGTGGCATGACTGAAGAAAGAAGCTCCATAATATACACAAAATAAGTCATCCCAGCCCCTTAAGTATTCGAATTCTGCCAAGCTGTTTACTCTTTGGAAATATATATATTATTAATTATAATTATATAATTATATATTAATATATAAAAATATATATATTCACAAATATCTTGACTTAATCACTCAAAGATGTCTGTCCACATTATTCTTTTCCAGGCCACCTTGTTATAAATGTTTCATCTTTATGATCATTCAGACAAACAATTGGCTGAATCCCTTAATCAGTATGTAATCATGTGCCTGGTAATTTCTCTCTTAGTACAGAACGAATGAACATGGGTATTTCTAAAATGTTTTCCAGTGAGAAACTTTTCCCTGTCCACATCCTACAAGTATGGCAGAAATGATATGTCGTACTTCTCTTGCCTCCTTCAGACTTCTCTTGTTTTGACACCCATTTGAGTAATATAGTGCTTCTAAAATCCAAAGAAGTCCATTAGTTATAAGAGAAGCAAAATGTAATAGCCCATTCTAAGAAGGGGTAGCCGATGAATTACACATGTTCTAATTTTAAAATTTATTTCTCACTATTTGATATGCAAATCTCTTATCATTAAGTCTGGAAGAGCTGCTACATCTTGTTCATTAGGTCCATAATTATAATGTCTCGATCTAATGGACCAGTGTGATGCATAGTGGCAACAAAATAGATGAAACTTCTGTATCCTGGCTTAGAGAACTGGAGAATCAGTAAATTCTCCATAGGAGGGAAAGCTGGTATATTGTTGGCTAGACAACGAACAGCAATTTTCATTCAATAGTAATTACCAGTAAAAATGAATAAAAATCACTGGCCAGATAAATAGCTGTATACCAGACAGCAGAGGATGTGTTAATTTATTCAAGCAAAGAAACAACATCTCATACAGCAATTGTAATTAGAATCACCACCTGGATATCTTTATGATAATCTAATAAAACATTAAATGACTCATTTATTTTCTGATCATAACAAATGCAAGAGTTAAATTTAAACCGTTTGTGAAACCTAATCTTTACCAATGTTATGTGACTATAATGAGGTACTCCAACATAGAGCACTGTATAAAAGCTAAGTGCAATGCCAACTCTTTCACATACCTGGATAGTACCATGTCTCCTGTCATACAACTAGCAGTAGAAACTGGGATCTTAGACTTCCTCCATCACTTATGAGCAGTAAGGTGCCCAATGATTTTCCAGTAGTAATGGTGTCAAAGTTGGACAAGTGGAAATTAGGACTTGTACCTTCATCAAGGTGGAAAATGGTTTCCTTAAGCTCAGTTTCATGAATAAATTAATGGAGTCAAAACTCCAACCCCATCCCAGCAGTAATTAAGAGTCCCATGACTTCTATCAACATAGGCTGCAAACACAATCTAGACACCAACCTATATCTGACAGTGATAAGGTTGCAACCTCACTTTATCTGATGGAATAATAATTTTCAATATGTATTTTAATTGTGTAATGTTTATTTATTTTATTTTATGTATATGGGTCTTTTGTCTGAATGTATGAATTTGTACCACATTTGTGTCTGGTTGCCATCAAAGTCAGAAGAAGATATCAGATGCCCTGGAAATAAAGTTGTGAGACACAATGTGGGTGCTTGGAATCAAACCGGAGTCCTTTGAATGAACAGCAACTGCTCTTAAACACTGATCTATTTCTTCAGCCTCAACATCTGATAGAGCGTTTAGTATCTAGCATATACTTAGAGCTCATCTATCTAAATATAAAGAAAAAATTGACCCAATTAAAAACTGTGGCATGGAACTAAACAGAGATTTCTCTCAAATAAATACAAATGCCTGAGAAATACTTTTAAAAAATAACTGACATCCATAATTATCAGATAAATATTTTTGCAAATTAAAATGTCTAAGATCTCTGTGAGTTCGAGGCCAGCCTGGTCTAGAAGAGCTAGTTTCAGGACAGGAACCAAAAGCTATGGAGAAACCCTGTCTCTAAAAATCAAAAAAATAAATAAATAAAAGAATAAAAAATAAACAAAATGTCTAAGTTCCAAAAAACAAATGATGATAAATGTGGAGAAGGAGGAACATTTATTAACTTCTGATAGAAGTATAAATGGAAATCAGTATGAAGGCTACTTGAAAACCAGAAAAAAATATGCCACATGATTCCAGTATACCACTTTTGTATATATATTCAAAAGACTATATCTTACTAAAGAGATACTGCTCTTTTATATTTATTGTTGTTCTATTCACAATAATCAGGAAATAGAAATAGTCTAAATGTCTATCAACTGAATGGACGATGAAAATATTTTATATTTACACAATAAAATATTTATGTGTTAAGAAAAATAAAATTATAAAAATTTCAGATAAATGGATAGAGTTGGAAACAATAAATCTGAGAGAGATAACCGGATCCAGAAAGACAAATGTCATTTTTTCCCACTTGAAAATATTAGTCTTGAATTTGCACACATTTGTATTCCCTTTCGAATATCCATATAGGTCATGAAATTAGTTAAAGTCCATTGGGTAAGAGGTTTCAAGGGATGGGAGATAGAAAAAAAGTAATATAAAGATTTAAAGGAGAATCTGGAAGGTAGTGGTCATTACCTTTAATCCCAGCACTCATGAGGCAGAGTGATGTGGGATTCCCCTTTGTATGCTGAGTATATTTTATTACTATTGGTTAATAAAAAAGCTTCTTTGGCCTGTGGCATGGCAGAATAAAGCCAAGTGGGAAATCTGAGCAAAGATTTAGAGAAAGAATAGGCAGAGTCAAGGAGATGTCATGTATCTGCTGAAGGAAATAGACACCAGAACCTTACCAGTAGGTCACAACCTCATGGTTATATATAGATTAATAGAAATAAGTTAATTTAAGGTGCAAAAGCTAGCTAAAAATATGCCTGAGCCCCCGAACAGGAAAGAATATACCTTCTTCTCTGCAGCTCATGGAACCTTCTCGAAAATTGACCACATACTCGGTAGCAAAGCTAACTTACACAGTTACAAAAAAATATTAGTAACCACCTGCGTCTTATCAGACCACCATGGATTAAAGTTAGAATTCAACAACAATGCTACCCCCAGAAAGCCTACAAACTCATGGAAACTGAACAGTCAACTACTGAACCATACCTGGATTAAGGAAGAAATAAAGAAAGAAATTAAAGTCTTCCTTGAATTCAATGAAAATAAAGAAACAACATACTCAAACTTATGGGACACTATGAAAGCAGTGCTAAGAGGAAAGTTCATAGCACTAAGTGCCCACTTAAAGAAAACAGAGAAAGCACATATTGAAGACTTAACAGCCCACCTGAAAGCTCTAGAAAAAAAAGAAGCAGACTCACCTAGGAGGAGTAGAAGATTGGAAATAATCAAACTGAGGGCTGAAATCAACAAAATAGAAACACAGAAAACAATACAAAGAATCAATGAAACAAAAAGCTGGTTCCTGGAGAAAATCAACAAGATTGATAAACCCCTATCCAAACTAATCAAACGGCAGAGAGAGAACACGCAAATTAATAAGATCAGGAATGAAAAGGGGGACATAACCACAAACACAGAGGAAATTCAGAGAGTCATTAGATCTTACTACAAAAGCCTGTATGCCACTAAACTGGAAAATGTAAAAGAAATGGACACTTTTTTAGATAAATACCATTTACCAAAATTAAACCAGGACCAGGTGAACAATCTAAACAGACCTGTAAGTCGCGAAGAATTAGAAGCTGTTATCAAAAACCTCCCTACCAAAAAAAGCCCAGGGCCAGATGGGTTCAATGCGGAATTCTACCAGAACTTCCAAGAAGACCTAATTCCTATACTCCTCAATGTATTCCACAATATAGAAACAGAAGGGTCACTACCAAATTCCTTTTATGAAGCTACAATTACTCTGATACCAAAACCACACAAAGACTCAACCAGGAAAGAGAATTACAGGCCGATCTCACTCATGAATATCGACGCAAAAATCCTCAACAAAATACTGGCAAACCGAATCCAAGAACACATCCGAAAAATTATACATTATGATCAAGTAGGCTTCATTCCTGAGATGCAGGGCTGGTTCAACATACGAAAATCTATCAATGTAATCCAGCATATAAATAAACTGAAAGAAAAAAACCATATGATCATTTCATTAGACGCTGAAAAAGCATTTGACAAAATTCAACATCCATTTATGTTAAAAGTCTTGGAGAGATTAGGGATACAAGGGTCATACCTAAATATAATAAAAGCTATATACAGCAAACCGACAGCTAACATCAAATTAAATGGAGAGAAACTCAAAGCCATCCCGCTTAACTCAGGAACACGACAAGGCTGTCCACTTTCGCCATACCTCTTCAATATAGTGCTGGAAGTTCTAGCAATAGCAATAAGACAACATAATGGGATCAAGGGGATTCGAATTGGAAAGGAAGAAGTTAAACCTTCGTTATTCGCAGATGATATGATAGTGTACATAAGCGACCCCCAAAACTCCACCAAAGACCTTTTACAGCTGATAAACAGCTTTAGTAATGTGGCAGGATACAAGATCAACTCCAAAAAATCAGTCTCCCTCTTATACACAAAGGATATGGAAGCAGAGAGGGAAATCAGAGAAGCTTCTCCATTCACGATAGCCACAAACAGCATAAAATATCTTGGGGTAACTCTAACCAAGGAAGTGAAAGATCTATTTGACAAGAACTTTAAGGCATTGAAGAAAGAAATTGAGGAGGATACCAAAAAATGGATGGACATCCCTTGTTCTTGGATTGGGAGGATCAACATAGTAAAAATGGCAATTCTACCAAAGGCAATTTATAGATTCAATGCAATCCCCATCAAGAGCCCATCAAAATTCTTCACAGATCTGGAGAGGACAATAATCAACTTTATATGGAAAAACAAAAAACCCAGGATAGCCAAAACAATCCTATACAATAAAGGATTGTCTGGAGGCATTACCATCCCTGACTTCAAACTCTATTACAGAGCTACAGTAATGAAAACAGGGTGGTACTGGCATAAAAACAGAGAAGTCGATCAATGGAATCGTATAGAAGACCCGGATTTAATCCCACAAACCTATGAACACCTCATTTTTGATAAAGGAGCTAAAAGTATACAATGGAAGAAAGAAAGCATCTTCAACAAATGGTGCTGGCACAACTGGATGTCAACCTGTAGAAGAATGAAAATAGACCCATATCTATCACCGTGCACAAAACTCAAGTCCAAATGGATTAAAGACCTCAATATCAGTCCGAAAACACTGAACCTGATAGAAGAGAAAGTGGGAAATACCCTACAACAGATGGGCACAGGTGATCGCTTCTTAGGTATAACCCCAGAAGCACAGACATTAAGGGCAACATTGAATAAATGGGACCTACTAAAACTGAGAAGCTTCTGTAAAGCAAAGGACACTGTCACTAAGACACAAAGGCAACCTACTGACTGGGAGAAGATCTTCACCAACCCCACAACAGACAAAGGTCTGATCTCCAAAATATATAGAGAACTCAAGAAACTAGACTTTAAAAGGCTAATTAACCCAATTAAAAAATGGGGCACTGAACTGAACAGAGAATTCTCAACAGAAGAAGTTCAAATGGCCAAAAGACACTTAAGGTCGTGCTCAATCTCCTTAGCAATCAGGGAAATGCAAATCAAAACAACTTTGAGATATCATCTTACACCTGTCAGAATGGCTAAAGTCAAAAACACCAAGGATAGCCTTTGCTGGAGAGGCTGTGGAGGAAGAGGTACCCTCATCCATTGCTGGTGGGAATGCAATCTTGTGCAACCTCTGTGGAAGTCAGTGTTTCGGTTTCTCAGGAAATTTGGGATCAACCTACCCCTCGACCAAGCAATACCACTCTTGGGAATTTACCCAAGAGATGCTCTATCATATGTCAAAAGCATTTGTTCAACTATGTTCATAGCAGTATTATTTGTAATAGCCAGAACCTGGAAACAACCTAGATGCCCTTCAATGGAAGAATGGATGAAGAAAGTATGGAATATATACACATTAGAGTACTACGCTGCGGTAAAAAACAATAACTTCTCGAATTTTGCATGCAAATGGATGGAAATAGAAAACACTATCCTGAGTGAGGTATCCCAGACCCAAAAAGATGAACATGGGATGTACTCACTCATAATTGGTTTCTAGCCATAAATAGGGGTCACGGAGTCTACAATAGGCGAATCTAAAGAAGCTAAGTAAGAAGGTGAACCCAAGGAAAAACATATAGTTATCCTCTTGGATAAGGGAAGTAGACAAAATTTCCGGGGAGAAAAGTGGGAGGTTGGGGGTGGGGTGGGATGGGGGTAAGGGGAGATGGGGAGAGAAAATGTAGAAGGAAAGGAGGGGGGACTTGGGGAAACAGGAGGATCGGGATAAAGGAAGGTTGGATAGGGGAGCACGGAACCCCATTTCTTAGTTAAAGGACCCACTTTAGGATGGGCAGGAGACTTGACCCTAGAGGGGATCCCAGGTGCCCAAGCTGAGGCCCCCAGTTAGTTCCTTGGGCAGCTGAGGATAGGGAACCTGAAATGACCCTATCCTAGAGCAATACTGACGAATATCATGCATATCATCCTAGAACTTTCATCTGGCGATGGATGGAGATAGAGACAGAGACCCACACTGGAACACTGGATAGAGCTCCCAAGGTCCCAAGGAGGAGCAGAAGGAGGGAGAACATGAGCAAAGAAGCCGGGACCACGAGGGGTGCACCCACCCACTGAGACAATGGAGCTGATCTACTGGGAGCTCACCAAGGCCAGCTGGACTGTTACCAAAAAAAAGCATGGGATAAAACTGGACTCTCTGAACATGACGAACAAGGAGGGCTGATGAGACGCCAAGGACAATGGCACGCGGTTTTGATCCAATGCAATGTGCTGGCTTGGTGGGAGCCTAGCCAGTTTGGATGTTCACCTTCCTAGATATGGACGGAGGGGGGAGGACCTAGGACTTACCACAGGGCAGGGAACCCTGACTGCTCTTTGAATTGGAGAGGGAGGGGGAGAAAAGTGGGGGGAAGGGGAGAGGGGTGGGAGGAGAGGGAGAAGAATGGGAGGAGGGGGAGGGAAATGGGAGGCTGGGAGGAGGTGGAAATTTGTTTTTTTTTTCTTGCTTTTCTTTATTCTCCTTTTATCAATAAAAAAAAGTATTAAAAAAAGTAGATGAAAAAACGAAAACAAACACAAAAACCCCGGGCAGTGGTAGTGCACGCTTTTAATCCCAGCATTTGGTAGACAGAGGCAGGCAGATCTCTGAGAGTTCAAGGCCAGCCATTCCAGGACAGACTAAAAATACAGAGAAACCCTGTCTTGAAAAAAATACAATAAATAAAAAAATAACTGGAAAAAAAATATGCCTGAACCACCTGCCAAACAGTGTTGTAATTAATATAGTTTCTGTGTTATTATTCGAGTCTGGGCAGCTGGGAAACTAAGGCACAGTCTCCTTTTACAGCAGAGGCAAACATCTCTCTGATTGAGAGGCCAATGTGATCTACAGAGTGAGTTCCAGGACAGCCAGAGATACACAGAGAAACCCTGCCTTGGAAAAAGAAAACAAGTAAACCAAAGAATTAAAGAAGAATAATGGGTCAGGAAGAGTTTAATTAGGAGGATAATGGGAGAGAAGGGTAGATGACAGAATATAATGGGGGACAACTAACATTAAAAACATTTCAAAATCACATGGATACCTACTACTGTAGAAATTTCTTAAAATATATACACGCACATGTATAATGGCTGCAAATTTCTCAGTACTAAATGAAGCAGCTATATATCACGCCCCTTCTCTAAAGGGTCCGGACCATGGCTGAAGAGGTGACAGGAAGGATGTAAGAGCCAGAGGTGGCAGATTACTATAAGGAAGTAAGTTTTCTGAATATAATCCTCAAGAAACTGCACATATGAATTCACATAAGTTGAGACATTATGCATAATAACTTCACAGGCTCAGGCCAGAAAAAATACAAAGGAGGGAAAAGAAAAGAGAAATAAGTAAACTGAAAATAAAACAATAAAAATTACGCAAACGGGAATATATGCTGAAAAAAAGAATACAATCTGCTACATATAAGACTATAACATATTTAAAATTTGTGTCATCTGAAGTTCAAATGGAAAAGACGAAGAAGGTAATACAGAAAAATTAATTTAAAAACATTGGATTTTAGCTAATCATCATGACAAGCCAATAGAAATGGATCAGATCCATTTAATCCTTTTCAAGACTATTCTTCAAAGGGTTAGAAAAAATCCTAGAAATGATATAGAAACACAGAATACTTAAAATACCTGAAGCAATTTTTTTGAACATGAAGAACATATCTGGAGGCATCACAATACCTGCTTTCAAAATATACTGCGGAGCCATAGCAACAAAAACAGCACAACGTTGTCATTAAAAACAGACACAGAGGTCAATAGTATGGAAAGGAGAATAAAAAACTAAATCCATACATCTAGTGCCATCTGATTCTTGACAAAGTTGACAAAATACTTTGGAGGAAAATCAATCTTTTCAACAAATGGTCCTGGGAAAACTGGATATACACATTGTAGAAGACTCAAATGATATCCCTAGCTATCTGTAATCCAATAAAAAAATCAACTGGGCATGGATCAAAGGCCTTAGTGTAAAAAGTAAAAATCTAAAACCAGAGAAAAATATAATTCCGGCTCCTGGGATCTGATACACTTTTCTGGCCTCCAACAAGACCGTGCACATGTGTGGTACATAGACTTACATTCAGGCAAAATACCTATATGCATAAAAATATAAAATAAATATTTTTCAATGAAGCCCCCTTTTTAAAAAGAAGTGAATAGAGAATACAGTATATATACATAATGGAGTTGTATTGTCTCCTAAAGAAGAGTGAAATAATTCCAGGAAAATGAAAAATGCATAAAGGTGATGGGGAATGTGTTGAGGGGGTATAGATGGAGTTGAACATGGGGAGTAGAGGTGGATATAATCATATGAAAATCTCAAAGATAAAAGCATTTTTAATTTGTAATGGGAAATAAGAAAACAAAAATAATTATTGAACATTTTCTGTCATTTATAGAAGCAACCAAAACAAGATGACCTGAAAGTAGAGCAATTGGGTCATTATTAAGGAACAGAGCAGATTAGGGAGGAATGGGATTCTAAAAGAGAGGGTAAACATAATCAAAACCTGGCAAACACTTTCACAGAAATACCATAGTTAAATTCATTAATTTTTATTGATAATTATATATTTTTAAAGAATCTAATGTAAAACCTTCCAGTAAAACAATGGAGAGGAAACTAGACTGTTATTTCAATGAGTTCTTAAAATATTTAATAAAATTCAAGATCCTTTAATGATAAAAACACTAAGCACACAAGGAATAGGACAATACCTCAAAATGAAAATGCTTACCTATGAAAAACGAATAGTTAACGGCAGATTCATTGGTCAAAGACTGAATGTTCTTTCTTGAAGATAAGAACAAATTCAAGTGTTCCCCACTCTGCCATTTCTTTTTAGCATAGTAGTGAAAATCTTGAGAGCAATTAGGCAATGAGAGGGTGGCATTATAATTATAAAGAAAGACTTAAATTATCTTCATTTGAAAATTATATGTTTTATATAGAAAGAAATTAAGTGTTCTTTACTATCTATTCAAACTAGCAAGTGATCTAAGGCTCAGAATTTATCTATTCCACTCACAGCCTGGTTTCTAGATATCTAGCACACACAGCTGGTCCAGGCAAGAGAACTACTCCCCTCAGCTCTACTCCTTCAGGATCCCCTCAAAAAGCCCAACACTCTATCCCAACTCACTGTCTTAAGTCTTTCTTTCGCTGCCTATACAAACCCAGTAATCAACCTGATCATAAGCTCATCTTTTTAGGAGTACCCCCAAGCTATCTAGCTCACTACTTTGCTTTGAGACTCTCTTTAGTCACCCACAATACCCTGGTAAAAGATCATCTTCCTTCAGCATTCATACAAATGACCTTCCTGATCACTCCACTTCAGAACTATGATCCAGTGGTCTAGCAACTCATATCAGAAGACACAATCAATAACTCCAAATGCCAAAGTCTTATTACCAAAGTACAAGCAATATAGAAAATCAAGACAAAGTATCTCTCCCAAAGTTCATCAGTCCCACAAAATTGGGTCCAGAGAGGACAACTAAGATGAAATTCAAGACAGAGGATTTAAACCAGCATCAATAAACATGTTCAAGGAGTTCATGGAATTCAATGAGGATGCAAATAAAACTCTCAGCAAAATTAAAGAAGACAGAAATAAACTCTTGCTTGAAGTACAAGAAAACACAAATGACCAAATGAAATAATGAAGGAAGACAATTAATTCAGCACGTATAAATTTAACTCAATAAAAACATAGCAATTCTGAAGAAACATTCAAATATAAATAAATCTTAATATTAAAAAGTAGGTAAGTTTAATTTTAAAAAAACAGTTAAAAGCCTCACCAACATAATAACATAATGGATCATGAAGAAGGAAGAATATTGGAGCTAAATGACAACATGGAGGAATTAAAGCATTTCTATCAAAAGGACAGTTTTAAATGCAGAAATAGAATATAGAGAAACTCTGGAACACCAGGAAAAATATCAAATCTATAAATTCCTCTTTTGGTTTTTGGTTTCTGAGGGTTTTTTGAGACAGGGTTTCTCTGTAGCTTTGGAGTCTGTCCTGGAACTAGCTCTTGTAGATCAGGCTGGCCTTGAACTCACAGAGATCTACCTGTCTCTGCCACCTTAGTGTTGAGATTATAGGCATGCACCACCATCACCCAGCCAAATCTATAAATTCTTAGCACAGGAGAAGTCTAGATTGAAGGCATAGAACATATCTTTAATAAAACCAAAGAAGAAAAATTCTAAACCCTAGGGAAATAGATGCCCATTCAGATAACAGCTAATTAATTTAAACAAAAAGTTTAAGCACTGAAGGGCATGGAGTGACATTTTTCAAGTTCTGAAAGAATGCATATAACAACCCAGGCTACATTACCTGACAAAACTATCTGTTGTAGTTTGAAGAGAGAATAAATAATTTCTATTATAAAAACAGACTAAGGCAATTTTTATAATTTAAAATTTAATATATATATATATGCATACACCAAATGTTTATTATTCATTCATTTGTTGATGGACAACTAGAATAATTCCAATTCTTTGGCATAGTGAATAAAGCAGCAATAAACATGAAGATGTAAATATCTTACGGTAGAGGGTGAAGCAATGGAAACCTAGCAACTCCCTAGGACCAGTGAAGTCAGAGCCATTGGAGGAGAACCTACACCTACCACTTTACTAAAACTGCATAATCTCTAAATATATTCTAAATATTTGTACTTATACACAAGGAAAAGAGAAGCTGTCACTCCTCATCAAGAAAATGTATGTTTGCAGTAGATGAAGACTATCACAGAAAACGACAACCAATCAAAATGCATAGTTATGGCATCCAGCCCCAATGGATGCATGTACAAAGCAACCCTCAAGCCTACAATTCAGGGAGCATTGAAGAAGAAGGGGCAGAATAATTATAAGAGCCAGAGGATTAGAAAGTTTGCCGTGAGATCCTGTCCACTAGTAATGTCATAAGCTATACCCACAAAGTTTCGCCAACTGCCTAAACATAAGCTGAACAAGGACAATAGACATGCTAAAGTGAATCAGGAAAGCCCAACAAGCCCTCTGCCCAACATAAAGAACTGTAGGTAACTAAGGAATGCTGAAAGAGGGGACAATAATCTTCTCCAGAGAAGGGCATGCCAATTGCTTATCCCAAATCAAATGGTCAGCACTGGAAACATACATACAAGTAGCATTACACAGACTAAACAGACTTCATTTATATATTTAGGAATATATATGTATGCATATGTATAGAACAGCAATTAATGAAAAAAGAGGTTGTGAATTTGAAAGAGACCAAGAAGAGGTATATTGAAGGGTATTGATGGAGGAAAAAAATTGAGAAAATGATTTAATTATATTATGAACTCAAAATATAAAGGAATGTTTTTAAATGACTTGTGTCCTAATATGTGGTTGACTTCAGAGACAGCCTCATGGTTTGATGAGAATAATGCACACTCTGAGAAGAATGTGTCTGAGTGGAATGTTCTATAGCTATCAGGTCATCCTGTTTGGTCTATATCATTACTTCCATGGTTCCTCTGTTTATTTTCTGAATGAACTGCTGTATTATTTACTTTTGTACTACTGTGATGAAACATCATGACCAAGGCAACTTAAAGAAGGAAGGCTTTGTATAGTTCGGATAGGCTTAAAGTCCCAGAGGACTAACAGTTACCTTGCTGTGATCAGCAAGGAAGCATGGCAGCAACAAAGTATGGCAATTCAAACAGCATGCTGGGAGCTCACATCTTTTTTTGTTTAACTCAGAAAGCATTTTTTTTAAATAAAAAGATATTGAGGTCTTATCCCCATTTGGACTTAAGTTTTTGTGTATGGGGATAGATATGGATCTACTGGCTTTCTTTTTTACATACTTTGTTGGTTTTTTTTTAAAAAAAAAACTACCTTTTTCATTTTACATACCACTCCCTCCCCTTCTCCCATTCCATCTTCTCCCCCAACCCACCCTCATCCACTCCCTCAGAAAGGAAGTCAACAAAGTCCAGCACATTACTTTGAGGCCCACCAAAGACCTCCCCTATCTAGGCTGAGCAAAGTATCCCTTCAAAGAAAATGGGTTCAAAAAGCCAGTACAAGAAGTAGGGATAAGTCCTGGTCCCACTGCCAGTGGCCCCTCAGTCTGCCCCTGCCAAACAGCTGTCACCCACATTCAGAGGGACTACTTTAGTTCAGTTTAGTGCTGGTTCCTTCACTGTCAGGCCAGGGATATCCCTATGAGGGTACAAGAAGCTTACAGAATACCAAATAGACTGGACCAAAGAAAGTCTCCTCACCATATAATAATCACAATGCAGAAGATGAGAATAAAGAAAGAATAGTAAGAACTTAAATAAAAGGCCAAGTAACATATAAAGGCAGAAGCAAAATTACACCTGACTTCTTAATGGAAACCCTGAAAGCCAGAAGATCCTGGACAGATGTTCTGCAGACACTAAAAGACCACAGATAGAAGCCCAGACTACTATACCCAGTAAAGATTTCAATCACCATCGATGGAGAAAACCAAATATTCCATGACAAAACCAGATTTAAACAATACCTATCCACAAATCTAGCCCTACAGACAGTACTAGAAGGGAGCTCACATCTTAAACCCCAAGCAGGAAGCAGAAAGAAAGAGGTCAAATTGGGAATTGCTCATGGTTTTTGAAACCTCCAAACCTATCCTCAGTTGTATTTGTGCTCCAGTACAACCTCCTCCTAAGCCTTTCCAAACAGTGCTGCCAACTGAGAACCAAGTATTCAAATGCCTGCGAATATGGGGAACATCTCATTTAACCAGCACAACTGGTTTTTTGGCAAGAGTGAGGTATTAAAATCACTAATTATCACTGTGTTGGCATCAACCAGTGGGTTTAGAAATTTTAGTTTTATGAAATTGGGTACACTTGTATTTGGTGTGTATTTTGTTTAAGACTCTTATATCCTGTTGGTGAACTTTTCATTTAATGAGTATAAAATGTCTCTGCTTGTCTCTTCTGAATAATTTTTGGGTTTAAGCCTAGTTTTGTCAGATATTAGAATAATAATATAACGCATGCTTGTTTCTTACTTTCATTTGCATGTCAAACTTTTGGGGAGAATACAATTTCCCATCATTTTGTACTGATGAGTTGTCAATGTTTATGGTGAGATGTTTCCTGGAGGCAGGAAACAAATGGACCCTGTTTTCTAATACAATCTACTAGATATGTCATTTCATTAAATCAAGACAATTAGTATTCAGAGTTATCATTGAAATATGTACATTAATTACTTTCATTTTCCCTTCATTATGTTCTTTTAGATCTCTTTTGATTATTTGTTCTGGCATGTTTATTTTTCCCTGTGACCTCTTTGGTGTGTTTATCCCACTCTTCCATTTCCAGTATTCCATCTAGAATTCTCCATGAAGCTGGCTTTGTAGTTTTAAATGTTTTAAATCTATTTTTATCATAGAAATTTTTATTTGTGCTTCCCTTTTAATAGTTAGTTTTGCTGAATATCATAGTCTCATTTTAAAGTTGTAGTCGTTCTAGGACCTTCTGGGTTGCGATAATTCTGTCACATAACCTGGCATCAGCCTCGTCGGCCTGCATTTGCAAGTGGTCTGGACTTTTCCCCTTGCAGCTTTCTGTAGCCTCTCTTTGTTCTGATATGTGATGTTTTAACTATAGTATGTATCGGAAAATTTCTTCACTGCTCTGGTCTATTTGGTGTTCTGTAGACCTCTTGCACCTAAATGAGCTTCTCTGTCTCCATTTGGAAAATTTACTTCTATGATTTTCCTGAAGATACTTTTTATGCCTTTCTGTGGTTTTCTCCTTCTATACTCATTAATTTTGAAGTTAGGTCTTTTTATGGTGTCCTAAAATTCTCCTACATTCTGTTCAACTGAATGGTTTAACTTTTCTATTTTATCTTCTACTCATTACTCTGTGTTATTTTTTAACACCATACATTTTGTTGAAGAGGCCTTCCACTGCGGTTTTAAATTGATTTATTGAATTTTTATTTCCAGAATCATTTCAGATTTGGTTTTCTTTAAAAAAATCAAATTCTATATTTTCATGTCTTAGATTGACTTCATTTCATTCATATCTTTGTCTTTGTCATCTTGAGTTGCTTGACCACAGTTATAATCATTCTTTCCAACTGTGTGTGAAGTTGCTGTGAGATTCATATTTTGAAGGTGACATATTAGTTTGATTTTTCATGTTCCTTTTATTTCTGCATTGGCATTTTCACAGCTGGAGTCATTTGAATTTGTCTTTTTAGTTCAGGTCACTTTTTTTTTCAGCATAGGCATTTACAATGCTCAGGAGGGGAATAATTCATAGCATGGTTGAGTTCTCTATTTCCTCTGCTTGTCTGACATTGGAGGATAAAGCTTCTGTTCTTGTCTTTTGCTTCTCTGCTATAAAACAGTACTTTAAGCCCTTTTGTCAAGGAGGCTGGAACAATTTCCCCTACTAGTGTGGAGTAGTCCTGGGCCTCAAGGCTAATGGTGTAACTGGAGAGTCCCAGTCAGTCAGTTGGCAGGACTCTAGGTTTCTAGGCTACCAGTGATAGTTGAAGGGTTCCTGTGGGGGGGTGGATCAGGCTGAGATCTGGCTAGTTACAGAGAGAGAGACAGACAGAGAGACACAGAGAGAGAGAAAGAGAGAGAGAGAGAAGAAAAAAAAGGAGGAGGAGGAGGAGGAAGAGGAGGAGGAGGAGGAGGAGGAGGAGGAGGAGGAGGAGGAGGAGGAGGAGGAGGAGGAGGAGGAGGAGGAAGAGGAGGAAAAAGGTTTCCATGCAAAGAGCTTCAAGGCTTGGATGACCTGAATGGAAGGAAAGAGGGAGACCACTGGTAGCTGCTTCCATCTACACCATGTTTGGTGGCTATGGGATCCCTCATAGGAAGTGCTGCTGGGATATGGTAAGTCCCTTTACCTATGGTTTTGCTTTGGTATTTGCACATGAGGAATCCAGTTATTAGACTTTTTAAAGTCATTCTTTCTATAGGAATGTTTGTGATGTTCTGGAGAGCATACTTTGTACTGTTGGCGTGTCATTTTCCTCTGGTGTTCAGGGTTTCAAGTTCGGAGAGTAGATTTCCAAATGATTGCTGGTTTTCCTGTGTTCTCTCTTGTGTACTTATCCAAAGTCCTGTTTTACAGAATAATTTGGGAATCACTGTTTCAAGTTCTTTAAGTGTCTAGTAGAATTCTGTAGTTAATCTATCAAAAACTGGGCCTGAATTACCTCACTCAATATGATGCTCTCTGATCCATCAATTTGCCTGCAAATTTCAAGATGTCATTTTTTTACTGTGTAATACTCTGTTGTGTAAATGTACCACATTTTCCTTATCCATTCTTCAGTTGAGGGGCATTTAGGTTGTTTCCAGGTTCTGGCTAAGACAAACAATGCTGCTATGAACATAGTTGAGCACATGTCCTTATGGCACAATTGAGCATCCTTTGAGTATAGGCCCAAAAGTGGTACTGCTGGGTCTGAAGTAGGTCATTTCCTAATTTTCTGAGAAATCATCATACTGATTTCCAAATCAGCTTTACTAGTTTGCACTCCCACCAGCGATGGAGGAGTGTTCCCTTTACCCCATAATCTCTCCAGCATAAGCTGTCATCAGTGTTTATGATCTTGGCCATTCTGACAGGAGTAAGATGGAATCTCAGACTTATTTTGATGTGCATTTCTCTGATGGCAAGCATTTCCTAAAGTGTATTTCAGCCATTTTAGATTCATTTGTTGAGAGTTTTCTGTTTAAGTCTGTGCAGGATTTTTTATTGGATTATTTGTTCGCTTGATGACCAATTTTTTGAGTTCTTCTTGTATTTTGGTTATCAGCCCTTTGTTTAATGGGGGATTGGTGAGGATCTATTCCTATTTTGTAGCCTACTGTTTTGTCTTGTTGACCTTTGTTTTACAGAAGTTTCTCAGCTTAAAGAGATCCTATTTATTAATTGCTGCTCTCACTTTGTTATGGGATTATATTTAGAAAGTGGTCTCCTGCATTTTCTCTTCTATGAGGTTCAGTGTGGCTGGTTTTATGTTGAGGTCTTTGAACCATTTGGACTAGAGTTTTATGGATGGTGATAGATATGTATTTATTTTCATTCTTCAACATGTTGATATCCAGTAATTCAAGCATCATTATTTGAATAGGCTTTCTTTTTCCATTTGATATTTTTTGCTTCTTTGTCAAAAATCAGGTGATTGTAGGTGTATAGATTTATATCCGGGTCTTCAATTCTGTTCCATTGGTCCTCCTGTCTGTTTTTATGCCAATAGCAAGGTATTTTCAGCACTGTAGCTCTGTAGTAGAGTTTGAAGTCAGGGATTGTGATGCCTCCAGAAGTTTATTTGTTGTACAGGACTGTTTTGGCTATCCTGAGTTTTTGCTTTTCCCTATGAAGTTGAGTATTCTTTCAAGGCCCATGAAGAATTTTGCTGGGTATTGCATTGAGTTTGTAGATTGCATTTGGTAAGATTACCATTTTTAATGTGTTAATTTAACCTACTCAAGATCATGGGAGATCTTTCCACTTTCTGGTGTCTTCTTTAATTTCTTTCCAAAGATTTAAAATTCTTGTCATAGAAGTCTTCCACTTGTTTAGTTATAGTTACTCTGAGATATTTTATGCTATTTGTGGCTATTGTGAAGAGTGATGTTTGTCTGATTTCTTTCTCAGCCTTTTTCTCATCTGTATAAAGGAGAACTATTGATTTTTTCTGAGTGAATCTTGTATTTTGCTACTTTGCTGAAGGTGTTTATGAGTTGTAGAAAGTCCTTTATAGAATTTTTGGGGTCACTTATGTATACTAAGATATCTTCAGCAAATAGTGAGAGTTAGATTTCTTGTTTTATGATTTATATTCCCTTGACCTCAAGTAATATATTAAATAGATATGGAGTCAATTTAATTTGCTTATCTGGTCTTAATTTAATATTGGCAAGTGATATTTATCCAGAAAACTCTCCATTTCCTTTAAGCTTTTCAATTTTGTGGAGTATAGGTTTTTGAAGTATGACCTGATGATTCTCTGGATATCCTCTGTGTCTGGTATTATATCTGGTATTATATTATTTCATTTTTGATTTTGTTAATTTGGCTATTCTCTCCCTGCACTTTGGTTAGTTTGGATATAGGTTTGTCTATTTTTTTGATTTTATCAAAGAACCAACTCTTTGTCTCAATGACTCTTTGTATTGTTTTCTTAGTTTCTATTTTGTTGATTTCAGCTCTTAGTTCGATTATGTTCTCCTCCTAGTACTCCTGTGTGAGTTTGTTTCTTTTTGTTCTAGAATTTTCAAGTGTTCTGTTAACTCTCTAGTGTGGGGTTTTTCTAGCTTTTTTATGTAAGCAGTTAGTGCTATGAACTTTACTTTTAACATTGCTTTCATTGTGTCCCATATATCTGGGTATGTTGTGTGAACAATTCCATTAAATTTTAGGGAGTCTTTAATTTCTTCATTTATTCCTTGACCCATTTGTTATTCAGATGAGCACTGTTTAATTTCCATGTGTTCATGGGCTTTCTGAAATTAGTGATGCTGTTGAATTCTAATTTTTTATTGATTTTTATTGATCTCTACATTTTTCTCTGTTCTCCTCCCTAACTCTCTCCTACCCTTCAACCTTCTCCCAAGGTCCCCATGGTCCAAATTTACTGAGGAGATCTTTTTCCTACTTCCCATGTAGATTAGATTTATGTATGTCTCTCTCAGGGTCATCATTGTTGTCTAGGTTCTCTGGGATTGTGATTTGTGGCCTGGTTTTCTTTGCTTTATATTTTAAAACCACTTATGAGTGAGTTCATTCAATAATTATCTTTATGGGTCTAGGTTACCTCACTCAAAATGATGTTTTCTAGCATCATCTATTTGCCTGCTAAATTCAAGATGTCATTTTTTTCTGCTGTGTAGTACTCCATAGAGTAAATGTACCACATTTTCCATATCCATTCTTTGGTAGGGGGCATTTAGGTTGTTTCCAGGTTCCGGCTATTAAAAACAATGCTACTATGAACATAGTTAAGCACATTTCCTTGTGGCATGATTGAGCTCCTTTGGCTATAAACCCAAAAGTGGTATTACTGGGTCTTGAGGAAGGTTGTTTCCTAGTTTTCTGAGAAATTACCACACTGACATCCAAAAGGGCTGTACCAGCTTGCATTTTTACCAGAAATGCAGAAGTGTTCCCTTTACCCAACAACCTTTCCAGCATAAGTTGCCATCAGTGTTTTTGATCTTGGCCATTCTTACAGGTGTAAGATGGAATTTCAGAGTTTTTTTGATTTGCCTTTCTCTGATGACTAAGGATGTTGAACATTTCCTTAAGTGTCTTTCAGCCATTTTAGATTCCTCTGTTGAGAGTTCTCTGTTTAGGTCTATACTCAATTTTTATATTGGATTATTTGTTTTTTTGATGACCAATTTTTTGAGTTCTTTGTATATTTTGGCGATCAGACCGCTGTCTGATGTGGGGTTAGTGAAGATATTTTCCCATTCTGTAGGCTGTCATTTTATCTTGTTGACTGTGTCCTTTGCTTTACAGAAGTTTTCAGTTTGAGGAAGTTTCATTTATTAATCGTTTCTCTCAGTGTCTGTGCTATTAGGGTTATATTTAGGAAGTGGTCTCCTGTGCCAATGAGTACAAATATACTTCCGTTTTCTCTTCTATGAAGTTCTGTGTGGCTGGCTTTATGTTGAAGTCTTTGATTCATTTGGACTTGAGTTTTGTGCATGGTGATAGATATGGATATATTTTTATTCTTCTACATGTTGATATCCAGTTATGCCAGCATTTTTTGTTAAATATGTTTTTATTGTGTCCCATAAATTTGGGTATGTTGTGTGATTATTTTCATTGAATTTTAGGAAGTCTTTAATTTCTCCTTTTATTTCTTACTTTACCCTTTGATGATTCAGGTGAGCATTGTTTAATTTCCATGTGTTTGTGGGATTTCTGGAATTAGTATTGCTGTTGAATTCTAGTTTATGCATTGGTTCTGATAAGATATGTGGGATTATTCCAAATTTTTTGTATTTGTTGAGGTTTGTTTTGTTGCTGAGTATGTGGTCAGTTTTTGAGAAGGTTCCATGAGGTGCTGAGAAGATATATTCTTTTATGCTTGGATGGAATATTCTATAGATGTCTCTTAATTCCATTTGAGTCTTAACATCTGTTAGTTCCCTTATTTCTCTGTTCATTTTTCTTCTGACTGACCTTTCTAATGGTGAGAGTGGAGTGTTGTAGTCTCCCACTATTAGTATGTGGGGTTTAATGTATGATTTAAGCTTTAGAAGTGTTTCTTTTACATATGAAGGTGCCATTGTATTTGGGGCATAGATATTAAGTATTGAGATTTCCTCTTGTTGAAGATTTTTTCCTATGACTAATATGAAATGTTCTTCTTTGTCTCTTTTTATTGATTTTAGTTTGAAATCTATTTAGTTAGATATTACGATAGCTACACCAGTTTCTTTATAGGTTCATTTGATTGGAAAACTTTTCCCAACCATTTGCTCTGAGGCAATGTCTGTCTTTGAAGTCAAGGTGTGTTTCCTGTATGTAGAGAAGGATGGAGTCTGTTTTTGAAACCAGTCTGTTAGTCTATGTCTTTTTATAGGTGAGTTGAGTCCATTTATATTAAGGGATATTAATGACCAGTGATTACTATCTCCTGCTAATTTAGTTTTCATTGTTAGTGCTGTTAATTTGTGTGTTTTTCCATTCTTTGATATTTGCTGCTTTGAGACCATCAATTATCTGTGGTTTTTGTTGTTGTTGATGATGATGTAGCCAACTTCCTTGTATAAGAGTTTCCTTCTTGTATTTTGTGTAGTGCTGGGTTTGTGACTAGGTATTGGTTAAATCTGGTTTTGTCATGGAATATCTTGTTTTGTCCTTCTATGGTGACTGAAATTTTGCTGGGCTGGCATCTGTGGTCTCTTAATGTCTGCATAAAGCTTGACCATGACCTTCTGGCTTTCATTGTCTCCTATGAAAAGTCAGCTGTAATTCTGACAAGTCTGCCTTTATATGTTACTTGGCCTTTTTCCTTTGCAGATCTTAATATTCTTTCTTTATTCTGTATGTTTAGTGTTTTGATTATTATGTGGCGAGGGAACTTTTCTTTTGTTCTAGTCTATTTATTGTTCTGTAAGCTTCTTGCGTCTTCGTAGGCATATCTTTCTTTAGGTTGGGAAAGTTTTGTCTATGATTTTGTTAAATATATTTTCTATGCTTTTGAGTTGAACTTCTCCTTCTTCTATACGTGTTATTCTTAGGTTTGGTCTTTTCATGGTGTCCCATATTTCCTGGATATTTTGTGTTAAGCTTTTGTTAGATTTAATGCTTTCTTTGACTGATGAGTTTATTTCCTCCATTGTATCTTCAGTGCTTGAGATTCTCTCTGCCATCTCCTGTATTCTGTTGTTTATGTTTGTGTTTGTGGTTCCTGATTGTTTTCTCATGATTTCTGTTTCTATAATTCCCTCTGTTTGTGTTTTATTTATTTATTGTCTCTATTTCAGTTTTCAAGTCTTGAATAGTTTCTTTCATATGTTCGATTGCTTTTTCTTGGTTTTCTTTAAGAAATTTGCTGATGTCTTCCAATTTTTTGTTTTTCTTTTACTCCATCTCTTTGAGGAAATTTCTCATTTCCTCTTCAAGAGTTTCAAATATTCTCATGAAATTATTTTTTAGGTAATTTTTTTCTGCTTCATCTGTATTTGGTTGTTCAAGACTTCCTGCTGTAGGGTCTTTAGGCTTTACTGCTGTTGTGTTGTTCTTTGTGGTATTGCACAAGTTCTCTACTCCTCTTTTCCTCTAATAGGTGTGGTTGGGGTTGTCTGTGATTCTGTTGATTGATCTTCTAGGTGCCCGTGAATCCAAGGCTCACATGGTTGGTCCTCATGGTATAGTCAATGCCACAGTTCCAGTTACCCCGTTTGTTACTCCATCTTCCTGGAGGTCACTCAGTACTACCAGGCTTTGGTCCACTCCCTTGGAGTTTGCTGTCTCAGGCTTGCTCTAGCCTAGGTTGTCAGCTCAGACATGTTTCTGTAAATGTCCCTGGTCTGGATCCATTTCTGGAGAGGTCCCTGGCTTGGGGTAAGTCCTGTAAAGTACTCTCACTCCGATCTACTCCCTTGGAGTTTCCAGGCTCAGGTGTGCACAGACCCACAGAGGCTCCAGCATATTCCCTCAGAGGTCTCAGACTCACAACTTGGACTTGCAGAGGTTTCTGGTTCCTGTTTGCTCCCTTTGACATCAGAGACCAATGCCCAGACTACTAGGCCCAGACTCATACCTGGACCCACAGAGATCTCTGGTTCCTGCCTACTCCCTTAGAGGTCCCAGATTATCCACAGAGGTTCTGGCTCAGGCCTAGTTCCTGAGAGGTCCTAGACTCATGCCCATATCCACAAGGGTCCTGGCTTAGGTCTACTCCCTTGAAAGTCCCAGATTCATGTCCAGACTGCAGTGGTCTTTGTTTCTGGCCAACTCGCTCAGCAGTTGCTTCCCTGTACCTGCTTTTGTGGAGTTCGTTGTCTCAGGTCTGTTCTGGCCCAGGTTGCTGGCTTAGTCTTACATCTGCAATTGTTCCTGGTCTGGATTCGCTGCTGCTCTTGTGGAGCTCACTTTCTCAGGCCAGCTCTAGCCTAGGTATCTGGTTCAGGCTCACTCCCATGGAGCTCACCGCCTCAGACCTGCCCTCTCTTAAGTCACTGGCCCAGTCCTGTTTCTGCAAATGACACCGGTCTGGATTCGTTGCTGCTCTTGTCTTGAATTCTAATTTTAAGCCATGCTGATCAGATAAGATGCATGGGATTATTCCAATTTTTTGTATCTGTTCAAGTTTGTTTAGTTACCTAGTATGTGATCAATTTTTGAGAAGGTTCCATTAGGTGTGGAGAAAAAAGTGTATTCTTTTTTGTTTGGAAGGAATGTTCTATTGATGTCTATTAAGTCAATTTGAGTCATAACATCTGTAAGTTCCCTTATTTCTCTATTAAATTTCTGTCTTGTAGTCCTGTCCAGTGGTGAGAAAGAGGTATTGAAGTCTCCCACTATTAGTGTATGTGGTTTAAGCTTTAGTTGTGTTTCTTTTACATATGAGGGTGCCCTTGTATTTGGGACAAAGATACTCCATATTGAGATTTTCTCTTGATGGATTTTTTCCTGTGACAAATATGAAATGTCCTTCTTTGTCTCTTTTGATTTATTTTAGTTTGAAGTCTGTATGGTTAGATATTAGAATAATTACACCAGCTTCTTTCTTAGGTCCATTTGATTAAAGAAATTTTTCTGAACACTTTACTCTGAAGCAATATCTGTCTTTGAGGTTGAGGCATGTTTCTTGTATGCAGCAGAAGAATGGATTCTGTTTTCATACCCAATGTATTAGTCTGTATCTTTTTATAGGTGAATTGAGTCCATTTAGGGATATATATGACCTGTGACAGCTAGTTCCTGTTATTTTAGTTTTTGTTTTCGGTGATGCTTTGTGTGTGTGTTTCCCTTCTTTAGGATTTGCTGCTGTGAGATAATCTATTGTCTGTGTTTTTGTGGATGTAGTCAACTTCCCTGGGTTAGAGTTTTCCTTCTAGTACTTTGTGTAGGGCTGGGTTTGTGGTTAGATATTGGTTGAATCTGGTTCTGCCATGGAATATTTTGTTTTGTTCATCTATGGTGATTGAAAGTTTTACTGGGTATAGTAGTCTGGGCTGGCATCCTTGGTTTCTTAATGTCTGTATAACACTTGATCAGGATCTTTCAGCTTTTATTGTTTCCATTGAGAAGTCAGCTCTAATTCTAATAGGTTTGCCTTTATATGTTGCTTAGTCTTTTTCCATTGTAACTCCTAATATTCCTTTTATATTCTGAATGTTTAGTGTTTTCATTATTATGTGGTGAAAGGACTTTTGGGGGGCTAGTCTATTTGATGTTCTGTAAGCTTTTTGTATCTTCTTATGCATATCTTTCTTTAGGTTAGGAAAGTTTTCTTCTATGATTTTGTTGAGTATATTTTCTGTGCTTTTGAGTTATACTACTTCTTCTATCCCTATTTGTAGCGAGCTGCGTGGTATCACACCTGATGGAGATGTATAATCAACTCTTGAGATGGCTAAGGTCTGACCTATGCTACGATCACGCAATGATTATCAGCTGCCTGCATATGCGTGAACCTATGGGCAGTGCCCACCTGGCAATCCGGGATTGGCAGCCCGTGCCTACTTAAGGGCTGGGAGAGGTTTGCCCAGAGAGAGAGGTTTGCCCAAGGAGAGAGGTCAACGGAGAGAGAGGGAAAAAAGGAGAGAGAGAGGAAAAAAGGAGAGAGGTCAATGGAGAGAGAGGGGAATAGAGGAAGAGAGAGAGTGAATAAAGGTCCTGGAATAAACTGCAGTGAGAAGAGCTCCGGTGGTCGCGTTTTTCCTTGCCGGTCGAGGGTGGACGTGACACCTATTATTCATAGGTTTGGTCTTTTAATGGTGTGCCATATTTCCTAGTTATTTTGTGTTAATCTTTTGTTAGATTTAACATTTTCTTTGACTAATGATTCTATTTTCTCTATTGTAGCTTCACCACTTGAGATTCTTTCTTCCATATCTTGCATTCTACTGTCTATGCTTGCATTTATGGTTCCTGATCACTTTCCCATATTTTTCATTTCCAGAATTCCCCTGGTTTGTGTTTTCCTTATTGACTATTTTCTGGTTTTCTAGTTTTGAATTTTTTTGACCTGTTGATTGCTTTTTCTTGGTTTTCCTTAAGGAGTTTGTTGATTTCTTCCACTTTTTTGTTTGTCTTTTTCTGTATCCCTTTGAGAAAATTTTTTATTTTCTCTTTAAAGGCTTCAAACGTTGTCATAAAGTTATTTTTTAGGTCATGTCCTTCTGCTTCATCTGTATTGGAGCGTTCAAGTCTTGCTGTTTCACAGTGACTAGCTTTTGTTGGTGTTGTGTTGCTCTTTATGGTGTTGAGTATGTTCTTACCTAGTCTACCCATCTTTTCTTCTGATTGATATGAGTAGGGCCATGTCTCTGGTGATTTGTAGGGAAAGACCAGCCAATCACCTTGCTTGAAGGGTGGGATCCCCTGAGGATATTATTTACTTATAAATATTGCAGGTGTGCTCCCCTCCTTCCCTTCTGTTTCCTTGCTCTCCGCTTGAACCTCAGTTTTGTAAGTCCTCCCCTTATTAAAGCTGAATAATTTATAATAAATTCTGTCTGCCGTTCATTTAAGCCATAACATTTTGGTGCCCAGCGTGGGGCTTTTTTGCCTCTGCCCCAAAGCGCTGCCCTGCGGTGCTGCACTACGGATTCAGCTTTGAACTTTAGATTGAGAGAATGCCCAACACACAATTTTGTGTCGCGGCTCACTGCATGGGTTCTATCTTTCCCAGCTCTTGCAAGCAAGTCAGCTAAGGGAGCACAGGAAGCGCAACTCAGCTCACACCTAGCCTGATAGCCCACCACAGCTTTCACAGCGCGCTCCCGGCTTGCTTTCTGTAAGTCCTCCCCTTATTAAAGCTGGATAATTTATACTAAATTCTGTCTGCCATTCATTTATGCCGTAACAGTGATTAACTTTCCAGGTGTCAGTGGATCTAAGGCTCAGATGGTTGTTAACTCATGGTTGAGTTGGGGGCCACAGTTCCAGTCACCCTGGAGATCACACTGCAATTCCAGAGGTTGTTTGGTCCTACTCCCATGGAGGTCACTGGCTCGGGCATGCTCCCATGGAGGTCCTTGGCTCAGGCCTGGTCCTGTAGAAGTAGTTGGCTCAGGCCTGATCTTGTGGAGGTGCTGACTGGGGTCTATAGTCATGCTCCAGCAGAGGTTGCTAGCTTATGTATGGTCCCACGGAATTCACTTGCTTGAACCTGCTCCAGTGGATGTCCCTGACTTGGGCCTGCTCACATGGAGGTTGTTCGTTCAGTCCTGCTCCTGTAGAACTTGCTGTCTCAGTCCTGGTCCCACAGAGGTGGTTGGCTCAGGCCTGCTCCCTTAGAGGTCGTTCCTTCGTACTGGTTCCTACTGACATTACTGGCTCAGGCCTCCTCCCATGGGTGTCCCTGTCTTGGGCCTACTCCTACAAAGGTCACTGGCCTGGGCCTGGCCTCACAGAGGTCACTCTAGTGGAGGTGCTGGCTTGGGTCTGTGGGCCTGCTTTTGTAATAAACTTTTAGCATTCCTATATTAAGTAAGTGTTTGGCTCAGTGTTTATTGTTCCTTTGGTTTAACTTGCCTGGCTTGGCTATGTATTACATGAAGTTCAGTTCTGGGGACAGTAGGTACTGAATAGAGGGGATGAAAGGTTCCTGGCTTGGCTAGGTGACTTACATAAGAATGTCTTGCAAGTTGTGGTGGGAGGATGAGGGTGGGCTATAGCTGAACTAGGCTCACAAAAGACTGGGGCTTTGTCAAATTCGCCAAAAGGTAGTTCTTTAAACTAAAATTAATGGACACTAATTCGTAATATTAAAACATACAAAATGGAATAGAGAGGTGATTTAGTGTTTATGTCCATATGTTGCTTCTGCAAAGAATCTGCACCTGATCAGAAGACATCCTGTTTTCTCACTCTTTAGACATATTTTTACATTCCTTCTTCTTTTTATGTCTTTTTAATAATTTGTTATTTTATGTTAATAGTCTTCATTCTACTCTCTTAACCTTTTGTGTATGTGTATGTATTATTTTCTTGTTATGGTCTAGATTTCCCCATATGCTTTCCAGAGAGCTTAAGTAGAACATTTAGAATATCCATTTAAAGTAGATAACAACTTAAATTTGGCCACCTAAGGGAGCATCAGTTTTCTTAGGGTTGTAAGAACAGTTCTTTTTACATAGTTTGGTATCTTTTATTTATACTAAAAACATACTTTTCCCAACCCTGGGAGATTTCTACTGCTAAGGTGAAGCCCACACCAATCAGAAAAGGTAGAAGCCACACAAGTCAGAAGAACAAAGACTCCCTGCTACACCAAAGGCCAAGCTGGCCCCAAGAAGGACAGAGACGTCCTACTAGATAAAAGGTCATACTGACCTCCAGAAATCCAGGCCACAAAGTCCAGAGAACAAAAAGAAACAGAAGAATCCAGGGAACAAAACACTTATCCAACAAAAACAAACTCAGGAATTAGCACCTAGACCTATAATCATCCCAAACCAGGTACTAGCATGTCAATGTAAGAATACATATGGCAACACCAGAGCCTAACATTTCTACAACAGCAAAACCTGAATAGTCTAGCACAACTAAAGCACAAGAAAGCAGCCTTAAAAACACAGCAATGAAGATGATAGAGGTCCTTAAAAAGACAATGAAAAACTGACTTGGGGCAACGGTGAGATATCTGAGAGGAGTTTCTTTCTTTCTTTTTATTTTTTTTAAAAAGAAAACAAACTATATTTTTTATTATACATACCAATTCAAGTTCCTACTCCCTCCTCTCCTCCCATTCTGACCACATACTTCCCTACCCCACCCCCATCCACTCTTCTGAGAGAGCAAGGCACATTGCTTTGTGGAAGGTCCAAGGCCCTCCCTACCATATATAGGCAGAAAAAGGTATCCATCCAAAGAGAACAGGTTCCCAAAAAGCCAGTACATGCAGTAGGGATAAATCCTGGTGCCACTGCCAGTGGCCCCTCAGTCTCCCCCAGCCATGCAACTGTCAACCAATTCAGAGGGACTAGCTTAGTCCTATGCCTGTTCCTTCCCAGTCCAGCTGGAGTTGGTGAGCTCCCATTAGCTCAGGCAGACTGTTTCAGTGAATGTAGCCAGAATGGTCTTGACCTCTCTGCTCATATTCTTGCTTCTCCCACTCTTCAGCTGGCCTTTGGGAGCTCAGTCCAATGCTCTGATGCGGGTCTCTGCCTCCATATCAGTTGCTGGATGAAGGTTATATGGTTATATTCATCAGTCTAACTACAAAGCAAGGTCAGTTAGAGCACCCTCCCCTCTACTACTTAAGGTCTTAGCTGAAGTCGTCCTTGTGGATTTCTGGGAATTTCTCTAGAGCCAGATTTCTTGCTAACCTCATAATGGCTCCTCAATTTATCTCTTTCCTTCCTCTAAGAGGAGTTTCAGTGAGGGGTCAGTATTGATGGTGTACCTGAAGCCAAAGTCTTTTAACTTTAACCTGACCAACACACAATGAACACTTGCAAATATTTTTTTTTTTAACAAAAGAGTATACTGCATGACACACCACAGACCTCAATGCCACTAAGATGAATGAAAAGTTTATGTAGAGGTGGGAAAGACAGAGGACAGAAGTGTTTTTTTGTTGTTTTCTTCTTGTTTGTTTTTTGTTTAATTAGTATTCTTGTTTGCATTTTTTTAATTTTTATTTTATTTTCACTATTTCTTTTTAACTTTTCTTTTTGGGGGAACACTACAATGGTGAGGACAGATATGGAGGGACTGGTAAATGAGTGGGATTGGGGTGCATGATGTGAAGTTACCAAAGAATGAATAAAAATTTGTTTTAAAAAAGAAATTTAGAAAAAGTCAAAAAAAATCAGAGGAAATCAATAAATTCATTAAAGAATGCCAAGAAAGCCCATAGCAAACAGACAAGTTAAGGAAGCTATTCAAGACCTGACAATTAAAATAGAGGCATAAAGAAACCACAAACAGAGGGAATGGTGGGGGAAAAAAAGCTAAACAAAAGAGATTAGATTCAGATGTTTTGTTTTGAAAAAAAGAAGGGGGGAGTGCTGTGGGACAATGATCTTTTACTCTGTAAAGATTTGTCTGATATACTGATTTAATAAAACGCTCTTAGGCCAGTAGCCAGACAGGGAGAATAGGTAGGGTAACAAGGCAAGAAGTAGGCGGGGCAACCAGAACAAGAGAATTCTGGGAAGAGATAAGGTGCAGTCTGCAGTCATCACCCAGACACAGAAGAAACAAGATGAGAACACCTCACTGATAAAAGGTACCAAGCCACATGGCTAACACAGATAAGAATTATAAGCTAATTTAAGATGTAAGGATTAGTTAATAAGAAAAGCCTAAGCTACTAGGCCAACTAGTATATAATTTAAAAAAAATGTACAGTCCATGAACAAAGCTGTATGAGGAGATTTCTGAGAGCTTGTGAGAAAATTTCAGGTAAGCAAGACCAATAACCTCTGCTCTATTACCTTTTTCTTCTTATCTACTATCTGGACATAAAAGTAAAAGTAGTGGGGCATCGTACTATTTTGAGAATGCATGATTAACTACTGCTAAACCAGACTGCGCCTGGGTAGAAAGAGAAGATGTTATCTCCAATCAAAAAGGACAATTTTGGATTTTATTTACCTTCAAATGGGTACTGATGGACAATCACAATTGGCATAGCCACACAAGGTGGTTACTGTGGAGTGGCTGGTCAGAAGTGTAGGTATCTTAGGGAGTCAAGGAATCTACATTGGGATGTGTTGTTTTGTAAAAAAAAAATGCAAAAGTTTCCAATGAAAATATTGTTTTGTTTTCTGTAAATCATAATAAATATAATGCTTCATTAGTACAACTGTGGTCAGGATTATTTGTAGGCATCACTGTCATGACAAGTAGTCCATTACCCTTTCATTCCCTTCGCACTTAGAAAGGTTTTGCTGAGAAATGTGAAGTGACTAGTTAAAAGCTAAAAAGGAGCATTTGTCAGGCATAAATGCAGAAAAATAAAATAAGATTCTTTTTCTCAGGAGTTTACATCTCTTAAGGATGACTAGCAAGAATAATAAAACCGGTATTTCCAGAATGAGTGATTATAATAGACCAACAGCCATTTGAGTCTAGGCATGTAAACTGAGAGTTTGCATGGAGCAGAAACTTTGTGTTCTTTTTATCTATCAGTCCTTTCCTGACACTGGGCTGGGCATATGCGAAGCAGAGAAAACACACTGGTTGTAGCTTGCCTGAACTGAGAATCCTGTACCTTCTCCTTCTCTCCCAACGTCTGCCTTCTAGACATAAGCCCAAAGATAAGGGTCATAGAACCACAAAAGCCTATTATGTATTCAAGAAATGCTTCCTAAAAGGCTGTCTGCATGGAAATACATGAAGATGAGAACTAGGATTAATACAAAAAATAATATTACAAATACACTAAAATCAAAGGCAGAAGTAATTTCAGCCCACTCATCTAAAGGAGATGGTCCATGTCAACAAATATGCAGGCCATATTCTGCCACTCACATCCCTTCCACCCTCATTCTAATGGAATGGAGTCATGAAGAGTGGTATGCAATGATAGTATTCTCTTTGAATGATATGTGATAGAGCCACATATTCCAACATGTAACACCAGATAATCACAGGCAATTAATTTGTCAGTACATGAAGTGCATATATATATATATACATACATACATATATATATATATATATATATATATATATATATATATATATATGCCTCATCTAGGAATATGGGTATGAACACTGAGGAGAAATAGAGAAGAGGAAAAAAGCAAAAGGGGGCTGATTTAATGAGATCATGGAAATAAAGATGAAGACTATGAAATAGCTTCATGGGGAAGAAAATATATAAGATTTAACAGCTTATTGGATATTGGGGGAATAATTAAAGGGAAAAGAAGTCAGAAATGCTGCATGGAATAATTATTCACAATTAACTCCTCCTATGGTCACCATTTAATTAGCTAAATTTGTGGTAACTCATTTGCATACATACAGTCTTCTGGAGGCAAAAAATGGGGTAAAGAGATCCATGGTTGTGAATTAGGGAAGTAGATTCCTTCCCAACTTTGTCACAGACTTTCTGGCTACTATGGAAACAGATTTTGTCCCTTTCAAGAGCTCTCCTAAAAACATAAGCCTCCTTTAAGAGAAAAATTAAAAGGAGAGGACTAAAAATGAAATTCAAAGGTGACTTCTGCAGATACTGAACGAAGCTGGGAAAATCAAGAAGGAAGCTTGGTGGAAGTTGAGCTTAGAGATGATGGCAAAGTACTGTTTCACACATAACACTTTCATTTCACAATACCATTCTGTAGACATGATCCCTGGAAAATGTAAGAAAAAAAGGTCAAAGCAAGAAGCTGTGATGTTGGGACAATGAAAAGAAGAGATTTTAAATTTGCAACTTCTGTCCTGTATAGTTTCTCAGGGCTCAAGTGTCTCGAACCCTTGCTTCTAGCTTACAAAAACTGGACTCTGACATGTGCCGTATTTTATTTTCTCAAGCCTTTATAAACTGAAGCGCCCAGTCTTTACTAGGAGGCTCTTCTTTTAATATTTTCCCCACTCACCTTAGAGACCACTGGTGCTGATTTCCCCTTCTGTCTGCAAGTTCATAGACCTACTTTATAAAATGGTTTTACTCAACACAGCCATTCTGACTAGAGAAAGATCTCTCTTGAAAATGATTTCAATTCTCAAGTCAATTCTTGGAGCTGCCCCTCTTTAGGACATTGCAGCTATTTTGTAGCTCCCCAAGAGCAATCAAGTTAATTTCATATCGAAGAAGCTCCTGACAGATAGAGCACGGTTCTTTATGTCGGACATCTCCCACAGATGAATAAGGCACAGCTCTGAGATTGGGTCCTTGTTTTCTTTATTTCTACTTCCTTAGGATGAGCACTCTATTCTCCTGGAGCAATTATCGCCCTCTTGCCTAAATTGCCTCATTTGTTGTATTGCTTTTAGTTCCAGAGCCTGACATTTACCATTAGTTACAAAGTTGCCTTCACTGTGTTACCCCAAAGGGTTGGACCCTACTTTAACAAATTGTCATGGTCTTAGGCTCTACCAACTCAAACTTTAGAGTTGGATATGCATATTAATCCCACTGCAATAATAATAACACACTTGTAAACAGAGTAGTGAAGCTTATAAGGCACACATGCTCATGATTTATTTTAATCCTGCCCTGTAAAGTACATGGATCAAAAGTCATTAGCCCCCTTTTAAAAAGAAAAACCTGTGTTCCAGAAAGGAGTTGTGTCTTGTGCAAGGCTCCATTGCACAACTATGTAATTCCTTGTCTAATGCTTTTTCTGCTCTCCCATGGACCTCTGGTTCAGTGTAGCTTATGCCCACAGCAAGACCAGCCTTCTGGCAAGTCCCATTTTCCAGGGCCAAGGATCTGGCAGCCTTAGATCCCATCTGTTCTCCAGTAGAGGAAGCTTTCAGTGACTGGCAGTAAGCCCCACCCTCTAGTCCACTCCATTAAGAGTGTTCTGTCTGAACTGCTGGAGGCACGCAAAGCACTAGGATATGTAAGTATGCAGCAGAAATCTGGTTCGCATTTGCAGTTTGTAGACTGCAAACCACAAAGCATTGGTTTGGGGCTCAAAAGGCCTGAGGATGTTCAAGTTAACCTACAGTCCAATAAAATGGCAACATCTCTCCCACAAGATTCCTGGAAAAAGACAGAGAAATATATATTAAATAGAAGCTACAGAGGGGAAAGAAGCAGGGAAGTGTTTCATTGAACCCCATTTTATACCACTTTCCAGATGAAGGAGCACTGACGTTTATGAAGATGAGAACTTGTTGAGATTGTACTATTAATACTGGTAGAGGAGAGATTCAGTCTCTGCCTCCAAAGCTGGTCCACTCAGCACTGTATCACATCACCATGTTAAGAACCCTCAAAGAAAAAGTTCTCATCCTACTTAACTGCCTTCCTTCCTTTTACTCAAAGCTTATGTTGCTCAGTTTTCATGTTCGCCAAAGACATTTGGTAGAGAGAAACAGAAACAGTGGTAACATTATTGGTTTGTCTGGACATATACTGAGAGAAGATAAGGACTCATGCCAAAACGCTCAGGAGGAAAACAGTTCCTACTGTTTTGCAACTTGGCTTCCTTTTTATCACTTTTAAATCATTTAACAAATCATAGCAGGGGATTGATCACGTGTCTGACTCAGGTACACAAAAGATGAGCTTTCCAGTGACTTACCTTTGAAATGAAATAAAGAACAACTTAGTCTTGGCAACTCCATCACCGGAGGCCTAAGCTAGAGATCCTCCTTAGTGTTTGCAGCCCAGTGTCTGGAGAAGGGCGTCTTGGCTGAATGCTGACCTGAACGAGCTATTTATTTGCTTCATTTGTTTCTTTTTTTATTGAGAAAAGGAAGAAAAAAAAACAAGTTTCCACCTCCTCCCAGCCTCCGATTTCCCACCCCCTCCTCCCACCCTTCTCCCCCTCCTCTCACCCTTCTCCCCCTCCTCCCACTCCTCTCCCCCTCCCTCTCCAGTCCAAAGAGCAGTCAGGGTTCCCTGCCCTGTGGTAAGTCCTAGGTCCTCCCCCCTCTGTCCATATCTAGGAAGGTGAACATCCAAACTGGCTAGGCTCCCACAAAGCCAGCACATTGCGTAGGATCAAAACCCCGTGCCATTGTCCTTGGCTTCTCATCAGCCCTCCTTGTTCGTCATGTTCAGAGAGTCCAGTTTTAACCCATGCTTTTTCAGTCACAGTCCAGCTGGCCTTGGTGAGCTCCCAGTAGATCAGCTCCACTGTCTCAGTGGGTGGGTGCACCCCTCGTGGTCCCGACTTCTTTGCTCATGTTCTCCCTCCTTCTGCTCCTCATTGGGACCTTGGGAGCTCAGTCCAGTGCTCCAGTGTGGGTCTCTGACGGAGTCTACAATTGGTGATCCTAAAGAAGCTAAGTAAGAAGGTGAACCAAAGGAAAAACATATAGTTATCCTCTTGGCTATGGGAAGTAGACAAAATTGCCGGGGAGAAAATTGGGATCTTGGGGGTGGGGTGGGATGGGGGTAAGGGGAGATGGGGAGAGAAAAGGGAGAAGGGGAGGATGGGGGGAACTAAGGGAAAAAGGAGGATTGGAATAAAGGAAGGTTGGATAGGGGAGCACGGAAGCACAATTCTTAGTTAAGGGAGCCACCTTAGAGTTGGCAAGAGATTTGAACCTAGAGTGGCTCCCAGGAGCCCAAGCCGAGGTCCACAGTTAGTTCCTTGGGCAGCTGAGGATAGGGAACCTGAAATGACCCTAGCCTATAGCAATACTGATCTTGCATATCATCATAGAACCTTCATCTGGGGATGGATGGAGATAGAGGCTTCATTTGTTTTTTAAGATTTGTTGAATTTTTATTTGGGGGAACTTTCACACATGAGTGCTATATTTGCATCATCTCCTACACTTCCTCCTCCAACTCCTCCCAGGACCTCACTCCTTCCCAGCTTCATGTCTTATATTGAATTGTGATATATGTGTGTGTATGTATGCATATGCAAATACAATTTGCTGAGTCCATTTACTGTTGCTCATATGTATATGTGTCTAAGGATGACCATTTGTGACTGGATAACCTAACTGGGCTCTCATCTCTCTAGAAAACTCTTTGGACCTTTTGAGATTCCCCTATTCATGTTGGTATGTCAACTGATGTTGTCATTGTGCACATTTGGTTTAGGCAGCCATATTTTAAGATGCCATCAATGCAACTTCTCATAAATAGAAAGCACTATTTTGTAGCAGATATCCACTTACTCTATAAATTAGCCCATCACTGAAGTCTCTATTGCTCTTCAGAAGAGATTTTATGCATTCTTTTGAGAAAAGTTTTACTATTTTTAAATTGTGAGTGTGTGTCTCTGTGTATGCTCATATAGCATACGTGTTCCAGTATCTGAGGTCAGAAGAGGATCCCATGGAGCTGGAGTGACAGCCAGTTGTGAACCACTGTGTTGGGAAATAATCTTTTGATACACTATGAATATGTGCCACTCTGGTTGGTTTAATAAAAAAAAAAACTGAATGAACAATAGCAAGTCAGTATTTTGGGGGAAGAGAGAATACTGGGAAGAAGAAGGCAGAGTGGCCAGCCAGATTTGGAGGAAGCATGACATGTAGAAGATGAGGTAACAAGCCATGAGCCATGTGGCAACATGTAAATTAATAGGAATGGATTAATTTAAGTTATAAGAGCTAGTTAGAAACAAGCCTAGACTATTGGCTGAGTTTTCATAATTAGTAAGAAGCCTCCATGTGGTTATTTGTTAGCTGGCAAGTGGGACGGAAAAATATCAACACCACTATACATAGGTACTAAGAGTGAACGAAAGACCTCTGGAAGATCATCAACAAGCACTCTTAACCACTGAGACACCTCTCCAGCCCCAAATTAATACGTCCTACAAGGCAGTGCTATCTCCAGCATTTATATTGTTTTACATTGGACTTGCACTGAGCTTTGCAAAGTAATATAAATATCTCATTCATTGGATTTAATGTGGGCAACATACCAGACTTCTATCCCTTTCAGACTAGATTTATGTTTGATTATTAGATTAAATGTGGAGTAAGAAAAATTACTGGAGAAGAATTGAGAACATAAAACTCAAATCTTAGCTGAGTCTCTTGGCTTTGGTTTCCAAACTATAGTGTGAAGCATTGAATTAACTAATACCCATGTTCCTTTGTATTTGTAACAGACTTCTTGGTAGTCCTGGTATAACTTTGCTGAAAAGTTTTCATTTAATTTTATAAATGGTAACAAGTATTACCTTCTTACTGCATAACAATGAAAAAAACTAGATTATTGGCCCTATAAGATTTCCAGATATGGGTTTCATCTTGTAGAAAGGGATTTAAATCCAATCAGAGAGTGATTAGTTATTCTCATGACATTTGTACTTCTATTGCACCCATGGGCATGTCATGCCAAGCCAGTCATTATTGCAGCTCTCAGAGTACAGAGCTGGGTATAATTTGATGATTACTTTTCTCCTCTGGTAACTCACATAGCATTTTACTACATTGTGAAAGCTATCTTGAATGAAGCTTCCAGGTAAGTACCATCTTGATTTTGCCATCTTCATCATATCATTTCATTCAAGTATGTGATGTTTCCAGCAATAAGATCTTACCTTCAACACCTGAAGAGTAACCAAAATCAATGGCAATATGCTGTAATGTATGTGGGCATATTGAACCTCACTGGCCAACAACTCCAAGAGACATAATTCATTCCTGGTACTGAGATTTTTATTGGTTAATATCTGATATATAGTAAGGTCGTTGTTGTATTGTTACAGAATAAGTGGTGTGTGTGTGTGTGTGTGTTTCTATTATTGTAGGTTGCCATGATTTTTTTCTTTCATTTTTGAGATTAGAAGGTGATTTTAATTTTTCACCATTCCCATGGGGGCTGGAGAGATGGCTCAGTGGTTAAGAGCATTGCCTGCTCTTCCAAAGGTCCTGAGTTCAATTCCCGCCAATCACATGGTGACTCACAACCACCTGTAATGAGGTCTGGTGCCCTCTTCTGGCCTGCAGACATACACACTGACAGAATATTGTATACATAACAAATAAATAAATATTTAAAAAATTTTTTTTTCACCATTCCCATTTTTTCTTTCCTCCAAACTCTTCCATGGCCCCTTCTTGCTTCCTTTCAAAGTCTTGGTCTTTTAAAAAGCTGTTGTTGCATGTTTTTTTTTCAGAAAAGTCCTCAGTATTATTTATCCCTTCCCATGCACCTTCTTCTACCCTATCCTACCCTCACACCCAGGTTTAACCCTTTCTTTTCCTAATTTCCTTTCAACCATTCAATCCAGGGTATTCTATCTCCCCTCTCTTGAAAGTCCATTTCCACAGACTCTTAGTAATTTTCTGACATCTATGGGTATTCTAAATAAAAATCACATAGCTGAAGATTCAACGATAACATCCCGCACAGATGAAAGAAAGCATTTGACATTTGTGTTTCTGGGTCTGGGTTACCTTATTTAGAATGATAGTTTTCACATATATCCATTTACCTGCAAACTTTATAGTTTTGTGGATGAGCAGGGATAGACAGGTCCTAGTTCCTAGGAGAGAACCTGCTACAATTATGTTGTTAAATGAGTATAGTATTAAACTGATTTCTAAGGGATTATTTTTATACCCATAGATCAATGCATCTCTCAACTCTCATATGAGAAGATTATATTTATATAATATGTGATCATGTGATTTAACATCAAGATCCACAGCTGGCCACTGTGCAGAGAAATATATATATATGTATGTATATGTATATATATATGTATGTATATGTGTTGTACAAATACACACATACATATGTATATATATATCATTTAATATATTATATATATATGTATATATATCAGCCTCACCTTGCAAGACTCATGAGTGACTGCAGAAGAAAGGACAGAAAGACTAGATTAGTGAAAGGCAGTAGATTATGACAAGAAAGGTCTTCTGAACACATCAGGAAAGTTATACATATAAACTCAACAGTAGTTGTGACAGTGTATATAAAACCTGTACAAGCCTAAATCATATAATACCCCATAATGGAAAGAGGAGTTTGCACATTTGGGCATGTAATCACGCCTTTAGGAGTAGAGGTATTAGCTGCTGGGAAATGGAGAGACATTTTTTCTCTAAGTATTGATCCTGGTAATTCAGCCACTCTCCAGTGGAGGATCAAACATCCAAGAAAATTTTGGCAGCACAAATTGTTATTGGAAGATTAAAAACAAACTAGGACATAAAATTGGGAGAATAAGGAAATGGAAGTGGATCTGGGAAGAGTTGGGGGAGGTAGTTGAGTGTTATAAAAACACATTTGAAAATCTCAAAGAACTAATAAGAGAGAGAGAGAGAGAGAGAGAGAGAGAGAGAGAGAGAGAGAGAGAGAGATCGACAAAGGACAGAAAACAGAGACTGGTGTTGTAGGTTAGAATGCTTTCCAAGGAAGAAACAAAGGACAAGAGAAAGGAGTGAGGAAAAGAATGATTATACATAATAAATAATTCTATGAATAATGTTTTGAAAAACTAGCAAAAGAAACTTTTACTATTGATAATTGTTGTTAAATGTGTGCTATATACAGCTCTGAATTTTTTCCTACCACATTTCTTTAAGATAGTATGTTACATTTGAGCTTTTTTTTTTTAAAGAAAAATATATTTATACTTACTAAACCTAGTATTTTATAAGCAGGTTTTTTTTACAATGCCCTGTGAATATTGTGCCCAGGTGGGACATTTGCACTATTCTCTTTGTGTTGTGGGTTTGGCAGACATGGAGATTTCATTTTCCTTTTCCCATTATAATTTTGTTTTTGCTCCTTCCAATGAATGAATTTGCAATTCAGAGAAAAAACAGTCTTTCTGTGTATGACAATGGCACCATATGCCCATCATCCCAGCCCTCTGGAGACTGAAGCAGGAGGATTGTAAACTCAAGACCAACCTGTTCTACAAAGCAAGACCCTGCTTCAATAAAAACAAAAGACAAAACAATTTCTTTTCCATTTTCATTCTCCTCTCTGTACCTAGACACACCAGCCTTCCTCTACATGTAAACAAATCCTCTACATTTACTTGTACATCATCTACAAAACAACCAACCAAACAAACAAATAAAAACCTCAAACTCTGAAGGAAATTATTAACTTCTAATATAAGAGCATGAGAAGCTTCACTGACCTACACTTTCAAGTGAATTGGGTTTTTAAAAATCACTTAAAGATTCTGAAAACCCAAAGTCAACTCAGAAAATTCTATGAAAACTTAAAAAGAAAAACAAATGTTTGCAGCACTTTTTTATTTTTAAAAACTAAAATTATGTATATTTCTGTGTTTCTGTATGTGTGCTTGTAAATGTGAGTATAAGCATGCCATTGGCTAGAATGGATTCTAAGCTTCCCAGGAGCTGGAGTTACAGGTTGCTGTGAGTCACATAAAATGGTTGCTAGGATTGAAACTTGAGTCTTTTATAAGAACAGTAAGCTCTCTTAGTCACTGAGTTATCTTTACAGTCTCTATTTATTTTAAATATACTTTATTTAGTAATTCCTTAAAAATGCCATAAATGAATATGATGAATTTTGGTGTTTGTCCCACATTTATCAGGTTAACTCCTCCCAGATCCACTCCTACCCCTCTCTTAACTTAATGTCTGCTTTTTAAGAAATTACCCACTGAGTCCAGTTATGCTACCCATACACTCTCGAATGTGGGGCCAGTCACTGGAATACTATCTGTTGTGAATTATTAGTTTAAGATGTACTACATTTGTGTATTCTGTGGAATATTTGTGTAATGATGCAAAGATGTGTTGCATTCTTTTATGTTGCATTTGTTTACCTCCGTGAAGTTGTGTTACTTTGCCCGCCTAAAACACCTGATTAGTCTAATGAAGAGCTGAATGACCAACAGCTAGGCAGGGGAGAGGAATAGGTGGAGCTGCCAGTAACAGAGAATAAATAGCTGGAGACATGTAGGCTCAAGAGAAGAAGGGAGAGCAAGAAAAAAGGAGAGAATACCAGGGGCCAGCCACACAGCAAGTCATGGAGTCAGAAGGAAGAGAGAGAGAGAGAGAGAGAGAGAGAGAGAGAGAGAGAGAGAGAGAGAGAGAGAATAAAGAAAGGTAAAAAGCCCAGAAGCAAAGCATAATTGAAGGAAAATGGGATATTTTATGTCAGAAGAGGTGACTAGAAATAAGCCAAGCTAAGGCCAGGCATTCATAAGTAAGAATAAGTCTCCTTGTGCTTATTTGGAAGCTGGGTAGTGGGCCCCAAAGAGTGAAAAAGAAACAAGTATAGTTATCAAACCCAAAGGAGCCACACTCAGAAGGAAAACTGGCTCACCCTCTTCCAGCAGTCACCACCTGTCAACAGCTCTTTAGCTCTGGGTAAGGATGCATGGGCCCTCCAGACTCCTTGCTAAAATGTGGACTGACTTGTGCTTGAACAGGGAACCAAAGTTGCTGAGAGTTCATGAGTGCAATGTTTTTTGTCATGTTAGAAGACACTGTCTAACCTCAATCCTTCCTGGATTTTGCTCTTACAATTTTGTGTCCCTCTTTTTTTGGTTTTCATTTCAATCATTTTATTTCAAGTATATTTTAAAAATCATAAATGGGGTTTGTAATCCAAAGCTGAAACAGAGAGTCTGACAAGCAATTCCAGAGGATACTTTCCTAACTCATGTTCTTTGCTATTTTTCAGATTTCTGAGGCCTATTATTTAAACTGCTCTATTCTAAACATGCCTGACTCCTGTACACTTGTTGATAAAAGTTTTCTGAAAACTATCCATCAAATATAAAGAATGGTTTCCATCCAGCACCATTCCCTAGCAGAAGCAGGTATGATACAGATTTTCTATTCATGGCTGAGCACTCCACAAATACTTCTTCTCGGCACATTTACCAGTTGTACATTTCTCTGTTTACTGCTATCCATGGGACAATTACACTTCTCTGATGAAGTCTGAGAACTGCACTAATCTACAGGTATAGAAATATATACTTAGAGACTAGTTCAATACTATGTTCATTTGGTAAAATAAAAATAGCAAGGGCTCTGGGCCAGATTTAAAGTACTAAGCATGTTCTTCCTTCTATGGAACAAGTCTTAAATACAACCAGAAATCAGTTGGTTACCCTATAGCATTTGTGCAACTATTGCACCTAAAGGATTATCTTGCCAGCTTGGTCATTATTGTATTTTGTATTCAGAGATAGGTAAAACCATTGAGTTTTTTTCTTCTGGTACTATGAAAGCCTGGAGGAAGCTTTTTGGCTAGTGCCAACTTAATTTCTCGGTATGTGGTATACTCAGCAATAGGGACTTACTATCACCTTCTAGTGAAAAACCAAGAGAAAACAAAACAGTTTGTATTGATTAGGAGATCTCTGGGATGCCATATAAAACATTCAAAGGTGGTATCATAAACCTCTCAATGACATTTTTATTTGACAATCTACTATTCTAAGAATAACATTTTCCCCTGTGTAGAGTAACTCCAATTACAGTTTTTTTATATTATTATACACAGTTCTGTGTGTGTGTGTGTGCATACACATGTGCTACATCCTTTTGAAACATCCTTACTCTTAGCTATCTTTTCCATCTCTCCTCCCTATTCTACCATTGCCCTAGCCCTATGTAAGCCTCTGTATCCATTGTCCCCTTCCAACCTTTATATCTACTATGTTTTACTATAACTTTCCCTTAAAATCTTTCTTCCCCTAGCCACCAATGATCACTTTCTAGACTATTGAACTTATTATACCTTCCAAATTTAGCAGTCAAATCTAAAGATTTGATGTAAGGATTCACCCGTGTGTGGTATGTGACCCTTGCCTTTCTCGGTCTTGGTTACCTCAACAAATATAATGTTTTTTAAGGCTTCACCCATTCACTGGCAAATTTCATTTTTCTTTGCAGCTTGTAGGTCAAGTTTACTATTGTTGTGATGAAACACTATGATCAAAGCAACTTGGGAAGGAAAGGGTTTATTTTGCTTACACTTCCATGATATGGGGTTCCCCTCTACATGCTGGGAATACCATTAGTTAATAAAGAAGCTGCTTTGGACCTATTGCAGTGCAGAATAGGATGCTGGACAGAACCTTACCTGTAGGCCATAACCACATGGTGATACACAGAGTAATAGAAATGGGTTAATTTAATATATAAGAGCTGGATAGAAATACACATAAGCTAATAGGCCAAGCAGTGTGTTAATTAATACAGTTTTGTGTGATTATTTTGGGTCTGGGCTGCTGAGAAATGAATAAGCAGTCTCTGCCTGCACTTCCACATCAATGTTCATTATCAAAGGAAGTCAGGGCAGGAACTTAAACAGGAAGGGACCTGGATGAAGGAGCCAATGCAGAACCCATGAAGGAGTACTGTACACTGGTTTGCTCCTTATTGCTCAGTCTGCTTTCAAATAGAATCCAGGACCACCAGTCCAGGGGTGGCACCACCCACAATGGGCTGAGCCCCTCTCCATAAGTAATGAGTTAAGATAATGACATACAGGCTTGTCTCCCTGCTTCCCAATCTTGTGGAGACACTTTCTCAATGGAGGTTCCTTCCCTTTAGATGACTCTAGTTTATGTCAAACTGATGTAAAACTAGTGTATAGTTAAACAAATTCCATGACTGATAAGTTCTACATTTTCATTGCCATTCTTCAGTTGATGTGCGCATGGGCTGTTTCCATTTCCTGGATATGGTAAATAGAGTGGCAAACATGGGTGAGCACGGGATGTCTATAGTAAGATAAACAGTCAATTGGATATATGCCTGGAAGTGGTATAGCTAGATCTCATGGCAAATCTATTTCTAAACTTTCTGAGGAACTAGTGCAATGATTTCCAAAGTGTTTGCATAATTTTGCACTCCTACTTCCAGTGACTGAGCGTTCCCCTTCCCCCAAATCACTGAGAGCAGTTGTCCTTTGTTGTCCTCATCTTAGTCATTCTAACTGGTATAAAATCAAATCTTAATGGAGTTCTTGTTTCATTTGCCAGATAACTAACGATATCAAACACTTTAAAAATATTTCTTAGCCATATTTATTTCTTTTGGGAACACTGTTCTGTTGGGGGAAGCTGCTCATTCGTTCCCTCATTCCTGGCTGCCCAGACTCTAAATAACCATACAGAAACTGTATTAATTAAATCGTTGCTTGGCCTCTTAGCTCTAGCTTCTTATTGGCTAGCTCTTACATCTTAATTTAACCCATTTCTATTAATCTGTGTATTGCCACGTGGCTGTGGCTTCCTGGCTCATCTGTTACCAGTGGAGGCTACATGGTGTCTTGCAACTCTGCCTTCTTTCTCCTAGCATTCAGTTTAGTTTTCCTTGCCTAGCTCTAATATGCCTTATCACAGGCCAAGCCAGGTTCTTTATTCACATATACAACACATATACAGAAGGACTTCCCACACCACTGTTCATTTCTACAGTACATTTAAATTAAGGTATTTTTTCTTAGTATTGAGGTTCTGAGTTCGTTGTACGGGTTAGACACTCTATCAGATTTATAGGTGGCCAAGTTTTTTTCATTCTTTTTTCTGCCTCTTCAGTCGATTAACAAATTCCTTTGCAGTACAGAATCCTTTCTAACTTAGGTTTTGTTAAACTGGGGTCCTATTTGAAAACTCTGATCTGAGCATATATCCTGAAATCTACTACCTTGTCTTTCCTCTAGAAGGTTCAGAGTTTCAGATCTCAATGTTTTTCTCAATAATGTAATTTGTTAAAGATGCTGTATTTTCTCTACTGTGTGTTTTTGGCATCTTTATATGTGTATAGACTTACATCTGGGTCATTCATTCTATTCCATTGATCAATGTGTATCTTTTTATGCCAGTAACATGCCATTTTTTTCAACTAGGGATCATATTATTTTAATTTTATTTTTTAAATATTTTTTTTAATTTTTATATACCAATCCCAGTTTCCTCTCCTCCCCTTCTCCTGCTCCCAAGACTTTCCCCTGCACCTGACTCCACATCCATTTCTCAGGGAGGGTAAGGCCTCCTATGGGAAATCAACAAAGTCTGTCACATAACTTGAGGCAGGACCAAGGCCCTCCTCCCTGTATTTAGGCAGAGCAAGGTATCCCTCCACAGGGAATGGGTTCCAAAAACCCATTTCATGCACTAGGGATAAATAGTGGTTCCACGGCCAGTGACCCCACAAATTGCAGAAGCCACACAATTTTCACTCACATTCAGAGGGCCTAGTTTGGTCCTATACGAGTTCCCCAGCTGTAAAGAGTCAGTGAGCTCCCACTAGTTCAGATCAGCTGTTTCTGCAGATTTCCCCATCATGGCCTTGACCCCTTTGCTCATATTATCACCCCTCCCTCTCTATGACTGGACCCCAGGAGTTTGGCACAATGCTTTGCTGTAAATCTCTGCATCTGATTCCATCAGTTACTTTATGAAAGTTTTATGATGACAATTGAGTTAGTCATGAATCCACTTACCAGGGTAGAACAGTAAGGCACCCTCTCCACTATAGCTTAGATTCTTAGCCGGGGTCATCCTTGTGAATTCCTGAGAATTCCCCTAGTGCCAGGTTTCTTGCTAACCCCATAAAGGCTTCTTATATCAAGATATCTCTTTCCTTGCTCTTCCTCTCAATCCTTCTCCAAACTCAACCTTCCAAATCCCTCATGCTCTACTTTTCTCTCCCTTACTTCCCTCCCCACTCCTCTTCCACCTTCCACAATCCCCCCACACTCACACTTTTCTCAGGAGGTTTTCTGTATTTCCCTGTTCCAGGGGGATGCATGGATGTCTCTCTTAGGGTCCTCCTTGTTTCCTGGCATTTCTGGGGTTGAGGGCTCTAGGCTGGTTACATTTTCTTTATGTCTAATATCCACTTATATGTGAATACATACCATGTTTCTCCTTCTAGGTCTAAGTTACCTCACTCATGATGTTTTTTTTTTCTAGTTCCATCCTTTTGCCTGCAAATTTCAAGATGTCATTTTTTTTAACCACTGAGTAGTACTCTGTTGTGTAAATGTGCAACATTTTATTTATCCATTCTTCAGTTGAGGGGTATCTACGTTGTTTTCTAGTTCTGGCTCTTATAAATAATGTTGCTATGAACATAGGTGAGCAAATATCCTTGTGGTATGATTGTGCATCCTTAGGATATACGCCCAAGAGTGATATTGCTGTGATATTGCCAGGTCTTTTGGTAGATTGATTCCCAAATTTCTGAGAAACTGCCTTACTGATTTGCAAAGTGGCTGCACAAGTTTGCCCTCCCACCAGCAATGGAGAAGTGTTCCCTTTACTCTACATCCTCTCCAGCATAAGCTGTCATTAGTATCTTTATCTTAGCCATTCTGACATGTGTAAGATGGTATCTTAGAGTTGTTTTGATTTGCATTTCCATGATGGCTGATGATGTTGAGTAATTCCTTAAGTGCCGTTTGGCCATTTGAGATTTTCCTGTTGAGAATTTTCTTTTGAAATATGTACCCCATTTTTAATTAGATCATTTGGTATTTTGATGTCTAGTTTCTTGGGTTCTTTGTATATTTTGGAAATCAGCCCTCTGTCAGATGTGGGGTTGTGTGGAGATCTTTTCCCATTCTGTAGGTTGCAGTTTTGTCTTGTTGACTATACCCTTAGCCTTACAGAAGCTTCTCAGTGTCAGGAGGTCCCATTTATTAATTGTTGATCTCCGTGTCTGTGCTACTGGTGTTATAATCAGGAAGTGATCTACTGTGCCAATGCATTCAAGGTTACTGCCAACTTTCTCTTCTATGAGATTTAGTCTGGCTGGATTTATGCTGAGATCTTTGATCCATTCGAACTTGAGTTTTGTGTATGGGGATAGATATGAATCTATTTTCATTCTTCTACATGTCAATATCCACTTATGGCAGTATCATTTGTTGAAGATGCTTTCTTTTTCCACTGTATAATTTTAGCTTCTTTGTCAAAAACCAGGTGTTCATATGTGTCTGGATTAATATCCAGGTCTTCAATTCGATTCCATTGGTCAAAATCTCTGTTTTTATGCTAATACCAAGCTGTTTTCATTACTGTAGTTCTATATAGTAGGGCTTGATGTCAGGGATGGTAATGCCTCCAACAGTTCCTTTATTGTACAGGAATGTTTTGGCTATCCTGGGTTTTTTGTTTTTCCATATGAAGTGGAGTATTGTTCTTTCAAGGTCTGTAAAGAATTGTGTTGGGATTTTGATGGGGATTGCATTGAATCTATTGATTGCCTTTGGTAAGATTGCCATTTTTACTATGTTGATCCTTCCTATCCAAGAGCATAGGAGATCTTTCCATTTTCTGGTATCTTCTTCAATTTCTTTTTTTCAAAGACTTAAAATTCTTGTCAATTAGGTCTTTCACATCCTTTGTTAGAGTTACTCCCAGATATTTTATGTGATTTGTGGCTATTGTGAAAGGTGATGTTTCTCTGATTTCCCTCTCAGTTTCTTTATCCTTTGTGTATAGGCGGGCTACTGATTTTTTTTTTTAGTTTATCTCGTATCCTGCCACTTCACTGAAGATATTTATCAGCTGTAGGAGTTCTCTGGTAGAGGTTTGGGGGTCACTTACATACACTATCATATAATCTGCAAATAATGAAAGTTTAACTTCTTCCTTTCTAATTAGAATTCACTTGACCTCCTTATGTTGTCTTATTGCTATTGCTAAAACTTCAAGAACTATGTCGAAGAGATATGGAGAGAGTGGACAGCCTTGTCTTGCTCCTGATTTTAGTGGAATCGCTTTGAGTTTCTCTCCAATTAATTTGATGTTAGCTGTAAGCTTGCTATACATTGCTTTTATTATATTTAGATATGATCCTTATATCCCCAATCTCTCCAAGACCTTTATCATGAAGGGGTGTGGAATTTTGTCAAATGCTTTCTCTGCATCTAATAAAATAATCATATGTTTTTTTCTTTCAGTTTATTTATATGATAGATTTTTATATGTTGAACCAGCCCTGCATTTCTGGGATAAAGCCTACTTGGTCATGATGGATGATTTTTTTGATGTGTTCTTGGATTCGGTTTGCCAGAATTTTATTGAGGATTTTTGCATCGATGTTCATGAGTGAGACGGTCTATAATTCTCTTTCTTGGTTGAGTCTTTGTACTGTTTTGGTATTAGGGTAACTGTAGCTTCATAAAAAGAGTTTGGCAGTGAGCCTTGTGTTTCTATTATGTGGAACACTTTGAGGAATATAGGCATTAGCTCTTCTTGGAAGTTCTGGTAGAATTCTGCATTAAAACCATCCAGCCCTGGGCTTTTATTTTTGGTTGGGAGGTTTTTGATGGAAGCTTCTGTTTCCTAGCAGCTAGGGTGTGACCACTAATCAAAGAGAGCACTACATAAGCTGCCCTGGAACACAATAAAATTGGTGTTCTTGCTTCAAGAGTGACCCCTGTCTCTGTGTGTTCTTTAGTCCCCAGACCCTTGCCTGATTGTGCTTCCAGGGGCTGCAGGCACCACACTGTTATGCTTTCATTTTGGTTGAATTCTAGAAAGTCTTTAATTTCTTCTTCTTTTTAAATTTCTTCTTTGACCCAGTGGTGATTCAGATGAGAACATCTTAATTTCCATGAGTTTGTGGAATTCCTGATCTTTTTGTTGAGTTCTAACTTAAAGCCATTGTGACCCAATTAGAAACAGGGGGATATTCCATTTTTTTGTATTCGTTGAGGTTTGTTTTGTTTTTCATTTCCAGAATTCCCTCAAATTCTGTTTATTATTGCCTTTATTTCAGTTTTCAAGTCTTGAACACTTTTCTTCATCTGTTTGATTGCCTTTTCTTTGCTTTTTATTAAAGGATTTGTTGATTTCTTCTAATTTTTGTTTGTCTTTTCCTTCATTTCTTTAAGGGAATTTTTCTATTCTTTATTTATTTATTTAAAAAAAGAAAAGAAACTCTCTTTTTTAAATATATATACCAATCCAAGTTTCTACTCCTTCCTTTCCTCCCATTCCCTTCACATACCCCCCAACCCACCCTCATCCACTCTTCTGAGAAGGCAAGTCACATTGCTTTGGGGAAGGTCCAAGGCCCTCCCTACTGTGTCTGGCCGAGAAAGGTATCCATCCAAACAGAATAGGCTCCTCAAAAGCCAGTACATGCAGTAGGGATAAATCCTGATGCCACTGCCAGTGGCCCCTCAGTCTGCTCCAACCCTGCAACTGTCAACCACATTCAGAGGAACAAGTTTGGTCATATTATTGTTCTTTCCCAGTCTGGCTGGTGTTGGTGAGCTCCCATTAGCTCAAGTAGACTGCTTCAGTGGGTGAACCCATCATGGTCTTGACCTCTACACTCATATTCTCACTCCTCCCACTCTTCAGTTGGACCTTGGGAGCTCAGTCCAGTTCTCTGATGCAGGTCTCTGCCTCTGTCTCCACAGTTACTGGATGAAGGTTCTATGGTGATGTTTAATATAATCATCAGTCTGACTACAGCGTAAGGCCAGTTCAGACACCCTCTCCTCTATTGCTTAGGGGTTTTAGCTGGAGTCAACTGTTTGGATTTCTGGGAATTTCTCTAGTGCCAGGTTTCTTGCTAACCCCATAATGGCTCCCTCAAACAAGATATCTCTTTCCTTGCTCTCATCCCTATCCTTCCTCCATCTCAGTGATCTCATTCCCTCAAGTTCTCCTTGCCCCTCCCTTTTCCCCCTCTTCTTCCTCTTCTACCCTCCCTTCTCCCCCCACCCTTATATTCCCAATTTTGTCAGTTGATCTTGTCTATTTCGACTTTTAAGAGAATTTTTCAATTCTTCTTTAAGGACATCTATCATCTTTGTGAAGTTATTTTTAAGATTGTTTCTTATGCTTCATCTGTGTTGTGATGTTCAGGTCTTATTGACATAGAAGAACTAGTTTCTGTTGGTATCATAGTGCTCTTTATGTTGTTGACTTTATTCTTACACTGTCATCTACCTATCTCTTCTTCCAATGGGTGCAGGCGGGGTCTGTGGCTTAGGTGGTGACTCTCCTCCAGGTGTAGGCAGGCTGTGCTTCTGATGCTCCCTGATGCAGCTCTGGTGCCTCATTTCCAGGTGCAGTCAAGCCTAAGGCTCTGGTGGTTGTAGATGTGGTGGGGGATGGTTTCAGGTGTGGGTAGTCTGCTCCAGGGTCTCTGGGTCTCTCTAGGTACAGTCAGAGTCAAGGCTCTGGTGGTTACAGATGCAGTATGGGAATAGTTGCATGTGAGGGTAGGATACTCCTGGGTCTCTGGGCCTTTGGTGGATGGGAATGCCCTGCAGGAAGTGCCTCTGAGAGTTAGGGCCCTCCCACTGGAAACCTAGACATTCATCTCTCCAGGGGCAATCAGAGCCAAGGCCTCTGGTGGTCACAGATGCAGTAGGGGATGGGTGTAGGTATGGGGATGTTGCTCTGGGAGTTAGTGGGTGGGTATGATGTGCCTCCAGGTGATGTGGGAAGGTCATATTTCTATCTGTTGCTTTCATTGGTCAATTAAAGAAAACTGCTTTGCCCTGATAGGTAGAAAATTAGGTAGGCGGAGTAAACAGAACAGAATGCTGGGAGGAAGAGGAAGTGAGCTCAGAGGCCATGCTGCCCTCTCCCGGGCAGCCGCAATGAAGCTCCGACCCAGGATGGACGTAGGCTAGAATCTTCCCGGTAAGCGCACCTCGAGGTGCTACACACATTATTAGAAATGGGCTAGTCCAGGTGCGAGAGTTAGCCGAGAAGAGGCTAGATATAATGGGCCAAGCAGTGATTAAAAGAATCCAGTTTGTGTGTTGTTATTTAGGGTAGAGCTAGCCTGTGGCGGGAGCTGGGTGGTGGAATGCAACCCGCAGCTCCCACAACATCCAGGGCTAGGGGCTAGAAAGCAGGGTCGTCCAACTGGGAACCCGGATACTCACCTCTAGGAAAGCAGAGGAGGGGTGATTTATTTTTAAAATTATTAAGAGATACTAATTTCATTGATTGTCTTCCTGGTTAGAGTATTTTTGTTTTCTTTGTTTGCTTCTTTGTTTTCTTTCTGTGTTTAAGTATTAAGGATTTGTTATTTTCCTACATGAGAAAAGTTGGTTCCTTTCTTTCTCTCTTTTTTGTTTAGCAATTCCTCTTACAAGACTTACTTTCTCATATACTTGCATGAATGATAATATCCTTTTTCCTCTTTTGTATATAGTATTTCCTTAGGTATCTTCTGCAGTGTTGATGTGACTGCAGACTACCTCTTTTGTAATGTTATGTTCCTCCATGAAGTCTAAAAGATAACAATCTTGGCTGTTGGTGATTTATTTTCAGAGCTTAAAATATATCATTCTCCTGACTTTTAGAGATGCCAATGAGATATCTGGTGTTATCCAACTTATTTACATTTGTAAGTCAGTTGATGCTTTCCTTTAGATACTTAATACTGTTTCTTTCCACTGTATTTTTTTTTTACAACTTTTCTATGATATGGCAGGAAGAGGTTCTTCTCTGGTTATATCTATTTGGTATTCTACATATCTCTTGTGTTTAATTATCCACTTCTTTCTGTAGATTTGGGGGATTTTGTGGTATAATTTTACTGAATAGTTTTTCTGTGTCTTTGCTTTTTTTTTTAAATCTCAGGTCCTTCTTTTGGCCTGTGATTTCTTAGAGTTTTCCCTTGACAGAATCTCAGAGCTGTAGCATGCTGTGTTCATGCTCATGTCAGTATTTTGTTATAGATACTTTAATGTAGCACTTGCTTGACCTTGTTCTTTATCGTTGATAAGCTTTCCTTTGCTCGAAGATGACGTCCACTATGGTTTTTATTGAATTAATTTAATTGAGTCAATGCAGTGTCCCCCACCCCCGCCAAAAAAACAACTTTTTTTTTCTTTTAAAATTTTCTTCCATGTTGCTGACATTTAGTTAACTTCTCTCTGTATGTTTCTGGCTTTTACCTCTAAACCCTGGATTTAATTACTCTGCTTGTTTGTATCCTCTTTGAGGTCATTGCTGACTTTTTCTAGCAGCCTTTTAAGATGTTCACCCAGCATTTTATCAATGGCAGTGTTTGATTTTAATACTGGAGGAGTTGAGATCTTTTGGAGAAATGATTTTCCTTGATTCTTTATACCTCTTGTTTTGAAAATCTATGATTTGCATATCTCTTAGTTTGGATATATCGTCAGATTCCCTATAGGGATAATCTGAGTGACTGTCTGAATCCCTAGTATCACATAGATAGGAAAGACAACTGTTACAATATTAACAAAAATCACCATAGCAGATGTAGAACTACATTGTAAAGCTATCAATGTAGCGCTGAAGAGACGGATTAGAGGTTAAAGCATATACTACCCTTACAGAGGATCTGGATTCAGTTGTCAGCACCCACATAGAAGCTTACAACTGTTTGTGAAGTATTGGGGATCCAATATTTTGAGCTGGCTTCTGTAGGTTCTACACAGCATGGTGCATACATGCAAGTAAAAACATTTACACACATAAAATATAAATATAAATAAACCTCTAAAAATTTCATCAATGTGCACTAATACATCACCAATGACTGTAAAAAATAAAAAATGTTGTCTGAAGTTAAAGGATTTTAGATAAATAGAAATGCTTAATAAATTAGACAAAGGATCTAAATTAACTAGATAAAGGAAAGAGGCATTGAATTAAGAAAATAGTGGAGAATTGTGGTTCTATAAATTAAAGGAAAAGAGGAAGTAGAGTGAATTAGAATGTTAGGTAAATAAAGAGAAAAGAACAAGTGGCTCTGTTTTTTCATTGTTATCTTAATTTTTATATGTTTTCATTAAAATAAAATTATACCCAGGCATGTGAGAGAGTTGGGGTCATGAGAGTGAGAGAGCTAGCCTTGTCCCTCACCAGCTGTGGCACACGGGAGAACAGCCCCTGTACACTAGTGGATAACATAATACAGCTGAACTGTCAGCAGGGTCACAGGTGATCCAGCCCTGAGGGCATGAGAGCAGAAGAGCTGATCCCTCCCCTCTTGTGGCCCTTACAGTAAGCAGGTGATCCGGTAAGGCACAGGGGGTTATTCCATTTTTTTCTTGTATCTGTTGGGGTTTGTTTTGTTATCCAGTATGTGGTCAGTTTTAGAGAAGATTCCATGAGTTGTTGAGAAGAAGGTATATTCTTTTATGTTTGGATGGAATTTTCTATAGATGTCTGTTAAGCCCATTTAACTCATAATATCTGTTAGTTCCCTTATTTCTCTGTTAAGTTTCTGTCTGACACTCCTGTCTGGTGGTGAGTGATGAAGGTTAAAGTATACCACTATTAATGTGTGGGGTTTGATGTGTGATTTAAGTTTTATTGTTGTTTATTTTACAAATGTGAATGCCATTGTATTGGGGATATAAATGTTCAGATAGGAAACTTCATCTTGCTGGATTTTTCCTGTGATGAATATGAAATGTCCTTTTCTATATCTTTTGATTAACTTTAGTTCGAATTCTATTTTGTTAGATATTAGGATGCTCTACCAACTTGTTTCTTAGGTCCATTTGATTGGAGAACCATTTCCTAACACTTTAAGGTAATGTCTGCCTTTGGATACATCAAGAGCCTGTGGATATATCAACAGCCTGTGTCATCTTGGGAGTCCCTTAAACAACCCTAATCAGTCATTTGAAAGGAAGCTTCTCATGCCTGATACTGAAATTTTTGATAGTTTATGATTTTTGTGGGGAGCATTGTCAGCCTAAGTGCCATAACATCTTTTAACCTGTGTGTATGTAGTATGTAGCTATATTCATACATATGCACATATACCTATCTGGATTGTATATAATTTTAGGTAAATATAGGATAGTATTATTCATTGAAGCTTCCTCAAGCAACCTTGATGTTATTTGTCCCTTTCCTCCCTGTCCTTCTGTATTTTGTTTTTTCCATTAATTAGAGAACAACCAAAGCCATATAGATAAGAACTTATGTATTTAATATAGCGTGTTACCCTTGAGGCTTTGTTTTATTTTTAAAGAGAAAGTTACTCAAGGAAAAAAAGAAAAAAATGTTTTCCAAATAATGTACAAGTTAAAAACCACTAGATAAATTTAAAAGGGAGAGATGAGAAGATAGCTTTAAAGGGTAAAAACATTCTCATGGCAAGTCTAAGTACTTGAGTTAGGATCCCCAGTACCAACATAAGAAGCCAGGCATAGCTACAGTGACTGTTACTCTAGAACTGGGGTGTAGATACAGGCAACTCAATAGAACTGGCTAGTCAGCCACTGTACACAAAGCAGCAAGTTTCTTTTATTATTGTTGTTGTTGATGATATTATTTTATTACTATAAAAAATACCAATCCAAATTCCCACTCCCTCCACACACCCTCCCACCCACCCCCTCTCCAATCCTAAGAGAGGACAAGGCACCCTGCCCTGTGGCAAGTTCTAGGCCATCCCCACTATATCTAAGTTGAGCAAAGTATACATCCAAAGAGAATAGGATCCCAAAAAGTCAGTACATGCAGTAGGGACAAATCCCAGTGCCACGGTCAGTGGCCCCTCAGTCTGCCCCGTCAACCACATTCAGAGGGACTAGTTTGATCCCATGCTTGTTCACTCCCAGTCCAGTTGGAGTTGGTGAGTTCCCATTCGCTCAGGCAAGCTGTCACAGTGGGTGAACCCCTCATGGTCTTGACCTCCTTGCTCATATTCTCACTCTTTTCACTCTTTAACTGGACCTTGGGAGCTCAGTTCAGTGCTCCGATGTGGGTCTCTGCCTCTGTTTCCATCTGTTGTTAAACAAAGGTTCTATGGTGTTATTTAAGATAATCATTAGTCTGACTACAAGGCAAGGCCAGTTCAGACACCCTCTCCTCTATTGCTTAGAGTCTTAACTGGGTTTATCCTTGTGGATTCAAAAAAAACAGCAAGTTTCTGATTTACAAAAAAAAAACTGTGTTTCAAGGGAATAAAGAAAGAGCAACAAAGGAAAACATCCAGCATCCCCCTCTAGCCTTTGTATGTGATATTTAATATTCAAATGCATGTAACACACATTGTAAGTTGGAGAATGAAAATGGGATTAAATGAGATAAAAAGTCAACATGATATTAAAATTATAGAATAAAGTATAGAGTCACAATAGAAGGTAAAGAAAAAAGTCAATAATGAAAACTTTGAAATCAAAATTTGTAAGCAAAAGATGAAGTCTGTAACGTGGACTAAAAATAGCATAATCTTTTCAAACTATAAAGTTTTAAAAAAAGGCAGAGACAAAGTGGCAAATATGGGGGCAAGAGGTGAAAGAAAGTCAAAATGATGGTGTTTTGAGCAACTTGTTCCTCGGTCCTCAAAAATTTGTGACTGCCAATTGTATACAGGAGAGCAGACAATGAGTATAACTTGGGGATTCTTCATTTCTGATCATTTATATTGCTGGTATTGAGCCTGTATTAAACAAGTGTCCAATATCTACAAATTTGTCAGAACTTTAGCATCTTCCCTCCTTTGTATACAAGGGACTTCCGCTGGGCACACTTGAATTCACAGTCATGACATGAGCAAATTTTCCTCACCTCTCTGTGAGTCACCCGATTATACTCCTTTAAGTAACATGTTATAGCAAGAGGGGGGCTGTTTCCCAAGTTTACTAGCAGTGTGAAAGATCTCTTAGCCCTGAAATAAGCACAGACATGGATAGGTCTTTGTATTTAAACACGTTGTGACTACTAATTACTGTGCTCAGAAGGATGCAGCTGTGGATTTCTAGTATCCAGATGGCTTCAGAGATCTTTGGCTCTACAGCAGTAAATTAAAGAAAATGGGTGACTTTGGAGATTGGCCTAACAGCTCTTCAAGCACAGGACAATCATGCTGCAGGGTTATTCTCAGTTGTTGAGGTGTGCTCCTCACCATAAGGGCAAGAGTGCCTTTCTCCATGCACTTTACTACCTAGTACAAGCTTCTCGTATCCAGTCCCAGCACTCTGCTTTAAGCCTTCTTCGGTCTGTCTTTCATCCTTAGGTAGCCCAGTTTCAAACAAGAGTTTTCTTTTCATGCAGCTCATCTACTACACGTTCTGAGTCATTCAGGGCGAAAAAAAAAAGTTCACCATTACTGCTGATACATATGCTGAAGGAAACTGTTTCAACCCAAACCTACTAGACCAAGTTTTGCCAGGTCTGTGGACTTGTCCTGAAGATATGACTACTGGTCCTTTTTCACCAGGGTCCACCTTAAAAACCATTGTCAACAATGTTAAGCTTTCTTTCCCCAACAAGGAAGCTTTGTGGTTGGAATCATGTTTGCTATGGCTTATTCTTTTCTGTGTGCTATCTGCCTTTTCCTTTGCATGTTTTAAGTATTTTATCACTAATTTGCTTATTTCCAAAGTACATCCTCTCTTTATTTCTTTGGAGTACAAACTACATTTTTCTTATTCTGACTCTTCTTCATTAGGAGGGAGATTCCAATATTCTGTGTTACCCAGATCTCCTTCAATTTTTCTTGAAATGTTTTGCCTAATCAATGAATTTTTATTGTGTTTTGTTAATTTACAAACCGGGGTTCCCCAGCCTTGGTGGCATCTACCTTTACCTGCTGAGCTATACTGTCAGGCCTCTTTGTCTGTTTTGTTGTTATCTTTTTTGTTGATTTATCATTTAATTTCATTATGATCTAAGAACTTCATGGATTTTTTTCACTTCTTTCATAATTAAGTAATGTGAATGGTTTTTATATTAATCAGTCATCTGGATAACCTCTTTTCTAAAGGCTCTTATGATACTTGTCCACTTTTTATGGGACTGTCATATTTTCTTTACTGATTTGGAAGAAGTTTAAAAATATATACACTAAAATTATCCTTATCATTTGTGTTTATCCCAAAGTCCAAATATTTTCATCCCTTTGTCTTATTTTTATCCAGTTGCTGGTCTCACAATCATAGTATTATCCAATTTACCAATTTCTATCTCTTATAAGAAAATTATCTTCTGCATTTTCTTCTAAAAACACAATTTCCTTACTAGTTATGTAAGGTTATGTAATACATTCACACTTTTACATTTTATAAAATAGGATTAAACCTCATTCTTCTGTGCATGCCCAGTTTATCTAAAATTACTAATAAAAAAGTATTTCTCTGCAATTCTCTATGATCTTTGTCATAAATTGTGGATATATATATATGAATATACATATCCACTTCTAGACTCATAAGCATGTTTAATTTGTCTATTTTTAATCCATATGTAAAACTTACATTGTCTTGACTTCAACTTTCAGCTAGATGGAATGGATGTACTTGTCTGCATTTCTTAAATTCTTAAATAAGTAAACCCTTTTTTTTCCGAGAAAGGAGGCAGTCATTAAAGATCAAGAATTTGTAGGTAATAGCTCCCTGATCTAGGAAAACAGTATGAAGAAAAAACATAATCTCACATTACCCCTACAAATGAAAGTGAAATTGGTAAATTAGACTTTCTTAAGAAGAAGCACAGCACACCACACAAGGGTGATGTCAGAGAACATTAAATAATGATATGAAACATTTCCAATGTTTCACTTTTAATTTGTTTTGATTTCATATTTGTATATTGTATTCCAACTCCCTCCAGTTATTCCTGTGAACCCCCACTTCACAAATCTATGCTCTCCCTTGGTCCCTTTTTGATTTACTCATTTCTATGGTTACTCCAGGTGATAAATTCACATCTAATGATTCAGAGCTAGGATGCACAAACAAGAGAGAACTGATGGTATTTGTCTTTCTGGCTCTAGGCTACTCATCTCACTCAGTATAATACTTTCTGGTTCCATATGTTTACTTACCTGTAAATTACATGATTTTGTTTTTGTTTTTCTTTATAGATTCCATTGTCTATATGTACATTTTCATTATCCATTAATCAGTTAAGCATTTAGTTTTCTTCTATTTCTTATCTATTGTGAACAGAGTGTTAACAAACATGGCTGAGCAAGTCTCTGTGGAGTTAACATTTTTGAGATTCCATTTTTATCGGGGGGGGGCAATTCTTTGTTCAGATCCATAGGTCGTATAGTCTATTTTTAAATGGGACATTTGTTTTTTTTTATTCTTTATTTTTTTAGTTCTTTATATAGTCTGAATATTTATCCTCTGTATAGCTGGCACCCTTTTGAAAATTGTCCATGCTGATTTCCAGAAAATGCAGACCAGTTTGCATTCTTACCAATAGTACATGAGGGTTCTCTTTCACACACATCCTCATGAACATTTTTGTCATTTGTTTTATTGATCTTAGCTATCATGACTAGAGTAAATGAAATCTCAAAATAGTTTTAATTTGTGTTTTTCAAATGAGTAAGAACAATGAACAGTTTTTGAGATAGCTGTTTTTAAATTCTTTTGAGAACTCTCTGTTCAGACCCATAGGCCATTTTTAATTGAGTCATTTGTTTTCTTTGTGCTTTTTTATATATTATGGATATTAATACTCTGATAATTATGTATCTGACAAAGATTATCTCTCAGTCTGTGGGATTACGCTCCACTTGGTTATTTCCTCAGCTGTATAAAAGGGTTTTAGTTTTATAAGATCTCACTTGCCAACTATTGACCTTCATTTCTAGGGAAAATATTCTTATTTGGAAACTCTTCCTACATCTATATCTTGTAAGGCTATGTTTTCTTCTAGAAGTTTTGGTATTTTGCACTGAGATCTTTGATCACTTTGGAGTTAGATTTTGTGCAGATTGATAGTTTTAGGTCTAATTTTATTCTTTTGCTTGTGGACATCCAGTTTTTTCAGCATTATTTGTTGAAGATGTAGTCTTGCTTCCAATGTGTGTTTTTGGCATCTTTGTCAAATATCACATGTCAGTGGTGATGTGTATTCATGGTTGTGTCTTTTAGTTTGTTCCATTGGTTTGTACGATTCTTTTTGTGTCAGTATCATATCGGTTTTATTACTATATTTCTGTAATATATTTTGGAATCCATAAAAGGAACCATTTTTAGCATTGTTTTTCCCTCCTCAGTATTTTTTGGGCTCTCTGGGGTCTTTTGTGGTTCCAAATGATATTTGGATTTTTTCTATTTTTGTAAAGAATTTTGTGAAGCTTTTGTTTTTGGGATTACATTGATACAGTGAATTGCCTTTGGTAGAATAATCATTTCCACAATGTTAGTTCTACTAGCCCATAAAATGGGGCACTTCATCCTAAACATATATATTAAACTCTGATGTATCCAATTTCATGAAATGTATATTACTGATTTTAAAAATATAGATTAAATCTTAAATACAACTCAATACCCCACTCTCCTCAATATATAGGTCACTTGGACCAAAAGTAAACAGAGAATTTCAAGATTAAATTGCATTATACATTAAATTAACCTATAGATAACTACAGAGCATTTTATTCCAACACCAAAGACCATACATTCTTCCCAGGCCATGGAAGTTTCTCTAAAATAGACTGCATATAAGAACACAAAGCAAACCATTAGAAATTCACAAAAACTGAAATGACTTCTTTCATTCTATCTTACCCCCAATGCAATAGACTTCAAAACAACAGCAAATTAATTTCCTGTCACTCTGTAAACTTATGGAGATAAATGACATATTACCAAATGATGAATGTGTCAAGGAAAAAAATCAAGAACACAAAAAAAAACAGTGTTAAGAGGAAAGAAAGAAATTCAAAAATTTCAGGAACTAAATGAAAATTAAAACACAACACAATACTTCTGGGGCACATTAAACACAGTTCCCAAAGAAAGCTTTATAGCTCTAAATTCTTATATTTAAAAAAATTCAGAAAGAGCACAAATAAATAAATTTATTTTGAATATTCAAATTTCATTAACAGCAATTAATTTTAAAAGAAGCCATAAATTTGAAAGAGAACAAAGAAGGGTATATGGGAGGATTTGGACGGAGGAAGTGGAAGGGAGAAATAATATAATCATATTAAATCTTAAAAAAGAAAAAAATGAAAAATAAAACCAAATGATAATCCTAACAAAAGCAACATATAGACTCAAGGCATTCTGCATCAAAATTCCAATGTAATTCTTCATGCAGATTGTAAAAAAAAAATCTTAAATTTCATATGTACACACCAAATACCCAGGATATTCAAAACATATTTCGACAAGAATAAAAATATACTGCTGTAGATTTGAAATCCCAGATTTTTAATTATAGTTTAGAGCTATAGTAATGGAAACATCATGGTACTGACATAAAACTAGACTCACTGATGAGTGTAACAGAATTGAAGCCCAACATATGATTCATCCCTATTACAACAACATGATTATTTACAAAAAGACTAAAAATATGTATTGTAGAAAACCCAGCATCTTAAGCACATTGTATTGATCAAATTGGATAACTCCATGTGAAAATGAAAGTATATATTTTTATCTCTCACCCCACATAGAATTCAATTCCACATGGATCAAAGATCTCGACATAAGACCTCTTGCACTAAATGTACGAGAAGAGAAAGTAGGGAATATGCTTAAATTCATTGACACAGGAAAGGACTTTCTGAGCAAGACCTCCCATAGTGTAGTCATTAAGACTAGAAATTAATAAATGAGAACTGATGAAACAAAAAAGTTTGTACATAACAAAAGACATCATCACTAGAGTGAAGAAATAGGAAAGAGGATTAATGCATCTCTCATACTCCTTGGAGAAGCGTCTGTTTGCATTAGGTGATTATTAACACAGTGACCCACAACTAGCCAAGGTGTAGAGAATAAGAGACTGCAAAATGCTGTCCTAATGGAACACACATACTATAACCCCCCAACCAAGGCTCAGATATCATTGCAGAAAAGGGTTATAAAGAGTGTAAATGACACCTTGAGAGACAAGAAATGAATCATGAATCATTATGGCTTACAGTGATGTGTTTGTGCTCAAACTGACAAGTGATGAAGTACCTTAGTTGGCGATAGATATTAACTTGAATAACCTAGAAGTCACTTGGGAAAAAAAAGTTAATTGCAAAATTCCCTAAATCCAATTGACCTGTAGCATGTTTATGGAGGAATGTCTTAAGACCACTGTGGGCAGTCCATACCCTGGGAAGGTGGTCCTGAGCTGTCTATGGAAGCTAGCATAATCCTGCATTCTCCATGCAACAGCATTCTCCCACGATTTCTGTTGTACTTCTATTGCTGTGGGTGAGTTCCCTGGTTAGAAATAATGCTATGTAGAAAAGCAAGTAGGCTTGCCTTCATTCTTCCCCTTATATTCCTACCCTGGTTTTTCTCAATGATAACTGTCACCTGGAAGTATAAGTCACATAAACCCTTACCACGCCTAAGGTGCTTTTAATCATAACGCTTTTAATCACAGCAACAAAAATAAAACTAGAATACTAGTAAATCCCATTGTCTTCATAGTTCTAGAAAAAGTAAGCAAATAATGGATAGTGTCAGAACAGCTTTGGGGGGAAGTGTTTCTGATGGTAGCTGCTTTAGAAGCTTCCTGGAACTTACACAACTGAATTATTCCAATGAAGAAATCGATGTTGTGCACCCTTCTTCTTTATGACCCATGTTACTGATATACAGTGACATCTTGAAATTAGTATCATTGATCATGTGAGTCTTACTTCGGGGGCCAGTAGCCACCATCACCCCAACCACTCAAGCATTTACCACTCTAGTTGGCAACATGAAGCTGGAAGAATGAAGCCAAAAAATGAGGCAGACTGGAGTTTTATATAATGGCTAACTTTATTCGGAGCATCAGACAATTTATACTGCGAAGATAAAGAAGAATTGCCTGATTAAGATGTTCAATCACAAGAACAAGCAGCGCATGGCAGAAACATAATTTTCCATACAAATATATGAATAACACCAACACCTGAAGTAAACTCCCTCTTATTTACTACATCTGGGAGGACCACAAAAATACATTCCAAGAACAATTCTGTGTTTTGAAGAAACTGAGGTAGCAAAAGCCATGTCTTGTTTTCTTGTAGTTTTCTCACAAACACTCAGAAATTCTCTCATACAACTTCATTATTGCACCAGGATTGGACACTCGGGTTCAACTATTATTTCATTTTATTCACATGGATGCATGGAGAAGTACAGTTATGGGTACAGAACCATAATGCAAGTAGCTGGCAACTTTGTTTCAGAATTTATATAGAAGTCTGACATCCAAAGAATAGGTGGTCACATCCATCAGGAAGGAAGGTATAGATTTCCAGAAGAGGTCAGCTAGACTGTTCCTATGAGTCATAAACTATATTGGAAGGAGACTATGTGACACTCAGAAGTTGCTAGCCATCTTCCACATATTTGAAAGCCCATGGTGATCCTCCCATTTATGTGTGCTCAGAAGACTCCATCAATCAAGTCCACAATGCCAAGAAGGCATAAACCTCGAAAACACTGGGAAAATAATATAATCTTTGAATGAGCTGGTGCTTTCAACAAATGTCTCTTCAAAGAAGATGTACAAATGGTAACAAAGACAATAAGAACATGGAGGTTAATATTCAGGAGGATGCCTATATGTTTTTCTTTGGGTTCACCTTCTTATTTAGCTTCTCTAGGAACATGAATTATAAGCTCAATGTCCTTTATTTATGGCTAGAAACCAAATATGAGTGAGTACATCCCATGTTCCTCTTTTTGGGTCTGGCTTACCTCACTCAGGATAGTGTTTTCTATTTCCATCCATTTGTATGCAAAATTCAAGAAGTCCTTGTTTTTTACTGTTGAATAATACTCTAATATGTATATATTCCATACTTTCTTCATCCATTCTTCCGTTGAAGGGCATCTAGGTTGTTTCCAGGTTCTAGCTATTACACACAATGCTGCTATGAACATAGTTGAGCATATACTTTTGTTGTATGATAGGGCCTCTCTTGGGTATATTCCCAAGGAGACAGAGACAGAGACCCACATTGGAGCACCGGACAGAAATCTCAAGGTCCAAATCAGGAGCAGAAGGAGAGAGAGCATGAGCAAGGAACTCAGGACCGCGAGGGGTGCACCCACACACTGAGACAATGGGGATGTTCTATTTGGAACTCACCAAGGCCAGCTGGCCTGGGTCTGAAAAAGCATGGGATAAATTTGGACTAGCTGAACATAGCGGACAATGAGGAAGAATGGGAACTCAAGAACAATCGCAGTGGGTTTTTGATCCTACTGCACGTACTGGCTTTGGGGGAGCCTAGGCAGTTTGGATGCTCACCTTAGGAGACCTGGATAGAGGTGGGCGGTCCTTGGGCTTCCCACAGGTCAAGGAACCCTGATTGCTCTTTGAGCAGATGAGGGAGGGTGACTTGATCGGGGGAGGGGGAGGGAAATGGGAGGCAGTGGCGGGGAGGAGAAATCCTTAATAAATAAATAAATTTTAAAAAAATTTAAAAAAAATAAAAATAAATAAAAACTAAAAAAAAATAAGAACATGGAAAGACATTTATTATTAGTCAGTATAAAAATGCAGATGGAACCAGAAATAAAACAGCACTTTACACACAATAGAATTCTTATAATCATATAAGAGGGGGGACTGATTTGGGAAATAATATTGAAAAACTGCAACTCCCATACATTGTCTTTCTGAGTATAAAATTAGGTAGCCACTTTTGATGACAGCCTGGTATTTACTTAAATAATGGGGTTAGCAGGTCCATATATGTTAGATATTTCATTAAAAACATATACTTAAAACAACTGAATTGAAAGCAGACAATTAATTAAAATGGGTGACAGTGCACCCACTAAACACCACAGGCTAACAAATAAAAAAGCTCTTTACCAGGAATAGTTTACTTCTTTCTGGGTTATTCGTCAGTGACTGAGGTCACATCAACCCTTAAACATTGCTAGTGTTACTAGTCACCCTCTAGAACCTGATGGTAAAAGCCCGCTGCTAAACATATTCACCATTCTCCCTCCTCCAGGCTCAGAGATCATTGAGAAATACAAGGCTGAAAAATGACAACTATCAGGGGTGGTATATGAATCCAAGTAAACCTGTGTCTTCAGGATATAGTTAGTCATCAAACAGCTGTACATGTGAATTCACAGCAGTTTAATACCATGTACAAAACTTTGCAAGTCCAGGCCAGACCAAATTCCACCACACAGAGAGGAGTTGGGCATAAAATCAACCGTGTAACTAGCGCCATTAGCAATTGTTAGCTTCTAGGAGAACAAACATCAGTTTTCCTTAAGAATTAAGGTCTTGATAAGTTGATCACACTTGGAAGCCCACACATTGAAGAACCCTTAGAAAACACAAATTTACCTTAATGGGAAATGAGAAACATAAATTTGGGTGGGTATGGAAGGGTGGGGTGGTAGGAAGAAGTGCAACACATATCAGCCAAGTGATCAAAACATATATGGAATTATTAAAAGAACCCTCACTCCCCAAATCTTCATTCTTCATACAACCTTTCCTTCCCTCTGACACCACACAAACCACGCCTCCACTGTCTGTTTCTCTCTGTATTCTTATCTTCCAAACTCCCACAAAAAATGGCCGCTAAGGGCCAAAGAAACAGATCAGCGTTTAAGAGTACTTGCTTATTGGCTAACTCTCACAGGGGCCCATCCGGTAGACCAGGATTCAATTACCAACACCCACACTGTGAAGAGAACTCTGGTGATCTCTTTTAACCTCTGCCCTCACTTGTATGCTTGTAGTGTTTAAGCATACACTCAGGCACACACGCACGCATACGCACAAACAATAAACCAATCTTTTTAAAAAGAATGATCCATTAATCTCCACATATAGCATTCAATGAATTTTCCACGCCAAAGCTCCAAAGTCTTCCACAATCCTCCAACTAAATAGTTCAAAGACATAAACAGCCACATAGTCAGGTTTATCCCAGCAACACACAACTTCTAGTACCAGTTTCTGCCCTACTTTGGTTTCTGTTGCTGTGATAAAACACTCTGGTCAAAAGCAACCTAGGGGACAAAGGATTTATTTGGCTTGTATTTCCAGCTTACACTCCACAGTTGAGGGAATTAAGGGTGGGAACTCAAGCAGGAATCTGAAGGCAGGTCTGCTTACTATTCCAGTCAGAATTACTTCTTTTTTTATTTATTATTTATTTAATTTATTTATTTATTAAGGATTTCTGCCTCCTCCCCGCCACCGCCTCCCATTTTCCTCCCCCTCCCCCGATCAAGTCACCCTCCCTCATCTGCTAGGCCAGCTGGCCTGGGTCAGAAAAAGCATGGGATAAATTTGGACTAGCTGAACATAGCAGACAATGAGGAAGAATGGGAACTCAAGAACAATCGCAGTGGGTTTTTGACCCTACTGCACGTACTGGCTTTGGGGGAGCCTAGGCAGTTTGGATGTTCACCTTACGAGACCTGGATAGAGGTGGGCGGTCCTTGGGCTTCCCACAGGTCAGGGAACCCTGATTGGTCTTCAGAATTACTTCTAACTAAGATACTCACAGCCATAGAAGTACAGCAGAAACATTGGAGAAATGCCGTTGGATGATTCATGAGTATCTCAGGTACTACACATAGTAGACTAGACCCTCCTATTCAATTATAAGAAAGACAACCATCCAAAGACATGCTCACAAGCCAACTTGACCTTGAAATTTTCTCAATTGAGACCTTCCTCTTAGATGATATCAAGGTTGTGTTAAATTGGGAGAAAAAGCTCTCTAGGACAACCAGTAACAAGTTGTTTGAAAGGAAACCATTGGATTCCTATTTGTCATTTCACTCAATTTCAGCTCCCTTGGAGTTATGACTTATTCCAGACTGAAGAGAAAGGGTAGCAGACATGTTAGAACTGTCCTCTGCCTTCTGAGTCTCCAAGCTTCACAGTGTCAATGGCTTTTGTGCTTTACACTAGTGTTCTGTCTCAGAACATATAGTCAGAATAAAATTCCTGATTCATTACTTTTGTTTTTGGGGGGGAAGAAAACGAACATGAATAGTATATTCAATTATCTTTTGATGCTATTTCCGAACAGGAAATTAGCATTTTATTTTAAGAACTAATGCATAATTTTAATACCAGTATATATTGCATGTAGAGCCTACTCTCCTCATACAGCCATGTCCAGCCTTCTTTCAGTAGCCCTATTTGTCCCTCTACTTCCATGTCACTAATTTACACACATACACACAAACACACACACATATATATATATACATATACATATAATTGTATGTATCTATATAAAATCTATGTCTCACAAATAATATAAAACATTTTATTTATCTTTCTGAGGCACACTTAATGCATTTAATATGACTATCTCCAATTTCATACATTTTCTTGCAAGTGAAATTATTTCACTCTTATTTATGCCCAAAAGTACTTTGTTTGTAAATACATATATATTTTTTCTTTTATTTTTAAATTATCTTTTAAATTTTATTTATTTTATGTATGTGAGTATTTTGCTTGCATGTATCATGTCTATTTTGGAAGTGCACTTATAGATGTTTGTGAGTCATGATGTAGAAACTGGGAATTGAACCTGGGTCCTGCAAAAACAAGTGCTCTTAACAGCTTAACAATCTCTGTTGTTACACGTTCAGGTTACTTCCATAGTTTAGTTATTGCAAATAAAGTTACAATAAGCATCAATTGACATATATTTCTATGATACAATAGCTTGAAATAGTTTTGAGTGGATATCTAGGAGTGATATACCTAGTCATACGGAGCACTATTTTTAATTTTTTGAGAAACCTCCATGCTGACTCCCATAGTGGCTGAATTAGTTTACGCGCCCACTAGCAGTTAATAAAGATTTTCTTTGATGTGTATCCTTGGGAACACTTATTGTTATTTAAATTCTTAATTCTTAATCATTGTCATTCTCACTATAGATAGAATCTCAATGTAGCTATATTTTAAAACTGTTTTAAGAAAATAAATGAGTTACTTGAGAGCTTTAGAAATATGTGCTTTGATCATATTTCTATGATCAAAGAACCTCACAACCTCTTTCTAAATCCACTTTGACTTCCCTACCCACCCAACTTTGTGTCCTGTATCTAGGCTAACTTTGTGCACCTCAAATATTCTTGAATGTGTGGTCTAGCACCTGAGCATGGCTGACTTCCAAGGAAGTATACTTTTAGAGAAAACTATCTCCCCCTCTCCCAACAACTAACACCGGGCAATAATTCCATGGCTAAGGATGGGATTTCATGCCCAATTTCCACCTCCGTTCTACAATTTGTTCTACTCTGGCCTTGCATAGGTTTTGTATATGGTATTGCATCTCCTCCCTCATATCCAGAAGGCACAACTCTTTTGTAGACATCCAATATCTCTGACACACTCTTTTAGACCAGTCTTCCACAAAGTAGTTTTGACTTGATTTTCAGAGGTCAAAACTGAGTGCTAGAAAGAAGTCTTGACAGTTAAGAGCATTTATTGCTCTTGCAGAGAACTGGGGTACAGTTTCACACATCTAAATGGAAACCCACAACCTTCTGTAACTCCTATTCCAAAGGATATGTTGCTCATTTCTGACATTCTTGGGCACCAGGCACATACAAGGTACACATACGTACATGCAGGCAAATACTCAAATACATAAAATAAATCTTTACTAAAAATAGATCAAAGGGGGCTGAACAAACATGATCTCTAGAAAAAATGTTACCAAAATCCCACATGCATGCACACAAAGTTCTCCACATAACCAGAAGAACCTTGCAGGATATGTCTTTATTGAGAATTACATAAATACATGTGTGTTTTGAACAAGTCTACTAACTTCCAATCTCTCCACTACTATTATTCCATCACAATCCCATGTGTTCTCTTCTTTAAAACAAAACAAAACAAAACAAAACAAAACAAAACAAAACATGGAATCCATTAGGTGAAGTCAGTATGTGCATACATAGTAGGCAACCTGCTAGAACAATAGCAGCCTCTTGGGGGTCTGATTCCCAAAGAAATTTGCATTCCCACTCCCAGCACCATTAACTGCCAATAACTCCTCAGCTAGTAATAGGACTTCTTGACCTCATCTGCCCTCCATGCTGGGATTTTCCCGGATCAATCTCGTGCAAATTACCATAGCTGCTGTCAGTTCATATATGAAACTGCCTTGTTGTGTCCAGAAATCACTGTTTTGCTATAGTCAATCATCCACTACCCAGTCATCCAAAACCCAGAAAATCTTAGCTATTTCACCTTCCTGGGGCCCTCCATGTGTGTCCCTTCTAGGGTTCCCCTTTTTAAATAACTTCTTTGGGGTTGTAGACTGTAGTCTGATTATCCTGTATTTCCAAGTATACATATCAAAGAAAATCTTTATTAACTGCTAGTGGGCGCGTAAACTAATTCAGCCACTATGGGAGTCAGCATGGAGGTTTCTCAAAAAATTAAAAATAGGGCTTCCATATGACTAGGTATATCACTCCTAGATATCCACTCAAAACTATTTCAAGCTATTGTATCATAGAAATATATGTCAATTGATGCTTATTGTAACTTTGTTTTGCAAATTTATAACTTTATTGCATATTTGTGTTATGTCTAATATCCACTTATGAGTGAGTACATACCACGTTTGTCTTTCTGGGCTTGGTTTCCTCACTCAGTACATTTTATTTCTAGTTCCATCCATTTGCCTGCCACTTTCATGATGTCATTGTTTTTCCCCTATTTAATAATACTACATTGTGTAAATGTACATCATTTTCTTTGTCAGTTCTTCAGTTTATGGGTATCTAGGTTCTTTCCTGGTTCTGGATATTATGAATAATGCTGCTATGAACATAGTTGAGTCCTTGTGGTATGATTATGCTTCCTTGGGGTATTATCCCCAAGAGTGGTATCTTGAGGTAAATTGATTCCCAATATTCTGAGAAACCACCATAGTGATTTCCAAAGTGACTGTACAAGTTTGCACTCACATCAGCAATGGAGGAGTGTTCCCCTTACTCCACATCCTTTAGAGCATAAGCTGCCATCAATGTTTTTGATCTTGGTCATTCTGACAGGTGTAAAATGGTTCCTTGGAGATGTTTTCATTTGCATTTACCTGATGGTTAAGGATGTTTAGCAATTCCTTAAATGTCTTTCAGTCATCTGAGTTTCTTCTGTTGAGAACTGTCTTTTGTACCCCATTTTTTAACTAGATTACTTGGTACTTTGGTGTCTAGTTTCTTGAGTTCTTTACATATTTTGGAGATCAGGCCTCTGTCAGATGTGGGATTGATGAAGATCTTTTTCCATTCTGTGGGTTGCCATTTTGCTTACTGACCATGTCTTTTGCCTTATAGATGCTTCTCAGTTTCAGGAGGTCTCATTTATTAGTCACTGTTTGTACTACTGGTGTTAAATTTATTTAGGAAGTGGTCTCTTGTGCCAATGTGTTCAAGGCTATTTCCCACTTTCTCTTTTATCACCTTCAGTGTAACTGGGTTTCTGTTGAGGTCTCTGATCCATTTGGACTTGAGTTTTGTATAGAAAAATAGATATGAATCTATTTGCATTCTTCTACATGTTCATAGCCAGTTATACCAGTACCAATTGTTGAATATGCTTTCGTTTTTTTCATTGTAAAATTTTTACTTCTTTCTCAAAAATCAGGTGTTCATAGGTGTGTGGATTAATATCAAGGACTTCAATTCAATTTCATTGATCCATATGTCTGTTTTTATGCCAATACCAAGCTGTTTTTATTACTATAGCTGTGTAGTAAATCTTAAAAACAGAGATGGTGATGACCCTGGATGTTCCTTTATTGTACAGGATTTCTTTGGCTATCCTGGATTTTTTGTTTTTCCATATGAAGTTGAGTGTTTTTCTTTCAATGTCTGTGAAGAATTTTCTGGGATTTTGATGTGGATTGCATTGAATCTGTAGATTGCTATTGGTAAGATTGCCCTTATTGCTATGTTGATCCTACCTATCCAAGAGCACAGGTAATCTACCATTATCTGACATCTTCGATTTTTTTCTTCAAAGACTTAAGCTTATTGTCATATAGGTCTTTCACTTGTTTGGTTAGAGTTACCCCAAGATACTTTATGATCTTTGTTGCAATTGTAAAGGGTGATGTTTCTCTGATTTTTTTATCAGCCTGTTTATCATTTGTATATAAAGGGGGATATTGATTTTTTAATTAATCTTGTATCCTGCCACATTGCTGAAGGTGTTTTTGTCAGTTGTAGCAGTTCCATGGTAGAATTTTTCAGGTGACTTATGTAACTACCATATCATCAGCAAATAGCAAAAGTATGACTTCTTACTTTCCAATTTGTATCCTTTTGTCCTCATTTAGTTGTCTTATTTCTCTAGTTGGACTTCAAGTACTGTATTCAATAGGTGTGGGAGAGAGTGGATAACCTTGATTTGTTCCTGAGTTTAGTGAAATCACTTTGAGTTTCTCTCCATTTAATTTGATGTTGGTGTTTGGCTTGCTGTAAATTGCTTTTATGATTTTTAAATATGTTCCTTGTGTGCCTGATCTCTCCAAGACCTTTATCATGAGGGGGTGTTGTATTTTGTAGAAGGCTTTTTCAGCTTCTATTGAGATGATAATTTGTTTTTTTTCTTAAGTTCATTTATACAGTAAATTACACTGACAGATTTTTATATGCTGAACCGTCCCTGCATTTCTGGGATGAAGCCTACTTGATAATGGTAGATAATTTTTTGAAGTGTTTCTTGGTTTCAGTTTTATTGTATTTTATTGAGTATTTTTTGCATCAGTGTTCATGAGAACTAAGAAATTTCCTTTCTTAGTTACATCTTTGTGTGGCTTAGGTTTCAGGGTAACTGTAGCTCCATAAAATGACTTTGGCAATGTTTCTTCTATTTCTATTGTGTGAAACAATTTGAGAAATATTGGTACTAGCTCTTCTTTGATAGTCTGGTAGAATTCTGCACTGGAACTGTCTGGTCCTGGGTTTTTTGTTGTTGGTTTGTTTGTTTGGTTGGTTGGTTAGTTGTTTGGGTGGTTTGGTTTGGTTTGGTTGGGAGAAATATTACCTAATGATTCTCCAGATTTCCTCACTGTCTGTGGTTATGTCCTCCTCTTCATTTCTGATTTTGTTAATTTGGATATTCTCTCTCTGCCTTTTGGTGAATTTGGATAAGGATTTGTCAATGTTGTCAATTTTCTCAAAGAACCAACCCCTTGTTTCATAGATTCTTTGTATTTTTCTCTCTTTGTTTCTATTTTATTGATTTCAGCACTCAATTAGATTATTTCTTGTTGTCTACCCCTTCTGGGTGAGTCTGCTTTTTTGTTCTAAAATTTTCAGGTGGTGTAAGAAGTCCTTCTGTCTATGTGTTGCTTTCATTGGTCAATAAAGGAACTGTTTGGGGCCTATAGCAGAGCTGTAGGGGAACAGAGCTAGACAGGGGGAATTAAATGGAATGCTGGAAGGAAGAAGGCAGAGTCAGAGAGAGATGCCATGGATCCAACACCAGATACAGATGTGCTAAAACTTTGCTGGTAGGCCATGGACTCGTCATGATACACAGATTAATGGAGATGGGTTAAATTAATATGTAAGAGTTAATCAATACGAAGTTGGAGCTAATGGGCCAAGCAGTGATTTAATTAATACAGTTTCTGTGTGGTTATTTTGGTTCTGGGCAGCCAGAACAAATAAGCAGTCCTCCCTCCTACATTCAGGTATGCTGTTAAGTCACTAGTGTGAGATTTCTCCATGTTCTTTATATAGGCACTTGGTGTTATGAACTTTCCTCTTAGCTCTGATTTCATAGTGTCCCATAGTTTTGGATATGCTGTGCTTTCATTTTGGATGAATTCTAGGAAGTCTTTGATTTCTTTCTTTGTTTTTTCCTTGAACCATTGATTATTCAGTTGAGTATTATTCAATTCCCACGACTTTATAGGGTTTCTGCAATTAGTGTTGTTGTTGAATTCTAACTTGAAGCCATGGTGAATCAGTAAGGTAAGGGGGTTATTCCAAATTTTGTATCTGTTCAGGTGTGTTTTATTACTGAGTATGTGATCAATTTTAGAAAAGGTTCCATGAGGTTATGAGAAAAATATATATTCTTTGGGTTTGGATATAATGTTCTATAGAAGTCTGTTAGGTCCATTTGAGTTATGACATCTGTTAGTTCTCTTATTTCTCTATTAAGTTTCTGTCTGGTAGTGTGGTGAGAGTGGGGTGTTGAAGTCTCCCACTATTATTTTGTGGAACTTGATATGTGATTTAAACTTTAGTAATGTTTCTTTTACATATGAGGGTGCCCTTGTATTTGGGACGTAAATGTTCAGAATCCAGACTTTATCTTGATGGATTTTTCCTGTGATGAATATGAAATGTCCTTTTCCATCTCTTTTAATTAATTTTAGTTTGAAGTCTATTTTGTTAGATATTATGATAGCTACACCTGCTTGTTTCTTCACAGTTTTTATAATGTTTTTGTATGTATGTGGTTTCAAGACTGACTATTGGGCATTGGATAACCAGTTGTTGTGTTCTTCCCTGGAGAAAGCTATCTAATTCTCAGCATTCCGCAGTTACCAATAATTCTTTATCAACGGTTTGTGGTCCCGTGGAATTACCACTTTCAGTATTAGGATTCTGTTGGTGCCGTTCTTGTTCAGGTCTTGTTTAGGCAGTCATTTTTAATGAGATTTCATAGGTGTAGATTTTCTAAAATTTCTTTGAGACAAAAATCTCATAGCAAACTTCCTATCCTTCTATTTGCTACAAACTTTTACTCCTTCTTGAATTATAATCACTGATCTTTAGATGCAGGAATTTTATGGTATATGTGTCAGTTAGAGCTGGACATTGTCACTTGTTGACTACGTTTTTGATTAGTTGTGGTTTTCTGTAACTGTCTCCATGTGTTGAAAGTAGACAGTTCTCTGTTGAGTGGTGAAACTCATACTTATCTGTATGTATAAGTACGAATGTTTATAATATAGTTAGAAATTATATTGGTTTAGAAAAACAGTAGTTGTAAGTTATCCTCCATGATACATAATTTTTCTAGTCTCAGATAGTTAGGCAGGTTCCTAGTATCAGGGACAAATTGCCTCTTTTTGAGCAGGCCTTATGTCCATTGAGGAACTGCTGACTACCATGAAGGTGTGTGGGCCATTTTTGAACCTTTAGGTATATATTGTACTGCTGATTGTCATTTTATTTCATATACATCATAGTTAGGTAGGATTTTAGTTGCTACCCTCCCTTAGAAGTTTCAGCTAGGTACCCCAGAAAAGCAAATGATATATGTTCTCTCTCATTTGTAGTTCTGAGATAGAATTCCTCAGATGTGACTATACTTTTCTATTTCTTTTAGGTTTTCATCTGGTTTACTTATTTGAGTGATCCTGGATTCATAAAAAGAATTTGGCAGTGTTTCCTAAATTCCTATTTTATGAAATTATCTAAGGAGTGTTGGTGTAAGTTTTCTTTGAAGGTCTAGTAAAATTTTGTAATGAAACAATATAGCCCTGAACATATTTTAGTTGGGAAATTTTAAATTAGTGCTTCTGCCTGACTGGTGATCTGGGTCTGTTTAAATTATTTACTTTAGCCTCACTTAACTTTTTTCCTTCTTATTTTAATTACTTTTATTTAGCTATAATTTTTTCTCCTTTAACCTCCCTTCCTCTCCCATCCCATTCTACCCTCTCCCAAGGTCTCCATGCTCCCAATTTACTAATGAGATCTTGCCTTTTACTGGTGTGGGAGAATTGTCTGTATTCTGTCAATCATGTTTTAAATAAATGCTGATTGGCCAGACAGGAAGTATAGGTGGAACAACCAGACAGAAAGTAAAGGTGGGGCAATGAGAACAGGAGAATGCTGGAAAGGAGGAAGCCCATTCCTCCCCAGTCCTGCCCAGAAAATGGAAGAAGCAGGGTGTGACCTGCCCCGCTGAAAAAGGTACAGAGCCATGTGGCTAACATAGATAAGAATAATGGGTTAATATAAGTTATAGAAGTTAATACAAAGCCTGAGCTAATGGGTCGATCAGTTTATCATTAACATGGACCTCTCTGTGTGGTTTTCTTTGGGACTTGCTGGCTGTGGAAACTGGGCAGGACAGAAACCCCAACAAGCAGGCCCTCATGTTACATTTTTCTATTTCTGATGTAGATTAGGTCCATTTATGTCTCTCTTAGGATCCTCTTTGTTATCTAGGTACTCTGGAATTGCAGACTGGTTTTTATTTGCTTTAGGTATAAAAGTCACTTATGAGTGAATACATATGATATTTGTCTTTCTGGGTCTGGGTCACCCCACTCAATATGGTTTTTTCTAGATCTATCCAATTGTCTGCACATTTCAAGATGTCATTATTTTTTTTGCTATGTAGTACACCATTGTGTAAATGTATCACAGTTTCTTTATCCATTCTTGAGGAACATTTAGGTTGTTTCCAGATTCTGGCTATTACAGGTAATGATGCTATAAACATAGTTGAGCACATGGTCTTGTGGTATGATTGTGCATTCTTTGGGTATATACCCAAAAATGGTATTGCTGGGCCTTGAGGTAGGTTGTTTCCTAATTTTCTGAGAAATCACCATACTGACATCCAAAGCAGTTGTACCAGTTTGCACTCCCACCAGCGATGGAGGAGTGTTCTCTTTACCCCACATCCTCTCCAGCATAAGCTGTCATCAGTGTTTTCTTGATTATTCTGCCAGATGTAAGATGGAATCTGAGTTGTTTAGATTTGCATTTCTCTGATGGCTAGGGGTGTTGAGCATTTCCTTAAGTGTCTTTCAGCCATTTTAGGATGGTCTGTTGAGAGTTCTATGTTTAGGTCTGTACCTCTTTTTTTATTTGATCTTTTGATGACCAGTTTCTTGAGTTCTTTGTATATTTTGGATATCAACCCTCTGTCCACTGTGGGGTTGGTGAAGATCTTTTCCCTTTCTGTAGGCTGCTGTTTTGTTGTGTTGACCAGGTTCTTTGCTTTACAGAAACTTCTCAGTTTCAGGAAGTCCCATTTATTAATTATTGATCTTAGTGTCTGTGATGCTGAGGTTCTATTTAGGAGATGGTCTCCTGTGCCAACACATCCAAATATACATCCCACTTTCTCTTCTATGAGGTTCAGTGTGGTTGGTTTTATCTTGAGGTATTTGAACCATTTGGACTTGAGTTTTGTGCATTGTAATAGAAATGGATCTATTTCCATTCTTCTACATGTTGATATCCAGTTATGCCAACACCATTTGTTGAAAATGCTTTTTTCCATTTTATATTTTTTGCTTCTTTGTCAAAAATCATGTGTTTGTAGGTGTGTGGATTGATATCCAGGTCTTCGATTCAGTTCCATGGGTCTTCCTGTCTATTTTTATGATGATACAAGGCAGTTTTCAGTACCTTAGCTCTGTAGTAGAGTTTGAAGTCAGGGATTGTGATGCCTCCAGAAGTTCCTTTATTGTACAGGATTATATTGGCTATCCTGTGATTTTGCATTTCTATGTAAAGTTGAGTACTCTTTCAAGGTCTGTGAAGAATTTTGTAGGGATTTTGATGGTCATTGCATTGAATCTGTAGATTGCATTTAGTAAGATTGTCATTTTTATTATGTTAACTCTACCTATCCAAGAGCATGGGAGATCTTTCCATTTTCTGGTGTCTTCAATTTCTTTCTTCAAAGATTTAAAGTTCTTGAAATACAGGTCTTCCACTTGTTTGATTAGAGTTACTCCAAGATATTGTGGATATTGTGAAAGGTGATATTTCACTTATTTCTCTCTCAGCTCATTTATCATCTGTATAAAGGAGGGCTACTAATTATTTTGAGTTAATCTTGTATCCTGGTACTATACTGAAGGTGTTTATGAGTTGTAGGAGCTCCTTGTAGAATTTTTTGGGTTACTTATGTATTCTATCATATCATCAGCAAATAGTAAAAGTTTGACTTTTTCTTTACTGCTTTGTATCCTTTTGATCTCCCTTTGTTGTCTCATTGCTCTATCTAGAGTCTCAAGTACTATAGTGAATAAATATGGAGAAAGTGAACAACCTTGTCTTGTTCTTGATTCAGTGGAAACATTTTGAGTTTCTCTCCATTTAGTTTGATATTGGCTGTTGGCTTGCTGTATATTGCCTTTATTATGTTTAGGTACATTCCTTGTTGCCCTGATTTCTCCAAGCCCTTTATCATGAAGGGGTGTTGTATTTTGTCAAAGGCTTTTCAACATCTAATGAGATGATTATATGATTTTTTTTAGTTTGTTTATATGATAGATTACTGATGTGGGAGTGATTTCTTTCTAATATGTTGCCTTCATTGGTTAATTAATAAAGAAACTGCTTGGCCCTCTGATAAGGTAGAATTTAGATAGGCGGAGTAAACAGAACAGAATGCTGGGAGAAAGAAGCTGAGTCAGGAGTCACCATGATTCTCCTACTGGACACAGATGCAGGTTAAGATCTTCCCTGGTAAGCCACCTTGTAAGCTATACAGATTATTAGAAATGGGTTAGATCAATATGTAAGAGCTAGCCAATAAGAGGCTAGAACTAATGGGCCAGACAGTGTTTAAAAGAATACAGTTTCTGTGTGATTATTTCGGGTATAAAACTAGCCTGCAGGTGGCCGGGTGCCAGGAACACAGCCCCGCCACTCTTATTACAACAGATTACATTCATATGACAGATTTACATATGTTGAACCATCCCTGTGTCACTGGAATGAAGCCTACTTGATCATGGTGGATGATTTTTCTGATATGTTCTTGGATTTGGTTTGCCAGTATTCTTTTGAATATTTTTGTATCACTGTTCATGAGAAGGAGAGATCTATCATTCTCTTTCTTTTTTTCTTTTTTTTATATTAATCATAAACTGGTCAGCCTAGTAAATCAGGATTTTTCTCATTAACTAATTCTTACAGTTTAAACTAGCCCATTATTCTTGTCTATGTTAGCCACATGGCTCTGTACCATTTTGGGGGAGGCAGTCATACCTTGCTTCTTATGCAGCAGGGTCACAACTGCAGACTGTGTCCTTTTCCCAGAAATTTCCTGTTCTCATTGCCCCACCTCTACTTTCTGCCTGGTCACCCTGCCTATACTTCCTGCCTGGCTACTGGCCAAAATGCGTTTATTTAAAATACAAGTGACTGGGTACAGACCATTGTCCCACAGCACTTCCCCCCACACACACATTTTTTAACAAGACCTCTGTATTGAATCTCCTTTGTTTAGCTTTTCTCCTGACCATTATCCATAACAACTTGGAACCAACATTCTAAACAAATCCATAATCCATTTTTTGGGGAAAGTGGGCATAGTTTTTCTAGGCTAATTTCTGCTGATTGGGAGTGCTGATAATCTTTTGGGGACCTAAAGAAAAATTGAATTATAATCAAGTTCTGACTGGAGTATCCTGTGAAGCTTGGTCATCTCATGCAGCAGTCTTGAATCTGTTCTGGATGTAGAACTCAGATATCTGGATCATCTGCTCCTATTGGAGATTTCTCAATGGGTCTTTCTTTATCAAACCTGATTTTTTTCTCTGTTGCTCCTTCTTCAGCATTCAAACAATTTAAAGAGAACATAATAACATATAGTATCCAGATTCTCTGTGTGTTTTCCATCTTTACACGGCTTTATTTTAAACTCTATTTCTTTTATTTTTATTTTTGAGTTTTTGAGACAGGGTTTCTCTCTGTATCTTTGTCCTGGGCCTCCCAAATTCTGGGATTAAAGGTGCGTACCACCACACCTTGAACTCACAGAAATCTATCTGCCTCCTTCAGCAAATCCTACCAGTGTTTGCTACCAAAACCAGTTACTGTCTTTTTTCTTTTTTTTATTTTAAAGACTTTATCAATTTTTTTTCTTTTCCAAGCTTACAGATATTTTTAAACACACCATCAACCATTTAGAGGTTTTATTCATCTATCTTTACTGTTTATCTCTCTTTTTTGACCATGTGAGTCTTTAATTTGCTAAGTTATATGGCTAGGATTAAAGTTGTGGCTTTGATGGCTGGATCCAGCCCATTCTTTAGCTTTCTGAGAGTCTAGCCTCATTGTGGAGGTACTGGCTGGAGCCATGTTCATTGCCACTACTCTATGGCATTTCAAGGTCCGTGTTGCTACCAAGAAGCATGCTGTAGGGTATTCATAAACACCATTTAAGTATTTTGTGTTAGGGCCTCTTAAAAGGGCTGCAAAATTTTTGCAGCTAAAGCTAAGTCAGGAAGCCTCTCTTAAAGGAGAAACACTTGCTTCTAGCAAACAGAGTCCTCCTGAGAAAATGTTGTTATCAATAAGCCATGCTTAACTCTATTCTTTTCAGTCAAGAATTACTTTCCAAGCTCTTTCAGGATTTCTATGGATACAGTTGTCCAGACGTTGGGCACCATTCTGTTGACAGAGGTTTGCCTCGCACCAGGTCCCACAGCCATTTAGTCCCAAATAAACACACAGAAGTCTACATTAATCATAAACTGATCAGCCTAGTAGATCAGACTTTTCTTATTAATTAATTCCTACTTCTTAAACTAGCCCATTATTCTTGTCTATGTTAGTCACGTGGCTTGGTACCTTTTTCAAGGAGGCAGTCACATCTTGCTTTTTCTGTGGCTGGGTCACAACTCTGTAATTCTCTTAGTCATGCCTTTGTGTGGTTTGTGTATCAGGGAAACTGTAGCCTTGTAAAAAGAGTTTGGCAATGTTAATTATGTTTCTATTATGTGAAATAATTTAAGGAGTATCTGTATTAGTTCTTTGAAGTTCTTGTAGAATTCTGCATAAAAACATCTGGCCCTGGGCTCTTTTTCACTGGAAGATTTTTGATAATTGTTCCTATATCCTTAGTGGCTATAGGTCTAGTTAATTTGCTTATGTTATCTTGATTAAATTTTGGTATGTAGTGCTTATCCAGATATTGTTTATTTCCTTTAAGTTTTCTAATTTTCTGGATTACAGGTTTTCAAAGTATGACCAGAAGATTCTCTGGATTATCGCCACATCTGTTATTATGTCCCCTTTTCATCATTTTTTATTTTGTTAATTTGAACATACTCTCTGTCTCTCTGACTTTTGGTTAGTTAAGGTAGAGGTTTGTCTATGTTGTTGATTTTCTCAAAGAACCAAGTCTTTGTCTCATTGATTCTTTGCACTGTTTTCTTTGTTTCTATTTTGTTGGTTTCAGCCCTCAATTTGATTATTTCCTGTCATCTAGATCTCCTGGGTGAGTTTGCTTCTTTTTGTTCTATAGAATTCAAGTATTTATTAATTTACTAGTACGGGATTTTTTCAACTTCTTTATGTAGGAATTTAATACTATGAACTTTCATCTTAGCACTGCTTTCATAGGGTCCCATAGATTTGGCTATGTCTTCCAGTCATTTTCATTTAATTTTGGGAAGTCTTTAATTTCTTTCTTTATTTCTTCCTTGACCCCGTGATGATTAATTTGAACATTATTCAGTTTCTGTGTGTTTGTGGGCTTTCTGCCAATATCCCTGATTAAAAATAAATGCAAAAATTTATAATAGAGAATTATGTAACAAACATCATCTGCCACAGTCAAGTTTTGTTGATCCCAGATATGCAAGTATGGTTCAACATGCAGTCAATAAATGTAATAAATCATATAAGTGAAAGTAACTACATTATGTAATCATCTCTATAGATACAGAAGAAGTATTTGACAGCATCCAATATATCTCCATAATAAAAGTGCTAGAGATAATAAGACTGGGAGAAAGTATAGCTCATTATCATAAAGGCAAGATCAAAGTCAACAGCATTGTAAAAGGAGAAAAATCTCAAAGAAGTACCATTAAAGTGAGGAATGAGACAGGGCTGTTCACTATCTCTACTTCTTTTCAATAAAACATTTGAATCTGTAACTATAATAATAAGACAAGAGAAGGAAATTAAATATATAGAAATAAAGAAGTCATCCCTATTTCCAGATGATATATCCATAAGAGATAGAAAATTCCACAAGACATCTACAAAAGAATAATATATTCAGAATGTGGCAGGATATAAAATCAACATAAAAAATAAGTAGTCTTTTTATTTACCAGTAACAAACACCCTAAGAGATCATATACATGCTTTTATTTAATATCCTCAGTAATATCTTATTTATATTTTTAAAGATTTATTTATTTATTATGTATGTATGTCTGTATGTATACCTGCATGCCAGAAGAAAGCACCAGATCTCATTATAGATGGTTGTAAGCTGTCGTATGGTTGCTGGGAATTGAACCCAAAACCTCTGAAAGAGCAGTCAGTGATCAACATCTGAGCCATCTCTCCAGCCCCCAACTTCAGTAATTTCTTACTTATAAAAGTAAACTATCTAATAATAAACCTAATCAAGGAGGTGAAAATCTTCTACAATAAAAACCTTCAGTCTCTGATGAAAGGTGAAGGAAGATACTAGAAGATGGAAAGAAGATCTATGGATATGAATTTGTAGAAATAATCTTAGAGGACTCAAGACAACATACATGACCACCAAATTATTACAATGGTGAGGAAAAACATGAAGATGAAAAAAACACAGCCTGTTAAATATAGAGTCCTAGAAAGTGGACACTAACCTATAGGAGGAAATTAGATCTAAATCTTTCACCCTTTCAAAATATCAACTAAAACCACAGACTGAGGACCTTAGTTCAACCACTTTGGAAAGCAGTGTTTCAGTTTCTCAGGAAATTCGGGATCAACCTACCCCTGGACCCAGCAATGCCACTCTTGGGAATATACCCAAGAGATGCCCTATCATATGACAAGAGCATTTGTTCAACTATGTTCATAGCAGTATTATTTGTAATAGCCAGAACCTGGAAACAACCTAGATGTCCTTCAATGGAAGAATGGATGAAGAAAGTGTGGAATATATACACATTAGAGTACTACTCAGCGGTAAAAAACAATGACTTCTCAAATTTTGCATGCAAATGGATGGAAATAGAAAATAGTATCCTGAGTGAGGTAACCCAGACCCAAAAAGATGAACAAGGGATACTCACTCATAATTGGGTTCTAGCCATAAATAAAGGTCAGTGAGTCTATAATTTGATATCCTAAAGAAGCTAGATAAGAAGGTGAACCCAAAGAAAAACATATAGCTATCCTCCTGGGTATGGGAAGTAGACAAGATTGCCAGGCAAAAATCAGGATCTTAAGGGTGGGGTGGGAGGGGGGTAAGGGGAGATGAGGAGAGAAAAGTGAGAAGGGTAGGATGGGGAGAACTTGGGACAACGGGAGATTGGGATAAAGGAAGGTTGGATAGGGGAGCAGGGAAGCACATATCTTAATTAAGGGAGCCATCTTAGGGTTGGGAAGAGACTTGGACCTAGAGGGGCTTCCAGGTGCCCAAGGCGAGGTCCCCAGTTAGTTCCTGGGGCAGCTGAGGATAGGGAACCTGAAATGAGCCTATCCTATAGCCATACTGATGAATATTTTGCATATCACCATAGAACCTTTATCTGGCGATGGATGAAGATAGAGACAGAGACCCACACTGGAGCACTGGACTGAGCTCCCAAATTCCCAATGAGGAACAGAAGGAGGGAGAACATGAGCAAGGAAGTCAGGACCACAAGGGGAGCACCCACCCACGGAGACAGTGGGGCTGATCTATTGGAGCTCACCAAGGCCAGCTGGACTGTGACTGAAAAAGCATGGGATAAAACTGGACTCTCTGAATATGGTGGACAATGAGGGCTGCTGAGAAGCCAAGGACAATGGCACTGCGTTTTGATCCTACTTCATGTCATGGCTTTGTGGGAGCCTAGCCAGTTTGGATGTTCTCCTTCCTAGACCAGGATGGAGGGGGGAGGACTTTGGACTTTCCACAGGGCAGGGAACCCTGACTGCTCTTCAGACTGGAGAGGGAGGGGGAGAGGAGTGGGGGGAGGGGGAAGGAGTGGGAGGCTGGGAGGAGGTGGAAATTTTTTTTTCTCAATAAAAAAAAGAAATAAAAAAAATCTTGAAATGCCTAAATGAAGTAAAACTTATGAAATACCCTTCTAAATGTGGGTATATGAAAGATATTTCTTAACATGTGTCTAATAGCACAGACAATAACCACCCAAGTAGCAAATGGTATTACATAAGATTATGTAGAATATAGGAAACTGTGAGCACAGTGAAATAAAAGACTATAGAGTTGGAGAAAAATCTTTGCCAGATATACTTCAGAACAGAGACTGATGTTGAGAATTTAGAAAGACCAAGTTTCTTAACACAGAACACAAAATTTATCATCTGATCTCTGTCATTCCAAGAACAAATTGTTTCCCCACTTTGATATTTACAGCTTCCATGCCTTTGTTTATTCCTATGTCTTTTGTGTATTAGTTGAGGTTCTTTGGCCATAAGTAGAAAAAAGAATGCTATAGCATTTTCTCAGCATAGCAACCAGTGAGATCCTGTTAACATATAAACCAATTCAGGTCAGTTTTCCAATGGAAATCTTCCAACAGATTTCCTTCTAATTCATCAGAAACATTTTATGACTTCCAATGGCTTTTATAGGCCTACATGAGCTTGATTTATTTTCTATGTTCTCCCCTCACTGCTCACTTTGCTCCTATTGATGTGGGAATGTCATATATCAATCTGTTGATTTCACTGGTTAACTAATAAAGAAAATGCTTGGCCTGGTAGGTTAGAACATAGGTGGGTGAAGTAGACAGAATAAAATGCTGGGAGGAAGAGGAAGTAAGGTAAGATGCCTCAGGCAGATGCCATGCCACTCCTCTCCAGGGCAGATGCGATGAAGCTCCGACCCAGGATGGACGTAGGCTAGAATCTTCCTGGTAAGTCACCACGTCATGGTGCTACACACATTAATAGAAATGGGCCAAGCAGTGTTTACGTGAATATAGTTTGTGTGTTGTTATTTTGGGGCATAAGCAAGCCAGGCAGCTGGGAGCTGGGTGGCAGGAACTCAGCCCACAGCTCCATCTACATCCTACCACACTAACCTCTGCTGTTTCTCAGACATGTTAGACATGCTATTGTCTTAATCTTGTATATATGTCCAATTTTTGACATTGCAACATGATGTTGTGATCTACAAATGTGTTGGGTTACATTCATAGCTATCCTGGCATATGTAGGGCCCACAGCTATAATTGAGCAGACTTGCAAACCTTTGGCATAAACTATTTCCTCTACCAGAAAACCTTTCTAGAAAACTATATATCTGTCTCTTTCCTGTCATTGTAAGTATTTACCAAATGTGATTTACTTGGGGAAACCTAACATAAATATTTGAATTACAATGCTCCTTTTTCTCATAACTCATGACCCCTCTATCCTGCACAGTGTTTCAGTGCTGTGGGAGCTTCTTCGACCAATAGCTTTTAAGATACCAGCCCACTTGGGCATGGTCTCTTATACTATATAATTGCTGAGGTAAAATATGTGCTTGCTCTCTCACTTCTGGTTTCTGGATTCAGTTCCTATCCCCCGTTTGTGCAGAGTACAGTGATCTAGAACTGTGATGTGTCAGTATACCCCTAAATAAATAACCATTTATTATCCATGATTCTGAACAATTGTAGAATTATTTTGTAACTTCTGTCATCATCTGGCACCTGGACATGGGGACCAGTCTACCCTTTTTGGGATCAGTTCACCAGCCATGTGGCACATTGGGCATTGGCTCTCCTGCCTGCTGCTCCAGCTGGCACTCAGATGTAGCGTGCCCCTAGTCAGCTCTCCCGGCTTGCAACCCACGTGCCACCATTCGGCACATTACATGACAGCCCACATGCCCCTGCCTGCGATCCCCAAGGTGCAAATGGTCCACAGCTTGCACTGTTGGAAAACTTTGGGTTTTCTCTTTATCCTGGTCACCAACTCTTGGAATTGCTTTGATCACCTTAATAACTGCTCTAACTTTGTTAAACAAAGCATTTTTTTCATATCTAAGTAAGCAGCACACATTGTTCACCACTGCTAGCATCTCTCTGTCATGCAGCTGCAACTGCAACATGGCTCACTGATAACACCTACTCCACTTCATTGTAATTGCCTTATGACAGGTAGGATCCAAAATCCTTTAAAAATTAATGATAACGTAATTATTCAGGAGTTCAATAATTATTAAGCTTATACTATGGATGGTATTCTGCAAGGCTTATGTGATTTCCCTTTTACAACTCTTTATTTGATTCTAGGTATTAGTTTTGTTTTTCATATTATTTCATTAAGATAATGACATTGTAATTGAGGGATTACTAGACATGGATGCAGATGTATCATTAAACCAGAATCTTGGCATCTGGATTAGCCTCTTCAAGAGGCATATATTAAATTCGTAGGATTAGAACACCTATCTCAAGTGAAACAAAGCATGGGATAGGTTGAATGCATAGAGCCAGAAGGACAGAAAAAAAGGTTGAGGCTATATGTAGCTAATATTGCAATAAATTTATGTGGTTGTGACCTATTGCAGCAATGGAATACCCAGATTAACATTCCTGCAGTCCCAAAATCTCATGTTTCTTGGAAGGATATTATAAGATATTATAAACAAAGTTCACCAGCCATTTAGGCTGTACATAAACACAAAGCAACTAGCAAATATTCAGAGGTACTAATGGTCCTGCCTTTAAAATGGTTAACTGAGAAAACCATATGGGTTAAACAATGGCCTTTGACAGAAGAGAAACTGCAGGCTTTAGAACAGCTGGCACAGGAGCAACTAGATGCTTTCCATATTGAAGACTCTACAAGTCCTTGGCATTATCCTGTATGTATTGATAAAAGCAGTCTGGAAAATGGAGACAGATTTAAGAACTGTCAACAAGATTATTCAGCCTATGGGTCCTCTACAATTTGGAATTCCTCTGCCTTCTCTATCAACAAAAGGATGGCCTCTTATAGATATTGATTTAAAAGATTGTTTCTTCACTATACCTTTATAAGAAAAGAATAGAGAAAATTTTGCTTTCACAGTGCCTACTTATAATAATTCTGAGCCTAGTAGGAGATACCAGTGGACTGTCCTCCCACAGGGAATGCTCAATAACCCCACACTGCTAATACTTTGTAAGTCAGCCATTGGAAATAATATGCAAGCAATTTTCTAAGTCAATAATTTACTATTATATGGGTGACAATTTGTTATCTGACTCAAATACAGATACTTTAGGAAGAATGTTTAAAGAAGAAAATTTTGCCTAAATTGGGATTACAAATTGCTCCTGAAAAAAAATGCAAAGAGGAGATTCTGTCAATTACCTAGTACAAAATAGGTTTACAAAAAATTAGAACACAAAAGGCACAAATTAGGAGAGACTAATTGATGACTCTTAATGACTTTCAAAGATTGTTAGGAGACCAGCTATTGGGATAACACCTGATCTAATAATTCTTTTAAACAAAACCTTAGATAGTGACAAAGACTTAGATAGTCCCAGGGAATTAACAGCTGAAGCAGGAAAAAAATTGATGGTCATTAAAAAAAATTACAGGAGGCACATGTAGATAGAGTGAATGCAAATCTTAATTGTATTCTAGTCATACTGCCTTCCAGAATTTCCTCTACAGGGATTTTAATGCAGATATTATCCTATAATGGATTTTTATCACATAAACCAAGTAAAAAAATTAAAAACTTATTTGAAAAAGTCTCTGAATTAATAATAAAAAACATTGAGATGTTCTCTACTAAAAGTTATAGACCCAGCAGAGTCTATCATGCCTTTTACTACTAATGAAATTTTTAAAAACATATGGGAAGGCAATGAACCATGGCAAAGAGCTTGTGCTAATTTTTTGGAAGAAATTAATAGCAATTATCCCAAAAGTGATAGCATTAACCTTACAAAGAAAATTACTTGGATTATCCCCCGAATTGTACATGATGCACCAATGACTGGAGCCTATACATTTTATACTGATACAAATAACTCAGGAAAGGAAGGTTACAAATTAGAAGAATTAAGTAAGGTAGAACAAAGCCCTTATAATTCTGTCCAAAAAGCAGAGTTATATACTATTCTCATGGTAGTAAGGTATTTTAAAGAACCTCTAAATATAGTTACTGATTCACAATATGCAGAAAAAGTTGTCTTGCATATTGAAACTGCTGACTTTATACCAGATGATACAGAACTGACTTCATTATTCATTCAGGTTCAAGACATAATCAGGAATAGACTTTGTCTCATATACATAACACACATCCGATCTTATACAGGTCTGCCAGGTCCTCTAGCACAAAGTAATGCAAAAATTGACCAGTTTAAAGTATGCTGAAGGCTTCAGAATTTTATAAGAAACATCGTGTCTATGGTGATATGCAAGATATTCATCAGTATGGCTATAGGATAGGGCCGTTTCTGGCGATGGATGGAGATAGAGACAGAGACTCACAATGGAGCACTGGACTGAGCTCCCAAGGTCCAAATGAGGAGCAGAAGGAGGGAGAACATGAGCAAGGAAGTCAGGACCACGAGGGTGCACCCACACACTGAGACAGTGGGGCTGATCTATTGGGAGCTCACCAAGGCCAGCTGGACTGGGACTGAAAAAGCATGGGATAAAACCAGACTCTCTGAACATGGCAGACAATGAGGGCTGATGAGAAACCAAGGACAATGACACTGGGTTTTGATCCTACTTCATGTTCTGGCTTTGTGGGACCCTAGCCAGTTTGGATGCTCACCTTCCTAGACCTGGATGGAGGGGGGAGGACCTTGGACTTCCCACAGGGCAGGAAATCCTGACTGCTCTTTGGACTGGAGAGGGAGGGGGAGAGGAGTGGGGGGAGGGGGGCAATGGGAGGCTGGGAGGAGGCGGAAATTTTTTCAATAAAAAATATATCAAAAAAAGAAACATAGTGTCAATAGCAAAAGTTTAAAGTTTTTTCTATTACATGGCAACAAGCTAAGACAATTATAAAGAGATGTCCTACTTGTTCTTTCTATAACCAAATATCATTACCTGTAGGGAGTACCCAAAGGGTACTCAAAGGAATGAAATCTGGCAGATAGATGTGTTCCACTTACAAAATTTGGAAAATTAAAATATGTACACCACTTCATTGATGCATATTAAGAACCTTGAGCTCAAAAAAGGATGATTCAGTAATCACATATTTATTAGAAGTTATGGCCATCATGGTTATACCTGCACAAATAAAGACAGACAATTGATGTGGGATTCCCCTCTGTATGTTGTGAATATCGTTGACTAATAAAGGAACTGCTTTGGACCTATAGCAGAGCTATAGAGTAACAGAGCTAGGCGGGAAAAACTAAACTGAACACTGGGAGAAAGATGAGCAGAGTCAGAGAGATGCCATGTAGCCCCACAAGAGACAGACACCAGAACTTTAGCCAGTAAGCCACAGCCATGTGACAATGCACAGATTAACAGAAATGGGTTAAATTAATATATAAGAATTAGCCAGTAAGAAGCTATAGCTAATGGGCCAAGCAGTGATTTGAATAAAAATAGTTTCTGTGTGTTTATTTTGGGGCTGAGTGGCCGGGAACCAACAAGCATCTCCTTCCTATAGACAATGGTCCAGCATGTATGTCTAGGAAAATTAAACAGGTTTTTTTGCTTATTATAATATAAAACAAATTACAAGTATACCAAACAATCCTACAGGTCAGACAGTTATAGAAAGATCAATTTGAACTATAAAGGATATGTTAAACAAACAGAAAGCTATGGAAAATACTCCCAGAAATAGATTGCATAATGCTTTACTAAGATTGAATATTCTTAACGCTAATGAGAAAGGAACAGCAGCAGTAGAGAGACATTGGATAATAGAAAAAACTTTGGAATTAAATCAGCCAGTGCAGTTCAAGAATGTGGTGACCTCACAATGGAAACCAGGAGATGTGCTGGGGTTTTGCTCTTGAGTCCACAGAAGGTGAAAAGTTATGGATACCATCAAGATTAATACAGATTCGGTTTGAAAAAGAGAAACCTCTTGAGAAAAAGAAATGACAGCTCATCCACAGAGGTGACAATCATACAGGTAGTAAGAAAACCTCATAAGGGTTGGGGCAGGGTTCTGTTCTTGTCTTTGAGGAAAATACTCATCTTCAAAGAGGTGAGAGACTTGGACATCTAGATGTCTAAAGATGAAAGATAGCTATCCAGAAAGAATCAACAAGCCAGGAGGAATCTGACTTATGATGCTGCATCATCTGCATGGTAAAATTTGATTATCTGGACATATATACATATCTAATTAAAAATCAGAGCTGGCTTTGATTTTAGACAATGGCTATCCTCTAAATTCAAACATGTTGTTAAAAAATCAGAATTTCTGTCTTGTGTCAGGAGTCATCTGGTATGGGACATAAAGAAGATAGATTTTTAAGGAAATATTTTTTCTTTATGACCATTTTGCCTATATATTTTATTGAATAGATGTCCATATGAGTAATGTTTAAATTTTTCCACATTGAACATGCAGTAATTTTTGAAGCTTCCAGGAAGAAGATGGGGCCCCACAACAATGACTCCACCTCGTCAATATGATGCCATGATGCTGATAGCACTACTATGAGACCAGTTTTTAGTTACCAGCTGGAGAAATGGTGCACCTTCTTGCAACGTTCTGGACAGAACTCCAAATAAGAACTTCAGAAAAAAGAAAAACACCCTATCAACTACTCAGAGATCATTTGCAATTATACAAAACAGCAATCTTGAAACTTAACCATCATTTTACTTTTACAGGATCCTATAGAAAGAACTTCACCTGCAAGGCAGCTGGAAGCAATTCTAGAAGATGGCATTCCCTCTCACAACAAAGTTTGTCCTCAGGGTTAGGGATACTATTTAGGGGTTGATTATTATTCATATAGAGTTGGGAATTGGGATGGAAATTATATAGATCCAGAGATCTCAAAAAAAGAGGGAAAAATAAATGGGATAATGGGTAGATTAGTGTAAACTTACACTAATAATAATAATAGTGAGTAAAAGAGTGAATACTTGTGAGCTATTATTTGTGGGCAATTTACATTGGTATAAATTTTTGTATATTGATGCAAGTTTAAATTATATTTGCTATGTTGAATATGCTCCTATTTCTGTTTATAATACTTGTACGCTTATGTAATATTTTATCTGATTATATGTATGCATGTTTCTACCTCTCTTTGAGACATTTTTTATATTGTTACAATTTTAAGATATATTTATCATGTTGCATTATACATGTCTACCTTTGATCAAGATACTTATATTGTTTACATTTTGAACACATTGTCCTCCTTTACTGCAAGTTGTTTAAAGATTGTTTAATATTCTGATATGAAGTCTTAATCTTTAAGTTATATAGGTATTAAGTATTATGGGTCAATAGTCATTCATATTTTTTATACTTTTAGTCAGATTAATTAGGTTTGTTAGATACATAGAGATTGTATGTTGTATGGAGACTGCTAGTTGTTCCCAGGCACTTAGCCCCAAAATAATCACACAGAAACCATATTAATTAAATCACTGCTTGGTTCATTTCGTGTGGGACAATTGTCTATATTCTGTCAATTATGCTTTAAACAAACACTGATTGGCCAGTAGCCAGGCAGGAAGTATAGACAGGACAATAAGACAGGAAGCAGAGTTGGGTCAATAAGAACAAAAGAATTCTGGGAAGGAGGAAGCCCATTCCTCGGGAGTCCTGTCCAGACACCGAAGAAGGAAAATGTGACCTGCCCTGCTGAAAAAGGTAACAAGTCATTTGACTAACATAGAATAATGGGATAATATAAGTTTTAAAACTTAATAAGAAGCCTGAGCTAATGGGCCAATCAGTTTATAAAATATAGACCTCTATGTGATTTCTTTGAGACATAAAGACTGCAGGAACTGGGCAGAACAAGGACTGGGCAGGATAGAAACCCTGACAACATTCATAACTCTAATTCTTATTGGCTAACTCTTACATCTTTATTTAACCCATTTCTAGTAATCTGTGTATTGCCACGTGGCTGTAGCTTACCAGGAATATTCCAACCAGCATCTGTATCTGGCGGGGCTACATGGCATCTCTCTGATCCTGCCCTTCTTTCTCCCAGCATTCAGTTCCATCTTCCCTGCCTACCTCTGCTCCACCTTGCCACAGGTTCAAGCCAGCTTTCTTTATTAAACAATTGTATTCACAGCATATAGAGGGAAATCTCACATCACCTCCCCTTTTCTGTTTAAATAAAAAGGAAGCTTTTAACTTTAACATAGTAAAACTACATACAACAAAACAGTTATCAAGCAAGAATTACACTTACAATATTTCTATTTACTTTATCATTTATCATAAATAAGGAAAACTATAATTATAACTATAAATTCTTCAACTCCATGAAAGACTCCAGAAGGATATAACATTACCTATGTAAACAATAAGTTCATTGTAAGCAACTTCCAAAACTCTAGAAATGACAGAGACATCTCACTGCCTGGACAGTCGTCCAAAGTTCTTCTGTACTGTTGGGGCATCCAACTTCTGGCCCATAGTATCCAGCAGACTTTTCCATGAAGCAGGAAATTTCAAAGATAGGTCTGCCTATATTGGCAGTTTGTTAGTCATTTTTCTCTGTGTCCTGCGGAATGTCTGGCAGACTTTTTAAGGAAACAGGAACCCCAAAGAATCATCTCATCTTTAGTCAAGTTCAGCCATCATTTCTCTGAGGGTCCTGCATGTCCAGTTAAGCAATCCAGGCAAGAGCAGTTTCTTGTCCAAATGGCTAGCAAACTTCATAAGGATCCTCTTCAATGCCCATCTTCCTCTTGAAGTAGATTGGTGCTGCCTATAGCAGATGTGTCTCATTGTCATGAAATTTCTTAAACATCTTAAATGCCATATTCTGAAGGCATTTGAAGGTCTTCAAAAGATTTGAAGAATATCTCTATAACTGAAATATATTTCTGTATATCTCGAAAACCTGACTAACATGACTACAATTTTGACCAGTATAGATGATTATCTATTTACCTATATTTCTTAATTATACATTACATTTTTAAACAAATGGCACAATCACAATACCTTAATCAAAAGCAAATATATATATATATATATTTATATATATATATATTATAACAAAATTGATCTTAAAATTGTATCAATAAACCAAGATCCATACCAACGCAAATATCTGTAGCAATTGTATTCTGCATAGATAGGTAATCTTCAACCACTTCAAGGATCTGTAGAACATGGCATTTAAATAACTTAGGATTCTGTTGATGTGAGACATGAATGATCCTGGCAGCACCAATATATTCCTAAAAGATGAGTACCAAAGACACTTCATTTGGAGTTTGTTTTCTTCTTGGCACAACTGGCCTTTGGGCAAGGAACTGCTCATGCCTTGACCACTGACAAGGTGCACGGTGTGAAGATTGGACAGGCAGAATATAAGAAAAAGACTTCCAAACTTTTCCAAGACAGGGTAAGTCGGTTCTGAAAATTTTTCTACCTCTGAAAATGGTCTATCAGTTATTCTAGGCCTTAGCCAAAGTTGGTTGCTTCAAAAATGTAAATGAGACTTTGGGTGATTGCTCAGGTTGACATTTGTCTCTGTCATCTACTGCACATTTTGTAAGCTGCTTGATTTCACTTCCTGCCTACTCAAGTAATATTATCTCCCTTCTCAGGCCTTCCATGGGGTTAAAGATTAGATAGTCATAGTTACCTTCATCTTATGATCCAACCAAGACATTTCCAATGTAAAACTAGACTCCTTAAGATAGAATGTTTATTAAAACATTTAGCATAGTGCATAAAATTTTGTATTGGGTTTGGAACTGTCTTGTTTAAACAAAAGGGGGAGGTGCTGTGGGAGTTCCTTCAGCCATAGCCTTTAGGATACCAGCCTATTTGGGCATAGTCTCTTATACTAAAATGTGTACTTGCTCTCTCAGTTACAGCTGCTGGATTTGGTTCCTGTTCCCTGTTTGTGCAGAGGACTGTGATCTGTGGGCCTATCCCTAAATAAATAACCCTGTATTATCCATATTTATGAACTATAGTGGGATTATTTTGTTACTTCTGTCATTATTTCAGAACACAAATAAACTTCTAGTATATATTATTACTAACTGATTTTCGTTTTTTGCTTTTATCTTTATCACACTAGCACATATGCTATTTAAAAGCATGATTCTTTTTCTGTTTGTTCAATGATCTTTCTTGACTACCTTGTCCTATATCAGTCATTCACATACACCAGATACTTTGCAAATCTTTGTTGAGATCACTAATGAAGTAGACCCTATCTAATCTATGAGAAAGGAAAAATGTATTTGAATACTATGAAGAAAATATTCAAGAAAATAAGTATGTGGGAAAAAAGAAAAATGTAGGTATCAGTCTTTCTGTACAAATAATCCGTGAACAGTTACTATTCCAATCAGACAAGAATTGGCCCAAATTATTCACAGTCCTACAAGAAAGACAACTAAATTTATTGATCTAATCAGATCTTGAAAGTTCATCAGACAACACTGAAGATCAAATTCCAACATTAACTGTTGAAGGACATGGGTCAAAGAATTCTAAGCTAACTCCAAGATACACCAATTTCCGTTAATTAACTTTGGAGATAATAAGGCATACTCACAACATTGCAATAGCACAAATTCTTTATAAGAGACTATTTACTTTCTTATTCGATACCTCTACTTTAGTATTTGTAAATATTTTTCCTTTATTTAATTTAGAAAAAATTATGTGTATGTATGCACATCTGTGCAAAAGTATGTGCATGTGGGTAAAGGTACCCTCAGAGGCCAGAAGAAGGCATCAGATCCCCAGGAGAGCTAAATTACAGGTAGTTGTGAATTGTTTGATGTAGGTTCTGGGAACAAACTCAAGTCCTCTTGAAAAGCACCAAACACAAATAGCTCTTGAGTATTGAGATATCTCTATAGTTCCTCTTGTAAATGTTTTAACATTACTATATTCATAACTGAAATCTTGATTACTGATATGAATAGCCCTTTAAAATTCCAATTATATTTTGAGTCTTTATAAATAATACCATTGCTTGTCAATTGCTGAAAACAGAAGTCTGGGGGCCACTTCCTATTTATATTTTCTCCCTGCCCCCTTGTAGCTTATTCTAAGATTATGAGATTATGTTTTCTTGTATGGAACTTTTTCTTCTATTGCTTTATCTCTCTCTCTCTTTCTCTCTCTTTGTATTTTATTATCACTAAATGCAGAATATGTTTTAGAAACATAGTTTATGTGTCACTCCTCTAAACCCTATAATAACTTCATGGTGAATTTGGGATAAACTTCAAACTTCATAAACCTTAGCCAAAGGGTCTCATGATCTACCTCAACCTTACTCCTCTAACTTACTTACTTAGTAATTCTGCCCAATGTTGATCATTTTAAATTTTGTTCTTTAAAATTCCATATATATGACAAAAACTTATATGTCATGTTTTATCATATTTACTCGTTACCTTTTCTTATCCCACTTCCACTCCTGCTGAATTCTGTCTTCTTCTATGTATATTGTATATATTCTCTCTCTCTCTCTCTCTCTCTCTCTCTCTCTCTCTCTCTCTCTCTCTCTTCTCTCTCTGTGCATGTGTGTATACATGAATATGTATATGTCCTCTGGATTATAATTGAGGTGGCTCATGTGACCATGCGTAAAAGATTATTTACTAAAACATAGGCAAATTACCAGTGCCTATACCACTGAAGAACACAGTGAACTGCCAATAATCCCTAAGATAAGGGTGAAATCTTATGAGTCCATCTCTCACTTACAATGAAATGTTGAGAGATCCATTTTTACAGGTTTCCTGTAACTAACCACACCTTCAGTGATGTCAAGACTGCAATGGCCATGTCATGTCCAGAATACAGTGTTTCATTGCTCTTTTCTCCATCCTTCTTTTCTTACATTCTTTCAAACCTGTTTCTAGGATTTCCCGTGAGCCTTGGATGGAGCGATTTAGATTTCATGTTTCGATCTAATAAGTCCAAAGACAGATACTCTCAAAACTTTAGTCAGTTATGAGTATGTGCGGTAACCACCATGCACTACTAAAAGAAGCTTCTCCGAACAAGGATGAGACTAGCACCAGCCTATGAGTAAATTATAAATATTTAAAAAGCAGTTTGGCATAAAAAAAACAGGACAGGTTTCCCCCTAATTCATGTTCATCATCCATGACATCAGTTGCCTACAATGGAACAGGCCTCAAATTCATTCAGATGTCAGTTACTCACTCCCATAGCCTCATTACTCTACTGCAACAGTGGGCATATCTTGCCTGATAGGGAGCACAGCTGAGTAAGATCATTAATGGCTTTTATTTCACAGAAGCCTCCATATCACTTTTCAGTACCATGAAAGTTGGTCAGCAGTGAGAAAACTGCAAGTCAATATAAATCTGATTTCTCTATATCCAAAGATTACACTTGTTTTTAACTTGCTGAACTCCTCAGAGCACTAAGAATTTTGAGCACATTCTTATCTTTTATTGGAATTCTGCCTCCCAAGATCTTTGCTCTTTCTATTATTTGAGTCTCAATTATAAAATTAATTACATTTGGGGGAGGGAATGGTGATATGACTCAGAGAGTAAAGGAGTTATCCACCAAGCCTGATGGCCTGAATTTATCAATGGGATCCACATGATAGAAGATCACCAACTCTAAGGAGCTATGCTATTAAAGAAAGCTGAATCTCCTGCTCCAAACAACTGTCAATTGTCAGTAGTTAAGAGTTCATGTCTGCATTGCCTCTCAATGCTCAGATTTTGTCTGTCTTGAAACTGAATGGGTCTTATGCATGCTGTTACAACCCCAAATCCTGCCCACTCATATATACACCTGCCTTGTGTCATGAAAACAATGTTTTATTGCAGATCTCCACCATCACTGACTATTACAATACATCTTCCAGCCTTTCAAAATGAGCCTTAAGAAGAAAAGATTTGATGCAGGTAGGTCATTTAAGGCTGAGAATTGAGTAGTCTATAATTCTCTGCACCTTGACCAGTTGTGGGACTATGTTAATCACCATACATTACAAAAGAAGCTTTCTGATGAAGGTTGAGAGATTTATTAATATATGGGTATAAAGATAAGTCATTATAAGGCAGTTTAATGCTGTCCATTAAGTAGAATAGTAGAAACAGCATAAAGAACATTATCCACTTTTTTAAACAAGGCCCCATTTATTCTGATACCTAAATCTTGTAAAGACTGATAAGGGAAAGATAATTACAAACTAATTCTCCCTTTGAAGATATATTCAAAAATTCTCAATAAAATACTTTCAAACAGAATTCACTAATACATCAAACAGATCACCATGATTCAGTAGGCTTCATCCCACAGAGGCAGGGATGATCCAATATTGGTAAATTAATAAATGTAATCCACCATATAAATAGACTTGAAAGACAAAATCCGCAAGATCATCTCATTAAACGCAAAAAAAAAGATCTTTGACAAAATCCAACATCCCTTCATGGTAAAACTCCTGGAGAGATTTGGTATACAAGAGACATACCTCAATATAATAAAAGCAGTTTATAGTGAGCCCATAGCCAATATCAATGGAGAGAAACTCAAAGAATTTTCACTATAATCAGGAACAAAACAAGGTCAACTACGTTTTCTATATCTATTCTAATTAGTACTCAAAGTCTTCAATAGAGCAATTAGAAAACTAGAAGAGACCAAGGGAATACAAATTAGAAAAGAAATCAAAATATCTTTATTTGCCGATGATGTGATAGTATATACATCAGTGAGTAAAAAAGACCCAACAGGAAACTACTACTGGAGATAAACACTTTCAGCAAAGTAACAGGCTACAGAAATTCTACACAAAAACCAGTAGTCTTGCCACATAAAAATGACAGACTAAGATAGAAATCAGGTTAACAATACCCTTTTGCAACAACCTCAAAAAAACAAACAAAAACAAAAGATAAAAAAAACCTTGGAGTTACTCCAAATAACCAAATGAAAATCTTGTATTTAAAAAAAAATTAAGACACCGGAGAAAGAAATTGAAGAGAAAATATCAGAAGCTCAAACGATCTCACATACTCTTGGATTGATGTGATTAATATGGTAAAAATGGTCACCCTACAAAAAGCAATTCTTACAACTATCTTTAACATCATAGAGGTACAAAAGATACAGGTTAGCTACAGACCATGCTGAATACTAAAAAGAAAAAAGTGAGCCGGGCAGTGGTGGCGCACACCTTTAATCCCAGCACTTGGGAAGCAGAGGCAGGCAGATCCCTGTGAGTTCGAGGCCAGCCTGGTCTACAAGAGCTAGTTCCACAACAGGAACCAAAAAGCTACAGAGAAATCCTGTCTTGAAAAAAGATAACAGAGAGGGAAATCAGAGAAGCATCACCTTTCACGATAGCCACATATAGCATAAAATATCTTGGGGTAGGGTCAGGAGAAGGGGGTGTCTGGAGGCGCCATGTCGGGCCAGGAAGGTGGCAAAAAGAAGCCCCTGAAACAGCCCAAGAAGCAGGCCAAGGAAATGGACGAGGAAGATAAGGCTTTCAAGCAGAAACAAAAAGAGGAGCAGAAGAAACTCGAGGAGCTAAAAGCCAAGGCCGCAGGGAAGGGACCCCTGGCCACAGGTGGAATTAAGAAATCTGGCAAAAAGTAAGCTGTTCCTCATATCTGAGATGATGGTGACCCTCTTGCATTCCTATTTAAACATCTGGATTCCCTGCCATAACATCTTTGCCATCTACAGCTAGGATCAAGTGTTATCCTGGAGCCTGTTAAACATCTGGATCCCCTACTATAACATCATTGCCACCTATAGTTAAAATGAAGTGTTATCCTGGAGCCTGTTGTACATTGTAATAAACTTTTGTAAATAATAATAATAAAAAAATAAATAATACAAAAAAATATCTTGGGGTAACTCTGACCAAGGAAGTGAAAGATCTATATGACAAGAACTTTAAGTCTTTGAAGAAAGAAATTGAAGAGGACTCCAGAAAATGGAAGGATCTCCCCTGCTCTTGGATTGGGAGGATCAACATAGTAAAAATGGCAATTCTACCAAAGGCAATTTATAGATTTAATTCAATCCCCATCAAGGTCCCATCAAAATTCTTCACAGATCTTGAGAGGACAATAATCAACTTTATATGGAAAAACAAAAAAAACCAGGATAGCCAAAACAATCTTATATATACAATAAAGGATCGTCTGGAGGCATTACCACCCCTGACTTCAAACTCTACTACAGAGCTACAGTATTGAAAACAGCTTGGTATTGGCATAAAAACAGAGAAGTCGACCAATGGAATCGAATAGAAGACCCTGACATTAATCCACAAACCTATGAACACCTGATTTTCGATAAAGAAGCTAAAAGTATACAATGGAAAAAAGAGAGCATCTTCAAAAAATTGTGCTGGAAAACCGGATGTCAACCTGTAGAAGAATGAAATTAGATCCATATCTATCACCATGCACAAAACTCAAATCCAAATGGATTAAAGACCTCAATATCAATCTGAACACACTGAACCTGATAGAAGAGAAAGTGGGAAGTACTCTACAACACATGGGCATAGGAGACCACTTCCTAGGCATAACCCCAGCAGCACAGACATTAAGGGCCTCATTGAATAAATGGGACCTCCTGAGACTGAGAAGCTTCTGTAAAGCAAAGGACACTGTCACTAAGACACAAAGGCAACCCACTGACTGGGAGAAGATCTTCACCAACCCCGCAACTGACAAAGGTCTGATCTCCAAAATATATAAAGAACTCAAGAAACTAGACCATAAAAGGCTAATCAACCCAATTATAAAATGGGGCATTGAGCTGAACAGAGAATTCTCAACAGAAGAAGTTCAAATGGCCAAAGGAGACGTAAGGTCATGCTCAACTTCCTTAGTGATCAGGGAAATGCAAATCAAGACAACTTTACGATACCATCTTACACCTGTCAGAATGGCTAAAATCAAAAACACCAATGATAGCCTTTGCTGGAGAGGTTGTGGAGAAAGGGGTACACTCATCCATTGCTGGTGGGAATGCAAACTTGTGCAACCACTTTGGAAAGCAGTGTGGCGGTTTCTCAGGAAATTCGGGATCAACCTACCCCTGGGCCCAGCAATACCACTCTTGAGAATATACCCAAGAGAGGCCTTATCATACAACAAAAGTATATACTCTACTATGTTCATAGCAGCATTGTTTGTAATAGCCAGAACATGGAAACACCTAGATGCCCTTCAATGAAAGAATGGATGAAGAAAGTATAGAATATATACACATTAGAGTACTACTCAGCAGTAAAAAACAAGGACTTCTTGAATTTTGCATGCAAATGGATGGAAATAGAAAACACTATCCTGAGTGAGGTAAGCCAGACCCAAAAAGAGGAACATGGGATGTACTCACTCATATTTGGTTTCTAGCCATAAGTAAAGGACATTGAGCCTATAATTAGTAATGCTAGAGAAGCTAAATAAGGAGAACCCAAAGAAAAACATATAGGCATCCTCCTGAATATTAACCTTCATCAGGCAATGAAAGGAGACAGAGACAGAGACCCACATTGGAGCACCGGACAGAAATCTCAAGGTCCAAATCAGGAGTAGAAAGAGAGAGAGCACGAGCAAGGAACTCAGGACCACGAGGGGTGCACCCACACACTGAGACGATGGGGATGTTCTATCGGGAACTCACCAAGGCCAGCTGGCCTGGGTCTGAAAAAGCCTGGGATAAACCCGGACTCGCTGAACATAGTGGACAATGAGGACTGCTGAGAACTCAAGAACAATGGCAATGGGTTTTTGATCCTACTGCACATACTGGCTTTGCGGGAGCCTAGGCAGTTTGGATGCTCACCTTACTAGACCTGGATGGAGGTGGGTGGTCCTTGGACTTCCCACAGGGCAGGGAACCCTGATGGCTCTTTGGGCTGACGAGGGAGGGGGACTTGATTGGGGAAGGGGGAGGGAAATGGGAGGCGGTGGCGGGGAAGAGACAGAAATCTTTAATAATTAAATAAATTAAAAAATAAAAAAAGAAAGAAAGAAAAAGAAAAAAGCTGGAGATATTACAATCCCAGATTTCTAGTTGTATTCCAGAGCTATAATCATATAAATAGCATGATATTAGCATAAAAACAGACACATTGGTCAATGAAATTTAATTGAAATCCAGACATATGTTTATACACCTGATTCTTACAAAGAAGCCAAAAGCACACAATGGAGAAAAAACCCACATCTTCAACAAATGGTGCTAGTCAAACTGGATGACTCCATGTACAAGAATGAAAATAGATTTATCTATTTTTCACCCTGGACCTGACTAAAGATAAAGTAGGGAATAGACTAAAAATATCTGGTGCTGGAAAGTAAGTTCCAAACAAAATGCCAGCACAGGCACTAAGACCAACAGCTAATGGGAACTCATGAAGCCAAAAAGCTTTTGACAAAAAGGATACCATCATTCAGGAAAAGCAAGGGCCTAGAGAATGGAAACATTTAATTACCAATTTTACATCTAATAGGGGCTTAGCATCTAAAATATGTAAAGTAATAATAAAAAGCCTGAACACTAAGAAAACCAATAACCGAATTTTAAAATGGAGTACAGAACTAAACAGAGAGTTCTCCAAAGAGAAATCTCAAATGGCTGGGAAGCACTTAAAGCAGTGTTCAACATTTTTAACTTCATCAGGGAAATGCAAAGCAAAACTACTTGGAGATTTCATCCTACATAAGACAGAATGACCAAGATAAATAAAGGAAATTATAGCTCATGCTGGCAAGGATGTGGAGTAAGGAGAACACCTATACAGTACTAGTGGGAATGCAAACTTATACAGCCACTATGGAAATAAGTGTGACAGTTCTTCAGGAAGCTGGAAACTGATCTTCCACAAGATCCATCTATCTCACTCTTGTGCATATACCCAAAAGTCTATATACCTTACTACAAAGATACTTGCTTCTCCATGTTCATTGCTACCAGTATTCATAAGAGCCAGAAATTGGAAAGAGCCTTCTTGTCCATCAACTGATAGGCAGGTAATAAAAATGTGGTACATTTATGCAATGGAATATTATCCAGTTATTAAAAATGAAATTATCAGATAAATGGACAGAGCAAGAAAAAACATAGTACTGAGCAAGGTTACCCTGACCCCAAAAGACAAAAGATATTGTATTTTTCTCTTATATGTGAATGTTAGCTTCTAAACTTTTAATATGTATGCTATAATCTGAAATAAATAGAACATATTTTTATGTGAATCTAAAATAAAAGGATTAAATAAGGTAAAGATGGGAGAGAAAGTAAAGAAAGGCATATAGACAGGGACAATTAACACTAAAGGTCATTTGAAAATCCACATGGAAATTTACTACTGTAGACGCTTCTTAATATATATATATATATATATATATATATATATATATATATATATATATGTAGACACACATACACACACACACACACACACACACACACACACACATATATATATATATATATATATGAAAGGAATCTAAGTGAAGTCACCAAATAACTGAGGAGATAATAAGATAATACCCCAACTTGACATCTTGTGCCACCAAGTAAAGCCTCCAATGCCAGGAATGGGTGGCATCTTGTTCAGTTGTTGCCAAAAGGGACCCATGGAAAGCCCATGAGCTATTGCCAAGGCTGTTGGTTACTCTCCCCACAATCTAACAGTAGGGTCTTATTGCTGAAGACAACACTTACTTACATCATCAAATACAAAAGAATTGAATAGGTGCCTAACTACAAGCTTTACCCCTCCTGACTGTATTCTAGGTAGTGGAATGCGCTCTGCAGACTACTGGAGAAGAAAGGTGATCATTAATATCACTTAGCTACAAACACTGCAACTCACAACAATGGTCTTTCTGCAAGATATTCAGGTGCAATAATGACAGGAATAACCCAAGATTTTAATTGAACTTAAGGCCCACTCCATAAGATAGACCCCATACCTAAAACTGATAAAGTGGCCAAGAATCTAAGACTAGACAGGTCATAAACCTGGGTAAAAACTTACTACTATTAGGTAAAGGGACATAGCAATAAAATGATTCTCCAAACAAAACAAACCCAATGTATTTTTGTGGATTTTGTGTTTCATTGTGCTTTGTTTTGGAGTTTGTTCCGTGCTGTTTTTTTTTATTTTTGTTGTGTTTTATTAAGAGATTTTATGTTTCTTTAGTTTTTTATTTTTGTTTTGTGTGTGTGTTTTGTTTGTTGAAAGAAAGAGAAAAGGAGAACATAAGGTTGGATCGTTAATTAGATTGGGAGGAACAGGGAGAAATGGGGAAGTGAAAGAAATGAACAAAATATATAAACATTTTTCAATAAAAAAGAAACATCTAAATATCAAAAATAGAAACTACTATATAGTGAAAAATAGAATAAGGTAAACAAATGAAAAACATCAGTGAACAAGTAATCATTTCTATTCTAATTTCTAATAAAATAAGCTTCAAACAAAATCTAGTCTGCAGAGGATAGAGGATCACTTCCAACTGAACAAAAAAAACAATGAGTTAAGAGTAGAAGACCATTCTAAAATACACACATACAGAGTACTGGCATATCCAAAAATTAACACAGAAACACTGAAACCAAATGACATCATAGATCAAATAGAGTCAACAAAAATTTACAGAACATTCTATCCAAACTCTACAGAGTACACATACTTTTCATAAACCCATTGCATTTGCTCGAAACGCGTCACATAATAAGATACAAAGAAATGTTCACTGTGATACAGTGCCATAAAGCTACAAATCAACAGCAAGAGAAATGTCAGAAAATATACAAATTTGTGGAGATGAAATAGTGAACTATCAAATGATGGATGTATCAATGAAGGAATAAAAAGAAAATCAAAAGGTTTCTAAAATTGGTTATACTAAGACAGTACTAAAGTGGAAGTTTATAGCTTTGATTACCTACATTAAATATCAGATAAATCTTAAATAAATAACATACTGAAGCACTTTTCAACATTGAAATAACAAGCGCCAACCAAACCCAAAATACTAGATGGTAATAATTAAGTCTAGGGAAGAAATAAATACAATAAAAATGAAACAAATGTACAAAAATCAATGAATTGAAAATATGATTCTTTGAAAAGACAAACTAGATTGGGAAACCCTTAATTTAGTCAACCCAAAACAATACAGAGAAATGCAAATTAGTGAAATCAGAGATGAGAAGGTAGACATTAAAACACATAATGATGAAATTTACATCATGAAGGCACATCTTAAGAATGTATACTCATGTAGTACATGCCTTTAATCCCAGCACTCAGAAGGCAGAGGCAGGTGGATCTCGGTGAGTTCGAGGCCAGCCTGGTCTACAAGAGCTAGTTCCAAGATAGCTAGGACTGTTACACAGAGAAACCCTGTCTCGAAAAATAAAATTAAAAAAGGAATGTATACTCTTGAGTGAGTATGTATCGTGTTTGTCTTTCTGTGTCTGGTTTTCTCACTCAGGATGTTTTTTTCTAGTTCCATCCATTTGCCTGCAAATTTCATGAAACTTTTTTTTTCTGAGTAATACTTCATTGTATAAATGTACCTCAATTTCTTTATCAGTTCTTCAGTTGAGGACAACTAGGTTATTTTCAGGTTCTCGCTATTACAAATAATGCTGCTATGAACATAATTGAACAAATGTCCTTGTAGTATTATTGAGCATTCTGTGGATATATGCCCAAGAGTGGTATTTCTGAGTCTTGAGGTAGATTGATTCCCAATTTTCTGAGGAACTGCCACACTGATTTCCAAAGTGGCTGTACAATTTTGCACTCACACAAGCAATGGAGGGGTGTTCTCCTTACTCCACATCTTCTCCAATATAACCTGTCATCAGTGTTTTTGACCTTAGCCATTCTGATAGGTATAAGGTGGTCTCTCACAGTTGTTTTGATTTGCGTATCCCTGATGACTGAGCAAATCCTTCACTGTTTTTCAGCCATTTGACTTTCTTCTGTTGAGAACTCTCTGTTTAGATCTATACCCCATATTTAATTGGTTTATTTCATATTTTGATATCTAGTTTTTTAATTCTTTTTATATTTTGGAGATCAGCCACCTGTCAGATGTGTGTTGGTGAAGATCTTTCCCATTCTGTGGGCTGCCATTTTGTCTTATTGACCATGTCCTTTGCCTTACAGAATCTTCTCAGCTTCAGGCAGTCCCATTTATTAACTATTGTTCTCAGTGTTTATGCTCCTTGTGTCTATTCCCTATGGAAGGATACCTTGCTCAGTAAAGGGGAGGAGTTGGTCCTGCCTCAACTTGATATTCCAGACTTTGTTGACTCCACATGGGAGGTTTTACTCTTTCTGAGAAGTAGATAGGGGGTTGGGTGAGGGGAAAGTGGAGGAAGTGGGAGGAGTGAAGGAGGAGGAAAAGCTGTGGCTGATATGTAAAATGAAAAACAACTTTTAAATAAAAAAAGAATGCATATTCAACCAAATTGGAAAATCTAAGAAATTTCTACATGCATCCAACCTGCCAAGGTGAAACTAATGTAATATAAATAAGTTAAACAGATCTATAAAAAGTATTAAGATTAACACAGTATAAAAAATAAATCTCCCAACTAATAACAACCCATATACATACGTAATTCACTATAGAATTCTATCAATCCTTCTAAGAATAACTAACACTAATCCTTCTTAAATTATTTCATAAAACAGGAAATAAGGGAATTATTCCAAATGATTTTTGTGAAGCCACTAACATCCTAATAACAAAGTCAGATAAAGACAAAAATTATCAATGAATCTCTCTAATAGATATTAAAACGAAATACCATTCCCATGTACCAAAAGCAAACACACTCAGAAAGAAATCAGAGAAATCATCTTAATCACAATATTGTTAAAAATAAAATACCTTAGAATAAACCTAATCAAGGAAATACAAGATCTCTACAATAAAAACTTTAAAACATCAAAAAATAAACTGAAGAAAACATTAGGAAATGGAAATACTTCCAATACTCATAGATTCATAAGACTAATGTAAAGTGACCATCTGACAAAAAGTTGTTTCTATATGTCTTTTCTTTTTCTGTGAGATATATATATATATATATATATATATATATATATATATATATATATATAACCTTTAAAGTTGAATGGGAATACAAAAGCATCAAATACTAAAAACAATAAAAGAATGATGCTGGACATATCATTATGCCTTATTTCAGGCTACTTTACAAAGCTCTATTGATAAAAACAGTATGGTACTAGCAAAAAGTCAGACATATAGTTCAGATGAATATAATGGAGAAGCCAGATATAAGCTTATAAAACTATGGCCACAATGTTTTTTGTTGTTTCACTTTGTTTTTAAAAGACTCTAAAAATACACCCTTGGATAAATAGCATTTTCAAAAATCTGTTGGGATAAACTAAATGTAGAAAATGAAACTAGACCCTTATTTCTCACCACAAATGGATTAACAATGTCATCCAAGACTATAAAATGAGTAGAGGAAAAAGTAAAGAATACACTAGTGGATGTAGGATTAGGAAAAGAATTTAAGGACTCTGGTTCCTTGGGAAATAAGGAAATTGACAGATGAGAGTACATAATTTTTTTTAAAAAGGAAATGGGCAATAAAGTGAAGAGCAGCCAACAGAATGGGAGACCACAGTCATCAGTTGTATGTACGACCAAGGATTAATATCTAGAATATACAAAGAGTTAAAAATCTAAACACCAAGAAAACCAACAACTTTAGAAAACTGAACAAGGAGTTCATAAAAGAAAACATACAAATAATAAACACTGTTTAAAATGTTCAATATATTTAGCTATCAGGGAAATGCAAATCAAAACTACTCGGAAATTTCATATCACTCCAGCTAGAATGGCCATAGTCAAGAAAACAAATTATATTAATCAATGCTGGAAATGATATAAGGAAAGGGGAATCTTTACCTATTGATGGTGGGAGTAAAAACTGATACAGTCACTATAGAAATCATTGTGGATGGCTCTCAAAATGCTAAAAACATATCCTCTATATAACCTAGTTATATCCCTCCTGGACATCTGAAAAACTCTATGTCTTTCACAAAGATATGTGTACACCCATGTTCATCACAACAGCCTGGAAATGGAACAGGGATAGATATCCATTCACTGATGAAATTAATGGGTAATGAAATTGTGGTACATATACAACATAATTTTATTCAGCCATAAGCAATAAAGTTCATAGATCAGAAAAATAGTACACACAGAGAGGTAACAAAAGCCCACAAAGAAAAATTCACATGACTTTTCTCATAAGCGGATGATAATTTCAAACTCTCAGATTAGTTTGTTAACACAGAGTTCCTGTAAAAACCCAAAATTTAGAAAGAAGCCACTAGAAGAAAAGAAAATTTAGGCTTTAAAGGAGGATATTTTGTAGAATCCATGGGATGTGAAAATAGAGAAGGAGAATATTTGGTATGTAAAAGTTGAACTGCAGTTAGAGAGAGGATGGGAGGTAGCTCAAAAAAGCTAAGAATGTATTAAAAATTCATAAAGAAGTCTAATATTTATAAGATTATTAAAAATGCAATTTTAAAAATAGCTTAAAAGGAGGTATCCTGAATGATGGATAATGTTCCTCCCAAAAGGCCTGAGGTACTAACCAAAAATGGCATTGCCAGGCATTGGATACCTTCCCTAGAATGGCCAGAGAGACTCCAGGCCTTCCCTTATAACACAGACTTACCAGTTCTTGGTTGCCTACCATAACTAGGTAGTAAGGCCTCAGTGTTCGATATATCACATAGTTTGGCTGCAGAACATGGAGAAATAAAGCTGGAACTGTCCTGAAAACTTTTCTACTCGCCAGCTTTCACCGAGCCAGAAGGTGTCCTATGCAGACTTGTGGGGAGTCATCAATAATCTTATCCAGTTGTGGATCCTGTATGGTACAACCATCTCACCAGACAAGAAATGTCCACTAGTTTCATAGTGGCACGACTCTCATTGGAATAATCAAACACTTTTTGTTTGGACTTGATGCCTGCTCAATGATATGAAATATATGCCTAGCATTGAAATTTGACCAATATCCTGCCTGCAGCTAGGAGGTTTTTGGCTCTAGAGGGGAACCTACTGGTGTTTTGTTTCATTTTTTTACTAAGTGGATAGAGTGTCAAACTGACTCCTAAATATCTATGTTTCTATCAACATATTAGGGCTGTTCTAATCTTGGTCAGAGAAGCTTCTTTTTGCAGTGGACACCAATTAATTCAGATACTCATAATTGGTCAGAGTGTCAAGAACAAGTGACGGGTTGAGAGCTTGACCCCAGCAAGATATATATACACATATATACATATGGCATACATCATATATAAACAATCTTAATCATTTTTCTTATTCTTTTATTATATATATATATATTACTATTTCAAGGTTCATGGAATATCACAGAATAAGAATGGGAAGAATGTTCATAGTAAAGGATAGATACATTTACTATGAAAAAATTTCCTGGAGATATGGCATGGCTGTTACATTTATAATTTCACTACAGCTCTTCAGAAAACCTAAAAATGATTGGTATCCAACAAGAGATGGGGGGAGGGGGCGGTTTCTCAAGAGGTACCAATGGTCCCTGAAGGACCACTGATAATTAGTGGTTACTAGGGGAGAAGGTGTCATTTTCTTAAGCCATTGCTAAGTTGTTCATGCTTCGATAAATAGTCATAGTCACCCATGCGCGTGCAAGCAATCTAATTAACTCGGCAGGTTAAAAACAAACCAAGCTATTTCTGACAGTTTCTGGCATACATCATCTATAAACAATCTTAATCATTTTTCTTATTCTTTTATTATTAGATTATTCTATACATCAATATGTTTATTTGCAGAGCACTTCAAATGCTGTTCATATGTTTGATTTATTGATTTCTTTGCTAATCTATTATCTCTCCCCATACCAGATTATAGACTTGATGTAAAAGGGACTATTTTGCTACTCAGATATACTCAGCTTCTTATATATCTTCCAAATTGTAAGCACACAATTGCTTCTTCAAGAAGTCAATCAGTAAAAATGTTGAAATGTCACCCTGGTCCATTTACCTAAGTAGGAGATAAGTTTCTAACTTTTTAGAATAAGAATGCTTCCTTGGCTAATACCTTATGATTTTGTAATTCTGTAACCATATTTTTGCTAAATTGACTAGTTATTTTGATGGGAATGATGGACTTAACTCTGCATAAAAGAACAATTTCAGGAAGTGATTTGCAGAAAATTAAGCAATTAGGCATGAAGCCAGAGGCTCCCCAAAGTAAGATGTCATCTTCCAAGCTGGATGAACTGATACTATGTATATCTTTTATAGAATCAAAGGAGACAAAGAAGAAAAAAATCATAACTTCATATTTTTTCAGGCATGTGCTGGCCATACTTGCATGCAAAATTTCGCTCAGTTCCTCCAAACACATTTTTATTCTTCAGTAGATGAGAGATTTATCTGTAACTTTCTCAATGGATTAACATCGCCTGCTTAGAGCTGCATTCAGACATGCTCGGATGTTGTTTTCCACAGAAAGACATGGAGAAGAAAATTCTTTGTATATCGGTTCTTTGTGGAAACAGATGGAAGAATGTTGACTTATCTCAGCAATCTGACTCTGTCCGCTTAAAGTGAAGCTACGGCAGACCATCAGAGCTGGTGAAGTGCTTTTATCTTTGCTTCATCTCCTCCCATAGACAGGCAGTCTGGACTTTATCATCTGGAGTCTTACGTTGAAGGCACTGAGATCTAGGAATCACAGGAGACTCCAACTACGAACAACATTAATAATAAGTTCCATTTACTTAACTAAACCACGCACTTTGCCAGGCACTGCGTGTATATTACGTCAGTGGACTTGACAACAATCCTAGAATCTGAGTCTTATTCAAATATCCATTTTTCATATAATAAAACAGGATCTGAGACATGAAGTTACTTGCCTAATTTTAAATCTCATGCTCTTAAAACACATTCTGCTGCCGGGCAGTGGTAGCACACTTCTTTAATCCCAGTACTTGGAAGGCAGATCTCTGAGTTCCAGAACAGACTGGTCTACAGAGTGAGTTCAAGGGCACTAAGGGCTACACAGAAAAACCCTGTCTCAGGAAAAAACAAAAACCAAAAAAAAAAAAAGAAAGAAAGAAAAAAAACCTTTCTTCTATAAGAGAGAATAACATTGACTTTCCATGCTGCTAAATCCAATTTCAGCCCTCTTTGGATACTGTATGGACACCCTATTCTGAGGAAATCTAAGGCCAACATCTGCCATGGCTGCTCTCTGACTCACCTATTGTCTTCTACCCCCAGTTAGAGGGAAATTGGTTCCTCTTTACAATGTTGATATCGGTTTATTTTATTGCTGGGAAGCTAAAATTTCAAGTATGTCTATGATGATAGGCTTCTAAGGCTGTAGTGTCAGAGGATCTACGTATCATAGGAGAAATAAGACTCTTCAGAACCATTCCTGGAAATACGTGGCAGCGGCTTCAGAAATGAGAGGCAACAGCTTCCCAGCTGTGACGCAGGGTAAAAAATGTGAAGAGACTTTAATACCAATCAGTTGAGATGCTGTACTTTAAAAATAAGATCATTCAGCCAAGAAAAAAATAAAATAAAAACAAGGCCGATTCATTCACAAAGCAATCAATAAAGTGAGTCCTATGTGCCTCTTGAATTTCTTTCAAGGTAATTCTTTTGTTCTTTTGCTTCAGTCCTGTTTTCTTTCTTTCTTACAGACAGCCTAACTTTTGATATTTGCTTTTGCCTCTTGTCTATGATTTGACTGGGGACTTTCCTCCCACAGAGGCCTATGTGTTGATTTCCTGGTGTCTGAGATGACAGTGTCGGGAGGTGACATCTAGCGGGAAATATTTAGTGGGAACATGACCTTAGAAAGGATTAAGGAATTGCTCTCAGGCCACTGAGGTAGTTCATCTAAGAACAAACATCTGTGCTGGTTCCCCCGCTGTCAGTCCAGAATCAGTGAGCTCCAATTAGCTCAGGTCAGCTGTTTCAGTTAGTATCCCCATCATGGTCTTGACCCCTTTGCTCATATTATGGCTCCTCCCTCTCTTCAGCTGGACTTTGAGAGCTTGGCCCAATGCTCCGCTGTGGTTCTCTACATCTGCTTTCATCAGTTGCTGGATGAAGGTTCTAGGATGACCAAACTAGGCCCTCTGAATGTGGGTTACTGTTGTGCCTGGGACAGTCTATGGGGCCACTGGCACTAGGACCAGTAGTTATCCCTAGTGCTTGAACTGGCTTTTTTGGAGTCCATTCTCTTTGGAGGGATACTTTGCTCAGCCTAAATATAGTAGGGATGGCCTTGGTCCTGCCACAAACTGGCATGCTAGACTTTGTTGACTCCCCATGGGAAGTCTTAATTTCTCTGAGGAGGGGATGGGGTGGGGTTGGTAGAACATGGTGGGGGAAGTGGGAGAAGGGGAGGGAGAGGGAACTGGGATTAGTATGTAAAATGAGAAAATATTGTTTTTTTAAAAATAAGTTAATTAGTTTAAAAACGAACAAGCATCTATAAAAATCTTTGCCTAGTTTCTAAATTATCACCTTGCTACTAGTGATGTAATGGTTAATTTTACATATGCTCCTACCATTCTGATGCCATGATAAGCTAATGTAGGTCTGGATGTCTGGATTTCCAGCCACCAAAATGGAACTAAACCCCCTTTTCGCTTTGTTATTATTATTTTTGTGTATATGTGGCCTTGTGTATGCCATGACGAACAAATTAAACAGAACAACTTTGGGGAGCTGGTTCTTTCTTTTCATTCTTTACTTGGGTTCCAGGGATGGAACACTAGTCATCGGGTTTCACAGTAAACACTTTAACCTGTTGGCATGCTTCTATTTTTAATTACTCATGTTCAGGCATTTTTTATAATACTGAAAAATAAACTAATACACTGGCCTGTGCTCATTTTCAGAATTTGCTGACAAAATACATATTTCTAGCTTTGACTTTTGGTATTTCTATATATTTACCTTTTTCCTTGCTTTTCTTCATTCTTTTTCTCAATACTGAGAACCACTCTAGACAAGACAAATTTTTCTCTGGATGATCCAAATAAGTATTTGGGGCTTTCCGTGCAAAACTGTCTTGGTTACAAGCTTAGAAAGACAAGGTTCATCTGCTGTGATCAATAGGTTGCAAAGTTGTAAAGAGAGATAGCAGAGTCTTAATCCAAGGAAATCAATGTTAATAAGACTCCCTAAAAAGTCTGACCACAAGACAAAGTCAGATTCTTAGAAAATGGAGTCTTTAAGGATTCCTTAAAGAAGGGTAGTAGGAGATGAATCAGTGAGGAGAGAAATCTCTCCATAGCAAGGGAATAGTCTTGGGATCTAGGTAGCAACAGGAGCCAAGGGGTAACATAAAATTTAGACAAAGGAGAATGCCTTGTAATTAGAGCAAATAACTGAACACTTGGCTCAATACCTTGTTTAAATTCACTCTGGGCCAAATTCTGGATATTGTGTGCTATAACAAAATCTAATTCTAATTTTAAGGCAACAGATACGAACTGGGGCCCAGTATCTTATAAGCTGTAATTCTGCTAGGCCATGCATCACCTAAATTTAAATTGAAATCTATATTCTCTATAAATACTACCACCTCTCTTATTTTTTATCATTTGTTTTCCTTGACTTTTGAAAATTAGCTGAATACTGCCATTGTTGAGTGAAGAGGAAAAGGATTTAAACTCATTTCATCTGACCTAAGGAAAAGACAAGATCAAAGATGGCCAAAGCGTCCCATGTTCAGCATCACAGGAGTTATTGATAGGCACATAAAGTGCTTACCATCCATGAGAGAGAAGAGGTGAACATCAATCTCATCCTATCCAGAGCTTTCTCTCCCACCAGTCCTTGTTAGCTGGCTCTACCACATTCTCTGTGAGCCCCATGATCCACATACACCTTGAACGTCCAATTTTGAGAAAGACCTGTCATAACCACTAAAAAAGATGAGCTCAATGTCAGAATTTGATCTTTCAAACAATGAATAATAGGATCTCAAATATCAGAATTGAAACATCCCATAGAAATGAGAGACAATTCCTAAGATAAGGCTTGTCAACTTTCACAAAAATACCAGTCCCCTTGTCCCTATCCCCCAAAGATCCATATTGATATTCTCATAGATAAAGTCTAAACGTCGGCATATTTCAGAGCTCCTTGTATATTTTGAACATGCAGTTACAGTGACAAAGAGTCGATACAGTTCAAACTTCTCAGTGCTAAGTATAGGGAGATGAGGTTCACATACAGAAAAAATAATAAATAAAGTGTAATGGCAGGTTAATCAGGAAAGCTAGAATATAAGTATCCTGTTTCCTTATCCTCTACTTTCTTTCTCTACACTGCTTCTAAGTGTAAAGTACCATTGCAGTCCAGAGTTCCTTCTAAGCCTTACAGTGCTTCTATATAGCAGAAAAATCATCACAACCTCTTCATTCAATTGTCTTCACACACATCTCACACAGCTGCAGACTAGGAGGATTTCTTGGAAATTGTACAGTGATTGCTATGTGTGTGAGATGAAATACTCAGACCCAAGGAACTCTTAATATCAGAATGCTGAAAACTTATGAGGTGATCCCAAACATTTCATCTGACTTTGAAAAGAGCATGGCTCTAAATACTTCAATATGCCCAGAGTCTACATAATGATAATTCCTATCTACAGTATTATACACTTAGCATCACTGCAAACCATTTTGTGATTACAACAAAAAGGAAAAGCCCTATTTTTAAATTGGGGGCAGCTTCTAAGATAATTCCTTCTGGGAGTAGAAAAGCAAACTAAGAGAATATGAAAGACAAGAATTAAGTTACAAGATGTCCTTCAAAACGAGTATAGCGATATAACCTGAATAACCTGACAAGGACAGCATGTAGAAAGTATGTAGAAATGATCGGTTCTCTGCATTCTGCCCAATACTATGGTATCAACTTTTAATTCATCTATTTCATAAAGATAAAAATGTTGTATTTACTTTCTGATATACTCTTTCATATATTGATGCATATTTGTATTACTTGCTCTTTTGCCAGTTGTGACAAACAGAGTTCTAAAATGGCCCCAAGTTCCTTCTTGCAGACATACTTCCCCCTAGAATGTAAGCCGTGCCTGTGAATGGCACTTAATAGGTGTTCTCTGTGTGAGGTGTGTTCTGAGTCAAAGATCATGAGATGTTTTATGTATGTATACACGCAATCTTTAATAGAACAGTGGAAAGGGATTCACCATGTTATGTCAGAATACAGCTAGGAATTTATGGTGACATCTAAGGACAGTGATTACTGTTCTCTAATTGACAACCAGGAGGTAAATGTTAATTCAGGCCTATATCCCTTTAAAACTTCATTCTTCCAACAGATACTATGTACTTGGAAGAAGATATTGAACCCAAGAAATAGTGATGTTTTGCTACTTCCAAACCTTGAGTTTGAGGAAGTCTTCTAGCATCTATCTTTTCCTCTTCTAGTACTCCCCTTTGCGACTCTTCATAAAAATCTAACCTCCAGGTCAAGGAAATGCACAACACATAAACAGATGCCCACTGTAACAGTTCCAGTTGTCCTAGCACAAACTGTCAGTCATACCAGTGTGCCATCTCAGACATTCCAGACCCTCCGGACTCCTCGAGAGACTGCCACCTCAACTAATAGAGTATGTAGGAAGAGAAGTAACTTCTCAGCCACATCCACATAATCACATGTTATTGTATGGTATAGGAGGCCCTTCTGTATTTGTGTTGCCTTCATTGGTTATTAAAGGAACTGCCTTGGCCTAGTTGATAGGGTGGAACTCAGTAGGCGGGGAAGACAGAACAGAATGCTGGGAAGAAGAGCAGAGACAGGCAGATGCCATGGTTCTCCTGCCTGAGACGGACACTGGTTAGACTCATGCCAGTAAGCCACAGTCAAGTGGTGATACACATTAATGGAGATGGGTTAAACTAATATGTGAGAGTTAGCCAATAAGGGGCGGGAGATAATGGGCCAGGCAGTTATTTAATTAATACAACTTCTGTGTGGTTATTTCAGGTATAAGCTAGCAGGGTGGCCGGGACCAAAAAAAAGGCCCTCTCATGCTACAATTGTAAAACTGATTTTTGTTTTAAACCAATAAATGTTGTGGTTTACTATGCTAAACTAGAAACTGATTTGGCATGTGCCAATCAATGTAAACCATTGTAGACATATGTCCAACACATTTGTTATGCAGCAACAGATAACCAAAGCACACATGCAATCCTCTCATGGAACAACTAGTATTATCACCACTGTTTGACAAATGAGGAAACCACACTCTTAATTAATTAATTGTCCCAAGATCATAATGCTTACATATGAATGAATTATAATATAAGCTTAGAGTTCCTATTCCTAATCAAGATTCTGTGATTCTGCTTGTGAATGCAAAAATTCTAAAAATATTAACAAATACAGCATAGAGAGAGGAGCACATGCTAATTTGTGGTGGAACTACTCCTTCAGCAAGAGATCCTCAACTGAATAAGATGGAGAAAGGAAGTCAAGCACTACAATGTATAGCATAATTCTCTACTCTCAACTCTTTTATTATTTTTTGGAGGTGGTGTTCTGGTAGATTTTAATAATATTGGTAAAGAGCCAAATTCTAAAATGCCCCAGCATACAGAATACAAAATACAAAAAAATCTCAGAGACAAAATAAAAACCCATGAAAAAAATAAGAGCATCCTAGGAAAGGTAATAGTCTTGAAGCTGAAAAAAAACATTTTATCAAAGGCACCAAGCATCTTTATTAGAATTTAAGTGAAATTAAAAACAAGGAACATAGTGTAGCATTCCCCACCACATTGATCAGGAAGATGTTGTCTGTGTGGCTGAAGGCACAGCACCAGATACACAAATCAACCTCAGTCTCCAGTGGATCTGGAATGGACCCCCTCCAGGTAGACAGAATTCCCTCACAAGTCTCTTACTGGGCAGAAATCAATGTACTCTCTGGTTGTAAGGTACCCTTGTGAAGGCGTAAGTCACAAACAATGCCACACCACTTTGGGATTATGATTAATAGGGTGGTATTTATTTAAAGGGGAAAAAACTTACAGATCACTGTCCCAGGCAACAGCCCTCTACGCAACCAGGAAAGGAGTCTAGTCACCAGCGGAGCAGGAAGTGAAGAGAGAGAGAAGAGGGAAGTGGCCGCTTTTTTAAAGGGAGAGAGACCACGCCCCAATGGGCTGGTATCTCTGCGGCTATAGGTTGGAGGAGCGGGAGGACCTCCCGCAATACCCTTGGGTAGTAACTTTATTGGCAAATGGGTCAGGGGTGACATGTTTCCACACAGCTAGAGAAACAGGATGGAGCTACCCAACACCGCACAGTTCACCACACAGAGGGCTAGGGATTGGTGGAGTGATAAGCTGCCTCCTCTCGGAACGTTATTACTCAGATAAAGTTAACAGTGCTGTGTGACCAACAAACCAATGATAAGAAGCTGGAACCCCAGGGATTCCTACTCTCCAGAGGAATAGTGTGTCACTGCTCTGTGTGTGGCAGGAAAGCAGAAATTGAGAAGCTAGTCCTGGTTTAGTTGCACTGATTATCTGCCAAGATGCCTTCTCTGGGTAGGTGAGCGAGAGTTCCCCTCAACTCTGCAGCAAATACTTTCCCACTGCCATCATTTGGTCCTCTGTTTTCCCGAAAGGCATCCTTCTTTCATACCTGTCTGGATGCTGAGTTTGGTGCACTCCTTACATGGGAACAGCGCAATGCATACTACAGCCCTTCACATCAGCTGCACCTCACTCGTTCCAAGTCAGACGTTCACATCACTGTGTGCCTGTGCAGCCCAGGATGTAGCAGCAATGTGTGGCTGTTGGGATTCTGTGAAAGACAGAGAGCTGACACTCCGCTGTAGAGTCACCCTCATCCGGGCCAGAAAGGCTTTGAAGGTGGAGAGACCTTCACTCCAGCCCTGTGGACAGGCCCTTCATTTCCCAATCCAAACCAACAGCTTAAACAGATGCAGATCCGTTTGATAGTGGGGACAATAAAGAAGATTCAAGGTTTTCTATTCTTTTTTTTTAATTTATTTATTTATTAAGGATTTCTGCCTCCCCCCCTCATCCGCCTCCCATTTCCCTCCCCCTCCCCCAATCAAGTCACCCTCCCTCATCTGCTCGAAGAGCAATCAGGGTTCCCTGACCTGTGGGAAGCCCAAGGACCGCCCACCTCTATCCAGGTCTCCAAAGGTGAGCATCCAAACTGCCTAGGCTCCCCCAAAGCCAGTACGTGCAGTAGGATCAAAAACCCAGTGCGATTGTTCCTGAGTTCTCAGTAGTCCTCATTGTCTAGATGTCTACGTGTGCTGTGCTGGCTATTGAAAAGTTATGTGCAACATGGAGATTAAAGGCACCAGCAGCTTCTTAGAGGAAGGGAGTCCTATTCTCCTTGGGGATTAATAATAGAACTCACCGAGGCATTGAATCAAAGTCAGTGACAATCTTGCTGTACTTCTATGTGAATTTCCTGAACGTGACCCCAGCCAGTTTTAACATTAGCCTAGCAGCCATTGTCTCTTCGCTGTCATGGTATTTATCCGACACGAATATAACTTCTTTCAACCTGCCTGGATGACGAGCTTAGCACATTCATTACATGGGAATAAAGCGACTCACACATGACAGCCCTTCACATCAGCCCTTCGGTTCATGATGGCATTTAGCTCGCCATGGCACACATAAGGATATTTTCTGCTGTTCTCCAGGCAACGGGTTATCACGGCATCTATTTGTCCTTCCATTGTACCCCATCCCAACAGCCCTGTCCTCTGTATTCACAATGCAGGCTCTGCTCTCGGAGCTTAGATCCTTGCTTCTTTGTGCTGATAGAAAAACCACCGCCATGAAATCTGCCACGAAATACTCAGGCCGTTCCAGACAATCATTCAGTTTTTCTGTCAGGAATGTCATGCTGGCCCTAAGAGTCATAGGACTCAGCTTGGAAAGGGCATGCAGTCCTCACAAGTAGCTCAACTGTTCTCTGGCTTATCAAGCTTCCATCCTCCCCACCATGTGGGTGCCGGAAGAGACTCAGGGAACACTGAAGAACACCCTCCCTCCTTGGAGGCAAACTGACGCCCACATGCAGGCTGAGCACAGCAGCAGCTGAGTCCTCTGCAGGAGACCACTGGCTCTGGCTCTCTGCTTGGCTGAGATGCAGGCCAAACTCATCATCTTGCCTGCCCCTCCCCCAACACACACACACACACACTCCTCTCCCCAGCCTCAGCCTCAGGGCTCAAGAGGAAAGTCAGAAGTGAAACTTTTCTCTTGACTATAGATGTAATGCCATCATTTCTTTCAAACACCTATTGCTGTGACTTCCCTGCCACGATGAACTTTAACCTGGAATTGAGAACGAAGTAAACACTTTCTCCCAACATTGCTTTGGTCAAGATATTTTACCACAGCAACAGGGGAAAAAAACCTAAGAGATAATATTAAAATAATAAAAATGATAGGAAATTATACATAATAAATTAATTATTGTACCTGGTTGTCAGGAAAAGAAATAAAAGAGAAATGAGCACATACATAAAGGAAACATCAATGCTACCTGTAAAAGTACACTTTAAGTGCATTAAGAAATATTTGCAAAGGATCCAACAGTTAGCTAGTGGACTTAGAGAACACACTAATGGAGACAAACAGAGTAGGATTTATCCAGAGATTCAGACAGCATCTTCGAGATGTGTCCACTGGCAGAAAGGAACTACAGATGTGAGTGGGTGTGAAAACCAGGGAGCCTATTAGGATGGTGGGCTGGGATCTGAAGAGCTAAGCATTCAAATATCTGTTACACTTTCCAAATTATAGTAAACACAGTTCACATTTCAGAACTTTAAGTTAGTCACTAAAAATAAAATGGATGTCTGGTCACATCTGCCAACAATTAGAAGAGATATTGGCCCTGACTATAGTTTTGCCTCTGATGAGAAAAGATCTTGGCTCGAACCCCACAGTTCTGCTTCTTTGGCCAGCTGTAGACCATCATGCTATGTCCTCAAAAAAACATACTGCTCAGAGAATAGACACCCCAGGCCAACATACACGTCCTATTCCATTTCAGTGGTCTTGATGTAAGCCTCTGTTCCTTCTTACCCCCAAGTTCAGGCTGGACAGGGTTGGGGATGTCAGAGAACAGAGTTGTGAATAAGAAGCTAACCCTTTCACCTTTTCCAAGACAGGTTCCTCAGAATCTTATCGAGATTGAGTCTCTTGATTTCCAGTATCCAATCGATCACCCTGAAAACCATGCCCAAGAAAAAAAGCCTATCTTTAAAGTGCTTCCCTGATGATCTGTACCTAGTGATATCTCTTTTGTTTCTTCCTCCCGTCACTTTTATGTTTTCTATATGATGAACAGGGGAAGAGTTGAAGGAAGCTCAGTGCCCCATGAGATGAGAGAATGACACTACTACTATTTATACAATGACATGCCTATAGCTCTGTGCCTACTTTGAGTATCTGAACACTTGTTTCAATTTTATTTTAGTTCTGCATATCCTTAGCATTTTTCCAGTGCTGGCAAACTCAAAACCTTATACATTCTCAGTTAGTGTTCTACTACTGAATGGGTGTCTCAGACTTGCCCCAGCTGTATTTTATTTTATAATTTTACCACATAAGAAGTTGAAGTCAATGAGTCAATATTTCCATAGCACCTACTGTGTACCAAAAATGTCAGAAATATAACATTGTGAAACTGACCTGGAAGTTGTCCAGAAATCATGAAACTCAAATGCATAAAACAGTAGCAACAAAAGCATATCTAGTAAGTAATTTAGTAAAAGGCTAAACAAAAAGCTGAAGACTGTGATCTTTAGTGTAAACCAGTGTGTTTCAGTATGGAAGGGGCTTTGTGGAGCGTAAGATGAATGAAGCAAGGGAGTTCTTAGATAGTAATCATCTCTAGAATCAACTAAAGTCTGATTTCCTGAGCCAGGCGGTGGTGGCGCATGCCTTTAATCCCAGCACTTGGGAGGCAGAGGCAGGTGGATCTCTGTGAGTTCGAGACCAGCCTGGTCTACAAGAGCTAGTTCCAGGACAGGCTCCAAAGCCACAGAGAAACCCTGTCTCAAAAAACCAAAAAAAAAAAAAAAAGTCTGATTTCCTTTCTACTGGAAAGAGAATTGGATCCATAGAACAGTGTTCAACAGTGCTGAGTCACTATTTTGACTCATTAGATATAGGAAGGACTTCACTTGCCCTATATAGGTTTTGCCTAGTATATGAGGGCTTAAAAAACTGACACCATGGGCCAGTGAGCAGGTTGTCCTGGCTAGTTTTATGTCAACTTGACACAAGCTAGAGTCATCAGAGAGAAGGAAGCCTCTATTGAGAAAATGCCTCCATAGAAATCAGGCTGTAGGCAAGCCTGTAAGGAATTTTCTTAATTACTAATTAATGAGGCAGGGGCCAGCCCATTGTGGGCGGTGCCATCTGGGGCCAGTGGTCCAGGGTTCTATAAGAAAGCAGACTGAACAAGCCATAGGGAGCAAGCCAGTAAGTAGCACTCCCCCATGACCTCTGCATCAGCTCCTGCCACAGGATCTTGCCCTACTTAAGTTCCTGTATTTCCTTCCTTCAGTGATGACCTATGATATGAAAACGTAAGCCTAATAAACCCTTTCTCCCCAACTTCCCTTTGTTCATAGTGTTTCATCACAGTAAGAGTAACCTTAACTAAGACAGGGGCTTAGCACGTAAAAAATGGAAAAATGCTTTCTGTTGTGATCAGTGTTAATCCCCAAGACCAAAATGGTAGAAGGAGAGAACTGATTACCCAAAGCTTTCCTCAGATCACCACAATATGCAAAAGTACATGTGGACCCCCCCACACATATATAAATAAAATGTAAAAAAATATTTTTTTTAAAAAAAGAAGGTCACAGTATAGGCCTGGTCACCCAGTGCATAAAAGAGTTCAGATACCAAATCAGTATACATTGGTAATTTCCAATTAGAAAATATTCTAGAATGATATTATTTATAGCATCAACTAAGTCTAAAATAAAAAGTCTAGACACAATTCTAACAATAGATGGAGCACTAATATGGAACAAACGCTTGTAAAATAATTTAAGGGTATTTTAATATTTGAATGAGTATAGCAATATGCATTGACATGGAAAGACCAACTCAGTATTAACATAATGGCTATGCTGTCCAAATTGCTCTATAAATTCCAAGGGTTTTATTTACATAAAATTAATAGGATCATTTTAACTTATTTGAAAGAGAAAGTGCATAAATATGGCCAAGAAATTTGGAAATAAAAGTAGCTGACAAAGATATGTCCTATCAGATATCAAGACTTAAAATGAAATAATTGAAATTTTATAATTGGTGCTAAAAATTTTTAATTAATGAACTAAATTGAGAGAATACCAGGAATAGACATTAGAAATAAAGATATACATTAGTATGGCTATAGGATTGGGCCATTTCAGGCTCTCTCTCCTCAGCTGCCCAAGGACCTAGTTGGGGACATCTCTCTGGACCCCCGGGAACCCCTCTAGAGTCAAGGCTCTTGCCAACCCTAAAATGACTCCCTTAATTAAGATATATACTTCCCTGCTCCCATATCCATCTTTCCATTATCCCAACCATCCCATTCCCCCAAGCTCTCCCCATCCTCCCCTTCTCACTTGTCTCTCCCCATCTCCCCTTTCCCCCATCCCACCCCACCCCTCAGTTCCCAATTTTTGCCCAGCAATCTTGTCTACTTTCAATATCCAGGAGGATAACTATATGTTTTTCTTTGGGTTTACCTCTTATTTAGCTTCTCTGGGATTGCAAATTATAGGCTCAATGTCCTTTATTATGGCTAAAAACCAATGAGTGAGTACATCCCATGTTCATCTTTTTGGGTCTGAGTTACCTCACTCAGGATAATGATTTCTATTTCCATCCATTTGCATGCACAATTCAAGAAGTCATTGTTTTTTTACCCCTGAGTAGTACTCTAATATGTATATATTCCACACTTTCTTCATCCATTCTTCCATTGAAGGGTATCTAGGTTGTTTCCCAGTTCTGGCTATTACAAATAAAGCTGTTATGAACATAGTTGAACAAATACTTTTGTAGTATGATAGGGAATCTCTTCGGTATATTCCCAAGAGTGGTATTGTTGGGTCCTGGGGTAGGTTGATACCAAATTTCCTGAGAAACATGGAGATAGAGACAGAGACCCACATTGGAGCAATGGACTGAGCTCCCAAGGTCCAAATGAGGAACAGAAGGAGGGAGAATATGAGCAAGGAAGTCAAGACGGCAAGGGGGGCACCCACCCACTGAGACGGTGGGGCTGATCTATTGGGAGCTCACCAAGGTCAGCTGGACTGGGACTGAGAAAGCATGGGATAAAACTGGACTCTCTGAATATGGTGGACAATGAGGGCTGCTGAGAAGCCAAGGACAATGGCACTGGGTTTTGATCTTACTGCATGTACTGGCTTTGTGGGAGCCTAGCCTGTTTGGATGCTCACCTTCCTAGACCTGGATGGAGGGTGGAGGACCTTGGACTTCCCACAGGGCAGGGAACCCTGACTGCTCTTTAGACTGGAGAGGGAGGGGGAGGGGAGTGGGGCTTAGGTAGTGGGAGGAGGGGGAGGACAAATGGAGGCAGGGAGGAGGCAGAAATTTTTTAATAAAAAAAAAGAAATAAATATATAAATGGATGTTAAGTACAGATGCTAATATGAATTGATATATGGAAGAAAAGGTGATATTCATATTAATATGAAAAAAGTAGTTGAGTTTAATTCATAAATTAGAAATATTTAATCATCATTTAAAAAGTATTCTTGCTGGATAGTGATTGTGCATGCCTTTAATCCCAGCACTCAGGAGGCAGAAACAGGCGGATCTCTGAGTTTGAGTACAGCCTAGTATACAGAGTCAGTTTCAGGACAGTCTACACAGAGAAACCCTGTCTCGAAAAACAAGAAAGAAGGAAAGAAAGAAAGAAAGAAAGAGAAATTCTTATCTGATACTATTTGCAAAAGTAATTCCACATTAATTATAAATCCTAATGTAAAAAATATTTATAAATAAATTTATAGGTAATGCACATAAATTTGGAGAATGAAAGTTCTTAGATAAGATGAAAAATGTAGAAATATAAATATATGTGTGAGCTTATCAGCATTAAAATGGAAAGTTTTTTACAGCAAAACGTCCAACATAAGCAAAGTAAAACTACTGGCACGCTAAGAGAAAAAAAATTCCCAAAAATTAATATATGGACTAAAATGTAAGCTAACTACACATATTTATGTAAATCAAAAAATCAATAAACTTAGTCCATTAAGTGTTAAGATATATGCATCATTTGTTGAGTTTCTGCTTCTAAGTAATGAAAAGAAACCTTCTCACATAGGCATAAAGGAGTATGCATATGGAAGTCAAAGGGAAATGACAAGACATACCATGGCATGTCTGCTGTATGGCTCAGCAAGTAGCAATTTAAAGTGAGGAGTGTTAATTTTCTAAAACTCAAAGTCATACTTTAATTTTTTATTAGAATGTGTTAATTATACCTAATAATGTGTCATATTGCCATCTTTTCATATCTACAAATTATACTCTGATCATATTCAGCCCCATTACCTTCTCTTGGCCCTCCTTTCGCTCTCACCTTTCCCCTTTCTCTTCTTTATATCTTTTACTTATTTATTGGTGACCAAGTGATCACATCACAGTTACTGACAGGAGCATAGGTGAGGAATTATTTAAAGAAGCACGAGCACTTTCCCAGTGTCTACACAGTGTAGGCCGTGTACCGTTAAGCACAGCTGCTGTGAGTTCCGAACACCACAGCTTGAAAGGCAGAATTGCCCAGTTCTACCTCTTCCTCGGGCTCTTGTGTTCTTGCCACTAAAAATAAATTATATTTTTGGCTAACAACTAGTTGTGGAACAGTATTCATGTTCTGAAATAATTTAAATTTTGAACACTATAAAATAAAACAATGTATTTGTACACCGTGATTTCATATCATTATAAAAGCAGGTGCCAAAACAGGACTAAAGGAATAAGAGAGTCATTGAAATGCTTGAGCATGATAAAGAGGGAGGAAGCAGTACTCAAAGCCATACTCAAAACAGTCTTCAGTCATTATGTAGGTTTGATACATGTAAAAGAAGAGAGGTACTGAAAATATGAGAATACATCAGCCTGTCCAATTCAGAGACCACAAGCAAAAGTCCATTGGAGAATCATCTCCAGTACTCCCGGCATGCTCAGTGTTGGGCTCTGAACATTCTGTAGGAAGCAGGATTTCTATCTGTATGACGTCCTGAACCTATACATGCTGCATCTTGGGTTGTCAGTAAACTCTTTTCCCTGATGCAAGTTCTCTTAAAGTGGCAGCTAAATGATACATCTCCCTGTAAACTACATATTTATAAACACTTATCAATGAATGGGGAAAGTATGGAAGGATAGTAATATCTAACAGTTACTGATAAACAATGATATATCCATACAATAACGTAACACTTATCAATAAAAAGAAGTGTACAAAGATACGTGCAACTTGAACACATCTCACAGAGATAATGCTGATTGTAAGAAGCTTGCCTGAAATGATTGTATTCTGTTCCATTACACTTGTTTAAAGTACTCTAAATGGCAAAAATAGAATTCCAAAGAAAATATCAGTAATTTCTACTGTTCTGAGCAAAGCCATGAGGGGGATGGGAAATAGAAAAATCACAAATATAATGTAAGGTGAGGGTTAAAGTTCACTTTCTGTACAGATATTCAGTTGTTCTAGAACCACAGAATCATTTGTTGGAAAGGCTTTCTCAACTGAATGGCGTCAAAAGTAAGTTGTCTTTAGGGTTACTTTGCTCTATATACCTAACCTTTACACTGCTAGCAAATTACCTTTGTTTTTCTAATTTTATTATGTCTTTTAAAACATAGCAAACTGTTTGCATTATTTAAAATCCTGTTGATTGCTTTCTTTGCTGAATACAAAGTTTTTCAATTTCATACAATCCCGTTTGGCCTTTCTGCTCTCATTTACTGAGATATTAGAGGCATATTCCAAAATCTCTGACCTGTGCCTATGTTGTGAAGTATTTCCCTGCGCTTTCCTTGAGTAATTTCAAAATCTGAGGTCTGACATGAAGGTACTAGGCTCATTTAGAATTGATTTTTGTACAGGAAAAGGGTAGGGGTCAAGTTTTATCTTTTACATGTGAATATCCGGGTTTTTCATTGGCATTGGTTGAAGATGCTGTCTGTCCTCTAAAATGTATAGTTTTGGAACTTTGGTTGACAATAAGATGGCTAGAGATGACTGTATTTATTTCTGTGTCCCATATTATGATCTATTGTGCTACATACTTGGTCTGTGGCCACTATTCTCTTCCCTTTCTATGAAATTAACTTTTGCAGTTTTCAAATACAAATGAAAACATGCGTGCTTTGTATTTCTCTATCTTACTTTGCCTAACACCGTGACTTCCAGTTTCACCCATGTCATAAAATAAATGACAAGATTTGTATTTTTAAGATTGTATAATATACCTATATATGTGTGTATGCATGTATTATCTTTGTTCATTTACCCGTCAGTTAACACCTCAGCTTAGTCCATATCTTAGCTGCTGTGAATAGCACTGCAATAAGGATTTTCTCCTTTAGGGGGTTCTTCCTCACTTTGTGACAGACACTTGCATAACCAAAAAACACAAAAGGATTTAAGCCATAATTTCCTGTATCACAATGCTATTCCACAAGTGTGGTTTCTCCAGTAGTAAAGTAATAAAAGTGGACCATCCATTCCATGTTGGTCACTTCCTCAAAGTTTAGATTCCTGCCCTACACATAAATGATCTTCTTTGCTACTCAGCAACCTTGGGCTATTGTATCATTGTGTTTTTTCTACAGTTTACTGTTATTACTAAAGTAACTGATTTCTTAAAACTCTATTTTTCTATTTAGGAAGCAGTATTAGAATTATGTATCCAAGGTTACATAGTTATTATATAATACAATATGCCTTCAAAAGTAATTCTTTAGCCCTGTCATAGCAACATTTAAGTATTACTACATAGTAATACTATATCTCAAAAAGAAAAAAGAAAACTGTCCTTCACACTATACAATAATTTTCAAGTCAATTGTTTTAAAGGTGGATATCAGATATTTATTGTAGAACACTCACGAACAACAAGGTAGAGAACTGCCATGATCCTCTGCTCTGTGTGTGCTGGGAGCTGCACTCAGATCTCTGACCATCACCCAAGAGAAAGAGCAAGCTTCTTCTCTGCCATTATAGTACCTCAGATCATGCCCAAATGGGCCAGTATCCAAAAGGCTATTGACTGAATGAATTTCTACAACACTCAGTGTCTCCTCTCCTGCTGCCATAATCTAGAGGTTTGGATTAGAGGCAGGGAGCAGGTTTGTGAAGCTGGTGCTGATTTACCCCTTTTTTTAACTTTTTAAATACAAGACATTGCTACTAAAGTTAAGTTTCATCGGGAACTGTCATATTTCTGTAGCAGGCTTTCTTTTGGGTCACCAACAAACTTCTAAATCATGACACCGAGACTTATTATTAGTTCTGAATGCCCAGCCTTAGCTTATGCTTGCCCCACTAGCTCTTATAACTTACTCTAACTTGTTTCTCTTCATTTACATTTTGCCTTGGGGCTTATACCTTTCTTTCAGTCTTCATGTCTTACTTTGTGTCTGGCTGGCTGCCAGCTGCCTGGCTGAGTGCCCACAGACATCTCCTTCTCCCTGTTCTCTCTTCTCTCTCCTTCATCTGATCTAGATTCCTCCTCCTACCTATTCTGTCTACACACCAGCCCCAACTATCCCTCTACTGCCTAGCTATTGGCCATTCACCTTTTTATTAGAATAATTAGGTACCTTAGGCAGACAAAGCAACAAATAGCTACATTGTTTTTGTTTGTTTGTAATTGATTTTACTGAGCTCTATATATTTTCTCTGCTTTCCCCTTCCTCCCTCTCCTATCCCCTTCAGTCCTTTCCCATGCTCCAAATTTACTCAGCAGATCTTGTCTTTTTCTACTTCCCATGTAGATTAGATCCATGTATGTCTCTCTTAAGGTCCTCATTGTTGTCTAGGTTCTCTGGGGTTGTGAATTGTAGGCTGGTTTTCTTTTCTTTATGTTTAAAAACCACTTATGAGTGAGTGCATATGATAATTGTCTTTCATGTCTGGGTTATTTCACTAAAAATGATGTTTTCTAGCTCCATCCATTTTCTTGCAAAATTCAAGATGTTGTTATTTTTTCAACTGGGCAGTACTCCATTGTGTAAATGTACCACATTTTCCTAATCCATTCTTTGGTCGAGGGGCATTTAGGTTGTTTCCAGGATCTGGCTATGACAAACAAAGCTGCTATGAACATAGTTTAGCACATGTCCTTGTGACACGATTGAGCATCCTTTGGGTATATACCCAAAAGTGGTATTACTGGGTCTTGAGGAAGGTTGTTTCCTAATTTTCTGAGAAATTGCCACACTGACATCCAAAGCTTGCATTCCCACCAACAATGCAGAAGTGTTCCCTTTATCCCATAACCTCTCCAACATAAGTTGTCATCAGTGTTTTTGATCTTGGCCATTCTTACAGGTATAAGATGGAATCTCAGAGTTATTTTATTTTGCATTTCTCTGATGACTAAGGATGTTGAGTATTTCCTTAAGTGTCTTTCAGCCATTTTAGATTCCTCTGTTGAGAGTTTTCTGTTTAGGTCTGTACTCCATGCTTTTATTGGATTATTTGTTCTTTTAATGGCCAATTTCTTGAGTTCTTTGTATATTTTGGAGATCAGACCTCTGTCTGATGTGGGGTTGGTGAAGACCTTTTCCCATTCTGTAGGCTGTCGTTTTGTCTTGTTGACCATGTCCTTTGCTTTACAGAAGCTTTTTAAAAGTTTCAGGAGGTCCCGTTTATTAATTGTTTCTCTCGGTGTCTGTGCTGCTGGTGTTATATTTAGGAAGTAGTCTCCTGTGATCTGCCCTTATTTTAAATACAATTGTAAGACCAACTATTGTGTTTCATTTATTCTAAGTGCCTTTCAAACCTCGCTTTTTTCAGATTTACAGCTTTCTCTTTAAGGAAACATATACTTACTTTCCTTGGGGACCAGTTCTTCCACTTTCTCTGTTAGAAAATCAAGTAGAAACGAGCCAAGAACCCGTAAGAGCCAACATATACTGGGAAAGCTGGTTTCCTTTTCTCTGTGAGGTCTAGCCTAGTTCAACAGAAAGATTTGATCTCAGGTCTCATTTTTCTTCACACAGCTCCCTCGGCACAGATTCCTTTTTGATACTTTATAGGGCAAACAAATAATTAGATTATAAGGTTTTGTGTCTTTCTTCCTTCTCTAATTCATTTATTCTAAAATCAAATCAATAAGGGCATTTTAAAGCAACTATTTCTTCCTGAGATCAATTCCAAAGGTGAGGACAGACCCACTTCTCTCCCTTACATGAAACCATTGATAGCATATGCTTACATATTTCTGAACCACTAAGGATAAAATTCCCAGTACCCAGTCCCTGCTCTCAGAATCTTAAAAGGCCATCTTCCTAAAATGAGTACCATGCTAGGTGTCTTAGTTTCATTTTCATGAAAATGAAATGATAAAGGAGAAAAAATTATATTTCTTTTATCTCACAGTCCCACGTTATAGTCTCTTGCTGTGGGGAAGGGACAGTGGCAAAAGCTTGAAAAAGACTAATCATATCACATCCATAGCCATGAAGAGGAAGGACTTCGTGCATGTGTGCTAGTACTCAGCTGGATTTCTATATTTTTATACATTTTAGGGTACCTTGCCTATGGAGTACTAAATACAGTGGGGAGATTTTTTTTTACTTCAATGAACCATAATCAAGCTAATGAATCCAAATATGCCCATGGGCCAACATGGGTAGAAGTATTTTTTTGTCCGCATTATATGTCATTATATAAAGTGGGAATAATGAAACCACCCACCATTACTGAGTTGGAGTTAATCTGTGTCTTTAAGTCCAGGTTTATTAAATTGAGTACACTGGTAATTGGTACATGTATGTTCAGGATTGTAACATGTTCTTGGTTCATTTTTTCCTGAATATAATGAAATATCCTTTCTTTATCTTATTTGATTACTTTTCCTTTGAAGTACATTTTTGCCAGACTGCAGCACACACTTTAATGTGGTGCCTATCTTTGAAGATGAACTTCTTGTAGACACAGAAAAAAGAACTGTTTCTTAACTCATTCAGCCATCCTGTGTTTTTTGATTGGAGAATTGAGGCCATTAATATTCAAATATACTATTGAAATTAGTGTGTATCGCTGCTTGGTTTTTATGTCAATTTGACCCAAGCTATAGTCATTTTGGAAGAGGGAACTTCAATCGATAAAATGATCCCACCAGATTAGCCAGTGAGCAAGTCTGTGGTGTATTTCCTTAACTGATGATTTATGTAGAGGGGTCAAGATCACTGTGTGTGGTACCATTGTTGGGCAGGCGGACTTGGACAGTAAAAGAAAAGAAGCTAGGTAAGGAGTGAGGAGCAAGCCAGTAAGCAGCACTCCTCCATGGCCTCTGAAGGAGTTGCTGCCTCAGGTTCCTGTCCTGCTTGAGTTCTTGTCCTGATTTCCCTCCAAATGGACTGTTTCCTAGAGGTGTGAACTGAAATAAACTCTTTTTTTCCAATGTTGCTTTTGGTTATGGTGCTTCATCACAACAGTAAAAACCCAAACTAAGTGCATGTGAGTTGCTGTCATGTGCTCTTGATTTTTCCTTGCTATTTGTGTTTTTAGTCCTACCTTGTGCTTCACTAATTACAAGTCATTTTCCCTACCATTTCTTAGATTTGGTTATTTTTCTTTTCAGTCCAAAGTATTGTTTCCCATATTCTCTGTAGGGCTTGAGGTTCTTGTGAGTGTAAATTATTTTAGCTTTTTTATGTGATACAAAAGTTTCCTTTCTCCTTCAATTATGATGGAAAAATTTGCTAGATATCATTGTCCAGGTTGCCATCCACGATCTTTTAGATAGTAAAATGTATTTTTTCAGACTCTATTTGCTTTTAAAGATTCCGTTGACAAATCAGCTGTTACTCTGATAGGCTTCCCTTTATATGTGACTTACGATTTTTCCCTTGAAGCTTTCAGTAATCCTATGTGAAATTAATAAGAAAATAGCTGAAGCTAGAAGGTATTATGCTAAGTGAAGTAACTTAGGCACCCCAAATGACAACCAGAATATCTGCTCTATTTGTGCACCTCTATTCTATATCTTTAGATGTGAGTATATAACCTAGAATAACCATGGAAACCAGAAAAGTAAAAAGGGACCATGGTTGGGGGAGCTCTGAAGAAAGGATAGTAAGACACAAGTACAATGAATGGAAAAATAGAAGGACTTGTATAGGAAGGGGAGATGGGAGACAATAGAGAGAGAGAGAGGTCATGAAAAAGAGGAATAAATAATACTAATGATTCTGAAAAAGTCATACAGCAACATTATCTTTTCTTAAAAACACATATATAATATACATCCTTTTTATATTTCATGCCTAAACACACTCACATACCCATACACATACACAGAGAGAGAGGGGGAGAGGAGGAAGAGCGTGGTAGAGGAAGAGGAGTTTGAGTGAAGTTATGCCACTTGTATTGATAATGCTGCCTCAAAGAGTCGGAGACTAAAAAATCCCTGATGCCAAGCTTGGAAAACCTCTCTTCCAGTTGTTCATCAGAGGATTTGAAAAAAAACTTTCAAAATAATATAGGCTATTGCTATTGACTTTGATTTCCTCCTAGAGATTGAAGGTAAGACTCTATTTATAAAGATAACACACTTCAGACACGGGACTTGGAAGAATTAAGCTAGACGTAACTGGGAAGCCTCTTCCCTAAGGGCTAGCTAGCTCTCATAGTATCTGAAGTTTCTATGCAAGCTGCCAAGAGGGAAAAGCCTTCAGCATCCTACCAGTTGTGTAGCTTATGAACCCCAACAATGACCAGGATGACAAAATATATTCAAGGTTGCAATAGTTGCACTCTGTCTTGGGGGTAATCAACAGCTGTCTTAATTGGACTTAAGGTCTGTTCAACAGAAAGGAATTCTTGCCTGGTACTGTAAACCTAGCTCACTACCCCTGGCTGGTGAAATCATGTATCCTAGAGGAAAACATAGTACTGCCACTTTCCTTCTATACGTTCTAGCTGCATTCTAAATACCTAGCCTTGTACCCACAGGTAAGTGTAGTGCCCATCCCTCACCAAATAGGATTAGAGAGTAGGAGACCTTTATAGAAATCCACAACTGGTCAAATTGCAGAAAAAAAAAACTGATCATTGGTCACACAGCCCTAATTAATGAATACATTCTCAACACCTACACCTAAGGCTCTGGGAACATCTCAGAACAGGGGTAAGAAAAATTGTCGTAGCCAAAAACCGGAATGGTCTGCTAGCAGAGTGAGTCTTCTATATCTTCGATATATGACAAGGCAACTAAATCCATGAAATCTCAACAATATAGTCACTAAAGAAGACATGCACAGGGGTAGCACCGTTGATATGCTGAGGGTGGGAGAAATCTCACAAGTTCCTACTCCTAGATGAAGCACTACAGTCAATGACTGCTGAGACAGGAAGAACCGTCTTCTCTGAATACGAGCCATCTGCTAGGTTATTCATCACAAATGGGAAACCCTAAACACATACACATATGAGCAACAGCAGATAGAAATATATACATATTTATATAAATAACATATGCATATATACAAAGAGATAGAGGTATCATGAATTTGGGAAGGGAGGAAGGTATGGGTGTAGTTGGAGGGAACCATGAGGGATTGAAATGATATAAAACAGTATTCATATATGAAATTCTCAAAAATATTTTAAAGTTTAAAATTTTTAAAAAATCTCTCCTTTGATTAAAATTCCTATGTTTCTACTTGCTGAATCATCCATTTTGTCCATTCCTTCCTATTCCCATAGACTCCTATCTAGACTGACTATTCTATTGTCTTGTTGTTGAAACCAAAGGTGAAGCCTTCAATTCTTGTAGGTCATTTTCCCAATCTGTCCTTCACATATTCCAATAGATTTTATATAACACAGATACATTACATGCCTCTTCTTAAGGATCTCCAAAACTCACCCACTGCCTTTATAAAGAAGTCCAAACACAGAGAGAACTATGAGGAACTTCATATACCAGCTACTAACTTACACAGAAAGCCTTAGACTTGGAGTCATCTTTGCCTGTTTTCTTTATTCGCCAAAATAATGAGTAAGATAGACTTCTTTAAGATGGATTCTGTAGCATATACTAAAATTGTATACTTTATTACACATTTACAGTTGCTGCCTTTTGTGTAGTCACCAAGATCTCTGTCACTTAGAATATTTCAATGCCTTCCTAATGGGTCTCCCTAACTCACTCTTCCCCTTGATAGACTGTTCTACACAAAAAAAATCATACTAGTCTCTAAATTTTTATTTTAAAATTATTTATTTACTTAAGGTGACATACATGTCACATAGGCATAAGGAGGTGATTGGATAATATGAAGGAGTCACTTCTCTTCTTCCACCATGTGGGTCCTAGTGGGTCCGAGCTCAGGATATCAGACTTGACAGCAGGTGAGTTTATCTGTTGAGTCATCTTACTAGTCCATTGGTCTTTTTTTAAAACTACAAACCAGGTAATTCTCTCTATCTAGTGTCTAAAATCCCTATAAATATTTTCTATTTCATTTATATAGAAAAGCATAAAAGATCCCAAATAATTTATCATTTTATCACTTCATCATAATAATTTTTCAATTAATACCTTCATCTTCCTTCTCTTCCTCATCTCTCTCTATGCATATATATATGCTGCCACACAAATATTCTGCAAAGATACCAAGTTTTGCCCTATTTCAGGACTTTCCTAATCAGGTCCCTCTATTCAGAATGTTCTTCAATAACTTCAATCTTCTTAATAACTGAGGACTGATTTCTTATTGTTAAATCCCAGTTGGAATGCCAATTCCTCTGACATATCTTTTTCAACAACCCAACCACTCAGATTATTTTATTTGATCAAGTTCTAATTTCCCACCTTAGAATTTGCCCTAGGTAGTTAAACCATTCTCCTATAAGTACAAGAGTACTTTGTGGTGTTTTGTTTTGCGTTTCTGCCCTGGGCCTTTTAAATTGAGCTGCACTGTCTACTTATCATGTACTCCTACCAAAGCATAAAGCAAATAATGAGCCCCATGTCTGCTAGAACCACTCTAGTACTTCTCAGCATTAGCAATCAATTTCTATAACCTCAGAGATCACACTGCCTTCCAAACAAGCTTCTTTTCTTTTGTCAGGTAGGTTACTTGCAAAGGTTTAACTTTAGATAGATTATGCTCAGGACATGGCAACATACAAAGTGATTAATAATATATATAATAAACTGGGCTCTTGAAATATTTCCATCTTTTACATTTAATATTATGATCAGACTAACTGAGTTCAAATCTTGGCTCTGTCACTAAGTAGCTGTATACCTCTGGGGAAGTGATTTAAACTCCCTTAGCCTGTATATACTCATCCTTAACACTTAATTTCTATAGAAAAACAAAGTTGAATTCACATTAATATGGACATCTATGATAAGTGTTCTCTCCTCTCAAATTAACCACTGTGTGAAAGGTTCTCTATATTTAGTATCTGTACCTGGTTACAGTTATTGCAACTCTTGCTCTTCTCCAAGGGGCTGCTTTCTTTCTTTTCAGTTATTTTAAATTTATTTAAAATGATATATAAAAGATATGAGTTGTATATGTGATGTTTTGATGCACGTATAGCCCATGTAATACTTAAATTGGAATATTGTTGTGTGACACTGTTCCTGGGGGACACATGAACAAAGTTTTACCCACCCAGATAGGGAACCAACAATAAACCAAAGTAAGGATACCACCAAAGTCTGACTTGGTGAAACAATAAGTTTTATTAGGCTTACCTACAGGACTATGAATGAAGGGGTTACTTATAGAAGCAGAAATTTCTCAAAGACAGCTGCATCACAAAAACCAAGCGCAGCATGGGCACAGCTCACGAAAGCTGCAAACCTGGAGTACACTACAGTATCTAATGGCCATTCAGCAGATTGGAGAGTGTCCTTTCTGGGTATCTCAATTGGTCTGAGCTTCTTCCAGGCAACTTGTGTGGTCTGAGAGGCCCTTAAGTAGTCCTTACTGCTTATATAAGCTTATGGATGGAGGGTCCTTGTAAACTTTGTCAGTTTCAAGGACTTCCTGGAACTTTTGAGTTGTTTACTTCCCGAGTTTAATTAGTTTCCCTGTAGCATGAAATTTTCACCTTCCTTTTGAACATATTGTATCTTAACAGAGCTTACATCCAAGATGAAATATTTTATCTGGAAAGAAACTGCTACATGATAGTTAACCATATCTATTCTATCAAATATTCATCATATTTTTACGGTGAGAACTCTGAAAATATTTTCTTCTATTTGCTTTGAAAGTGTACATTGTTGGCTTATTGAGCCTTAACCCCTACTCTTCTAATAACATTTTTGAATGATGAGTTGGAAAGATAATTATCCTATATTACATATAGAAACCAGAGGGTTGTCCTCATATTCTCTCAATAAGACCAGACAATGATACTGTCATCCCTCATGCAATATTAAGAAATTCCTACAGGTGATTCTGTCTACCTTTCTTTGTACTTATTCTTCAGGATTATATATGTTTATATAGTTACATGATAGATAGACTATGTAGACCTGAAAATACTACATGTTATTAGCATTGCTCTTTGTTTACCTCCAGAACTAGATAGCAAGACCCCACCTAAATTGAAAACATTGTACACACAAGTCCAAAAACATGAAAATCAAGCTGGTACTGATATGGAAGATTTATCCACATTGGCTAGCTTTCATAGTGCTTGAACGTGCTATACATACATTCTAATGAAGGAGAAAAGTAATAATCAACCGTATCCGGCTGTGAGCCTAAGAGCTACAATAATGACTGGCCTGGCAAGAAAAGCCCACTGGTATATGAGTGGAATGAAAGCCATGGGAATAACCAATCATTTTCTGATTGGATTTAAGGCCCACTCGATCAAAGAGCCAGAGGTAGTGGATGTCCACAAAGAAACTGCTTTCTAGACAAAGCCAGACAGTTTCTCATATGAACTAGCAGCAGATATGACTGCATATATAAGAATTGTGTAAGCTCAGGCTAGATAAAAATCCCACCATGGATAGGGGAAGTGATCATGAAGTCCCAACCCTAGCTGAGGCGCTATTGGCAACTAATAGATGCGAAGAGGAGGAAAATCAGTTTACTTTAAGGGTCTAAGCCCTGATAAGTTGACCATTCTCCAGTGGAAGGCCACACGGATGTGTAAGTAGCACAAATTATGCTTCACAGTTAAAAGAAAAAAAGAGGAGGAGGCAAAGCTGGGTGAACGGATCTGAGAGGCATTGGGGCGGAGTAAATATGATCAAAATACATTGTATGAAATTCCCAAAGAACTAATAAAAAAGAGAAAATGTCTTCAATACTGAGAGGCTTCTAGCATTGCAGAGCAAGTCAAATATGGTAAAACAGGGCCCTTGTCTTGAAGAAGACACTCATGTTGTTTAAGAAGTAACCAGGCTTTCCTGATTTCTGTGTGTTCACAATATCAAAAAAAAAGTTTATCAAAATAACAAATTCATTCTTGCTTTGGTTTGGATATTGTTTAGATGTTCCTCAAAGATCCACATTAAAGTTTAGATACCAGGGATGTCTTAAATATTCAAGAGGTTGGGTCTAAACCAGTGACCTCTGTTGGAGCAGGCCTGAGGGAGCAAACTCCACTGAAGCAGGTACAAGTGAGCAACCACTGAGGGAGTAGGCCAGAGCCTGAGACCTCTGTGGATCCAGATTTGAATCTAGGAGCTCCAAGCGAGTAGACCTGAGCCAGAAAATTCTGTGGGATCTGGCCCAAGCCAGGGACTTCCACAGGAGTCGGCCCAAGCCAGGAGGCAACCACTGAGGGAGCAGGCCCAGGCCAGGGGTATCTATGGAAACAGGCCTGAGCCAGTGACCTCCACCAGAGCAGGCCTGAGACAGCACACTCCACAGGAGTAGGTACAGGGGAGTGAGTTAAGATGGAGCAGGCCTGAGTCAGAGACCTCTGCAGGACTAGAAGCCCAATGCTGAGGGAGCAGGCCCAAACCAGAGACCTCTGCCATAGTGGGAATGAATCAGTGGACTCTGAAATAGCCATGAGCCAGCAACATCCCACAGAGCACGCACAATCCAACAACTTCCACCTGAGCAGACCTGAGCCAAAGCAGGCCTAAATCAGCAACCTCAGCTGAAAGAACCTCAAGCAATTAATCTCTATGGGAGAAGGCCCAAATGACCCCTGGTATTGCAGATTGACCCCTGGGAGCACTGAGCAACCTCCAGGAATATGGAGTGACCAACAGGGTGACTAGAACTGTGGCCCTGACTATATCACGAGGAGAAACAATCTGAGCCTTAAAAGATTGATTGCCAGAGACACAGACAACCCCAACTTACCAATCAGAGGAAAAGATGGGTAGACAAGGTAAAAAAAAATATGTAACACCAGAAACAGCAAAATGACACCAGTATAAACTAGTGGCCCTACAACACCAAGACTTGAACAACCAAACATAGAGAAAGCAGAAGAAAATGACCTAAAAAATAACTTCAGGAGAATGTTTGAGACCCTTAAGGAGGAATTGAAAAATTCCCTCAAAGAGATGGAAGAAATGACACATAAAAAATTGGACAGTATCAACAAATCCCTTAAGAAAACCAAGAAAAAGCAATCAAATATATGAAAGAAACAATTCAAGACTAGAAAACTGAAATAGAGACAATAAATAATATACAAGCCAAGGGAATTATAGAAATGGAAATCATGAGAAAATGATCAGGAACCAAAAATGCAAGCATAAACAGCAGAATACAAGAGATGGAAGAGAGGATCTCAAGCGCTGAAGATACAATGGAGAAAATAGACTCATCAGTCAAAGAAAACATTAAATCTAACAAAAGCTTAACACAAAATATCCAGGAAATATGGGACACCATGAAAAGACCAAACCTAAGAATAATAGAAGGAGAAGAAGTTCAACTCAAAAACACAAAAAATATATTTAACAAAACCATAGAAGAAAACTTTCCCAACCTAAAGAAAGATATGGCTATGAAGATACAAGAAGCTTACACAACACCAAATAGACTGAATCAAAAAAAGTCCCCTCGCCATATAATAATTAACACACTAAGCATACAGAATAAAGAAAAAATATCAAGAGCTACAAAGGAAAAGAGCCAAGTAACATATAATGGCAGACCTATCAGAATTACACCTGACTTTTCAATGGAAACAATGAAAGTCAGAAGGTCCTGGTCAAGGGTTATGCAGACATTAAGAGACCACAGATGCCAGCCCAGACTACTATATCCAGTAGAACTTTCAATCACCATAGATAGACAAAACAAGATATTTCATGACTGAACCAGATTCAACCAATACCTAACCACAAACCCAGCCCTACACAAAATACTAGAAGGAAAACTCTAACCATAGGAAGTTGGCTACATCAACAAAAGCATAGACAATTGATGATCTCACCACAGCAAATCCCAAAGAAGGAAGAAAAACACACACAATAACATCACCAACAATTAAAACTAAAATAACAAAACCAGGCAACCACTGGTCATTAATATCCTTTAGTATAAATGGACTCAATTCACCTATAAAAAGACACAGACTAACAGATTGGATACAAAAACAGAATCCATCTTTCTGCTCCATACAAGAAATGCACCTCTACCTCAAAGACAAACATTGCCTCAGAGTAAAAGGTTGGGAAATTTTTTTAATCAAATAGACCTAAGAAACAAGCTGGTGTAGCTATCCTAATATCTAACAAAATAGGCTTCAAACTAAAATCAATCAAAAACAGACAAAGAAGGACATTTTCTATTAGTCAAAGGAAAAAAATCCATGAAGAGGAAAGCTCAATAATGAACATCTATGCCCCGAATACAAGGGCACCCTCATATGTAAAAGAAACACTTCTAAAGCTTAAATGATGTATTAAACCACACACACTAATAGTGGGAGACTTCAATACCCCACTCTTCATACTGACCAGGACTGCAAGACAGAAATTTAACAGAGAAACAAGGGATCTAACAGATGTTATAACACAAATGGACATAACAGACATCTATAGAACATTCCATCCAAACAGAAAAGAATATGCCTTCTTCTCAGCAACTCATGGAACCTTCTCGAAAATTGACCACATACTAGGTAACAAAGCAAACCTCAACAGATACAGAAAAATTGGAATAACCCCATGTATCTTATTGGATCACCATGGCTTAAAATTAAAATTCAATAGCAACAATAATTACAGAAAGCCCACAAATACATGGAAATTAAACAATGCTCACCTGAATCATAAGTGGGTCAAGGAAGAAATAAAGGGTGAAATTAAAGACTTCTTAAAATTCAATGAAAATGATCACACAATATACCCAAATTTATGGGCCACAATGAAAGCAGTGTTAATAGGCAAGTTCATAACACTAAATATCTACATAAAGAAGCAGGAAAACCCTACACTAGTTATTTAACAGAACATTTGAAAACTTTAGAACAAAAAGAAGCAAACTAACGCAAGAGAACTAGATGGCAGGAAATAATCAAATTGAGAGCTGAAATCAACAAAATAGAAACAAAGAAAACAATACAAAGAATCAATGAGACAAAAGAGTTGGTTCTTCAGGAAGATCAACAAAATAGACAAACGTTTATCCAAATGAACCAAAAGGCAGAGAGAGAATATCCAAATTAACAAAATCAGAAATGAAAGGAGGGGACATAACAACAGACATGGATTAAATCCCAAGAATCATTAGGTAATATTTCTAAAACCTATACTTCACAAAATTGGAAAAATTAAGGGAAATAGACAACTTTCTGGATAAATATCACTTACCAAAGTAAAACCAAGACCAGATAAGCAAATCAAATAGACCTATAACTGCTAAAGAAATAGAAACAGTCATCAAAAGTCTCCCAATCAAAAAAAAAACCTTAGGAAAAGTTGGTTTTAGTTCAAAATTTTATAATATTTTTAAAGAAAATCTAATACCAATACTCCTTAAATTATTCTACACAATAGAAATAGAAGGAGTATTGCTAAGCTCTTTTTATGAGGCTACAATTACGCTGATACCCAAACCACATACATTACTAAGAAAGGGAATTGCAGACCAGTATCACTCATGAATATTGATGCAAAAATACTTAATAAAATACTGACAAATCAAATCCCAGAACACATCAGAAACATCATCCACCATGATCAAGTCGACTTTATCCCAGAGATGCAGTGATGAGTCAATTTACATTAATCTGTTAATGTAATAATCTACCATATAAACAACCTGAAAAATAAAAACCACATGATCCTCTCATTAGATGTTAAAAAAGACTTCAACAAATACAATATCCCTTCATGATAAATGTCTTGGAGAGAGCAAGGATATAAGGGACATACCTAAACATAATAAAGGCAATATACAGCAAACCAACAACCAACTTCAAACTAAATGGAGAGAAAGTCACAGTGAGCCCACTGATCAGGAAGAGGACAAGGTTGTCTACTCTCTTCATCTCTATGCAATATAATTCTTGAGGTCCTAACTAGAGCAATAAGACAACAAAAGGAGATCAAGGAAATACGAATTGGAAAAGAAGAAGTCAAACTCTCACTATTTGCTGATGATATGATAGTTTACATAAGTGACTCAAAAATTCTACCAAGGAACTTCTACAACTCATAAACACTCTCAGTAATGTAGCAGGATACAAGATTAACTCAAGAAAATCAGTAGCCCTCCTTTACACAGATGATAAATGACTTAGAAAGAAATCAGAGAAACATCACCCATTAGAATAGCTACAAATAGCATAAAATATCTTGGAGTAACTCTACCCAAACAAGTAAAAACTTGTATGACAAGAACTTTAAATCTTTGAAGAAAGAAATTGAAGGAGACACCACAAAAATGGAAGGATCTCTCATGCTCTTGGGTAGGTAAAATTAACACAGTAAAAATGGCAATCTTTTTTAATATTCATTTATTATTTATTATATATACAATAGTCTATCTGTGTGTATGCCGAAGGCCAGAAGAGGGCACCAGACCTTATTACAGATGGTTGTGAGCCACCATGCGGTTGCTGGGATTTGAACTCAGGACCTTTGGAAGAGCAGGCAATGCTCTTAACCACTGATCCATCTCTCCAGCCCCAAAAATGGCAATCTTACCAAAAGCATTGTACAGATTCAAAGCAATGCCCAGAAAAATCCCAGCAAAATTTTTCAAAGACCTCAAAGAACAATACCCAATGTCATTTAGAAGGGCAAAGAACCCAGGATAGCCAAAACAATCCTGTACAATAAAAGAACTTCTGGAGGCATTACAATCCCTGACTTCAAACTCTACTACAGAGCTACAGTACTGAAAATAGCCTGGTATTGGCATAAAAACAGGAGGACCAATGGAACAGAATTGAAAACCTGGATATTAATCCACATGCCTTCAAACACTTGATTTCTGACAAAGGAGCTAAAAATATAAAATGGAAAAAGAAAGCATATTCAAAAAATGGTGCTGGCGTAACTGGATATCAACATGTAGAAGAATGAAAATAGACCCATATCTATCACCATGCACAAAACTCAAATCCAAATGGATCAAAGACTTCAACATAAAGTCAACCATACTGAGCCTTATAGAAGAGAAAGTGGGAAGTACACTTGACTACATTGGCACAGTAGATCACTTCCTAAATATAACCCCAGTAGAAAAGACACTGAGAGAAACAATTAATAAATGAGAAGCTTCTGTAAAGCAAAGGACAATCTCAACAAGACAATATGGCAGCCTACACAATGGGAAAAGATCTTCACTAACCCCACATCAGACAGAGGTCTGATCTCCAAAATATATAAAGAACTAATGAAATTGGTCATCAAAAAAACAAATAATCAAATAAAAGCATGGAATACAGACCTAAACAGAGAACTCTCAACAGAGGAATCTAAAATGGCTGAAAGACAATTAAGGAAATGTTCAACATCCTTAGTCATCAGAGAAATGCAAATCAAAACAACTCTGAGATTCCATCTTACACCTGGCAGAATAACCAAGAAAACACTGATGACAACTTATGCTGGAGAGGATGTGGGGTAAAGGGAACATTCCTCCATTGCTGGTGGGAGTGCAAACTGGTACAACTGCTTTGGATATTAGTATGGCAATTTCTCAGAAAATTAGTAAACAGACTACCTCAAGGCCCAGCAATACCACTTTTGGGTATATATCCAAAGGATGCTCAATCATGCCACAAAGATACATGCTCAACTATGTTCATACAAGCATTGTTTGTCATTGCCAGGACCTGGAAACAACCTAAATCCCCTTGACCAAAGAACGGATAAGGAAAATGTGGCGTATTTACAAATGGAGTACTATGCAACAGAAAAAAATGACATCTTGAGATTTGCATCATATTGAGTGAGGTACCCCAGACCCAGAATAACAAATATCATATGTACTCACTCATAAGAGGCTTTTAGACATAAAGCAAAGAAAACCAGCCTACAAATCACAATCCTAGAGATCCTAGACAATAATGAGGACCCTAAGAGAGACTTACATGGATCCAATCTACATAGGAAGTAGAAAAAAATCAAGATCTCCTGAGTAAACTGGGAACATGGGGACCATCGGGGAGGTTAGAAAGGGAGAGTAGAGGAAGGGAGGGGAGCAGAAAAAAATAAAATAGCTCCAGAGGTTGAACCTAGTGAGAAATTGGTAGTAGGACATCATTCCCCAGAAACTCAAGGTAGTTCTCAGGATTGGTTTGTTGCTATCTCCTATGGTCCTAATGACAAACCAAGTTACAACTTAACAACAGGTTACTTCAGGGATCAATAAGTGTATTGGGGTTACTTCCAGAGCATCAGTGAGAGATTTCTGACAAGAATGTGGATGACCCAAAAGTAACCACTCTAGAAAGCCCTCAGCCTGCTTGGTTGATGGCTTCTCACCTGTAATGTAGATGTAATTCCCTTCCCCTAGTCTTCTTGAGCCTATGTACTCTAGCTTCTCATAGAGTCCCCGAGGCCATGAACAATTAGGGTAGAATGCATGCATAGGGCTGGGAGGAATGGCTGGAAATTCCATTGCGGATCCAATGACCCTAGCATGTCAACAGTATATAGACAGACTTGCAAGCAATCACATTTAATCTAACGAAGATGATGATAGTTTGGCTCAGAGAATTGTGCCTTACAACAGACGTTCTTCTGGCTGTGTGGCTACTGGCTTCTGCACAGGCATCTATCCAAGTGTGATGCCATCCACTGACCTCACCCAGCACTAAATCAGTGAAGCTAAGTCTTCTGGAACTTTAAACCTCCCAAAAGTCTGACTTAAATAAATCTCCTTCTTGTTTACCCGGCCTGCCTTAGGTATTTCATTAAGAGAACAAAAAAGTGCGTAATGGGATACTGAAATGTCTTCTTTCCAGTTCAGTGAAATCTTTTGGGTTTGTGTTTATTTTTTTTTGCTTTCTTAGGAATAAATCTTTCTTTATGATTTTGGTTATTTGCACAAAAACGTGCTATTTCTTGGTGAATTGTTTCTATTGTCTAATACCTGGCTGTCTAATGCTTTGTCTCTCTGCCTGCATTACTAAGGTCTTGAATGTTATCTGTCTTTAAGAGCAAATTTCTATAGGAACTGAATGGACCCTGGTTCTGTACATCTGGCCTCCAGCTAGCCTTGAGTCTGGGATGTTCTGCAAGCTCCTTCTCAGACCAAACTTTGTCCCAGGTCACAAGTTTGAAACCTTATAAGGAGGGTTTCAGTCTTGTTTTTGTGTCCTTGAGAACTTCTGGTATTTTAGTTTCCAACCTCCCAGAATCAGGAGGATTTTAATCAGCCTTTCTTTAATCAGTATTGACTGGCATACAACAAAGTTCCAGGAGATACAGGTCATTCAAGCGCCATTTTTATGGATGTAGTGCAACTCTCATAGGATTTTACGTGTGTGTGTGTGTGTGTGTGTGTGTGTGATGTTTATCGTGTATATTATATACAGTCATGTATATTATGTGTGTGTGTATATATATATGAATCATACATGCGCACACACACACACTTGTGCACACCTTTAGAACAGACACAATTTTACCTAGAACAAATGGCATTATAGAGGCCACACTGGGGAAAAACTGATATGTATACATTGCTCTTTAAAAATGACTTTAAACGAAAATAAATCTGACCTATAGTCTGTTTTTGTTAATGGATAATAAAAACCTTTTAATTGCTTTCCTAAAATGTATTTGAGCCAAGGCTAATTTAAAACACAAAAACTGTTTCTTTAATTAGCACTTTTAGACTACATTGAGGATTAGCTTCCAAGTTTTTATTTATGTATATATGTGTATATTTCTGTGTTAGCTCTCTTGTGTATGTGCATGCATGCGTGTGTGTGTGTGTGTGTGTGTGTGTGTTCACAGAGACCACAAGGATGTTAGACTTCCTGAATATGGAGTAACAGGCAGTTGTGTGCCACCAGGGTGAATTCGAGGAATTAAACTCAGGGCTTCTGGAGGATTGAGAAGAGCTGTTCAGCCCTGGGATTAGCTGTGATATTAATGTATTTGATGTATTCTCACACCTTTTATTTGATTAAAGCTTGAAACTGCAAAAAATCATATGGAAATTGTGAGCAAAATTATAGATCTGACATTTAGATGACCATTTTAATAAGAACTTACCAGATATTAATAAGAAAATGGAGGAGGGGGAGGAAGGGGGAATGGGGAATGTGGAGCAGAGGGGGAGGGGGAACCTCAAGAAAGATGTTGTATAAAAAAAGACACTTTTATTAACAACCACAAAAGCCCTCCTCTTCTATTATGCTCAGGTTTAATAAGTACAGAGTCTTTAAATTATCATGTTAATTAAATGGCCAAGAATACAAATTATGTCAAAATTCCTATGCTACATGCTCTTTTATGCATATATATGTTTTAATAATTTTTCTGCATGAAACTAGCTAGCATTACTAGCCAGCTAGCTGTCTCTCTCTTATCTTTCTGTATTGCTTTCTAGTTCCTTCGACTGGAAAGACTAACTGATTAAATTTGACTTGTTATTATGAATATAGTCTACAATGTAGTCTAAACAGTCAAATATCCTGAAAAAAAATGAAATGTTACTGAGCTTTGCCTATATGGATAATAAAAAGTATATTTTTGCAATAATGTTTATAATTGCAGCTATAAAATGATAAAACCCTTCAATTTTAAATGAAAGTTTTCATGTGTTTCCATCAAATACTAGTTTACTAAAAATAGTTATCATAATATTTTGCCTTATTTATGACCAAGATTAAATTTCTAATGATTAAAATTTCTTAAATGTTTCATCTTTAATTTTATGAATAGAATATGTTTTCATTATTTTTACAGCTTCTTCAAAGTTAAAAATATGCATATATAAAATTGTATTTAACTAAATAAAATAAATATAATGGTTTTATATTGACATATGTGATTTTTAAGTTTTTGAAGTTATTTTTTATTAAAATGTTAAATATATTTTAGTTATTTTTAAAGTTAAAGACTTACATTATGAACAAATTGCATATTTTGTGATACTATATGTCTACATGCAATAAGTATACATTTACTGTATTTTTAATAAACATGGTGCCAACAGAAGAAAATTTAAATTTGGACTTTTCCTATAAAATCTCTGAATTAAGCTTTACTCAGATTGCTTGGTGTTTCTCTTTATTGCAGAACTGTGTTAGCTTCCAGTGCTTTTATCACGATCTTAAATCATTTTATTAGGGATTCTGTTGGATAGCCCTGAGTTAGTTTTATTTGTTCATTTAAAGAAATGGTATCATAGGCCTTAATGCCCTCTTAAATATAAAGTAATCTTAGAAATTAAATCACCTCAGATGACTAAAATAATTTCCCTTACCCTGCTCTTCCAACTGTAGAAAAGAAAACATTTATCTTGATAACTGGTGTATTTTGGGATTACCACACTAATTTGGATGTTTGAAATGATTTGGAGACCAGGAAAAACTGACGCTTAAATCTTGACTAAGCCAAAGCAAAATAGTACATTGAAGAAGTTTTAGACACTTTGCTCTTACCTAAGGAAAAAAAATCAAGCAATAATAAAAATATGCTCACACAAAGCACAATGATCCAAAATCTCAAAGTAAGGCTTCACTGACCACAGTGCTAAGCAAGGAGCAGTAATCCGTATAACACACAGAAAGGAATCCTTGGGAAAAGTCAAAGAGCTATTATAAACTATCTGCCTCTGAAAATAAAGAAGTGGGAAAAGTTAGGATATTTGATGCATAATACAATATTTGGAGCCATGAGGAAGCCCACACCTAGACTCCCAACACTAGAGCATGGGGGAAGGTGCTAAGGCAAAAGAATCTCAAGGTGAAGACTTTCTGGGCTACAAAATGAAATGCTGCCCACCTTCCCCCAAAAGAAAAACAATGTCAACTCTCAGAGTGACTAATTGATTGCACTAAATAAGTCTAAATAAAATTTAGCAAACAAAATAGTTTGTAGCTTTCCTATAAGGTAAAAAATATAATTAAATCACTTGTTGTACAATTTAAAGATGATATTGAGTATATTCCAAAATGCTTTCTTTTTGTCAACAACAATATCCTGTATTCAAGAATCAAAATCTTGAAGACCCTTTGAACACAAACCTCCAAATGGACGTTATTCAAATGTTTCCTACAATAGTGTCTTAGTTACTATTGTATTGCTATGAAGAGACATCATTACCAAGGCAACATACAGAAGAAAGCACTAAACTGGGGATTTGCTTACAGTTTCAGAGGGCTTGACCATGATCATCATGGCTTGAAGTCTGACGCAGGCAGGCAAGTATGGAGCTGGAGAAGTAGCTGAGAACCCACATCATGAAGTAAGGGGGTAGAGATAACTAGGGACTAGGCCTGTGGCCTTCTGAAACCTCAAAGTTCCCCTTTTCCCCAGTGACACACCTCCTCCAACAAATGGATCACACTTCCTAAGCCTTCCCCAAACTAGTTCTATCAGCTAGAGACAAAGCATTCAGATAGAGGAATTTATGGGGACCATTTTTATTCAAACAACCATACAGGCTATAAATATTTCCTGGTTATTATTTGTTTATTCTTGGGGTAGATTAAATGCTTTCCTTAATTAGAAAGCCATCACTCTATGACTGCCCCATTTCTGCCTCCAGTCTCCACCCCGTCCCTATCCCATCCCATTGCCTCCTTGCCTTCTCAAACTTATTATTTTCTCCAAACTGAAGAGCCTTATTTATCTTGTTACAAATACAATTTTACTAGTACTGTTATGAAGGAACTTTATACTTTTATTTTCTCAGAAAAAATTATGAAAATATGAAGATTTTCATCTATAGTACTCAGAAAAAAATAGAGCAGGCTAATAAAATTCTAAAATTAAAACTAAAAGCATTGTCAGAAAGTATTGGACTTTCGGGTCTTAAATTATTATTATTTGCTTTGATGTCCTCTGGGGTGAACAGGTTATCCCCTTATAAAACAATCAGAGGTCATTATATTCATGTGATATAGCAAGCAGATTTAACTGTGATTCATTACTACTAGAGAGTCAAACTTTGTCAAGAAGCACTACATTAATTTTCAAAACACCCACCTAAATATCTAAAAGCATCTACAGAATTTATACCATTTAGATTTACTCTTTTCTTAAAGATGAAGGAAAAAAAATGCCTGAGTCCTTGATTTAAAAGATCTTATCTACAAAGCATGGTAATATACGTCTGTAATGCCAGCACTCTGGAGGCTGAGGCAGGAAGACCTCAAGTTGGAAGGCAGTTCAGGCTGTGTAGCAAGATTCTGTCTCAGAAAAACAAACAACAAATGAAACTTTAATCAAGTATTGTTAATGACTGACATATCAATAAAATGTCAAGGTATTGTTGCTTATATTCATGTTTCCCATAACAAAACAAGTATGTAATTTGTGTGTGTGTGTGTGTGTGTGTGTATGAGAGAGAGAGAGAGAGAGAGAGAGAGAGAGAGAGAGAGAGAGAGAGAGAGAGAGAGAGAGAGAATTGGGGATCAATCCATGGGCCTGTGAATGCTGAGCTCTACCACTGAGCTTCATAGTCAGCCATCAACCTCAGACAAGAATATCCTTATTCCTGACCACTGAATATTCATCCCAAATAGAAATCCCACACAGCATTACTGGGAATTCCTCAGAATCCACTGATATCAGAAATAAATTGTGTGCAAGCCAGTGCAACAATATTATTTTTATTGTTGTTTCTTCAATGGTCTCCCCTCCTTACTTTCTAAAGCAGAGTTCTTTCTATGTTTTCAGAGATCATAGCTATTGCTGTGAATCTAGCAGGCTTTTGGACCTACCACCACTCATCTCAATTTCCTGACAGAATTTGGATGGTTGTTCTTACCAATTAACAGCTTTGCTTTTGTTTTCTGGTACTTATGTTTCCCACAGGTCATCTGTTTTCAGTCTTCAACCCTGGAAAAATTAGGCTTTCACCTCCCATGTACCAAGTGTTGATTAAAATCCCATAAGCAAAACCAAACCCAAACTAGCCCCATTTATTGGGATCAGCCTAGCCATGACAGTTTTCTCTTTTGGAAACATGTAACCTTTGATGATAGAAACTGTTTGATTCCAATGAAGAAACCCATTCACAAAGGACATAACATTAATTCGCTTCTACTATATTACATGATATATATAATCTCAATACAAGCTGTGCTCCAACAGGATATTATTCCTTATGTCAACATCAGGTTTCTACCTATACAGTAAACTATTTTTTCTATTAAGAGTAATTAGAGATTTCTAAGTATCTGATATTACCACCCATCTAGTAAATGATGTATCTATTTAAAAATGGCTAGATGCCTCCAAAATAAAATAAGCTCTAATTATTCTGCACAATATCGAAGAGTAATATTTTTCCCACATGAGCTATAATTTCCAAAATGGGCGTAATACAACTAGAGAAGCTGAATGAATGGATTCTACATCTGCTCCTGCCTCCAGGCTCCTGCCCTGTTGGATCTCCTGTCCTGGCTTCCTTCAGTGATGGACTATGATGTGGAAGAGTCAGTCTAATAAACTCTCCCCTCCAAAAAAACAAAAAGTTGAGTCACTCAAAACTTGTCTCTGACTATAGCTGAAATCATGAAATAATAATACTATTTTCTAGGACCTAAGAAACAAATCTAAATTCACTAACTAGAATTATCACAGATAACTATATAGCCTATTATTTCCTCTTAACCAACAAAGAGAAAAATAGTACTCCAGTAAACCATTTTGTTGCATCTATATAAATACTAAGGACAAGTAGAACAGTCTGTAACTAAGCTAAAAGAAAAAAAAAACATCTGGATGTCTAAAACAGGCCTTGCTGAATTCTGGAAAGTTACATCCCACTGCCTGAATTACATAATCTAGGACCTTCGATGTTTGCTGGGGACTAGTAGATGTTTATGATAACTTACTTTGTTACAGTTGTCTGATATAACTTGTTCAGACTCTTAAATAATAATTAACAGCCAAAGTCATGTCTGATGGTTCAAAAGTTTGTCCTACAAGAGAGCTTAATGGTAGCTCACCTATAAAAGACAATCAAAGGAAATTTTTCTGTGCTTAATAAACATGCTGTTGATAATGATGAAAACCTGGATACCATGCATTAAACTCTTGCAGCTTAGATTTATTTATCTTTAGTCATAAAGAAAAACTGAGAAAAAATAATCCTTTTCTGACATCCAGAACTCATCTGGCATTCAGATCGATCTCAACAATATTTAAAACAGGTTTGACATCATAACTAGGCCATTTTGTTCTCCTATTGGGCATAATAAACAATGTCAAAGAAAACAACCTCACACAAGGCTACTCTGAGATCACAATAAAATAAAACAAAGCAAGAGCACTTCATAATTTAATCTAAGTACAGAATGAAACAGGGTCATAAAATTGCCCCCACTTTCTGGCAACATCCAATCGCAAAGGAACCCCTACTTCCTTCAGTCCTTGCCAAAATCACCCAAAAACGCCCAAATCCTAGGGTGGCTTCTTTGTAGCACATGTTTTCATCACACCCTGCCTCCCTGTGCTGTATTTCTCTGAACTCCAAGAGGGATAATAAAGGCAATTTATTTATGCCAAGATTTGTCCCTAGTGAGTTTTTGGATAAAATTGCTTAAAGTCCCATAGAATGTATTGAATGAATATTTGCTGGAAACCAGTGGCCCACAATTTGCTTTCCTTTCTCATATGTACCATTCAAAATGAGTGTTGGATCACCCAGTCCAGTGCTTTTTTTTCTCATGCTTAAACTCCCTCTAATCTATCATATCCTACCATGCTGTGAATGTTCTCATCTAAGCTTCATACTATCTATGCTCCTACCCTTTCCTTGCCTCTGTCAGTCAATTCTACATCGTTGGAGATTCGTAAGTGTTGGGCCTCATGAGGCCTGGGCATGAGGCCCAGTGTAATTTCCTGAACCTAAATTGAGTTGGAGTGAGGCCTAGCGTGTAACTTCCTGAGCCCAGCTAGTTTGGAAACCTGTCTCTGGCTACCTGACCTAGACCCGCCTCCACCCAGCCACCTCTAGTGTAGCAGAATATTATTGGCCCTTGTTTCTTTGCTCCACCTGGGCCCATCCCAGGCTTCTCCACCCCCATCACAACCGTATATAAGTCCCTGCTTGATACCATTCAAAGAGTTCCTGCTTTGACATAGACTCCCCCACTCAGTGGGTGTGTTTCTCCCTGGTGCCCTGGAGGAGGACTGAGAGGGCTAAGTCGCGACATTCACAATCCTGTCAGCCCCAGGGAGAATCTGCGGTTCTGGATCTACACCGCCAACACCAGAGAACCTGGCAGATTGGTGCCCTGTGTGAGAAAGCTCCATAGTGTGAGGAACTTTGTTTAGAGTGAGAAACAAGAATTGTTGTGGGGCCAATCGATCTGCGGTTGGCTCCATTGTGTGAGGGACGGAAGAAATTAAAGGATCCCTGACCCCTGATGGGTCGATCAGTCTGCGGGTGAGTGTAACCCCATTAAAAATGGGGCAGTTCTTTACTAAACAAAATCCTGCTTTGGAACTTAGTTCAGTGTATCAGCCCCTAGATACCTTTTACAGGGCCCCTAGGCCCTTGAGGGGTCCTTTACCTCCAGATCCCCCCACACACAAACCCCTTTTGAGCACTCTCTGCTCAACCACTTTGCTGCAGGAGGGATCTGCTCTATAGGGGAGTCCCCTCTGCACCCCAGCTTCATATCAGGGAGGGAGCATTAGGAGGTAGCTTCTTTCAGAGCAACAGAGGAAGAAACGGCACACCTGTCCTGTAAATGTTAACCCAGGTGGTAACTGGCCTAATGCCTGGTACTGTTGGGAAGCCCAGGATCTTAAGCATCTAAAGAAAGCTATAACTGAAGACTGGCCAAATTCACCCTGGGCTGAAACCTTCCTCCAGGGGTTAGCCCACCAATTTTGCACTGCCAGGAACTAGAGACATCTGGCCAGGGCCTTGCTTATGGGATCTCTTTTTCTTAAATGGGAAGCCTCCTTTAGAGAAGAATGCCACGTCCAAACTGAGTGCAATGGGGCAGCTAACCCAGCTATCCCCATTACTTAGGGGATGCTCTCGGGTATGGCTGACAAGCATGCCATGGGCCTTTTGCTGGCAGCCATTCCCCCTTCCTATCAGGATCAGGTTAGGGCACTAGGTTTAGTGGTTTAGAAGAAGCTTGAGGAGGGTCCTACTGAAGCCCTGGTGTCAGGGATCTCCCAGAAGCCAGAAGAGGACGTCACATCCTTTATAGAAAGGGTTAACAAGTTCCTCCCTGGGGAACTTAGGGACAGGCATGTTCGAATGCTAGTGCCGGATGGAATGAAGGCCAACCATAGACTAGCATGTACGGGACTTAGGGATCACAGCTTGGGGAAGTGGATCATTGCCTCCTGGGACGTGGGCTTAATGTCTCACCAAGCAAGAACTATGGCTGCTGCCATGCAGGCCATGCATAAGGAAAAGATGACGACTTTGATTAACACCCTACAGGAAGTAACTATATGTGGAAGGGAAGGCCATTTCAAAAGAGAATGTCCTAATAAGGCTACAGTCAGTCTGCCAGCTCCAGCCAAGTCTGGTGTGCCATGCACCCTATGCCCCAGGTGCAAAAAAGGATTCCATTGGGACAGGGATTGTAGGTCCACGTTCAATCTCCAGGGAAAGCTTTTAAACTCCTCCAGGGGCCATCCCTAGCCCCGTTAAATAAAGGGAAAGGGCAGTCAAAGCACACTGGACAGTGCCTTTGATACCCGGATTAAGACCAAAGATGGCCCGAACAATTGGAGATAGAACCTTTAGGTTCCTTATAGACACTGGGGCCCACTGCAAGGTCATCAGAAAAGAGGAGGGCCCCCCTTTTGTCAGCTGGTCCCAGAGCCACCTCTTCTTGGTGTGGGCAGGCAATTTATAACACGGGAGACAACCAACTGCTGCCCCGGACTGATTTCAATGGTAATCACAGGGAGGTGCATCCCTTGGTGGTCTCTGGCCTAACTGCCAACCTCCTTGGAAAGACATCCTTGGGGAGGCTGAGGCATATATTAACACTGACCATAAGGCTTTTACACTGAGGGATATGAGTTACAATTTAAACAGGAACGAGCTGCCTACCCTAATTCTCGGGTTCAACCCCAATCCTAAGGGCCACTGCTTGCTCCCTCTTGCCAAAAATCCAGTGGGCACCTGGTGACCCCATGTGGGTTTAACAGTGGCTTCCACCTTCTTTTAGGTTACAACAACTTGATTCCCTGGTTAAACAACAACTGTTATTGGGGCATGTCTGGCCATCTATGAACCCTTGGCGTTCCCCTGTTTTTGTTATAAGAAAGACTAATGACTCCTGGAGACTCTTACATGACTTAAGAAAAATCAATGAGAGTATGATCCCATTCGGCATCCCCTAGAAGGAACTCCCCTTAATACCTGCCATTCCTAACCCTTATTACCTAATAATTGTTGATATTAAAGATTGCTTCTCCATCCCATTGCATCCAGATGACATGGAGAAGTTCGCATTCTCACTGCCTTCAACTAACTTCTGGGGCCCAGATCGGAGGTTCAAATGGACTGTGTTATCTCAGGAATGGCTAATAGCCCACCCTTATGTCAATATTATATGTTACATCCCTTTTCCTCCTTAATGGAACATCCCAGAGTTTCATTCTATATTAATATGGATAATATTATTTTGGAAGCCCCACTTCATCAGGCCTCTGTGACCTCACAGATAATTCCCTTATCATTCTAAAGGATGATAACTGCAAGGTGGCTCCAGATAAAATTCAGCCTATTCCTCCCTTTAAAATTTTAGTTTCCCTTTTGTCCCTTGATTTGGTTTCTCCAGCCAAACCCCAATTACACATTTAGGATTCTTATGCCCCACCTCAGCTCCAAAAGGTACTAGGAGAAATAAATTGGATGAGGCCATGGATGTCTGTTTCCATGGAACAGTTGGCACCATTGTTTGAACTCCTAAAGGGCTTCGATCTCTCATCCCCAGTTACTTTATCTTCTTACCTGATCATATGGCAGGTCCAAAAGGCCATTGACACTGTAGCCGTGAGGAGCTTTGATCCTAACCTACCTGTCTTCCTATATATCTTTTCTGGGGAAACCTTGTGCACTGCATTATTAGCACAGGAGGGGAGTATTTTCATTGGGTTCACCTCTCAGTTGGCAGAGCTCCCAGAGTCTATTCCATGACCAATTAGATAGCTGATTGCATCATTAAAGGCAGGGATATTTTGATCATGACATTTGGCACAGAACCTCATTCCCTTATTGTTCCATTTAAAATCACAGATCTCACCTGGCTTCAGAGAATTGCCATAGCCCTTGATGGATTCTCAGGAAAACTTGATTGCCATTATGGCCCTCACAAATGGATGAGCTCCTTTTCTCAACTGGAGTAGAGGTCCCCTAAGCTTTTTCTGTCTCAACTCAACCCTGATTTTCTTACAGTGTTTACAGACAGGGGGCACTTGGGGGCCTCCCTTGTTGTATTCCCACCTCTCCTACGGGGAGAGGAGCCAATGCCTATTAAATAAATTTCCCATGAGGTGGAGGGATTTGCACAGTTTAAAGCATTATTTGCCATTATTATGGCATTGAGTTCCATACCAGAGCTGTTCAATCTATTTTCTGATAGCCTCTATGTTGTAAATATTTTACCCAACCTAGTTAAGGCCCATATTAAACTAGTCTCCAACCCTATGTCCCCTCTTATGATTCAAGCTCACCTCTTACTTAAACAAAGGATTAATCCCATATTCCTACAATATTTTAGAGGTCACCAAAACTTACCTGGATTTCTCTCCAGGGGAAATCAGATGGCTGATCACCTGACTTCCATGCCTCATTGCAATCCTGCTATGGAAGCCACACATTTTCACCTTTTGACCCATGTTAACTAGAGGGGCCTAAAACATAGTTTCCCACAGGTACCAGTTAAATATCTCAAAAAAAAATTGTTCAGACTTGTAAGTCCTGTCAGCCTTCCTTCCAGGTTCCTCCCCTCCAAAATGTGGGGAGCAATCCCCAGGGGCTTCACCCCAACCATCTCTGGCAGATTGATGTTACACATTATTTTCCATTCAGAAAGTTTAAATAGTTTTTTTTTTCCCAGTGGATACCTTCTCCCGAGCCTGCTGGGCTTTAGCACAGGCTAGAGAGAAATCCAAATATGCTATTAAGACATATGCTACAATGCTTTGCTATCCTTGGCTTACCTGGCCAAATTAAAACAGATAATGGCCCATGATTTATCGGTGAGGCCTTTATAGTCTTTCTACAAACCTGGAAATTTTCTCATTCCACTGGCATTCTATATAATCCAAGGGAACAGGCCATCATGGAAAGGTACAATCAAACACTCAAGTCTCAACTAGAAAAGCAAAAACGGGAGTCCCTACCCCTGCATGATCAATTGAGAAAGGCACTATTGATCCTAAATATTCTAAATTTCTCTAGAAGATAAATATCTGTCTTTTTTTCAAAAACATTGGTCTTCATCAGTTACCTACAGTTCTATCTTGGTCAAATGGAAGGATCCCTTGACTGGGGCCTGGAGAGGACCAGACCCATTCCTCACCACAGAAAGAGGGTTTGGATATGTCTTCCCTCAAAATAAAAAGAGGCCCATCTGGTGGTTAGAGATATTAAATATTTACCCCAACAAGGGGATAATGATAATGATATTCCCAGGGAGTGTCCCACCCCTGAGGATGGTCTTTCTGCTTTTTTCCCAGAAACAATTAAAGACGTGAGTGCTGTCACTTATCCTGATGAGACCTAGAGAAGAGATGGCGAGACCTTCGGGACAACTCCTGTGGATGGGCTTTCATGGATTCTTACCCTGCATCCTTCCCATGCACGGACCCTTCCATCTTCTTATTCACCTTCTTACTGTTGGGCCTGTGTGTTTAATAAGATCACACAATTTGTTTACTAAAGATTGGAGGCAGTTGAACTATATCAGGTCAAGGTATACTATCATAGGCTGGCCACTCAGGAGTCTGGGTCCTTCATATAACTCTATGACTGGTAATCCTCATATAAACACCCCTCCTCTACCCTCCACTTTACCAGTGATGGGTAAGATCTCAGTCAGGCTGGGACAACCTAAGGCAGGTCATGGAGGTGGGGTTTTCATAAAAGAGGTCCATGGTATTCAGTGACTTCTTCATAAATGAGATACATGGTACTCAGTGATGGGTAAGACGACCTAAGTCAGGGACCATGTCTTCCACTGTCATGACAAAAACAAAAGAAGAGATGTTGGGCCTCATAAGGCCTGGGTGTGAGGCCCAGTGTAATTTCCTGAGCTGACTTGAGTTAGCATGAGACCTAGTGTAACTTCCTGAGCCTAACGAGATTTGGAGACCTGTCTCTGGCTACCTGACCTAGACCTACCTCTACCCAGCCACCTCTAGCATGGCAGAATATTATTGGCCCTTGTTCCTTGTTCAATCTTGGCCCATCCCAGGCTTCTCCACCCACATCACAACCCTATATAAGTCCTTGATTGATACCATTAAAAGAGTCCCTGCTTTGACAGACTCCCAACTTAGTGGGTGTGTTTCTCCCTGGAGCCCAGGGGGATGGGCTGAGTCACAACACTCACCATCCCATTCAGCCTCAGGGAGAGTCTGATGGTTCCAGCTCTGCCTTGCTCTTTCTGACAGAGAACCTGGCACATAAGATTCTGCATTCTTACTCTGGAGGTTTCAGTTATACTGAGGGCTTCGACAAATATAAATATGTGAATGATTAAAATATTTATATTCCTAAAGGCATCTTTCTGCAGTCTGCCAATTATTACCATTCCAGTATGTTCATGCTTCTTGTATTCTACTCCCAGAGTAGTTCTGAATATTGTATGTTTGCAAAAAGAAACCCTGCTACAGCTTAAATCACATTTTGACCCTTACACATTAATAGTGGGAGATTTCACTACTCCATTCTCACCAATGTACATGTCATACAGACAAAACTAAACAGAGAAATAATGGATTTAACAGACATTGTGAATTAAACAGACCTAACAGATATTTACAGATGATTTCACTCAAACACAAAAGAATATACCTTCTTCTCTGCACCTCATGAAATTTTCTCAAAAATCGACATGCTTAGACACACACCAAGTCTGAACAGACATGAGGAAATTGAAATAAATCCCTACAGCCTATCAGACCACATGGGTTAAAACTGGATATCAACAACAGAAACCACAGAGAGCAGAGAAACTCATAGAAACTAAACAATTCTCTACTGAAGGAAAAATGGGTCAAGGCAGAAATGAAGAAATTAAAATCTTTCTAAAATTTAAATGAAAATAAATATACAGCATATCCAAATTTATGAAACACTCTGAAAGTAGTTGAGACAAGTTCACAGCACTAAGTGCCTACATTAAAAGAAAATTGGATATATCTCATACTATCAAATTAAGGTCTTGAAAAAAATTAGTCACAGCAAAGATGAGTAAATGACAAGAAAAAATCAAATTTAGGGCTAAAATCAATAAAATAGAAACAAGGAGGACAATACAAAGAATCAATAAAACAAAGAGTTGCTTCTTTGATATTATAAACAAAATAAACAAATCTTTATCCAAACTAACTAAAAGACAGAGAGAGAAAACTTAAGTTAGCAAAACAAAACAAAAAAAGGGGGGCATTAACAACAGACACTGAAGAAATTCAGAGAATCATATGGATATACTTTAAAAACCTGTACTCACCAAACGAGAAAATCTAGAAGAAATGCTTATTTTTCTCAATAGGTACCATTTACTAAGTTAAATCCAGACCATAAGCAATTTACATATATCTATAACCCCTAGAAAAAATAGAAACAATCATTAATAGTCTCCCATCAAAAAAAAAGCCTAGGTTCAGATGGTTTTAGCATAGAATTCTAACCAGCATTCAGAGAAGAGTTAATGCCAATACTCTTCAAATTTTTCCACAAAATAAAAACAGAAAGAACATTGCCAAATTTATTTTTGAGGCTCACAGTTACCCTGACAGCCCAAACCATATAAAGATCCAACAAGGAAAGAAATATAAACTAGTTTCTATTATGAATATAGATGCAAAAATGTTCACTAAAATTCAATAAAATACCTGCAAACTGAGTCCAAGAACACATCAAAAAGATCATCCATCATCAGTAGGCTTCGTCCCAGAGATGTCAGGATAGTTCACTATGTGAAAATCAATAATTGTAACCCATAATATAAACAAGCTAAAAGAAAACAACAAAATGATCATCTCTTTAGATGCCAAAAAAGATTTTTTTAGAAAGGCCAACACCCCTTTATGATAAAAGTCTGGGGAGATTAGGCGATAAAAGGAACATATCTAAACATAACAATGCCACTTTACCTCAAATTAAATTGAGGAAAACTCAAAGCAATTCCGCCAAAATCAGGAGCAATACAAGGTTGTCCACTCTCTCCATATCTATTCAATATAGTATTTGAAATCCTAGCTAGAGCTGTAAGACAATTAAAGGAGATCAAGGGAATACAAATTGGAAAAGAAGAAGTTAAAGTATCGTTATATGCAGGTGATATGATAATATACTTAAGTGACCCTCAAAACTCCACCAAGAAACTACTACAGCTGATAAATACTTTCAGCAATGTAGCTGTATAAAAAAAAAGTTAATTCACAAAAATCAATAGCCATCCTATATACAAATGACAAATGACTGAGAAAGATATCAGAGAAGTAATAATTTTCATAGTAGCCTCAAATAATATAAAATATCTTTGAGTAACTCTAAACAAGCAAGTAAAAGACCTGCATGATAAAAGTCATCAAGTTTTGAAGAAAGAAACTGAAGATATCAGAAGTTGGAAATATCTCCTATCCTCATGGATCATTAAGATGAATATTATGGAAATTGCCATCCTACCAACAGCAATCTACAAATTCAGTGCAAACCCCATCAAAATTCCAACACAAGTTTTTACAGACCTTGAAGGAACAATGTTTAGCTTTATATGGAAAACAAAAAGCTCAGGACTGCTAAAACAATCCTGAACAACAAAAGAACTGCTGGAGGTCTCACCATTTCTGATTTCAAGTTGTACTGCAGAGCTATAGCAATAAAAAATGTATGATATTAGCATAAAAGCGCACGTGTTGATCAACGGAATCGAGCTGAAGATCCAGCCATAAACCCACACACCCACACCCACCAACATCTGATTTTCAACAAAGACGCAAAAATTATATGATGGAAAAAGAAAGCATCTTCAACAAATGGTGCTGGTCTAACTGGATGGATGCATCTAGAAGAATGCAAATAGATCCATCCTTTCTGCAAACACCAAGACTCCATTGCCAAGGACAACACCCACATAGTTCATTTAACAAGAAGAAATCGAGCTGGTGCCTACATAAAACCTTCACCACTACATTCTAGTATCTTTTGTGAGGAAAGGTTGTCTGCAAGCTACCAAAATAGAAAGGTAAACACCAACAAAGCTACAGAAACTTATAACTACAATCTGTGATGCTTGCAAAATATGCTAGTGCAATGATACCAGAGAACTGTGGGAGTAGCCAACCAATGTCTGATTTAACTTCACGTCCAGTCCACTAGGGGAAATCCATTTTTGACACTGCTTGGGTAACCAAGAACTAGGGACTAGATAGCACAAAGACCTAGGGTGAAACCAAACACTACTGATCTAAAATCAAAAGTGTCAATAAAATGACACTGGTGCTATGACATTCTGTTGTACTCATAGATCAGTGCCTTATTCAGCCATCATCAGAGAGGCTTCCTTCGGCAGCAGATAGGAACAGATGCAGAGACCCATAGCCACACAATATACAGAGATAGTCTAAATGGAATGTCTCCGTCAAATCTCTCCCCTCAGAGCTCAGGAGGCAGAAGGAGTGTATGGGACAGAGTAGATGGAGGACACCAGGAGAACAAGGCCCTCTGAATCAGTTAAGCGGGGCTTATGTGTATTCACAGAGATGAAAGCAGCAAGCACAATGGCTACATAGGTCTACAACAGGTCCCCTGCGGATATATTATAGCCTTTAGCTTAGTACTTTTATGGACTCCTGACTCGGAGGACAGTGGCTCTCTGATTCTTGAGCCTACTCTTGGGATTATTTTCTTTCTGTTGGATTACCTTGTTCAACTTCAATATGGTAAATTTTTCTGCTTTATCTTATTATATTTTATTTTGTCATACCTGGTTGTTATCTCTTAGACACTTGTTCTGTTCATTTCCAATGAAAGACAGAAAGGGAGTGGATTCAGAGGTGAGGTAAGGTAGGGGAGGAACTGGAATGAGTAGAGGGAAGGAAAACTATAATCAAAGCTATATTGTATAAAAATATTCTATGGTCAATAAAAAGAGAATAAATTGGACAAAATTAATCAGAGAACTCTTTTTTAAAATTTTTTATTCATTTTACATACCAACCACAGTCCCCATCCCTCCCCTCCTCCTGCTCGCCGCTATCTCTCCCCAACAACAACTCCCCAATCTACATTTCAGAAAGGATAAGGCCTCCGATGGGGAGTCAAGGAAGCCTGGCACAAAAAATTTAATTCCTTACCTCAAGAAGTTGGGGTGGAAAACAAGTCAAATCTACTCTCAGAAAATAGAAAGAAATAGTAGATCAGGGAAAAATTAATACAATAGAAATAAAAAGAACCATGGAAAGAATCAACTGAAGAGTCATTCCTGAAAACAGAAATACAAGTTGTATTATACAGACTGAGGAAGTTATATTTTGGAATGTGTGTGTGGATATATGTATGTATATTTAAATCCATGCAATAACAATTAGTGAAAAAAGTGGTCAGGATTTGAAGGAGAGTGGGAGAGGTAGATTGGAGAAAGGGAAGGAACTATAACCTCAAAAACTGAAAAGGAATCAATGAAATAAATAGGTAGTAAATTAAAAAATAAACAATATTAACTCCTTGACAAACTAACCAGAAGAGAAATTTCTCCAAATCAATAAAATTACAAATGAAAAGGAAGACATTACAATAGATGCCAATGATATTTAGAAGATATTTAGAGGACATACTTTAAAAACATATATTCAAATACATTTGAAAATCTAGGGCAAACGAATTAATTCCTACACAATATTACCCACTCAAATTAAACCAAAAATATATAAACAATATAAACCAATCTATAGAAGATAATAAAATTTAAACATTAATCAAATGTCTGTTTACTTAAAAAACACCCAGGCCCAGAGGGATTCACAGGCAAATCCTACCAAACATCGAATGAGAAACTAACATCGATGTTTCCCATAAATAATTTCATAAATAGAAAAGGAAGAAACTCTCATTTTATGAAGTCAATATTACCATGATACTAAAATTGAACAGAAACATACAAAAATTATAAGCTAATCTTCAAACTAACATGAATGGAAAACCTTTTAATAAATTACTAGTAAACTGCCTTAAAATAACATTATAAAGACAATTCACTATGGCCAAATGGGCTTCATTTTAGGAGGGATGCTAGGATGGTTAGAATTATCCAAACCAACACATGAAATATAATACAAGAATAGACTCAAGGACAGAAGCCACGGGATTATTACACTGTCTATCATCCTTTTATGACAAAATATTCTGCTAAAAGAAAATTGAAATAGAAGAACTACACTTTAAAATAATAAAGCTATATATTACAAAACTATAGTCAATACTACATCGATGGAGACAAACACAAAGCATTTCCAAGAAATTAGGCTTGAGATGAGGGTGTCTACTTTCTCTAATCTTGCACAACACAGATCTTGAAGTCTTAGCATAAGCAAGACAAGAAAAGATAATAAACACAAATAGGAAAGGAAGAATGATGTGATTTTATATGTAAGAAACTCTAAAGCTCCTATCAGAAAACACTGCTTAAAACATTTTCTGCGAAGTAGCAAGATTCAAAGTTAGCATAGAAAAAATGATTAGTTTTATTATATACCAGTAATGAACATGCTCAGAAATAAATAATCTCATATACAATAGGTTCAAAAATACCTAAAAATGAATAGTCCTAACCAAAGGTACAAAAAAAATGAACTATGAAATTTCAAAGTGCTGAAAAAAGAGATTAATGGAAAAACCTCCCAAGACCACAGAGTAAAGGAATGGGTAAAATGGTTATATTACCAAAAGCAACCAAAAATTTTAAGGTAATATCTATGTCATTTTTTTGTTAAAAATTTCTGCCTCCTCCCCGCCTCCCTTTTCCCTCCCCCTCCCCCCACTCCCCACTCCCCTCTCTCTCCCTCTTCAGTCCTAAGAGCAGTCAGGGTTCCCTGCCCTGTGGGAAGTCCAAGGTCCTCCACCCTCCATCCAGGTCTAGGAAGGTGAGCATCCAAACAGGCTAGGCTCCCACAAAGCCAGTGCATGCAGTAAGATCAAAACCCAGTGCTATTGTCCTTGGCTTCTCATCAGCCCTCATTGTCCGTCATGTTCAGAGAGTCCGGTTTCATCCCATGCTTTTACAGTCCCTGTCCAGCTGGCCTTGGTAGGCTCCCAATAGATCAGCCCCACCGTCTCAGTGGGTGGGTGCACCCCTTGTGGTCCTGACTTCCTTGCTCATCTTCTCCCTCCTCATTTGGACCTTGGAGATGGGGAAAGAAAAGTGAGATGAGGAGGATGGGGAGAGCTTGGGGAATGGGATGGTTGGGATAAAGGAAGGGTGCATATGGGAGCAGGGAAGTATATATCTTAATTAAGGGAGCCGTTTTAGGGTTGGCAAGACTCTTGACTCTAAAGGGGTTCCCAGGTGTCCAAGGAGATGTCCCCAGCTAGGTCCTTGGGCAGCCGAGGTGAGAGAGCCTGAAATGGCCCGATCTTATAGCCATACTAATGAATATCTTGCATATCTCCATGAAAGCCTTCTTCATAAACTAGAAAAAATCATAAAAACTGTATAGAACTACAAAATACTCCCAAATAACCAAAGCAAAATCTGAACAAAATTAACAATATTTTTAAATACCACATTATCTGATTTTAAGATATAGTGCAGACCTATAGTGACAAAAACAGATTCATAGAGTTCACTGGAATAGAATGGGGGGATCCAAAAATAAACCCACATAGCTATGGCGATCTGATTTTTACAAAGATGTAAATAAGAAACATTACAGAACAGAAAGCCTCCTAGCAAACGACACTGGCAAAACTAGATATCAAGCTATGGAAGGCTGAAATTTACTCAGTATCTATCACTCTGCACAAGATCAACTTCAAATGGATAAAATGCCTTAAGGTAAAACCTAAAATTCTGATACTCTATTTTTTCAGTCTATATATTTTAATGAAATTCTATACAGTTACAATAGCCATTCTGAAGTTGTAGAGCTTTGCTTTGCATTTTATATGTGTACTATCAATTGCATTTTAATACGCTTTCCCACTACAAGTATGTGTGAGTGAATAAGTGAGTGAGGAAGTGATTGAGTGTGTATATTTATAGTGGAGTGGGAAAAACTGATACTCTTAGAGAAGAACATTAGGATAACATTTCATGATTTAAGCATAATCATATACTTGTGTAAAATCACTCCAACAGAACATGAAATAATCCCCAAAGTTGACAAATAGGATCTCCTGGCTGATTGTAAATCATATCACATGACAATAAAAATTGACAATTACAATATCCATCTCTTTCCTATTTGACACCCAAATACATCACTTTTATTTATGTGTTTTTTTAGACTTTTTTGTTTTTCACTTTTTGTTTTATTTTATTTGAGTTTATCATTGTAAATTGTGCTTTATGGAATTATAGACATATTTAATTTGGAAATGTATATAGTGATTATGATTAAATACAACTTACATCACTTTTAAATCATAACATTTCATCCATCTCTCACATAGACTCAAGGTCATATCATAATGAAAAATGTATTAAATAGAACTTAAAATGTCTCCATAGTCTTAACATTTTCAACATTGTTTGAAAACAGCTCTAATATCCCTTTCTGAGAATTAATCTCTTAACTTTGAGAAACTAAAATATTAACAAGTTGCTTAGTCATAATATATAATAGCACAAAGTAAACATTCCTAATCCCAAGTGAAGGGATGGGAAATATGTTGAGGAAAGATAAGACCATAGAAAGGCAATCCAGCAGGGGCATCAGATCCTTCTGCAACATGGCTGGTATCTGAGACTTGAGATGGAATCATCTAGGCTCTAACATTTCTGAGTAGCTCCCACTCTAGTTTTGTCAACTACAATACATGCAGTGTCTTTTGTGCATCAGCTTTTATTCACTCCATGGAGCTTTCTTGGGAGACATTCCACAGACAGAGTATCTCCAATATCCTGAATCACCATCGCAACTTGGGATTTACCTGCACAGCTCCATGAAGTGGCCTCTTTGGACATATCTCCTTGCCACACATTGATCTGCTACACATTGCTTGACTTCAACAACTTTCTGTAAATGTAACTGAGTGTTCTGTGACCCTGAACCACCTGCACTTGGCATGCATGCAGAGCCAGTGGCATATGGAAAAACACTGCCAAGTTCTGCTGACAGCACTTAAGATTCCAGACAACACTTGGAAGACTGAGGCAAGAGGACTCAAGCCCAGCCGGGGTTACATAGTGAGTTAAAACCTGGACTACATAGCACGACCCTGAAAGAAAAGAAGAAAAACACAATTATAGATCATAAATCATGGTAAGTATTTTTTTTTATTTTGGTTTTTCAAGACAGGGTTTCTCTGTGGTTTTGGAGCCTGTCCTGGAACTAGCTCTTGTAGACCAGGCTGGTCTCAAACTCACAGAGATCCGCCTGCCTCTGCCTCCCGAGTGCTGGGATTAAAGGCATGCACCAGCACCGCCCGGCGGTAAGTATTATTAAATAAAGAGTGGGATAATTTTTCACAGCAAAGAAGTCACCTGGCTTATTTGGAGCCTCAAGAACAAATTTTCTGAACAATTAATATATAACTTGAGAATAAAAGAAGGGATTAATACAAAGAAATAGGGGTGGAGGAAAATTCAAACCAGAAGAGTGTATGCAACATCCAGAGAGAAAGAAGACAGTAGCTGTTTGATGACAAAGAGGAAGGCTAGTGTAGCTACAAAAGTGGAGCATGAGGAAAATAATATTGTCAGATGAGATTGGTAAAGTGATACTTGGAAAAAGGAAAGAACTTTGTGATGTGGGATTTCCCTCTGTATGCTATGAATATGTTTTATTGATTATTAATGAAGCTGTCTTGGCTAATGGCTTATTAGAGTAAAGCTAGGTAGGAAATCTGAACAGATATATATAGAGAAAGTAGGCACAATCAATGAGAAGCCATGTAGTTGCCAAAGGAAAAAGAAGCCAATGGCTAGCCAGAAACTTACTAATAGGCCACAATGTCATGTTGATTCACAGATTAACAGAAATGGGTTAATTTAAAATGTAAGAGTTAGCTAAAAATATGCATAAGCCATTTTCTAAATAGTATTGTAATTAATATAGTTTCAGTATGACTATTCATGTCCAGGCAGCCGGGAAATGAACGAGCAGTCTCCATCTACAAAACAGAGTGCCAACATGGGCCGACTACATCCACATAAAACCTGAGAGGACTTGGAAAGGAACTCTAGAAACAAAAGAACAGAGTTCAGCACAGCTTCTTAGCAGCAGCATTTTATTTTCAGATGGGCTCTATTTGCTAGTGGCAAGCAGAGGTGCCATGGGTCCTTTAAAAGAGGTCTTTCTGACTCAGCATTGGCAGCGAAGACTGTGTGGCTTCCTTAGGAGAGGGAATCCTGGTTCATGCTGGCACAAAAGTCTCTGGATCTTTTGGGAGGTCCAGCTACAGAGCATTTGAATGGGGTTTGTGAGTAGACTGCTACGTGTTAATTGATGGCAAAGAGGACCCACTGCATCCCTGGAGCTGGGTTAGAGAGCATAGCTCAAAAAGCTGGTAATAAACATACCTCTGCCATGTTGGAGTGGCAGAACCAAAAGGCAAAGCAGCCTTAGTCCTAGCCACACCCACTTAGCATTTTTTAAAAAATGCACTCCTGGTCAGAAAATGGTTGCAGATATGCAATAAAGAAAGATTCAGATGAAAAAAACAAACCTCCAAATGGGTTATAGTGTACTTAAAAATGTACATAGGCTTGAGAGAGAGAGAGAGAAGAAAAAAAGTATAGACAGTTATAAAAATAAATAGTTTAAAAAATCTTTAAAGAGACACAGTACAGTCATAGATTAAAGGAGTAAAGAAAAATAAGTCACATAAAGATGGAATATACACAGAGTCTGGATTATATATATTATTGTATTTAATTTTTTTGACTGCAGAGAGATATTTGATTCTGAGGATTGCTAAGTTAAACAAACATATATATTTCAAAGGTATCTTGGCTTCAAATTTTAAGTCTAAGGATATGTTACTTTGGAAAAAAGGTTCTGCTTTGGTTTCCACAGAGGATGGGAACCTATGAATTCTTTCCAGGTTAATGTGGTTTGATGGAACAAGTGAAAGCTTTCTGTGAACCCCTAAAAATACTTCGCCCAACAAACAGTAGAAAAGAGTTTAGAGAAACTATACCCAAATTCCCAAAATGATTGTTTATAAATGTTTGTTCTTGTTTAAAGGGGGATATGATATAGAGGTGAATAATTTTCATTGGTATGGATCTTGGTCTATTGATACAAATTTAAGGTTGATATTGTTACACTATGTATACGTACTTCTGCTCTTGTTTAGGTATTATGTTTGTGCAGCTCATTTAAAAATATAATGCATAATTAAGAAATACTGATTAATAATCATCTATAAAAATCAAACTTGTGGTCATGTTACATTTTCTACATATATAGAGATAAATTTCTGTTAGATAGGTTATCTTCATCACTCCAAAGGCCTATAGAATATGGAATTTAAAAGGTTTTAAGAGCTTAGACTTTTCTTGACAGTGAGACATGTCTGTTTCTGGCAGCACCAATTACTTCAGAGAGGCTGAAGTGCATCAAAGAAACTCATTATGCGATATGCCTTTAATGTGGCAAGAACAGCCATTTGGGCAAGAAACTATTCTTGCCTGGACTGCTTGACTGTATGCTGTATAAACTGGACATGCAAGACCCTCAGAAAAATGACAGCTGAACTTGCTTAAAGAAGGTGGAGATGGTGTTTCAGGGTTCATGATTCATGAAAGAAACTGCCAGACATTCTGCAGGACACAGAAGAAAACAACTGATGAACTTTGACATTACAAGGCAAATTTCCTGCTTCATGAAAAAGTCTGACAGATACTATGGGCCTGTAGACTGAAGATGGATATCCCAATGTCACAGAAGAACTTTGGGTGAATGCCATGAATATGTGTTATTACCATTGGTTATTAAAGAAGTTGTTTCAGCCAATGGTTTAGTAAAGTAAAGCCAGACAGGAAATCTGAACAGAGATAAAGAAAGAAAGCACATAGAGTCACAGAGAAACCATGTAGTTGCCAAAGGAGAAAGACACCAACTGTCAGCCAGAACCTTACCAGTAGGCCACAACATCATGGTGATTCACAGATTAATAGAAATGGGTTATTTTAAGATGTAAGAGTTATCTAGGAAATGCATAAGCTATTTGCCAAACAGTGTTGTAATTAATGTAGTTTCTGTGTGATTATTCATGGCCGGGTGGCCAGGAGGCCAGGAAATGAATGAGCAATCTCAGTCAACATCTTTGCAAGGTATATTAAGGATCTGGGATCTCAAGTGCAATGAAAATCTCTTAGAAGCTTTAAGCAAGGAGGCGGCATGGTGTGATTTACAAGTTATCAAAGATCCCTCTTTCTGTCATGTGATGAATGTTTTACAGGATGAGATGAGAGAATATGAAGAGTTAGGAGGCTATGAAATTAGTTCAGGCAAGAAATGATGATGGATTAGTGCTGGGCTGAGCTTGGTGGCACAGTTCTATAAACCCAGCACTTGAGAGAGTAATTCAGGCAGATTATATGTTTAAGGCCAGTTTTGGGGTTATGTAGTAAGGAGGGTAGGGCTCACAGATGACCATAGAAAGGGATCAAGTACACAATTTCTAGCTACATTTTGCAAATGGAATTGGCAAGGCTTGGTGACCAAGAATGGTAACTAAAAGGGAGAGATCCAAATGATACCTAAGGATTCATATCCTGTGTGTGTGTGTGTGTGTGTGTGTGTGTGTGTGTGTGTGTGTGTGTGGTGTGTCTTGTGTTAGGTATGATTGCATGCAATATGTGTGAAAATGTCCACAGAGACAAGAAAAAGCCACTAGATTCCTTGAGTTGGACAGTCATCAGCTACCAGATGTGGGTACTGGGAACTTAACTAGGGTCCTACAAAATATTAAGAAGTGATCTTAACTGCTGAGCCATCTCTTGAGGCCCATAATGCACAGGGATCTTGATATGAGAAAAGCTACCATTTATTGAGATGAAGAAAAAAAGAACAGATTTGCATTGTGAAGAAAGGAACAAGAGTCAGTTTGAATACACTGAATCTGAGGGGTTAGAAGAACAATGGAAAACATGTCAATTGAGTAATTGTATTAGTAAACATGGAACTCAGAAGATAAAAATACAGATGAGAAAGGATAAGGAGGAAGGAGTAAAGGAAGAAGGGAGAAAGTGAAGGAGGGAGGGAGAGAAAGAACACAGAGATGCTGTCTGAAGTTTGTACAAAATCCAGGAAGAAAGTACAGAATTTTATAAGTTAGAATGAAAGAAATAAAGAATCAAAACTAAGAAAACTTATGAAAAGGCCAGAGGAAAACTGAAATATCACTATGTGAAAAATTACATAGAAAAAAAGTGATCATTGGGTTAAATGTGCCAGAAAGGATAAATAGGAACATCTCTGGGAATATCAAAGGATGTAATGTCACCAAGGAACTTGATGACCTTGACAAGAGTAATTTCTGTTTTGTATAGAAGGAGAACAATTTGAAAGGAACTAGAGGTGGCAATGACACAAGAAAGAAGAAAATACTGGTGGCCTGAGAATTTGTATTAACAATCTTACAGAGAAATGGTAGGTTTAGAGGGAGCGTCTGAAAATGGAACAGAAGAACAAATTGAATATTTTAATCATTATATTTTAATCATTTTATATTAATGCCTGTCACCCTATATACATTAGGGTTTCATTTGTTCAATCTTCACCATTTCTCTCAAGTATTATTATCGGCCGTTTCCTTATGACTTTTTCTGTCTCTAATACTCTTTTCCTCAAAATCTTTTTATGTTAGCAGTTTTCAAAGTATAATTTATGATCTTCTTGAACTAGGCAATAATTGAAGTTCCTAGACATGACAGAACCACTGCACTCAAAAACTAACAGCATCTGTGGCTGTCTGCACAAGAGAAGCATAAAATCAAGCCAGTAGTCTTTCCAGCATGGAGAGAAGAGGGGCTCATGAGCCCCACCCCTAGCTGAGGAGTTCTTGACAGGAGATGGTTACTAAAGCAGCAGGGTTCAGTTTTTTTTAGGTGTGGTCCCTGGTAGGGCAGTGGATTGCCCTGTATCCATATTTATATGGAAAATGCTAATTGGATTCAATAAGTTACTTAAAAAGAAGGGGGCATGAAGGGGATTCTGTGGGGTATGACTTACCCCACAGAGGTATCCTGTAGAGGAGTTAGAGAGAGGAGTAGAGATGAAAATGATCAAAATACATCGAATGCATTATGAAATCCTCAAATAATTGCAAAAATACATTTAAAAAGAACACCCTCAACTAAGCAATGAATTTATTAATTTTGTTGAATTTTTATCCTTGAATGTACTACTAATACTTTGCTTGACACAACGGAGAGTACTTGCAGCAATAAAGCTCTGCTATACCACAAAACTGTTGCTTGTCACAGGAAAAAGGACTTGTGAGTTGTATAATGAACTAGAGTTTTTCTTGTGGAACACAATTTTTAAATGGTAGTAAGTGGCAGATGAACTATACTCATTCACACTTGAATACTTGGCAGCCATTTTCTCACAAATAAATGATGTAATACTGTCTGTCCATTAAGAAAAACAAGTGGCAATATTGGTTCCCAATATAAAAGTTGGACTTTTGAAGTAAAAATTGGAGTTTTAGAAAAAATTTTATGAGCTTGAAATTTTATTTTTTTTAATTGAAAAAAAAATTTCTGCCTCCTCCCAGCCTCCCACTTTCCTCCCCCTCCCCCCACTCCTCTCCCCCTCCCCCCACTCTTCTCCCCGACCCTTTCCAGTCTGAAGAGCAGTCAGGGTTCCCTGCCCTGTGGAAAGTCCAAAGTCCTCCCCCCTCCATCCTGGTCTAGGAAGGTGAACATCCAAACAGGCTAGGCTCCCACAAAGCCAGAACATGAAGTAGGATCAAAACCCAGTGCCATTGTCCTTGGCTTCTCAGCAGCCCTCATTGTCTGCCATATTCAGAGAGTCCGTTTTTATCCCATGCTTTTTCAGTCACAGTCCAGCTGGCCTTGGTGAGCTCCCAATAGATGAGCCCCACTGTCTCCGTGGGTGGGTGCACCCCATGTGGTCCTGACTTCTTTGCTCATGTTCTCCCTCCTTCTGCTCCTCATTGGGACCTTGGGAGCTCAGTCCAGTGCTCCAGTGTGGGTCTCTGTCTCTATCTCCATCCATCGCCAGATGAAGGTTCTATGGTGATATGCAAGATATTCATCAGTATGGCTATAGGATAGGGTCATTTCAGGTTCCCTATCCTCAGCTGCCCCAGAGAGCTTGAAATTTTAAATGAACTTAAGAAGTCTAGCTGATTTTCCTGATAAATTTGATGAAGTTATTAACTCACAACTTTCAAAAACATATTTCATAATGAGTGCACATACAAGATTTGGTGGCCAAATATCTTCCAAACAACTAATCCATGCTGTTACTAAAGCATGTGTGACTAAGTGTGCACAGCCCAATGCATGAATGAATTATGGAAGATTCATTAAATGTACAAGATAGACCAATGGGTTTTAATGAAGCAGAATATGCCAAACCACTAATATGGTTTCTGGTTCCACATGACACTTAACTTTCAAGAGACCACAGTTGATCTTTGGTGTAGTCTTAAAGAAGAATATTCATATGTATATACTAGGTATCCTATTTCTTCAAATAAAACCAGATGCCCAAACAGAACACCAGAAAGCAGGTATGTTCTATTAATAAAGGCAGATAACAAAAAGTCTTAAAATTTGTAAAATTATATTATTCCTTTTTATAATTTATTTTGGAAAGTGTAGTTATTTTCCTCAACTAATACATTTTAATAATATATAACTGATTCATTTATTTGCATTCATTCATTTGCATTCATTTTAAATGAATCATTTTTTTAAATCTCAAATTCAATGAGCAACATGGTAAATATGAACAGATACAAATTACAGAAGCAAAAGCTCTTTGAGATTTTTCAACAATTTATTAAGAGTCTTAAATGTTTCTGAGACCAAAATATGTCATGATAGTTCTATAAGGTCCATGTCGCCTTCCAGGTTATTAAGCTTCAAACAGTCTACAAGCATTCAGGGCTCTTCGCAGACAGACTTACAGCCCTTTTTTTTCTGCTACATTTGATCGATCCCTTTTTCACTAGTGCAGTTTATGAGGTTAGTTCATAATCATTCTATTTTGCACATGAAGAAACCTGGGTACAAAGAAGGAAAGAAGTTCCACTACACAGTACAGTAAGCGAATAACTGAGCTAGTGCCTAAATTCCCAGAATTCTTTCCATAGTTCCTTCTATAGATGCTGAGGCCATGGCTCAAAGCATGAGAGGGACTGGAAGGATTAAATGAAACTATGAGGAAAAGGTTCTGGAGATAGAGGATGTAGCTCAGTGGTAGAACATTTGTGAAGTATAAACAAAGGCCTTGGGTTCAACATCCAGTCGTGAAAAATCATTCTAAGTTGGGATGGCTGTGAGGGAATCACTCTCGGCTTTGTCTAGGTAGAAGGGCAGCCTATCAGTCTTTGCACAGGTTGATAGCAGTTACAATACACTTACAGGCAATACCCTGGTCCTTTTCTCCTTTATACTGCTTCCTGCCAGTCACTCTCCGTAACTAGAGTGGCTCCGGAGGCTGCAGGTGCTCTAGAGGCCTGCTAAAGAGAACTGTTCCATCTGAAGAAGGCTCTTTGAGCAAGCCTTTTATAGTCGCAACAGCTCATTTACTTCCACTGCCTTTATTCAACTTCCTAGACTGAGACAAGTACATCGAGGAAGGCCTAAAGCACCACTCAAGAACTGGTGGAAAATGTAGCTACCTGTTTCAAAGCACTGAGATTTTTCCTCTATTTTGCCAAATGGTAAACATTGGGATTTTTTTTTTTGGAGGAAAAATGGTTTTAAAAACTTCGAGCTATTACCGAGAAATAATTTCTGTGAGGCTTCTGAATGAAACTAGGTCTACAGTATAATGTGCCATAGCATCTGGCTGGCTAGGAAAAGATGCAGGGGTCTAGGAAATGATGGGCGTTTTTACTATTCCATGGCAAAGCCTTTTAGGAACCTTTGGTTCTGATAATGTAATATTAGAATCCAGCTGCTGCTCAGGCCACTATACCTGTAGCAGCCCTTCCCTTCTTACAGAGACTGACAGGCACCCTGCTGAGACATTGCCTGGGAGCCCCTAGCTAACAGCCTTCCAGGTACCAAGATCTCTCACCAGACAAGTGGGTTTACATCTAAAGGATATTAGTGGGCACACACAATGCTGTTCCTACCCTGTTCTCTGCCTCTTGCCAAGATAGCAGCAGCCTGTAGCCACCTTCAAGCTGTGAATTCCCTATTTCCTCAGAAAGGATCTGGTACCTGCCAAAATCCTCACCAAGCTGTCTGTCTCTGGTTCTACAGTCTGAAATCTTCTCAGAGCCTCCACCAAGCTGTTAAATTATCTGTCCATCCGTGGCATTACCTAACTCCTAATAAATTATTTACTCCCAACAATCCTCCTCGTGTCCCTCTGGAGCATGTTAATCCTTCGGTGATGAATTCCAATATTTAACCATATTGGTTAAATGTGAGCCAGATTCTGGGCTACGAGATTAGAGCAGAGTTAATTAACAGAGCCCTCTTGCTCTGATAAACAAGCAAACAAAATTATAAAATACATGGCAGACTAACATACTCAGTTGATCAGTGGGATGGAAGAGGAAAGATGTCCATCCATATCTGCCTCTGTCTGGAGCCTGACTGCATCACTAGACTGGCTATAATTCTGATGCTTGGTTTTCATTGTCAACCTGACCAGATTTAGAATCGTCATAGAAACACAGCTCTGGGTAAGTGTACTAGGGCTTTTCTAAAGAGGTTTAACTGAGCAGGGACGATCTGCCCTGAATGTGGTGGCTCCATCCCATGGATGCGGCCCTTAACTGGATGAAAAAGTGAAAGGGAGCTGAGCACCGACATTCGTAGGCCTCTGACTCGTGACTGTCTATGTAATGGAATCAGCTACCCCACCCTTTTGCCACCATGACATGTCTGCCATAATAGATCGTCCCCTCAAACTGAGCCAGAATAAACCTTTCCTTCCTTCACTTGTTCTTGTCAGGAGTTTTGTCACAAATGACAACAGTGAGCTTGTGAATCAGTCTATATGACCATTTAGGTTATCTTTCAGCTCTCCAGTTCCATAAATCTGCAAGGGAAGCAGGCATCTCAGATTAAGCCCAGTGGCCCATCCATTAGTGAAAGGTGATGGTGACAGATTTATGGCCAGAGGGTTCTTTGAGTAGTACATTCAGTGAAATAAATGAGACTTCTTGGTTTAGGACAATGCCATCCTTTCTTTCAAATGTATCTCTTGCTGACCCGGTCTCCCCAATGACTGGGTAAACAGAGAACCATATGGTTAATTCTACTAGATATCTATTTTTAGAAATGTCAGGCCCTTAAGCTCCCCTGGTAGAAATCTCACCCTTCAGTAGGCATGAATGCGGTCATCCACATTCCCAGCCCCTGTGGACTCCGCACTGGACACATAAGATGGATTTTGAGAATGGTCCTAGGTACCAAAGCATAGTTTGAAACCAAACTTGAAGAAAATGAAGATCGGAGACGTTGAATGCTTCCCATTGATTTCTCACTGCACCCCAGGCACAGCTTATCATTCCTGTTACAAGTGAAGAAACTAAGGCTGGGAGAGCTGAGGTGATTTCCAGGGTGGGATATAATTCTCTCTCTGCCCTCCCTCTACTTTTCTATATCCCTTCTCCCTCCTCAGCTATCTCTCTTCTCCCCTCTCTTTCTGGCTCTTTTCTTGCCCCCCCCCGGGAAAAAATGTCTTGCTGGTTCTAGTGTGGAGAACTTGGACTAATACATAAAATGAAAGGAAAAGTGTGATTTGGGGTAGGTGCTATTAGAGACAACTGGAGTCAGATAGTACGTAGTACTGCCAGGCAATGTTTGTGTGATTGGAGCTAAGCTCTGCAACCTTGCAAAGATTCAGTTTCCTTACATAAGACACTATATTATCCAGGAATTTTGTGACCCATAAATGAGAAGCTTGGAATAAGAATACCTAGGAGAGGGCTTTTTTCCTGTTCCATTTTCTCTAATATTTTTCTAATATAATATTATTATATCTAATAAAATATTCCTAATATTTTATCTCATCTGACAATTAGCATCTTAAATTTATCAGGGAGTTGAAAATGTTACAACTTTCTAATATGAATTAGAAACTCAAAGTTCCTTCCTTATTAAGTAGGCTTTAGAACTCCTCAGTGAGTCACACAGGAAAAGAATCTTCTACGTCTTCCATGCTCTCCTGGACACTGCGAGGACCTGTAAGTACCATTGTGTTGGTCACATTTAGGGCTGCCTCTTGGATTTCTGAGAGCTATACATGCGCATTAACATCTTGAGAAGGAAGCATCTTCTTCCAAACACAAGGTCAAAGTTGCCCTGTACATCTCCCGTCCTCAACTTATTTCAGGCACTGACTACACCTTTAATTTACTCCCATGGTCCAATCTCATCAGCATAGCATACACAAATAACAGTTTCTTTCCTAATCATAAGTCCAACACATAGCTTAGGATATACTGGTAATTCTGATAGTGCGGACAGAATCACATAGGAGATGAACATTAGGACGTGTCTGTGAGAGAGGTTCTAGATAGCACTGGGGTAGGAAGACCTAACATAAATGTAGATGGATAGCATCATCTCTTGAACTAGAATCTTGGACCAAATAAAAAGGAGAAAACTTAGCAACGGCATCATCACTCCGGATTCCCAGACACAGGCACAATGGGATTAGCTGCCTGGAGCATCTGCTGCTGTGACTTTCTACCACAGTGGATTGAACCCCCAAACCGTGAGACAAAATGACCCTCCTTGAGTCACTTTTCTCAAGATATTTTATCACAACAGGAGTTTTGAGCATTGAAAACCTTTTTGTAGCCTCTGGAGTCCCATAAGCTTTTATTTCCACTTTGGTTTTCAGTATTTACTTACTGTGACTTTGAGCAAGTAATGATTTTTCTGAATTTAATCTCTTTATGTGTAATATGAGACTAAAATGAGGTGCCAGGATGCTCAAATAACACTTTCTCTCCCTCCTCCCCTACCTTTTCCCCCTCATGTGTGCATGTATTTTCTTTCACCAAATTACTTTTCTTACTCTAACCCCAGACCACCGGGAAGTCCCAAGGATTCAGGCTTCTCCTACTCCATGCTTGGTACCTAACCAGTGCTTAATGATATTTGTTTCCCTTCTTTGATTACACAGTAGCCTACTTCCTAGCAGTCTGTTTCGATCAAGTCTCTGAATTCTAATAGAACAAATCAAAAGTTGTGTCTTATTTTCATCCCTTGTCCCCACATCAGAGCTAAGTACTCCACCTCCTTTGTCACAATGGGACTGGCATAGTTTTGTGGTTTGTCTGTGCTTCTTCCATGGAGCTTTTAAAATCTACTTAAATTATATTTAGACTCGTTCCCTAAAGCATTTTGTGATGTCATCTTCATTTCAGGAAAAGTAATGTGATATAACCTGGACATCCAAAGAATCTAAGGGTTAATTTCCAATTGTGGATGAAATGGCCCAGTAGTACACTGTTTCTCGTCTCCTTTCTCCTCTTCAGAACACAGCTACCCCCTTGCTGAGTGCCCAGTTGTGAACACCACGCCACAACTCTTATGAGACCAGGAGTGCAAAATGTAAAAGAGGAAAGCAATGGGATGTGGGGAAGAGACGTACATCACAAGACATCAGGTGGATGGCCAGGAGGTTGAAAACATCCATGCCACCCCACCAGGAGCTGAGCTATAATAAAAAAATAAATAAAACAGCCCTTGTCAAATTTTAAAGACATAAGAATCTTCAAGGTCTCACTATTGACAAATGCCCAGGGCCAATTAGGTGAGCCTAAGATATGAGCAGAAAAACCTCTGCATGGTAGAAATATACATACAAACAGACCCAGCTACGGGCATATATAGACACAGCTTGGTAGGAGTCAGTACAGTTAGTCATGGGCTCAGAGAGATGAAATTTCTCATTTGATGCAGGTTAAAACACATTGAAGAATCCAAAGATTAAGTAGTGATCATCATTTAGGAATGTCTCCTTGCGTGGTATAGCTCAATGTTCTGATCTAGGGCAGATGGAGAGGAGACTGCATTCCTGGAAAGCTACTGAGTCACGACCGCCACTGATAATGCTGATAATGACTAATACTTACAAATACATGGCTGACAACACATATTCGAGTGAGAAGGACTTGCTGCAGTGGCAGCTACTAGGCATATAGTCTATCTCGGGGCCTGTTAGTCTTAATCATAGAAATCCAGAGAAACATGAGTCCCAAAGGCAAAGGGTATGGGGTGTGCGTGCATGTGTGAATATCACTTACCTTGCTTCTAATGGTGGGAATGTAAAAGCCAGAGTCTGACTGGCAATGTCCGGAAAAGAAGTCAAGGGAGTAACAGAGGGACTCAGTATAACACTGAGTCCACCTAGATCTCAGGTCTAGGAGTGGAAGAGAATTCTGAATCTTACAGTAAGTGTAAGGAAGAGATGGCAGACAATCACGGCTGAGGTCCGACCAATCTCACATCATAATGTGTCTGGGATTAACCGTGGGATGGCACTTTCCAGTACTTTGGGTAGTAGTAGTTGGGAAAGAAGAAACCAGAGGAATAAATGTAGGATTGACAATACTAGTGGAAAAGGTAGGCACAGAGAAAAGGTCACTGTGTAGCTTCAATGTCAGAGCTAGAAAAACTCCATTTCAGTTTTAAATCCAGGTAACATCTTGGTGGGGATTCTAAGGGCCTGCACAGTCAGACTTTATATAGAGAGTTCAGAGACATTAACAGAAATTAAGTGTAAGTGCTTTGGATACGGAATATCCTCCAAAGGCCCGCATGCTAAAGGCTGGGTCCCCTTTATGACACTGTTGGAAAATGGTGGCTGCTTTATAAGGAGAGACTAATAGGAAGCCACCATGCCATTGAGGGTGTACTTGTGATGAGTAGATTATGACTTGAGCCTCTTCCTATCCTATCCTATTTTTCTGCATGACTGAATTTAGTGGCTCAACTCTGCCATGTGCTTCCCCTGCATGTTGTTTCACCCAGAGCAAAGGTCCAAATGACCATGAACTGACAACTTGAAAACTGAGACAAAAAAGTTGATTATCTCTGGTATTTGTTACAGTGACAGACAGCACACAGGAAGAGGCCCATACTCAATGAGAAGCCTTCAAGTAAAAATACTGCTCAAGAACACATATATTCCTGGTGTTCCATCCTGACTTTATCCATCACAAGACTAGCACCTCTGAGCCTCTGAACAAAAAGATTGCACCTCACTCTGCCATATAAAACCTAGCAAGTCTCTGTACTTCAGAGAATTCTTCAAAAATCTCATCTGTATTTGTTCCATTATCCAAATGGAAGGACACTGGGAACAAGCTTAGAGCACTCTTAAAATCAAACTTGCCTCTATCTCCCCACTACTAGAATTTCCAATGTTGATTAATGACAATTCTCTCAGTAGGTAGGAAGAAGAATGGTCTGAATTGGAATCCTGAATTCACTAGATCCTGAGTATGGGAACTTGGGTAAATGGTGTAATGTTCTGTGCCTCAGTTTTCTCCTTTATAAAATGGTATAGTGCCAAGGGGACCTCATAGGAATGCTTATTAAGGCAAATCAAAGAACTTAAAACCACATTTTCATTAAGTAGACAAGTGTCTACCATTACAATCAAGTGATACGGCAATGGACAATCACCATCGCAGATCTTTAGGAAGTTGACAGGCAGAGATTAGGGAGGTAACTATTTCATACTTTTTGCAAGCATCTATTATGTCCCCTAAGAAAACTCCATAACCAAACCTGTGATTCATTACAAAATATTAAGATGTAATTAAGGCTAATGTGGTTATTAAAATATGGAGAAAATTCTGATTTTAGTAGATTCAGTCATTGTTATGGGATGAACCCTAAACAGAAGAGGCAACAAAGGAAGCAAGAAAAAAAAGGCAGCAGCAACAATTCAAGAAGGATTCAGGCAGTTGGCTTAAAAATGGAGAGAGTTTTTGTTTTGTTATATTTTTGTCTTATTGGATTTTTTTGTTTTATGGGGTTTTTTTGAGAAAGGGAGCATGAAATTGGGTGGGCAGGAAGAGGGGGAGGATCTGGAAAATATCTAGGAAAGAGAAAGAATATGATCAAAGCATATAGTATGTCAAAAACTTTTAAATAAAAAAGCTAAAAATAATTGAAGACTCCAGTCTTACAGAAGAAGCTAAATTATTCTAACAACCTTGACTGAACTCAAAAGAATATCTCAGATAAAAACCACTCAGAGAATTTAACTATTTCATAGGAAAACTTCTGACCAACAGGGACAGTGAGGTGACAACGAATGGATGAAGTGCTAAATTTTTGATAAAAAAAATACTGGATGTATCTTTGTGCATGTTTTTACCTGTATGCATGTATGTATGTGCACATGTTTGCTGGTACCCTCAGAGGCTAGAAGAAGAAGTCAAATCTCCTGGAACTGGAGAGTTGTGAACCACCATGTAAGCACCGAGAACTGGATCCAGGTTCCTTGGAAGAGCAACAGTGCTTGTACTCTCTGAGTCATCTCTCCAGCCCTAAACTTGTGATCAGTCATTTGAACAGCCATAAAGACTAACACAGTGCTGCTGTATTTCAGGTTGCCCAAATCTGTCAAATTGAGAACTACTTTGTCCCTTGAAGCGGCTGATGTGAGGACAAAATAATAGAAAGAACCTAAGACTGTTCTGCAAAATTTTAAGTCACAAAACTCTTCTATACTCCAACAGGAAAAATAATCAATCTGGTTTGAACCAGGAGAGATAGTTAAAGGCCAGGTTTACAAGTAAAAATCCAAGAACTTAGAGCTCATGACATTTCTCAGGAGAAAAACTAAAGGTCTGCAGGCCTGCCTCTTCTCCTCTAGAGAAACAGCACGGCGTAGGAGGATTTGAAAGACTCAAGGCCCACTCTGCCTCCTACGCTATGATACCCTTCTGAGCAGCAACAAAATGGGAAACTCACTCCTGCTCTGAGGTGAGAAGGGCTGTGTGGGCACTCAAAAGGAAGGCTTGTGGATGTATGACAGAAACAAAACACCCAGATGACAATACAGCACACCTCCTCTGCGTGGGTGGCTCGCTGTTGGGAGCAGGTGTCTAGACTATGGCAAATAGATCACCTAAGGGAAGTCCTGTAGAATGGTATTATAAAGGGGGGAGGGTAGTTTCTACCCTTGGGTACAGCCTTATGCAAGTCCTTCGCCCTCGATGAGTTTGTTTGTCCACCTGTAAGAAGTTACCTTGAAGCCAGTGGCTCTCAAATACTGGGCATTAGACTCACCTGGAGGGGTAAGCAGCAGACAATGATTCTAAGTTTCTTCTCCCACTGCCAAAGCATCCTCTAAAAACCTGAGGCAAGGAATCTTGTTTTTACTAAATCATGCAAAGCCTTAGCCACAATACAAGTGGATTCATCCAGTAGGTGGCCTGAAAGCAGTTGAATCTTGAAACTCTGCATTCTTTGTTATACTTGAATTTGAAAATTAACTAATTTGCAGCCAATTAACGAGCTAGGCTCCTCCTGGTCTTTGCAAATTTCTGTTACCACTGCTTTGCTATAATCCCAGCACTCGGGAGGCAGAGGCAGGCGGATTTCTGTGAGTTCGAGACCAGCCTGGTCTACAAGAGATACTTCCAGGACAGGCTCCAAAGCCACAGAAAAACCCTGTCTTGAAAAAAAAAAAAGTCCTCCCAGTATTGCCTTTCTTCTGTGAAATGACGATGCTAACCTGGCTGAAGAGCAGCAGAGTTGCCCACTGGCATTACATCATGGCCTGAGTCTGAAAGTTGCAAAGACCCTCTGAGACAAAAGGTAGACGAGACGATGTGCACGGCACGCTCAGCATCTCAGAGAGGACGTAACAAAGCTGAGTCACAACCACAGAGCTCCTGAAAAGCTCCATCCAACTGCCACATGTCTGTGCACTGCTTCCCTTGCACAGTCTGACAGCCAAGTCACTTTCAGTCTGCTTATTCCCTGGACTTGGCCTGCTATTCTTGGACATAGAGGAACTTCATTCACTTGTCAACACAGTTGCAGGCCACGTGCAAACCGATGAAAGAAGCAGAGCGTTATGGACTCTCAACAGATTAGAGCAGACTAAGCCAAGTGTTTCTCAAAATTTTAATGTGCATAGAAATCTCTTGTGGGGTCTTGTTAAAATACAGATTCATATTCCAGATGTCTCAGGTCGATCCGAGGAATCTGCATTTCTAATGAGTTGCCAGGTAATGCTAAGGCCAAAACTGATATTTTCATTAATCCTATTTTAAAACATCTCCACTTATATTTGGGATTCATTTTCTTTTGAAGATTTATTTATTTATAAATTTTCTGTATATGGGTATTTTGTCTGCGTGTACTTCTGCAAACTAGAAGGGGTCATTGGATCCCCTGTGACTATACTTATAGATGGTTGTGAGCTGTCATATAGTTGCTGGGAACTGAATTCAGGACCCCAGGAAGAGCAACCAGCACTCTTAATGGCTGAGCCATCTCTCTAGCCCAGAGGTTTGTTTTCACTACTAATTTTGTGGCACTGTGGTAAATAGAAAGCCATTTGCAGTTCCCAATCTTGGACTTTAATCAATTTCTAGAGTCTTCTTATGGGTAAGTCATTTTTACCTCCCTGGACCTCAAGTTTCCTTACCTACAAGACAGACTTGCTAGCTATCACTTATTGATGCTATACAGCCTGAGAGAATGGCAAAGCTGAATAGATTAAGACTCTTGGGTTCAAAAACAGTTTGTGCCGAGTTCTCTTTGAATGTTTTTACAAGACAGCGTGAGAGGAAGATGGTGGGTGCACCATCATTCCTGATATGCCGAAAGATTGTTTCCATCATGAGACTGCAGATGGAGGACATTTATTCAAGCACTTAATTGAAAATCACATGAGTGGGCTCAAGGATCTAATTCTTTTCTCTTATTTCACACTCATAGTTCATATAGGCAATTTCATATGAAAATGAAGGCTTTACTTCATTGACAATATCTTGTTAAGTTATTTAGATCCACTCTGGATTTTCCGTTGCTGTTGTTGCTAAAGCTTTTGTAGGTAGGCGTCTAATGTGTCAAGGTCAATTGTCTGCTCCTTCTTTAATAACAGCTTCACTGGTCCATGTTCTTTCAAAAGCAATTATTTCATGAGTTGCCGAACTACTTCCTTTACTTTGTGTAGTTCTTACAGAATAAAGTAATGTCTTGAAAAGGGGAAGATGCTTCCCTATTGTAACCCATTACTTCCAAAGCACTCTTACACGACACTATTTTGTTTCTTAAATTGAATGTTTAGTTTTTGTCCTGTGCTGGCTGGATACTTCTTAATACCTCTCTTTCAACTTGAAATATAAAAATTCAATAAAATTTCTTTTTATTAAATGACCCCTGATTTTTGCTTTCACCACGGAAAACCTTTGTAGCAAGGTGACCCCAGGGCATCAAATTCCACAAAGGCACAGAGAACTTCCGTTCTCTCCAAGTGCGTGCATGGATATCACCAGTCCTCTTGATCAAACTGTACACGTGACAGGTAGAGATGTACTGGGAAAACACAGCCACACCTGGAAGGACCCTTTCTCTCTGGAAAGTGACTACAGCGACTAATTCACAGCTACCGATCACAACAAATTCTTCACTTCACAAGGTGAGGTTCGATGATCTCTTAAAACATATTAAAAATCTGATGCACTCAGAGTGAAAAGAAAACCCAACTAGGAATTATCTTTCATCCTATGGTCTACTCCCTTACGAGGCGGCCTTGCACCACTTCCCTCCCTCACTGCTTTCCTTTCCATATTGGTTAGGTATATGGGAGTCAAGAGTCAACTCACCTCCAGCAATGTGTCCTCCGTCTAAATACCTACCTCTGAATGACATAGGGAAAATTGCTGAAGGTGAAAATTTCTAGAGGTCAGGATGGAAATCTCACTTCTAGTATACATTATGTCTGTGTACTAGAGCCAGTAACAACTTGGTACCCTCTTAGTCTGTACAAGAAGCTGAGTACTTGCATGATTCTTATTAGCATGACATCTAAGGTATTTGAAGTATCTGGTATTCAGTGGGTGCTTAATAAGTGTTAGCGCTTCTGTCGTCACTATCAGTTCAAGACTTAACAGTTCTCTCACCTATTTGCTAGGGTTGTTGCTAATTTCCCAGAGATACCCACGCACATATGGCCTCTTCTGATCCCCCCTTTGAAGTGAGCATCTATGTATCAAGCAGAGATGGACCAGGCCAATCTCACTTCACGACAGCATGCTTCACCACAGCCATATTGCTCTTTAAAGCAGGTTGTCAAAGGGAGAGACTTTGTTTCATTCTCCAAAGGAAGTTGATGCAGAAGTAGAGCCACTCCAGCAACTGCTCCCCTGGCCTCCAAAGCTGGGGACCCCTCCTTCTCAGCTGAGTTTTCATCCATGTCCCACATAACATAGCAATCACAGTGCAAAGTTTCTAGAAACTTCTTCTATTGGGATTGCAGTGTCTTTCTCTGCCTCTCCATAGTATTCTAAGACTTTTAGGGTTTACCACAGCCTTTTGCCTGAGGAAAACTAGACTCTAACTGTCTTCCTAATCCTTCATGGATCCTGGCTCACTCCAGTGACCAAGTTCTACACATATACTGGCTTTTCTCTCATTAACAGAGAGGATACAGCTCTAAGACCAGAACTCAGTAAGAGCCCCGCAAGCCTCAGAGGCCGGGGCCCGGGCATCTGCACAGAAACAGAAGCACCAACACCCTAAAAACCAGGCCTCAAAAATGTCTATTCTTCAGATTTCCTACTCCCTGCACCGCTTTCGCTTTAGTACACTTTCAGTGACTCCAGCAGTGCTGAAAGGACCAGCAGCTTGTAGCTTGAATTTTCCACTTGCTGGCAAATATGAGAGGCTCAAGAAAGAGAATAAAAGCCAATACCTCCCAAAAGAACCATTAAAGCCACCACCTACAAGGCCCCCCTCCTCGATAAATGTGGTGTACTAAAAAGAACCTTATGTAGGAGCTCAGACACCTGGGATCTCGTCCTCTTGTGGTCGCTAACTTGCTCGTCATGTAAACTAAGCTGTTGTTAGTATAAATGCGTTTGAAAGTTCCTTCTAATCCAACCCTTTATGGGCTGTAAAGAGTCTTTTATCTCAAGGGCTGTGGTTCTTAACCTTTATTGGGTTGCAGTCCCATTTGAAATCCAGTAGAATGTTATGAACCATCTGCTCAGAAAAGGCATTACCCTCATGGAATTGTATATGTCATCTTGGGGGCATCATGGAGTTCCAGAATCCACAGGCACTTGGCTAAGAATTAGTTTTGTTTGCTTATAAGATTTGCTTGTTTGCTTTTTCTTCAAGAAATAAAAGAACATGTAAGCGAGAGGCAAATAAGAAGCAATAGCAACAATTCCTCGTACTCAAGTCAATCTTAACAATTTTTCCTAACACTTGACCCTCCCCGTTTTGTTTTGTTTTGTTTTTTACAAAGACGTTTTCTGCTTTGTTTTATTTGTTGATTGCTGGAAAGGAAGCTATTAGGTGAAAGTAGGAAAAAGGAAAATCCAGACAGCCTAAGCTTTGACATGCAACACATGCTTAGCACTGTGAAGGACACTGTGTGGGAATGATCCACGCGGCCTGGCCCCACTGGACATCATTAACATGTCATGGTACCAGAGTGCCAATCTGGTACTAGTTAGTGTCCATATTCTCAGAAAGAGACATGACACAATTCTCCAATATTCAGCTAACATCCCTAGTCCCTTCCAAATAAGGTAAACAATGGCCCCAACTCTGGTAGCCTTTAGATCAGGGTGAGGCCCCCAAGATCAGTCTTTAGCCCTGAATCAGTCAGAGTCCAGTGACCTTTGAGGAGACAACAAGTTCAGAGAAGAGTGGAAAGCTGGGCTCCCCTCTTCAATACGGGTCAGTGGGTATTTTCACGTCAGTAGAGCTTGGAGCTTAAGAGAATCCTGCCATCCAGTGTCCTTGGAGCTGCTCACAACAGACATTCTGGGGAGATGAAGAGAGAATACAAAGGAGAAACAAACACATGTCTCAGACATGTGCTCCCTATTTTATAGCTTCCCAGACACTGAGAGTTCGAGGCCAGAAATGAGCTGCTCTTCAGCACCAAATAGCTCACATGGGTTTGAAGTAGACCCTTCCCCAACCTGGAAAGGGTCCCTCGAGGCCAAGTCCTTTCAAACCTAAAATGAAAAGAAAAAAAATAGGGAGTTAGGTAAGCCTGGGTGAATATTTAACAGGTGTTAGAAAGGGGGAGGGGTGTCTCTCTAGTTTCTTACCCTAACTAGTACCTAGTCTGGAAAAGGGACTTTGTACTTTAGACCCCAAACAGCACGTCAAGGCTGCTCTAAATAGGACTAGAGACTGTCTTTGAGCCCACCTCCAATTCCCTAAAACAATCTACCAACAGGGGAAGCAAAATCCTGATACTAAAACTTCTGAGCCTGCCGCTCCGTTCTCCTCCCTTGCATCTTAGTCATTGCCTTTGCGCTCCTTTCGGTATCTCCAAACTTCCTTTGCCCAGGCCTTCATTCTTAAGGCTGATAAGACGCAGCTTATCTATCGCTAGGCCATGGAGGACTGGCAGTGACAGGAAAACACAGAAGGCTAAGGAGCACATGGCAAGCCAAACTCCAGATACTTGGACCTCATTAATGTTCACATTGGTTCATGTCATGCCAGAGATCTGATAACCAAGCAATCAAAGTCTTACGCAGAGAAAGACATTTCCCTGACCCCCAAGCCTCCTGTGACCTTAGCAAGTCACTTATCCCCTCTGAACTTAAGTTCCTTTGTTTGTTGAGTTGGAACACATAGTATCCTCCTTCTTTCTGGCATGGGATGTGGATCAAATGAGATCATGGATATGAAAGTTCTGCACACTCAAATGAACATAAAGGACCACAGAGGATGGTTCAGGTGGGAAGAACTGAAGTAGTTACTTGGTCTCAAGGAATGAAGTCCCACTATAGACACATTGACATTTGTCTAAATATCAAAGAGGAAGTCACTGGCATCCTTAGAGACTCAAACAATAGCGGAGGCAGGCAGGTCCATCGTCTCATTTTACAAACAGAAACTGAGATTTGGAAAAGGAAACATGCTTGGCCAAAATATCCAGCCTGGGATTTCTAATGAATTCGGCTGAAAAGCAATCTTACAGTAATATAGTGGAGGGGGAAATGGCAGGGAAAGAAAACTGCAAATCATATGAAACCGCACAAATAAAGTATGTAATTTTAGGGGAGCAAACTGAGACATGGAGTAAGGTCCTACCCTCTGGACTTGTGTGATATTCTAGTCTTCAAAGTCCTAGCCATGAAAAGGGCTTATTTGAACATTTTGTCATGAAGGGTAGAAACAACATACCTGTGGCCTCAGCTCTCATCTCCAGGAAGTTTTCCTTGAGAGCTGTGGGCAAAAGAAAGAGAGCTCAATGAAGCCCTTGAAGTCAGGACTGAAAAGGTTAATGGTAAACAAGTCACTTGGTTAGGGGGAAATTATTCTGCTCAGATCGTTTACTGCATTTGGTTCCATTCTTCTAGGTTGGGAAGGTTTAGAGAACCCACTATTCTAGACACGAAGCCACCTTTCAGGAGCTAAAACAATTTTTTGAGTAGTAGACTATGGGAAACTAGACACAAGACAGAAGCTGACCCAAGACCACAGTACACATCGCATGATTATCACTGCTGGTTAGAAGGACAAGAAGGCAGGGGTCAGTACCGTGTAAAACATAAGTCCTCCTTGGTCTTACAAAAACCACACAAGCTCTGGTCAGCCTGCTGATCAGCCCTAAATTCGCCTTCCATACTCAGCTGAGAACTGGGAGAAAGAGACAACCATAGAAAAGAAATCTCCTAGCAATATAGCCAGAGCATCCCACATAACAGCTGGTTCCCCCAGCTATAGCCACAGCCTTCTACTTTTCTCTCATCTCTTGAAACTACTTATAACTAGTTGCCCAAATTATCTTATTCGTATTCATGGTTTTAATTACCACCAACTATTGGGAATCTTCTTCCAAAGTGTCACTACTCATACAGTATATATGTGATGCCCCACACTAGAATTCTATAAAACATTGGTCGTCCCTAGCATTTCTATTACTAAATCTGTACAGGCCCCACCCTGACAATTAGTTTAGGTTGCAGTTACTCACTGGGCATCTCTACCTGGATGTCTCACAGTGTCTTCACAGGGACTGTCTGAACCTGAGCACAGCAAATGTCTCACAAAACCTGTTTCTTTATGATTAATTGTTGTGCCATCTACCAAATTGCCCAAGTTAGACTTATCTCTCTCAGCACTTCCACAGTGCCTCCCATCTGAAAAGTCAGCAGGGTCTGCTGGAACCGAGCGCACACATCTGTCCCTGTATTCCATTCCCACAGCAACACCTTAGGTCAGACCTTCCATCAGCTCCTGCCGGCAAGATTTGTTTCCTAATTGGTCTCCCTGCTTCCCATCTTTACCACCAGAGTGATCTTTTTACAACTCAGCCAGCTCAGAATGTGCACAACTACCTAAATATCTTCAACGGCCTGACCCCAGCAGACTACAATACAAAGAGCAAACACCTTAATATGTCATACAAGACCTTTGCAGTCTGGCTCTAATCCATTTTCCTGGTGTTCCGTTCAGCTAAGCTTTCTTCTTTTCAACCCCACATTATAGACAAAGTGGAACACTAATCACTTCTGAAGCTACATTGCCTTATGGAATATTCTCTCTTCCCTTTTCTTCTTGACAAATCTCTAATAATATTTCCTTTGAGTTTTTTTTTTCTTTTTAACTGTTGAAGAGGGCAAGAGAATGAGGAACAGATGCTATCAAAATGACAGGCTACAGTCAAGCATGCAAAGGAAAAACTAAAAGCGGCAAGGCAAGATGATAGAAGAGGTAGGCAACAATGACCATATAAGGGATCAGCCACGTGACTGGGAACATCTTGCTCAGTGGCCAGCCTGTGAATACACTGCTGGTAGTGGTGGATTCAAGGTAGGAAGAATATTTTTCCTAAGCAGCTTCTGAGTAAGAAAAACCTACAGCTAGCCAAGATTGAAGGCGGGTATGTTTTAGCCTTACTTACATTCCTTCCAAGGTGATTCTTAGGACACAGAACAGGATTAAGGCTAGGTTTGAGAAGCCCAGATAAAGAGTGGATTGAATAGCATAGGCTGAAGTGCCTGCTTTGTTGGACAAGGCCTTCCGGCGTTGTGCTTGGTCTAAGTCTGCCCTGAGCACTGGATGACAAATCCTACCCCCTTGCTAATGTCTTTCCATGCCCTCAACATCAGTTTGGCAATGGTTTTCCTACTGAAAGTTAGCCTTCACTAGAAATTCTACTAGACTTTGTTCATGCCTCTTAAATATTCCCTTCTTACTGTCTTGACAGCCTGAACTAAGATACAGATCAATCCCCAAATTTTGCTGTGTATTTCTATTTGATCAAGCCCCAGCTCATGTATTAACTCTTCAATATGCCTGATTCTTTTTGTTCATTCCAGTTTATTTCCTTCAATTTCTCTGGTGTTTATTTCTCAAAGGATTTCTTTATCCTAGGGAGGGAGGAAGTAGTGTCACTCACGGGAGGCAACTCTATTAAGAACCTCTCTTTCCCCCCCTGCCTCGCCCCACTCTGTGGAACTCAAGGCTTCAAGCACAATGTACAAATACTTTAGCACTGAGATATAATTCCCAGTTCCACTCCAAAACCTCTTCATTTTCCATCCTCTGGTAAAAGAAATAAGGGATTTAGCCTCACTTTCATCTGTTCTGGTAAAAATAAATGATAAGTTATTGTCTAAACAGAATTTGGCTGATCCCAGAGCTGCCTGTGGTGACTTGCCATGTGGAATCACATCCTGGTGAATTCGATTCATGGTATTGGGAAGAGAATGTCAAACCTATCCTGGCTCCATTTTTAGGCTGGCAGCCTAAAAACATTAACTCTTGTTCTTGGCCAAGAAGCACAACTAAAAAAATTCTCAGATTAGCCACATGAAACAAACTCACAGCAAACACCTTGAAGACTAAGTAACCATTCCTCTGGATGCTTTTGTGTAAATGCTCCCAAATGCCCAGAGCTTGAACAGTTTGTACCAGCATTTGGAAAAAAATTAAAAACCAATAGAAGGAAGGACGAACAGAAGGAAAAGAAGGAGAAAGGAAATAGGGAAGAGGGATGACAAAAGGCAGAAATAATGGATTCTCATGTACCAGCCAAAAGATCAATTTTAGTGAGTGTAGAGGAGAAGCCAGGAATCTGGGATTTTTTAAACAATTTTTCAAGAGATTTAGATGGATGGTCAGTTTGATAATCATTTAGTCAACTTTTGAAATGGGAGCCATATTTACTCTGAACCCATAGACAATAGAATGCTATATTCTACAAGCCTTTGTCAGCTGACCTTATACACTATGATGTCTAAGTAAGTAAAATAATAGCAACAAAAAGACCTTCATTGGTGCAAGGTTTCTTTTTTTCAGCATAGCTTTGGGATGTGCGCTGGCTAGTTCTATGTCAATTTGACACAAGCTATCTGAGAGGAGGGAGCCTCAACTGAGAAAATGCCTCCATAAGATCAGGCTTTTGGCAAGTGTGCAAAACATGTTCTTATTAGTGATTGATTGGGGGTAGCAGCCATTGTGGGTACTCCTGGGTTCTATAAGAAAGCAGGCTGAGCAAGTCACGTGGAGCAAGCGAGTAAGCAGCACCCCTCCATGGCCTCTGTATCAGTTCCTGCCTCCAGGCTCCTGCCCTGCTTGAGTTCCTGTCCTGACTTCCTTCAGTGATAGACTATGATGTGAAAGTGTAAACCCTTCCTTCCCCAAGTTGCTTTAGTCGTGGTGTTTCATCACAGCAACAGTAACTCTAACTAGGACCACATGTGTGTACATACAACAGAGTACATGCACATGTATGTCTGTGAAAGGGAACGAGAAGCAGAAGAAATGGAAAAAATGAGTAAGAAAAGAGACAACAGAGACACAAGTTAAGAAAAGCAAGAAGGATGGCATAAAGAGAACACAGGGCGAGAAGTGCAAAAAGAGGCAGAAAAACTGAGAATGGCAGAGACACATGTAAGAACAAGCAAGAGAAAAAGGCAGGACACTGATAAGAAATAGAAGCCAATCTACAATGATTGCAGGAGAAAGGTGGGAGAGGAAAAGGGAGAGAGGGACAGAGAGGAGGGGAGAAAACAAGAACTATAGAGAAACAGGAAAGGAGGAGGAAAGAGCAAAGCCTGATGAGCTGCACTTGATGCATCCATGCAGTACCGCCATTTGCCCTCTCTTCTGTGTCTCTTACCTTCCAGTTTTCCGGGATGCTGTTTCAAAGAATCTGGTCCTGGATGCCACCCTGCAAATAGAAGCCAAGCAAGTCTGATGAGCTACAGTGGAATACATGTGAGAAACAAAGACCAATGGAAAGGACATGACACTCAGTACCAGATAGGTCATCAATACCAGGCCCTACCCTTGCTCGCAAAAAGCCCAGGGCAAAACTCGAATATCAGAATGAGAAATGGTTCTGAAGCCATAGGCACCCCAGGGCAAAAAAATAAGATCCTTTACTACCTATAGATCCAGAATGGCAAAGTCTGAGACTCACTCAGACCTGTCTTTGGAAAAATAAATGAAAACAGTCTTTGGTTTCAAAGTGTGACTGAAGGAGCTTTGCAAATACACATTGCTAATTAGTGGAAGTTGTGGAGGCTTTGATATTTCTCTAAGTTTTACAATTATGGAAAATAAAAGACACAAGAAAAAGAAGGGTCTGGACGTGATGTGCTAATGGTCCAGAAAGACGGTCTTAGGAGGGCATGAGGAGAGGCCAGTCAGGCTAGCTATGGCCAAGCACAGCTGGTTTCTTGGCTCTGCTTTTTCCCTGGCTCCGCAACCAGAGGGCCTATTGGGTATCCTGTAAGAGGATCTTTAGAGGACCTGAGTCATTTTGGATGATTTTTTTAAATGTACCCTTGCAAGAAAGAAAGAAAGAAAGAAAGAAAGAAAGAAAAAAGCCCCAAGCACAAGTACAATGACAAAAATTACATGCTCATTAAATTACTTGAATAACCAGTAGCAATAACACAAAATAGAAAAGATTTTTAGAGCAGAAAACTGAAAGTAATTTTTCTTCCTCCACAGACATCAGGGCAGCTAAGAACAAATGAATCTTTATATAAGACTTTGAAAAAGTCTTGATATGTAGTGAAATAGCCCAACTTTGGATACTGAATGGAATATTCCACACAGGGATGACACTGGATAGTCTCCTAGATTATAAAGAGAATGATGTTCCAGAGTTGTCTGCTGTATACACTTAGCAACCAGAGATGGCGACCCTAAAGGCACTTCTAGTGGTCAGCATAGGCCTTAGATCAAGTTGAGGGAAAACATTGCTTACACAGATGATGGGATTTCCCCTGCATTGCCAGCCACAGTATCTGGCTTTGGTTCTGGCTTCTGTGAAACACTGGCCCGGCAAGGAGGGTCTGGGGGTCTCACTGGAGGACGGATGATTGTTTGCTTTTCTCCTGGGGGCCGAACTTTGCTGAAACAGTCAGTATCTCCTAAAAGAGAAAGCAATAACAAGGACATAAATAGTCGCCCAAATAGAACACTAAATGTCAGTCAATGACCTGGGGTTGGCTGGGTCATCTTCTCTGGTCCCCATTTCTTCTTAGCTAACAACAACTCTATTTTTGTTTTAAAATTCTTCTGGCTGATGCCCTTTAGAAAGCTTACATTCCAACCTAGACTGTACAATTTCATGTACCTTACATTTGTTACGAATTTTCTAATTCTACATTTCCTTGGCTTTACAATTCAGAGTAGCAACACATTTGTTTATAGAGATCAAAGGGACTAAGTTAGGAGCTAGTATGTTTATTACAGTGCCAGCCACATCGTAGGTGATTAATGCCATAGAGTAGGTGATTGATGAGGAACTTAAATCTGATAAATTCATCCCTACTAAAATCAGATCCTGAGACTGGGGAAATGACTCAGCAGTTGAAAGTATCTACTGCTCTTCCAAAGGACACAAACTGCATCCCTAGCACCTATGTCAGGAGGCTTAGCAAAACCTGCAACTCCAGACCCAACATTCTCTGCTGGACTCTGTGGGCAACTGTATCATGTGCACATCAACATACATATGTACATAAAATGAAAACTAAAATAAACCTCAAACAATTCCAGGTCCTTTTAGTGCTAAAGTACTCTTCTACCTCACGTTGCTATCTCCACATTTCTGGCTTACAGTTTAATTGGAAGAAATAAACAAATAGTTTTTATGAAATGGTACTGGCAGGATTATGTTAAAAACAGGTACATCCTGCTGGTGGCACGATAAACTGGACTGATTCTATCTAGATACCTATCAAGTATTTTGGAACAATCTGGATGTAACACAAAATTATGCATAGGTAATAAATAATTCATACATGTTTATCTAGTAATTCCACTTTGAAAAAAACCTTACAAGAATTCATCCAAGATAAAAAATAAGAAAAACCAATTGGCACAAAACATACATAGCAAAATATCAGCCAGAACTACAAAAGCTAACCAAACAATTTACTCTTACAAGCAACTAACACATATTGCATATAAACTGACAAGAACTTGGACAAGGTCAAGACAAAAATGTATATTGAAATAAAGTAAAAATGAATTCATAAAGCTTGGCATGGTCACTCAAGTCCCAGTGCTGAGGACTCTAAAGCAACAGGATTGACATTAGTTCGAGGCCACCTTAGTCTACATAGTGAGTTCCAGGCAAGCCTAAGCTACAAAGGGAGACTCTGTCTCAACAAGAATGAAGGAAACAAAACTCCACCAAAAAGTACTTGTGTCTCAATGAAGATGATATTAATATAGCCATATGTGTAATAATGAAGTGGATTAGATCTTGATATTTGCTTAATATTAGATCTTAATTTTCATTCTTTCTGCAAGACGCTTAAAGTAAAATTAAAAACTCAAATTCCATCTACATAATACTGCTTGCTATAGGATTTACTAAAGTTTACACAGTTTTATTTTTCTTCAAGTCCTTCTCAGTAACTCTAAAATGCACAGGATAAAGTTCAAACTTCTCAACATAATTCAAGGCCTCCTTTAAACTAGCTACAAATCATTGTTTCAGGAATAACTACCAGACATTACCTACCAAGCCTACTCTATCAAACTGGTCTCTTCACTACCCCATCAAAACAAGTCTTGATTTTAGGTTATATTAATATGCTGATTTCCCTCTGTATGCTGTGAATATCATTGTTTAATAAAGGACTGCTTTGGGCCTATAGCAGGGTAGAACTTAGATAGGCAGGGAAAACTAAACTAAATGCTGGGAGAAATGAGGCAGAGACAGAAGGATGCCATGTAGCCCCACCGGAGACAGATGCCAGAACTTTAGCCGATAAGCCACAGCCACGTGGCCATACACAGATTAATAAAAATGGGTTAAATTAATATGTAGGGGTTAACCAATAAGAAGCTAGAACTAAGGGGCCAAGCAGTGATTTAAATAATATAGTTTCTGTGTGGTTATTTTGAGTCTGAGCTACAGTACGCCACAGAAGAAAATACAGACGTTCTAGAATTGTGAAGACCTGGATGTGTGGCTTTATTCTGCTATTTCTGCTGTGGGTTAATGCTCTTATACACTGTAAATATTTGTCATTCATATTGGTTTAATAAAACGCTGATTGTCTAGTAGCCAGGTAGGAAGTATAGGCAGAGCAACTAGACTAGGAGAATTCTGGGAGGAGGAAAGTCAGAGAGTTACTAGTCAGTTACTGACTAGACACAGAGGAATCAAGATGAGAATTTCTCACTGAAAGTCACATGGCTAACTACAGATAAGAATTGCAAGTTGATTTAAGTTGTAAGAGCTAGACAGTAATAAGCCTGAGCAATAGACCAAACAGTTTATGATTAACATTAAACCTTTGTGTGTTTATTTGAGATTGAATGGCTTTGGGACTGGGTGGGACAGAAACTTACATTTATAAACTTCCAAGCAGTGAGAACTTGGACAGTGATTTAATGTCTTTGACTATAATTTTCTCACTTGGGAAATTGGTATATAACAATTTCATTTCATAAGGTGATTATAAAAAGTTAGATGATATACTATCCAAAACAAGCATGAATAAGTGTTAGATGATTTTTACTTCTTTCCTTCTATCGATTCCTAATCTTGCTCACATCATAAGCACCAGATCCATTCCTTAAGAGTGTGTACAAGTAGGGAAATATAACACTAAAGATGTTTGAAAAGGCTATATGGAGATCTATTATTTTATAAGATTTCTAAATATGTAAAATAATTTAATTGGAGTCACCATATACAGGGAATAAAGCTCTTTCCAGAAGCCATAACTTACCAAATAAAAAGCCTGCTGTCAGGTGTGAGATACCTCCCCTCAATTTGTTGATCAGAAGTGTCTTTGAGATCCCAGGACAACACAGCCTATTGCAATTGCTCTTGGTTGCCCACCAAAACTTGATGGTAAGACCCTTTTGCTGAAAATACCACGTACTTTGAACACAGGATGTGGAGAAATAAAGTTAGTACTGATCAGGAAGCCTCCTGTCTGATGACTAGCTTTCATAATACCAGAAGATATATGTAGGCTGCTGGGGGGAAAGTTATCAGTGGTCATACTTAGTTGTAAATCGTATACGCTAAAATAACAACTGGCCTGGAAAGATATGATCATGGTTGCAATAATGACATGAATGTAACAGAAGTAACCAACTACTTTCTGATTGAATTTAGGGTCTCAAGAGGAAGAAGCATATGCCTGGTACTAAGGATGGTCTCAAATCCATGGTTTAGGAGTTCACTGGGTCAAGGGGTAAAGCCTACTGCTATCAATAAATAAACATAGAATTAAACTGACCTATAATCCATTTCTCTATATACACAGATTAATGTAACAGTCAGGTATCATCAGAGCAGTCTATTTGTTCCATGGATAACATTTAACACAGAAACTCAAGTAGTCAAAGTGCAGAGAATAGGTGTTCATGGTTTCACATTTCTTCTCAGGCTCAGAGATCATTGCAGAAGAAAGAATGGAAAGATTATAAGAGCAATGCGGTGTCTTCTGGACATTGCAAGACTGTTGCACTCATATGCTCACAGCTGCTGGGGTTATATGTACAAGACCTGCATAAGATCAAGCTAGTCAACATTCCAGGATGGAGAGTGGAGGGGCATGTAAGTCCACACCTAGCTGAGGAGATGCTGACAGCTGTTAGCTACTATGGAAAGGAGAGTCAGTTTTCTTTACACTATGGCTCTTGGTAGGGCAAACACATTCTAGTGGATGGTCCCCATACTCAGGAGAACATGGATCATACAAATCAGACTCAGTAGGTTTTTATAAAAATAAAGAAGAGGAAACAAATTTGAAAGGGGTGAGAGGAAAGAGGGATCTAGGAGGAGTTATGGGGAGGAGGTGGTAAATATTATAAAAATGGTGTATTTGCAAGTATGAAATTTGCAAAAAATCAAAAATTACCATAATTAGGTTTTATTAGAGCCAGTTCAAATCTGAGTTACATATGAAAAATCTCAGGAGAAAAGGCAGAATTCTGATAGTACAGTATATGTAGTATACTAGTAGAGGAATGAGCAAAACATTATTCCTGTTTACAGAGAATTTCTATCTTCCCATCTAGGCTCTAGCTTATATTTATGGACATACTATTCACCATAGTTAGCATCAGGGTGATTTTCTACAACTGCATTAAAAAAGATCATCAAAGTAATAATAATTGCTTTTCTTGCCTAACAAATTTATACTGTTTGAAACCTTCTCCCAGATGATGTTCATAGTCATCTGAGAAGGAAAGAATAGAGACTTCGTGTCATTTCTATTTTACAGAGAAGGAAACTGAGGCTCAGAATGGTAAATCTATTTACCCATTACCAGATTGTAATAGAGTAATGATTGAAAATTATTTTCTATTTTCATGTCCACTTCTTTCCCGATGCCTGCTATGTTGTTATTAGTAGCAGTAATAGAAAATTGCAAATGATAATAATGATTAACAGTAAAAAAAAATAAGTAAAACAATATTTACTATTTATTTTTATTGACTGATTTTGCAGTGTGGGGATTAATACCAGGATCTCACACAGTTCCAGTTCTGGCTACTTTTATTACCAAACACCAGTTCTGATCCAAGTATCGTTAACACCGCATTTAGTGCTTTTCTCAGTTTTCATAGTTAAGACTGGGCATCATTCTGCACAAATGTTATGCCTTTTCTACCGTTGAGGAAAACACTCCAAAATGAAAAGGAACCTCAACGCTTACCATTAACAGATCCATGTGCATGTGATTTCTACAACCTATGTAGTTCCAGTTACCAGAGGTGCAGTGGATTTCAATCCTGGCTGCACATGAGAACACGGGAAGACCTTTAAATAAGCAGTACCCAGATCGATCCTCAGCAGTCCTAGTTTGACTAGGACAGGACTTGCACCTGGGCATGTCAGTGTTCCCCTGGTTCATGTGATGATGGGCAGTGTGGGCTGTAAAGTTGTAAGCCACCCAAACCCGCTTCCTCCTTGCAGGTCACACATGAGCAGAGATGGCAGTGATATTCCATTTCCACTAGTTACTGGAGGAGGGAGTTTGATAGGAAAGACACTACACTTTCAGAGCTAGAATTATTTCTACCTGAAGCCATGCCTAGCCTAGGGCTCATTTCTCTTGAGGAGTATAGCAGATATGATCCTCATAACAGCAGCCTCACTCACTACCTTTACAGCCACATCCAAATGGACATCTAACTAGGGCCTGAAAGTAAGCACCATTAGCTGTTCGTCTCATTAGGCCCTTTTATATGCAACTTCAACTTGATGATTCATTACAAGTCATGCTTTGAAGTAGCAGCAAAGAGTTTTCTTGGCTGAAAGACCCCGGTGTTGTTCTTTCTTGCCTCTAATTTGTCTCAGTCACTGTTAAGCCACAATGTCAAACTGGCAAAGCGCGGAAAGAAGTCATATAACTAGGAGTCAAGAAACCTGGTTTCTCATCTTAATACTAAAACTAGCTTGTGTAAGTCAGCGGTTCATTTCTCTGCCAGTACAATAGGAAGATTGGACTGTTTTGCAGATGAATCAGCAGATGGTATCAGTCTGTAAACCTTTGCCTTTCTTTGCTAACTTTTGTATGTTTCTTTGGGAATACTACGGAAGTCTCAATTTCTTTATCAGTCTCTCCCTTCCTTTCTTCCACCTTCTTATTACCTCTCAATAAATGGATTTCAATTTCATGCCCCCTGTTGCCTGCCGGTAATACCCAAAATGCCTAAGTTGGCATTCACTATGCCCTCTTCCATTGGGCTTTAGCAGTCCTTTCTGATCTTGCTTTCCACCATTCTTCTTCACATATGCTACCGTCTAGACAAACATTATTATTTATTGTTCTGTGTGCATGTCTTGCAATGAATCATCTTTCCAAGATCCTCTTTATCCTATTCCCACATGCCCCAAATTGCATCCGCTTAAGTGCCATGTCTCTTAGGAAGCTTAAGATTCTCCAAGTTCCTTTCTCCAGTTCTGAAGGCACTGGTTGTCTTGTACTTTGAATCTTGTACTTTGGCTCTTTGCTTTCATGGCTCTTTCTCCCCTATTAGAATGGGAGCAACTTGAGAGCAAGATCCAGGTGGGACTCATCTCTGTATCCCCAAGAGAACCAAGTAAATTGCTCTGCGTGTAACCGGCAGATATTCAACAAATATTTATTGAGTAAAGAAAAATGCAATGCAGCCTTTTAGAAGGACAGCGAGGAAAGCTTTCCCTTTTTAGGCTTCCAACTGAGCTTCCTATGACACACAAGCCCAATACCCTCGGGCTTCAAGGGTATTCTGAGACCTAAAGTAAGTATTCAATATACTAGGGATTTTGTGAGAGCATTTGTGTCCAACAAGGGATGAACACAAGTGATCCTATACAGTCTCCCTGGGGTCTTAAATCCAAACTGGGATGAGAAGTCATAGGCATGGGCTATAAGCAGTCACATTAGAGGGCCAAGCATGGGAACTCCAGGAAGTGAGGTATGGGTGGGTACCCTGGAGTAGGACTGTCAGAGGATCCATGGACCAACTGGACTGGAACTGGACTAAGAAGAGCTAAATGTCCTTTTTTATCTCTTTTCTCCACAATGTTTTTTTTTCTGTCTGGGTGTTTATCAAGTGTATAGCCAGGCTGAAGACTAAAAAAAAAAAGTAGTTCTGAGCTGTTTTCTTCTGCCCATACTTTACATTTGAGATTCCACCAAGGCTCTAGAATACAGAAAAGTAGATGTCTCTGTCTTGTAATCTGCCACTTCTTGAGCCTCTACTAGATAACTAGGTGCTTTATAGACTACTTCTACTGTTTCACACACGCGCACGCGTACACACACACACACACACACACACACACACACACACACACACATCTTGCCTGTGGTAGAGGTGCTAGCCCACACTACTCATAGTGGGGAAATAAAAAGTAAAGCTGACCTAATTACAACAGCATGCTATCAAAACCGAACAACTCCTTCCATTTACAGGGTAGTTGGAAAGGGACAGGTATACACATGCCACCCTTCCTTGTTATAGCAATCCAATGGGCACAATTATTATCCTCTTATACAAATGAGAGGCTCAGACAGGTTATGATTTACCTGAAATCCCACAGCTGGGAGAGACGGGGTCAAATTTAAAACACATATCAAGGGAAGTAATGGAGGATGGGGTTTTAACCACACATTCTCTCTAGTCTATAGAATTCCACCAAATGGCGGTCATTTTCTTTTGATTTTTGGTCCAAAACATAGGTTTCATTACAAACTTACTGCCCTCTCCAAAACATTTGGCTCCTTCCTTTCCCATCCTCTGCCAAATGGTGGTGAGCAAATATCTTAGCATGTGTGGGTTTATGGAGAGACAATAGTCATCAGTTCTCGATTTTATGCAGCTTTCTTAACACCCTCCCTAATATCCACCTATACCCCACCTCGGGCGAAAGAGCAGGGGGAAGATTGTTTTTTCTTCTCCCTCAGCCCTAGCCTTCCACAATGATCTCTTGCTTTCTGTGACATTCCTCCATGCGCATCCTATAGCCTTCCTTTCCCCTTAGCCATCAATTATCCTTATGGAACACTCTGGAGTTAGACTCCAGGAACGGCAGAGAATGAAAACCAAACAGTAGATTACTAAAGCATAAGCATAATAAGTTCAAACAAGAAAATGTGGATAATGGCCAGCAACGCCCATTACTGCAGGAGCAAGTCTGTTCCTAATACTTTTAGAGCAGATACAAATGCCACTTACAGCATTAGTCACCCCAGTGAAGAATTGATGGCTGTGTGACTAAAAAAGGTCTTGCAAATATCCTTCCTCCAAGCCCAGAAGCATATTACCAGAGAGAGGAAAGAAACTAAGCAGGGCTGTTAAACCCGCATGCCCTAGGGCCCGTGTGTGTGGCATGCTACCTACTTTAATATCTATACTCAGGCAGAATGAAGGGCTTCTTACCCTGGCTCTTACTGCTCTCATTATCATCCAAGAACATAGCTCACACCGGGCTTTGACTGACAGCCTATGGGCCATCCTCACTGTGAACAATGGGAAGGCAGAATCATGGCTTTTCCTCTCGGTCTTTCCCTTTGCTTAGTTTGATGTCTGAATGAATGCCCAGATAGAAGAGAAAGGCATACAGCCTTCTGTCCTCTTCATTCTCCCCCAAATACTAAATCTTTTAGTAGAAATTCTACACTCGCATTTTGTAAAACCAGAACCGGTAAGAGAAAGCAGCACTGAGTGATGCTACCTGTTTTCTCTTATATGTAGAACCTAGATTTCAATAGATGTGGGGGATCTATATGGAGGTCCACAAAAATAGAAACTGGGGAGAGCGAAGGAAGAGATCGTAATGGAGGTGGGAAATAGAGAGAACAATGTAATATATATAACAGGAAATAAAGTAGAGGGGAAAACTAACTGGGGAAAGAAAGGTAACCAAGTAGAGGAGGCACAGGAAAGGCTAGCGAAGGAGAGGAATAAATGGCAACACAGCATAACACATATGCATGAAGATGCTATGATGAACCATCCATTACTCTATATGCTAACCTAGAAAATTAATTTAAAAGGCAACAAACTCACAAGGTCAAAAGAAGATGTGCTAATTTGTATACGCCAAAGTAATGCTTGCTGGAAAAGAAGGAGGTGGCTAAGGCAGAAAAAAAAGGACTGTGGGGTGAGAGAGATGATTATGTGT